>NC_088836.1:27719252-28920681 GCF_904066995.2 Poecilia reticulata | reverse complement strand
CAATAAAAAAAATTTTAGAAAATATTGGAATGTTGACACTCCTCCAGCCACCATTTCTCCCCCTGCAGCTCCTTTACATTTGTGGTTCCAAGCCCAGGATGAGTCTCTGGTCACCAGTGTTGTTTTCTTTGGAGGCTCTGCTGGGGTGGAAACCTGTGGGAGGACGACGTCAAAAATCTAAATAATTGTTTTCAAAATAGTTTCTTATTTCTGTGGGTGGAACTGACCAATCTGCATCAAACAGAGGAGGGAAGCTTGTTGTCAAATCTCCTTATTGTCATGAATTATATCCTCCATATTTAACAAGAGACTAATGCAGAACACGCTCAACTGAACATGAAAGGTACTTCCTGCCTGTGGCCATGTTTATGTAATGTCTCTGTTGTATATTTTCAAATTTCAATTTGACTTGTTTTATTTTAATATTTTATCTCAGGTTTTCAGCCTGCCTTGTCTTTTGCTACATTATCAAATAAATTCTAATGTCAGAATAACCAGAATGCACAAAATAGAAGTAAAAAGGTAGTGGTGCAACTGTTTTACAGGATTTTCTGCAGCAGCATTGATGCTTCTTTTTGACTGATTTTGTCTGTGCACAAGTTTGGACGTGGCTGAGTGTGTTGGGGGAAACGCTTCATGTCTCAGTCTAGTTGGCCTTGGACAAGCTTTGATGTTCTTCTCTGCAGCAATGATCCACAAAGGCATGTCCACCTGTCGCATCACATTGTGTCCACCTGGAGGCATTCTCAGCAAGATGCTGAACAAATCTGGTGTTTGCGGTACACTCCTGTATGTGTGTATGCTCTGGGTTTAAACGTTGTGGTTTAGATGTCATGCGTTGTCCTGTTTCTGTCCTTGAGCATTCAGTCAGAGCATCACCCAAGGCTTTGCACTTTAAAGGAATCTGTTGCTACAAATTTGGCAAAAAATGACTAAAACTGCTAAATAATTAAATTGCAGAGAGGTGAAAGTAAAAGCATCTCCTCTTCAATTAATTTCAGTGTTGTATAAAATGACATTACTGTGTAACTGTTGCCACTAATCCCTCCATGTTTCTAACCGACTTTTCCCGCTCAGTGATGTTCCCTGTTTTAAATTCTGAGCAGGATATATTAAATAAATTTAATTTGACTTTGGCAAACTCTTACAGCATTATTCTTCCGGTCAGATGCTGGTCTGAAAGTTTTTAGCAACACCAGGTCAGGTCAGTGCCTGGTCAGCATAGTTCTCTCTCCTCTCATGCAAGTTTCTTCATTTTGTCCTCTGCCTGTGTCCCTTGGGAAAAAATATCCTTTGAATGATTGCCATGAAAGTATTATGCTTTAAAACAGTTTTCACATACTTAAATTCACTTGTCAGCATAAATAACTTCACGATTTTTTTAAAATCCCCTCTCAATGTCAGTGTTAACAAGTAAAGCCTCTCTTAGGAAAGCGAGATAAAAAAAACAAGGAGAAAGTAGTTTTTTTTTTAAACAAATTGTTAGATTTACAGTACATCAAAATATGAGTGGAAAACAAAACCTGAGATTAGCAGATAAAGCTATCACTAGAGAATGAAAAGAAAATAAAAATTTAAATGATATTGTAATAGTTGTCAAGTTGACCATTTTAAAATGAAGCCGACAAGATAAAAATATGCAACAATACAGCTGATGTTAAGCAAAAAGAAAGAAAAAAATGTTAAAGGAACAGGAGTATTTATAGCGAAAAGGAAAAAAAAAATGTTTCTGCTTCTTTAGCATTCATTGTGTTTGTAGTTGATAAACATTGATACAAATTGCTCCACATTTGCATGTGTTAAATGCAAATCCTGAGCAGAAATAAAGCAAATAGTGTGAGCAAAACATACGGCAGACCTTGACGGAAGACAAACCGAACTCCCTAAACCTTTTTTTCTTTTTTGTAATGCCAGCAGCACAACGTGTCGCTTATTTATTTTTCTTTTGTTGCACAAAAGTAATTTCCATACCTTATTGGCACCATATGAATAAAACATGCAGATTGGGTTTTGGACAGTGAAGAGATATTTGCTCTGTTTGCTGTGTATATAAATATACTGCACATAAGTACAGGTGACTTCTACCCTAGCTTCATGAATGATGTTTTATTTAAATGTGGGCAGCACAGTTTTTGTTTAGCTATTTTTGGAGTATATCTGTCATTGCATCTACTTTCAGAACTGGGATCACACCCAGATTCTGATTTTGCATCCACTGAGAGCCTTGTGCATCTGCCCCTTCCTTTTTTTTAGCTGCAATCTTTGTGCTGAATTAGTGTTGGATAGTTTCTGAAATGTTATCATAAAAGCCTAATAGGCTGCGAAACCTGCCCCCCCCCCTCCACCTCCTGGCCACACAACCTTTAAATACCACATCTGGAGTCCATAGCAATACACACGCTAAATATGAAACAGCATCATTTTTTAATGGCAGCTGTGAGTCGGTACCACAGGTGCATTCTGTGCAGAGTCTCATTTGAATCTAAGCCATAAAAGCTTCATCTTTTTAAGATAATTGACAGCGCTCTCCTTTAATAACTTCTCATGATTTATATTGTTTGCTTTCTGACCTTATCTCTGTGCAACACATCAGCAGCAGCTTCTAGTTTACTAACATCATTTCCCAAAAGCACGGCGCTGTGCTGCCGGTGATCATTCCCAATAGAACGCACATTTTGCTGCAGTGGCTGAGAGAATGACCCACTGCAGGGAAAAAAGGAATGAGTTCAAGGAGCAACTTTAGCTTGTGGGATGGTAATAAATTTCAGTTGCCCTTGTGGTTCATCAGTAAAAAGTTGTTGACAAAAATCTCATCTACATAGCATCTCCCCAGATCAAACGTCCTTGCTTCATTTCTACTCTTGATCATAATCACAGTCTCTTTGTTGCCACTGTTTGAGTGGGAGTTTAATTGTAATATATGTTTTTGGGAAACATGCCCTGTTCCCTTAATTTTGTCCAATGACGGGTCATCTGTTTGGCTTTGATCTCATAATAACACAGGCTAGAATAATAAAGGATGCTGGCAACAATTGTCTGGTTGCTTTTGGCCCCAATGCAGAGTTAGCTTACAAGTTTATCAACAAGTTTAAAAAAAATACATGTAGAATAGGATATGGAATGCTGATTTGTCAAAAAAAACAAAACATGTCATTTAAGCATAGAATTTGGACAAAGTTTTTAGGTGTCTACAAAATATTTTAACATACTAACATGATTTGTGTTGTTAGTAAAAGTGCAAAAAAGTATCATTTAAGAGCAAATTGAAACAAAATCTCTTGAGGTAGAGTTGAGAAACTTCAAAATAAAATTTAATTAAAAGTGTGAATCTGAAACTAAAGTATCAAGCTTACCACAATCCAATACTGATTTGGTATCGATATTATCGATATTTTGGATTGATCCACTCATGTTTACTGTAAATATCTGTACCCGGGGGTGGAAAAAAACTGTTATCCGATAATTTGCTGGCAGTGACTCCATCAAAAATATAATTTCAACTTGTTTGTAATATTTCATCAGCAACAAAATAGCTAATATTTCTCCACAGAGATAACTGGTTCGTCGATTAGGAGAATTGCTGAGCCTCTCTGCACCCCCTAATCGCAGAGGCCAACAATCAACAAAGTTTATCTACAGAGAAACAAATCTTGGGCTCCTGCTCACCAGCCAAACACCCTGTCATTCTGCCCGGATGATTTCATGCTCGGTGAGCTGAACGGAGGGAGAATCCATCAGGTAAGAAGGGTCAGAAAGAACTACGAGGCTTTGGCACCTTCTTAGCACAGATAAACTGATTTGTCCTGGCCATGTTGTAGCGCAGTACGAGTGTGTGATTAGTGCTCTGAGTGCTGCTGGATATCTGAATTATGTTGTACTCTAAGCTTGAAAGGATCCACAACCAATTAGATTACACCACCGTCCTCTCAACTGGAAAAAAAAACATAAAAAATCTAAATCATTGTTCAATTTTCATGGAGAATTTATCCAATAAAAGCTTCTCTCAAGCTGTCACAATGTTTGTTTAGTAACATTATAAACTCATAAACAACAATCAGTTTAATCTGAGCACAGTGACATCGGAACACACACACTTCTGACACACTCGTAATCATTTCTTTTTGTTTTCATTTTCCTTACATAACGTCTTGTTTTTAATTTCTCGAGTATTCCTGAAACCGCTGGGCCTGGTTGCCGTGGCGACTGGATCACATTTCCTCCTGTGGAATGAAAACAAGCTCATTTAATTTGTCATCTCCGTTCCCCGTCTTCCTGCACCTGGTCAATACAAAGATGCGACTGTCTTAAATTACTAACAGACGTACCGCAGCAGAAACTCCAGGAACTATGGGCTGAGATTTTGGGGTTCACAGAGAAATTGACCAACTTTTCTTGTAATCTTTTTTTTGTTGTTTTGTTTTTTTTTACTGAAATGTATTTATATTCATATATAATTATTTTCACCTTTTTAAAAAATCTATTTAGGATTTTCTAATATATGAGTATAAAAATTTACAATGTCAGATATTTCATTGAAAATTTTTTTTCACAAGTAATTGTTCATTTACGTTTCAAATGACCCTAAAATCTGCAGGCTAATGTCATAAAAACATGGATTTTTTCCCCCTCTATTCATATAAACCTTTTATTGATGATATCTACTACAATCGAGCTGCTTCTGTTTGTGTTGCTGATAAACTTTTGATTCGATTGTAGGTCAGAGTGAAGACATGCAGCAAATGATGAATGATGGATTTCTGGCCGTATTGATAGTCTTGATGAAGTTTCTATAGTTTAAGTTTTTGCAGATCCAAGCATCGCCTTGAGATTTCTTTTATTTTTGTTGGTAATCATTGTTCCTTCTTGTTCTTCTCTGGTAATACCAGAGAATAATAAATGACACTGAAAACAGTGTCCTAGATACTTTCTTACTGTACTGCAACATTTACTTTATTATATTAGCTCATGTAAAATGCATCTTATTTAAATGAATTAAACTTACAACTCATCGCTAATGTAACATATTTTCCGCACTATAAGGCGCACCTAAACATCTTCAATTTCCTCAAAAGCCGACAGTGCGCCTTATAATCCGGTGCGCCTTATATATGGACCAATATTGAGCCACAACAGGTCTAGCAACTACGGTAAGCAGCCGCCGACTTCATTTTTTCCCGTAGAAGAAGAAGTGCGCGGTGCATGCTGGGATAGCTGTCAAAACGCTGGTTTGTTAATAAAGTTTGATAATATATTTAAAGCCAGGGGGCGGAGAGGCGGGGAAAGAGAGACAGAGACTGCAGCGGCAGCATGTCGGTTGGTCTGTGTTACCCAGAAAGCAGTTGGGCACAATATCGCAACACCGTGAGTTAAACAACGACTGGGGCAGCCTACTATATAAAGCACTCTCGGAACATTTCTTTACAAATGTGGATGTGTACTTATATGAAATAAGTCATATATAATATATAATATATATACACATTAATTGAAGGTGTGTCTTATAGTGCGGAAAATACAGTATATGGATTTATGCAGAAAGCTTGCAAGTCGTCATAGCTGTTTGCGAACTTTCTGATCCATGTGCTTATGTCGTGACCCAGAGGGTTTTCTTTTAATGTGGAGGAGTGGAGTCACTGCGAGGAAGAGGCTTAGCAGGAGGAATAACAAGAATGAATATTGCTGAGAGTGAGATTTGTGGAAAGTCTTACTGGTTGGAGATGATTAGTTTGGAGTCAAGGAGGAGAAAGTATGACAGAAATATAGTCTCATTAGAACCAGACATTTTTTTAGACACTAAATATTTAGGTTGTGCAATTATCAAATAATTTTACTTCAAATCTGCCTGCAAAAAACTTCATCTGAGAAAAAAAAAACCTTTGGAAATTTTACCTGCTCAAAAATAAATAAGTCATCTGTAAATGTGGTGACCTTCTGGTGACCCAACCAGACAGAGTCAAGCCAATCAAAGTGTAGAACAGTTACAGCTGTATTTGTTCTAGAAAGACAAACAAACACATAAAAAAACACTGTTGAAAGAAAATCTGAAGAAGTTTCTTTAAACGAGGACACAATCCATGAGGGAGACGAAGAAAACATATGGAAGATGCTCTGGTCAGATGAGATCGGACAAACTCTGCCAGACCACACAAACTTCAGATCCTTACCTCTCAGAAAAATTGCAACCTCACAGCTAAACCTCCATTAATTATTCCATCAATTCGTTCACTCCTTTGGGTACCTTAATTACCATTAATATGTCCTTCATTACAGCTGGAATAATTCAAACCGTCCTGCTGAATCTGTCTGGCAGCCTCCTTAACAGCTTCAGCTCACAGCCTGGTAGTAAAAGGTTGGCCGGACACCAGCCTGCAGGGTTGATTCACGGTGAAGATCCTTTCATTGCTCTTTTATCCCCTCGGCTCCCTGAGTTCTTCCCAGACGAGCAGCTTCTACACCTCCAGCTATGAAGCTTATAATGAAATCCTATAGGCTGATTCATTTTAAATGCCTCCCAGCTCTCTGCATGGAGAAAGTCACTGTACAGCACTACTTCGATCATTGGGCTTATGAATAATTTATCTTATTTAGTAACTTGTGTGAAGATTTCTTCATATTTGCAATATTTTTTATAGAACTGATCAATTTTTTTTATGGCATCTAAATATATAACATTTTGTTAAATTATTTACTGAGCTTTCAAAGTAAATGAAAAATAGTTTGTTTTAACGTGAGGAAAGTTGATGATTTATTGCACATTGTGCCAATTTAAACTCTCAGAGGCGCAGTATTATGTATTTTCCCCGATACATATTGTCTTTTTATAGCACAATCAACTGTGTTACCTACAGTTGTTATAAAAATACCATATATATCAAACATCAAAATTTGACTTCGCAACTGGACACCTGGAAAATGAGCCTCTGTCTCTTTAAGAAGTTCCTACTCTTTCCGATGCTCGCGCCTCCAGCACGTCATCAGTGTTTCTTCGCTAAGCTGTTCACAGCCGTTCTCTGGAGTGTTGTTGGATTGAGAAGTAGTTCTTTGGATAAGCTCCGCAAGAGCTTATCCACCATATGTTTGCTAATTGCTGCTGCTAGTCTGGAGGAGCACAGGGAGCAGAATAAGGAGATTCAGAGATTTCTCAAACATGCATGAATGAATCAAAGCAATACTCCAGCTTTGCTTTTGATAAGGGAATAAAATGATATAAAACAAAAAAAAAAAAGTTGATTTCACACACTCTTCCTTTAAACGATCAGCTGGGAGGATTCAAACGGAAACCCAACATAAAACATTAACATGCTTCTTAAAAAGAAGCCCCTTCTACGACGCCTTTCTCTTGGAACAGAGAGAATAGATCAAAGACATCATTGATCCTCTCCGCCTTCATTCACGCTCAGATCTGAAGAGAAGCACTCGGCACACACCTGAGGAGCTGCTGTATTTACTGTACTAAAACTGAGCATTTTTATTGAACCTTTGATTCCTTTTTCATGTTGACAGACTTCAAAATTGTGCACAGTTTTACCCATCAGGCCATACAAACAGTTAAGCCTTGTTTATATAGAAGGCTGCCTGAAGAGACCTGAAAAGACACACACTGATCTAATTAAAACAGCAACAGATTTTATTAAAAATATAACCCGCTAAAGCTTTAAAGTCTCTCAAAGGAGAGCGCGTCTCTAATTCAAGCTGTCATTTCACTAATGAGTTGCCAAACAGTGTAAAGCAGCCTCTCCCAGTAGATCAGTGGTGAATTGAGCACCTTGGTATGTGATCTGTATGTGAAGTCAGCAGAGGATGTCAGATTTCTTTCCTCATGAGCGAGGACACAAACAAGTAGACACTTTCCAAACACCACAGCTGGCCTGAGAACCTTTTCATGTAGCTCAATAAGGTGAATGTGGAAGCTGTCAGTGGAGATGAATCGAAGGGCTCGGCGGCAGACTGCCCCCACATGTTGCTGGTGTTGCTGTGAGTGGCAGCAAGCTGTACTTAATATGGAAACAGTGTGGCAGGCTGTATAATGGTTTCTCTGCTTTCAAAAGGGGAAACAAGCTGCAGGAGCCGGAGAGACAACATAGATCTTTTTCTGTCTCAGACGCTTAGATGGTCAACTATTGTACCGAAGCAGCAACAAAAATAATGACTTCTAGACATTTATGGTGTAACAATACATTCAGTATACATGGCGAGACGAAACTACATTGGGATGCTTTTTGTCATCCTTAAAAAGTTACGATTTTAAGGAAGTACTCTGGTGAAACTACACAGCCCATGTTTTTTTTTTGGGGTAATGGATTTTTTGGTCAAAATAATTTGTCATAAACACAGAATATGTCTCTGGTGTAGATTCTCTGCCATCCAATGTCTTTATCTACATGTCCATACAGGATCACATGGGACCTTTGGATATATATGCATATATCCAAAGGTCATTAAATGAGATTCAAGGTAATGTAGTTTGTTAGTTTTACCTTAAAATGAAAGACTGAAGCAGCTTTAGATTATTTGTTTGGAAGATGAATATACTAGTACCAGAATAAGATGATAAGAAAATGAAAAATGTCAACTTTTATTTATCAATATTTTAAAGATATTTTTCTGGGAGCTTTAACTATATTATGCCAATCTTCAGACTCACGAGAAGGCTTTGATATTCATAGCAGTACGTAGAGATCCCTCTGGAATCTGGTGCTAGTTTAACAGGAGATTAATTAAATGCATCACTTCAAGAACATGTGCACGTGTGAATGTATACGCCTTGGATGAAAAATTATAATGCTGATCCAACCTGCATTACAGTTGTTGTATTCTCTGGGCCTGAAACGATTAATTGAAGTCAAGTGAATTAATCGTCAAGTAAATGAATAATCGTCTAATCATTACCTACACTATAGAGACTCAAAATAAGTCCATTTGTCAAAAAATTTATTCAGAGTAGTAATTAAGCCAAAACTGTACAAAAATATTTAGATAAAAAAAACCTTTGCCTGTAAATCTGTTCTATCCAGAACTCACCAAATTGCATAGTTTTAGCTTCACTTAGTTAAATTTTTTTAATGCAATTCATAAATTAATTGTCAGAATAATCGATTACCAAAAGAATCATTAGTTGCAACCCTTCTATTCTCCTTAAGCCAAATTGGAAAAAGTAAAAAATGTCATTTAATTAAGCCAATACGGGGGCAGCCTTAAAATGGAAGAAGAGTATTCTATTGCATTTATCCCATTCATGTGATTATTTATTCAGTCATATATTATTTGGAGGTACAAGCTTGATCCAAGTCCTCTTAGATAATTGAAAGCTGATTCCAATTAACTACAAACTAAGGTAGAATTATGTAGTTCCTCTGCAGCACTGCTGATTAGCAGTTCTTAAGCTAAAACTTGAACACAGCCTAGAACAAACTACTGCAGAAATTTTGCAACCGTGCCCTGCAGGACAGGTCCGACTCATGATGATTAGCATAACTTTGAGTGAGCCAGCAGTTTGTCATGCATCCGACACGATGAATCAAGTTCAGCATCTGCGGCCACTGGGCTGCCATCCCTAAAGATGAGAAGGATTTGCATATCAAACCGAAGCCCTATATGCTCCTGCCCCTTCATTGCACCTGCTATAAAAGTGCCTGTGAGGTCATTCTGGCATTCCTCATTTAATTGTAGCTTATAGGCTGAATTCTTAATGAGATCAGCCAGTTTTAAATCTGTTGGATTATTAGTCCTACCATTTAAAACCAGCTCCCTCAGCAGTCATTTTGATCACCGCATTTGTTCACCATTATCTTCTTTGTTTTCATCTCAGCACTTTTCTATGTGCTAAATTATTTAGAAATGGAAAACACTTTTATAAGAGAGACATCACTGGGCCTAGTGAATAATTAACATGGATGATAAAATGTTCTTTGCAGGTAGATCTGAGCTGTTTAAACAATGTTTTATTCTTTTAAACTCAGCCAAGGTGGTCGTCTTACACACTTTACACCTCAGCAGAATAACTGTGTGGTGCCAACCGTGATATTCAGCAACATTCTTCCGTTACTGATTTCTATCTGTATAATATATAGTTCACTTATACCTGTGTATTGAAGTATAACTCAAACCGTAATGTGTAGATAAGATTCTAACTGAAGTCGATAAGAAGAAGAAAATTGGAAGGTTTTCTTGGTGATGGTACATTATCCATTTACAAGGCAGGTTATTCCACAGCTATGCCAGAGTAATTGAAGACACGCTACCAAAGAACATCTGGACTGGAAGTCCAGATGTTTAAAAAAAGTAATCAAAGTAATGCAAGTGATGATTATTTGGAGGGTTTAGTAATTAAGCTTGATTGTTTTGTTTTTTTTTCCAGGGTGGAATGATCACACAGCAACAGACTTGATGTTTTTAAAAAAACAGGAACTGGGTGGAAATGTTTGAATTTATTGTGGATTTTCTCCCCAACACACACACACATCCTTGCACTTCTATGTAAACTGAGGACTTTGTACATTTTATTAACTGAATTAATGCCTAAACCAGGAATTTTCCCTAAGCCTAACCAGTACTAGTCTATTTCTTATCCTAAACTTAACCAGAACATAAGTCACAGCTTACCTCTAAAATCTAACTAGTAGAGCAGAGTGAGCCTTTAAAAAAGTGAGAACACTTTTTACAAATGACCTCCCTTTGTTGGTTAATAATATGTTAATAATGTATTAACCAACAAAGGTTATTTGCAGTATTTTCAAGTAACACTCACACACCTTTAGATGACCTTGATATCTTTACAATTATAGTAACGCAGAAAAACTAGCAGCACAAATGAATAATTTAGGCAATGTGTGGAAGTTGGTAGACCTTTGATAACCTCTGTAAATTCATTGTATTATCTTTAGGATAAGAGCACAAACAACATTAGTAATTAAAAGTCTTATGGAAATAAGACTTGTATGTAGTGTTTTTTTTACCCAGTTTGCCCCCATTTTCCTTTTTAAAATCACTTCCAATTATTTATTCGCTAATTTCTGCATCATTTGTTGTCATCTATAGACTTGAAAACACACTTTGTGAACCCTTGTGTATCGACCAGACAGCACAGCAGTAATGATGATTAGAATTTGCATTAGTGGCATCAGAAGAAGTTCTGCAAAGGGCTCTTATGAAAAGCCACAGCCAGAAACAATCCATTAGTCGCTTGTTAGGATACGCCAAGAAGAGTAGATCCAATCTAACAGTGACAGGAAGCACAGCAGACCCCACATCCAACCTCTAGGAAGACAGGAAGGGGACTGTAATAAGCTCTCCATTATCTAATCGATTTATCAGGAGTAGCCCACTCACATGGTCACCAAAGTATTTACAACCCAGTTAATCAAATTATGGACGTAGTCAAACTGTGGCTGGCTAAGCTCAGTGTAGTTTTTGTAATTACATAGACATGATACTTTTCCTTAGGCAGTATTCATCACAGTTTACAACATGGTCCTTATGGTTATTCTTAGTTAAAAGGTATGTTCAGATGTCCTTTAAAGGAATACTACGGAAGAGGATTAGGGCCACTGGGAAAAAACTAAAATTCTGACTTTAATCTCAGAATTCTGAGATTTAAAAGTCAAAATTGTTTAATTTTTTTTTTACCAGTGATCCTAATCCGCTTCTGTAAAATACAGACCTTCCTTAGTTAACTGTTTCAAATTCAGTTAAATTTTTTCCATCTTTATCAGCTCCCCTTCAAAATATTTTTATGTAAAAATAAAAACCATATATATCAACAGTTATAGATGTTTTTATCCTCAATTACCTCCAATGCTAAAGTCCTGAGACACACCAGAGCATCTTCACTGCAAAATTACAATCAGTCGGGTAATTTTGTGCCCAATGAACACATAAACAATTCCAGCACCTTTCTGATGCATCAAAAAATATAAAAGGTAGCTAGTTGTTTACAATAACATTTCACTGCCTGGATATACACACGTGGACAAATTTGTTGGCACCCCTGTGTTAACGAACGACAAACCCACAATGATCACTGAAGCTGAAAAAAGTGATAAAAATTGACTGAAATTTGACACATTGCGGTTGCAATGTGGTTCAACAGAATCCAATGAAAAACAAACTAAAGGAAGAGGTAGCTACCATATAAGACAACAGCTTTCCCTGTTTAGACTAGTTGTGCCTCAGATCATGTGTGACACACAATGTTGTTCCCTGCATTTGCTGACATTATATCAGCAACTTCAAAGTATTCTTTTGCACACCTGATAGTGTTGATTGGGACCATGTTGACACTTTTGGGCTGACAGTCATGAATCAGTCTGGATAAATTCCTCTTCTGCATCACACATCTAGCTCACACACTTAATAGCGCCAGGTTCTAAAGACAAAACAACATTTTGAGCTAAATAAATCGTCTCCTGAAATGCTTTGCAAGTGAAGTCTTTTCAACAGGTGTCAAAAATGTTTCGGTTGGAAAACCTAAGCAGATTGCTTACTGGTGTCTATTAAATGGGACTCATAAAGCCCCTTTTTCACAAGCTTCCCTGTCTGTTTGTGTAAAAGCTTTCCTTGCTCAGTTGAGACGCCTGTGGCAGCTTTTGCGAAATAAAACGAACAATATACACCACATCAGATCCCTTTGTAGACTTCTTTTTTAATTGCAGTTTTTTTTTTGGCAAACTTCTTAAATGGTGTTACTCTTCTCATAAGTGAGCTGTGAGCTCCTTGTTTATCCCTCATCCAGCTTCTCTGTGCCTCTGTTTGTTAGTACAAACTAAATATGCAGTGAAACCTTTAGAAATATTTATATAGCAGGATTTATATAGCTGGATATAGCAGCAAGCATATGGACAGCTGCTTCCAATAATAATGAGGCGATTTCCAGTGCCACCTGACACCTAATAATCATTAAAAGCGCCACCTACTGGTGTTTATTTAGCACCCAAACCAGCAGGTGTTTAATAAGTAACAACTGGCATTAATTAAACACCTGCTGACAGTCCAATGTTTGGTGGTGACATAACTCTGCCCTCTTATTTTGATAGCCAGTAGTTTTGAAGACTTCTCATCCAATGAGGAAGCCACCGAGTCCGATGTTTCAAATCTTCACTTTGAGATATTCAATAAAGAAAACAGTATGTTCAGTTTTATTGAAAAAAGGTGACATAACCTAAGAGCTTTGTATTGATGTCCAGAACAGTCACAATTTAACACATAAATAAGTCACTAAGTTAGAATCAAATTTGTTGGCCAATATTGTGTGCACAAATAAAGAATTAGATTTTGGTTTTAAGCCGTCACAGTACAGACACAGATTAGAAATACAACGTTCTTGCCTGTCGCAATCAGACTATACATTGCTCAACTCTGAATATTTTCACACTTATTATTGTATTTATTTTATATTTGGTTAATTTTAAATTACTTATAATTTAATGTTTTTTTTGTCATTTTTATTTTACTTATGATTACATTTGTATTTGCTGATATTTAACATTTTGAATGGAGCAGCTTGTAAACAAATAAGCAATTTCCCTTTGGGGACCAATAAAGTGTATTTTCATTCTGATTTAGAGTAAATGAAATAAGAATAAAGGAACAATCTGCACATATATTTGCAGCCATTTTTTAATATTGTATTATAGGAGAGAAAAAGGAAGAATTGTTATGACAGTGCAATATGCTTATTTTGTTCCACAGCAGAGTAGCTGTCTGCTTAGACTGAAAGGTGCTCATTGTGTTCATCAAAGAGACATCCTGGGGGAAGAAACTGTCTTTGTGATGGCTCGTTTTTGCAATAAGTAGATGTATAAAAAAATATTCATACATGTGATAAATTAAACAAAACTACAGACATACACTACATTAAATAAGAAAACACATGTCAGATTTTTCCTGTGGGACATGGACTGATTTAGAGTAAACTTTACTGAAGTGTACACCTTCTTGTTGCCAGGTATATGTGGCACATAGGCCATGTTAGCATAACGGTTTATAAAAATGTATTGTTTCTTGTTTTGTATGTTCTTTACTAGTTGTGTTTTGCTTGGCAATTATGTCAGTAATTCGCCAGTAGGGGTCAGTATCGCTCCACCAATAACAAAGACATCGAGGGAGAAAAGGAATTCTTAGGGAAATATCGCGATATCAGACAGCGAGATGACCGTTTCTAAAATGGTTGTGCATGAGCGTTGTGTAGAGATGACACCACTAAACTGAGCTGCTTTTTGTTGCAGGTAAGCTGTGTGTGCAGATGGAAATACTCAGTAAAATGGAGGAAATATTAACCATACATTGATTTTCTTTTCTATTGTAATACATGTAAACAGAGAGATGACCGTTTCTAAGATGGATATATGAGCGCTGTGTAGCTACTGTACCACTAAACTGAGCTATTTTGATGTTTAATGAGGTGGTCTCCGTTTCTCCTCTACCAGGACAGCTAGCACAGCCGCCATTGCTGCACAGAGCGCGGCAGCCACGTTGTGCGTTATTGTGAATGCTTGTGCCGATCTCAAGCCCATCAGCTCAGTGTAACACAAGAAATAGCTTGATGTGAATGAGTCAGTGCGTCACCGAGTATGTGGTCATAAAACTTTATTACCTTTGTATGGACGTGCCCAGGAGACAATCTGTACTCAACAGGTTGTTGCTAAGTAACCAACGAGTGAGTGAATTAGTTGATGCCACCAACGTTGCTTAAATGGGCTGTGAGGTTGAGCCGCTAAAGTAAGGGTTTCCTCTGCCTACATCCCCCAGAAGGCTGTGCGGTTCTGGATCGGAGTTCAGTGGAATAATCAGCATTCCGTCAGACGTATTTTCTATTGATTTTGACCACTTGTCTTCATGATGGATGCCGTTATTGTTTCAATGCACATCACTAGCACCCATTAACCGTTTGGATTTATGAATACACATCCATTTTCCTCTCTCTTTTTAATCGTACCTTTTTCATACCAGCAGCAAAAGTGCACATAAACGCTACTAAGGAACACACAGCCCTCTCTTATACCTTCTTCTGTTGTCATCATCTTTGTCACACAACCAGTTCAAACACCATCAGTACATGCTGTAAACAGAGATCACATCTGAAGCTCTGTCGGTGGGGACAGGGAGACCCAGCAGTCACAGGTGGTTCATCTCTGGGGAAATTTATCACATGAGACGCTCTGAACTCCAGAGACCCGTCATGTCAGGCGACCCGTGAAAAACAAGTGGACATTATGGTGGGTGTTTTTTATTTTTTATTTATTTATTTTTTTTTAGTTTTTGCACAGGCTGGTAAGGGTGAAAGGTTTGACATTTGCAAATGTATCAAGTCTTATCTGTGATTTCTATGGTTCAAGTGAGTTGCTTCATTAAGATATGATGCAACAATTCTATCCTTACATCACCTGGGGACAAATGTGATTCATGTCTGCAAACAGTGTAAGCACTGCTGGTGAACAGCACAAACAACCCACTCATGCACAAGCACACTTGAGTGTATCTGTGTGTAAACGCTGATGAGAGAGAGCGTAGATGAAGGAGAAGAATCAGCCGTGGATGGAGACAAGTTGCATTTATCTTGATGCAGGGCTGCAGCGTGTGAGCTTTTGTGTTTGGATGTCTGTGTGGGGGGTGTGTGTGCGCTAGTCCCCTTGGATGAGCACACGCGTCTGAGGATGCAGCTGGGAGCATGAGTTCTGACCAGGAGGAGTATGACATGGTCTGTCAGAAAGCTGTGACCCTAATTGTTGACCTCTGCCTGCACAACAGCACCCTGTTGGATCAGGAGACCTGTCAGGATTTCCTCTTCGTCTTGACCAGCCAGGGCTTTGATCACAAAGACGCAGGTAAGTAACCGACCTCATGTACTGTGTGTTGTGTGAGAGGCAGCAGCCTTCCTTGTGTGCTTTCTAAAAACTAACTGCAAAGGATTTCTAGTTTGGCTGGTCTTTTCATTGTAGGGTCACAGACGGTTGTTCGGTCAGTTTCAGCTGAATGCTCAAAGCAATAACTACACCCTTAATAAGTTTTGTGACCCACCTATTGGAGCAGAAGGGAATATAGGTGCGTGCGCAAATTCATATTGACTCCCCAATTTATTCCAGAGAGAAAGCATGTGTGTGATTAGTAGATCATCTTGAGCCGAGTCGATTCCAGCTGATGTTGTCCAGACCACTAAAGAAAAAAAAAAAGAGATACATGAATTCCTGTTTTGTGCCTCAGTAGATAACAAATGGACACAAGTGTAGCAGTTAGTGCAACACAGAAGACTTCTGTGTTTAAATCTCAACATCCTGAATGGGTTTTCTAACTTATTCATGAGCTGATATACACATGTATTTAAGGCATGTAATCACATGTTTTGAACTCTTCAGGTAAATTATGCATCAGCTTCTTCACTGTTAAGCTCTGACTCCCTGTCTAATCCAGACAAGATTGATTTTACTGTGTTGGGGTTTCTTCCAACAGAAACACTTAATTTAATTTCCTTCTCACATGCAGATAAAATACAATAAGATATGATCAAAAGATGCTGAAAGCATTATTGTATTTCCGACTTGGAGACGCATGCCTCCATGAGCTTTTATCAGGTCGAGATTTGGAGATTGCATGAGTTAGATGTTAAA
Organism: Poecilia reticulata; assembly: GCF_904066995.2. Taxonomy (NCBI): domain Eukaryota; kingdom Metazoa; phylum Chordata; class Actinopteri; order Cyprinodontiformes; family Poeciliidae; genus Poecilia; species Poecilia reticulata. Next base: position 28,904,080 of record NC_088836.1, on the reverse strand, counting down.
CACTTCCTTGCAGCGTGAAAAGTGATTCATTTCCATCTGATCTCATGAAAATAACTACTGCAGAACAGCTGTTTTAGAAGCTTGTCAGAGAATACAATTGTGCCCCAGTCTGTGATTGTTTTCATAGATCCAATCTGTAGTGGTTTGCTAATCTTTCCCTTTTTACATTTCTCCTCAAACCAAAACGTATTGTCCCCTGTAGTGCTGATCTGACGTGCCGTGTTTATCTAAAAGAAAAGTTTTCAGCCTTATCCTCAGGTGCATGCCACAGTGGAAATATTATTTCTGGCTGTTTCTTCAAGAATGCTTTCCTGCTCACAGAGTGCATGTCACACCAATCCTGACCAAATACACTGTCACCTCACATCATCCTCAGCAGAGGCATTGAACGTACATCACAGAGCCAGTGGCGTCCACCACTGAGCTGTGGGGACACTAAATGCCATTGCATGTTATGTGGCCACTGATGTAAATTCCTTCTGCCACATGGAAGCTAAAGACAAGCTGCTTCTCATAATGTTGGAGGATGTCTAGGCTGGGGGTTGTAGAAGATGTCGTCTTGCATGTATTTTCTGTGCAACAATGCAGGAATCCCGCAGAGAGAACGCGGGCGATAGTATGGAGAAACCACCACTGAAATGAATTATTTAATTGAAGATTAAAGAGATTGTGACCTCCAGCTGTTGAGGCTAAAGCTTTATTGTAATTACAAACTTAACACATTAGTCACAGACAGACCCTCAGGCACATCCACTATAGGACTGCCTGGGCACTTGCAAAACATTTGCAATACAAGGTTTATGCATCTATTTAAGCCCTGGCAAGCTGATAGTTGCATCTAAAGCATGTGGCCAATAAAGGCTTAATGCATTAATTTCTAAGAATAACTGTTCATATGCAAAGAAAAACATCACATTCCTAAACATAACTAATTGTGGCGTGTAGTTAGCATTTCATATCTACTGTCTTCTGAAAGGTTGTGGTACTTGTGACATAAGAGAAAGAAAAAAAGAACACTAATAGAGCAAAAGAGGAGAGAACCATTGTTGAAAATGATTGAATTCATAATATTCTGTTTTAACAGAATGTAGAGCTTTACATGCAGAGGTTAAAAACCATAAATTAAGTAAATTTACTCAAAAACAACACATTCCCATTAGGAACTCATACAAAAACTATAGTTAGAACCTAAGCTAAGTTTTTAATTCACTAGCAAACAAATTGACCGTCAGAAGGAAACGTTTTAATATTCTGACTCATCAAATACAATTTCAAAGCATATGGATAGACCAGGGGTGTCCAATGTGTGGTCTGGGGGCCTTTTGTGACCAATGAATGAATTTTTTGTGGAATTTGTTTTCTGCCAGAAATAGATTAAAACATTTTTGAGACCAACAAAATGTAAACTACATTATTTTATGTTTATTATAAAATCATGTTTATGTTTATTTTTATGTTTATTAAAGAAAACATACTTTGACTTTTTTTTCCAGGCAATTTTGGCCCAAACTCAAAAAGTTTGGACAACACTGACGTAGACAAACAGTTTTATCTTTCAGTCATCAGTCAGTCATCTCTTACAATCAAGTTCTGGATAATAAACAATCATTTAGAAGTCCCATCCCAAATGTAAATTCTCTTTTAAGATATTTTATCAGTTGTTGAGGTTGCAATACATCATCTGTACTGCAACAGATGATGTACTGTTGCAGTACAGATGCAACAGTACATTGCATCTGTACTGCAACAGTTTTTTTCTCAAGAAAGTAGCACTATTTTTCCACCATGAACTCTATTTGCCTAATATTTAATTAGCCAAATATCAGAAGGAAATGGCGTGAGCATCTAGAGGTGCTTGTGAGCAAAATGTTGCACCCCTGCATCTTTGGTGTTATTTGCTTTGTGGATTAAATGCAGAGATGAAGCAAGGAGCCACTGATGAGCAAAATTGTGACATAAGAAGTAGTGGAATGTGAGGATATTGGGGCCTCAGCGAAGGCCTGTGCAGGCTCATGCTGGTGTGGGCGAAATAAGTTTTGTCTTCACCTGTGTAATACGTTTTTGCTTGTGTGGTGCATTGGGAGGGATCTGCCAGTTCTACACTTGCGTTCTTATATAGTATAAAATGTCATGGCTGGAAGTAAGTTTGTACTTGTTCTTGGCATCTTGAGTAAAAGAACAAATTTCTCGATTCTTGCATTTTTGATGGGGCCTTAAGAAGTAAAAAAAAACCTAATATTTGACCATAATAATATCACCAATAATAGGATCCATATAAGATGGCTGTAGGGCTTCAAGACAAATCTCTTTTCTTTGTTTTGTTGACTTTTTTCAATGTACTTCTTTACTATGCATATTTTTGGTCACATGAAGTCTATAGAAGAACTTCAATAAAGTAAGCCATTGGATATAGTTGGTGTTTGAAAAACTTTGTGTTCACTTTCAACATAAAATGTCAAGCAGATCAGATCCATAAGTGTTTTGGGACACTTTTGTGAGTTTTGTTTGTGTTGAGCTCTTCTTCTCCCGCCTATGACCACCTTGACAGCATCCCCCACTTAACTCTTTCCTTTTTTGGAATATCAAATCTCACAATAAAAGGATTAACACCAGCACTTGATTTCTAATTATGATTAGTCTGATATCTGTGATGGATCTTTCTGACTTAAATCTGCTGCTGCAATAAATCAAACAGTCTTACATCATAAAAGACACGGGTTACAGTCGAGATCTTATAATCTTGAGCTTGCACTGTGCAGCATGTTCAAATCCTGTAGGATTTCTTTAATCGTCACCATATGCTGGGCTTCAGCTCGTAAAATATGCAATAAAACACAATATTGCACTATCAGCGTTATTGTGGTAATAAAACCTCCAAACGCTCATCAACATACTAAGAAATACACTTCCAAAATGATATTTTGTGAATACAGTCACATGTCATTTCTGTGGTGGACTCAGCTTTTTCCCGAGCTGCGTTTATTCTTACAGATACAACAAGGTATCAGAAACATTTCTCAGAGATTTTTGTCGACAGTGACACATCCATGATATGAATCTCTTGTTCCTTACATCTCAAAGGTTCTCTCTGAAATCTGGTGTCTGTGGAGGCCAGTGGAGTAGAGTGAACTCATTGTGCTAAAAGAAAACTCTTTGATATGATTTTAGCTTTGTGACATGGTTTATTATCCCACTGGAAATAACTCTGGCTATACTGTGGACATGGTCAGGTGTTAACAGCACATCCCCTGCTGGTTTAGTGTAGTTGTGTGTGTGTGTTTTGTGTGGCAAAATCAAGAATTAAATAACCATGTACATGGTGAGGACTTTTAGATGCAGCATGTACATGTGCTCTGAGCTTTTGAGCTGATCTGTGTTCTTCTTCAGCACCTGGGACTCATCAGGATGGAGCCGTCCCCGTAGTTTAAAGAACAAACCTCCTTCTGTGAAAAAGCCACACATTCCTCCACGCTCCATTAAATCACCAGTCAAACACAGGCCACACAACAATAAAAACAGTTACACAGCTCATTCAACTCAGTCAATCCTTTGTTAGGAAACACTCACAAATAATAGCTGTGTGTTATATTCCATATCTCTAATACAGACATGTTTTTCACCTGAACTCACACAGGATGTTTATGTGTAGAACTAAAACAGCAATTCAGCATTAAATAGTGCAACTTCAAAAAATGATGACACCAAGTCAAACTCTTTTTATCCAATCGGCCCAAGTTCCACTCATCTTATAAATGCTAGTCAGATGAAGCTCCTTTAATGACACGGGATTTTCCCTAACGCTGCAAATGCTGCATTCAGGTACAGCTGGGAACTAGTTTGTCAAAATTAAAAGACAACAACAGCAAAGTTTTTTTAAACATGTTTAATTTTCAAATAATTGCACACTGTCTTATGATTTCTATAGATTAACATTGAATGTTTTCAAAAGGTTTTATTGTGTCTCTAGCCAGGCCCTGGCTGCTCATGCTACTTTATTCATTGAAAATAAACACAACTCAACGTTCCACTTTTTGTGATCTTTAGAACATTATAAAATCTAATAACCTTCAGAAATTGATAAAAAGACTGTTTACTGCTGACCGAAGTAAAAAAATAAATCATATCTAATGATGTGTGCCACAAACGTATCAAACTGTGTTTTTGTTGTACCCAGTAGCTATTTGAGCCCCGTTAGCCTGTCATCTAGAGGCAGTCTGCCTGTTCTCCTCTGAACTCAATGCATTTTGTCTTTATAACTGACACACACACAATATTTTTCCCCTTTCGACACATTCTCTGATAGTTTTGAATATGCATCCCAAAAATGAGCAGTTTCTGATGCAATCACCAAGCAAGTTAAAAGTTACTTAAATCCCCTTTGTTTCAAATTTTGATGCTGTTTGAACTTCAGCAAGTCATCTTCACCATGATGCTGATGACTAGATATGTTGGGTTTCTGCCATGTTATTGACTAATTTGACATTTTCATTACTTATATATATATATATATATATATATATATATATATATATATATATATATGGGCGGTCATGGTGTGATTTCTAAATAAGAGCTAGCCTAAATCTTATGAAAGATATATATATATATAATGTAGAAAATAATCAACATAGTATGGTGGTGACTATAAATAAGTTTTAAGTCAATATAAAAAACAACAAGCACCCTGGTCTATTTTTGCCAAGTTTTATAAGAAAAAACAACTATTTATGTATACAAGGAAGAAACTGATGTATAATTTAAGCAAGCTGAAACTCAAACGTACCTCAGTTATGTTTCATGCATCAAAGCCTTCGTGGCTCCCTACAGTCTGTTGAGAACACAGTTTTGTCTTTGTTTGCATCAGCCTGTTGGTTTCGTCTTACAGCATCAAAAAGGTTACCTAATTCAGACACCAAAGATAGTAAAAATATTTTAGATGAAACTTTCATGTTGACTATTTCATTGCAACATTTTTAAATAGACACATATCTTTGAAATGGGCTTTTCTACCCAAGAGGCCAGGTCAAGCTTAACATCCTGGTCTTTAATCAATACATCAGAATTTATGCATTAATATGTTTCAAAATCTTTAGTAGAAAATCAACTGGCAGCTTCTTTATTGTAATGTTTCACACAAGATATAACAGAAATATTCTAGTCATCTTGTAGGATGTTATTATTAGATTATTAAAATGAAGATGAAAAACCAACATGAGAGGTTTGCTATTCAGTAAAATTAAACCAAACGTGCAGATCAGTGTGTAAAAAAAATATGCAGAACAAAATAACTCCTGATTATAGGTGAACCCTGTTTAGCCGCATTAACTCGAAGTAATGACCTTGTCACTCCTACAAATGGTTTCAGTCATTTTGGCCCACTCCACTCCCACAGTTTAATCATTTGTTTATGCACAGCTCTGTCAAAGCTTCACCACAACATTTTAATAATGTTGAAGTCAGGACTTTGGGCCTTTGCAACACCCTTATTGGCAGGATCTATTTCCTGATGTCAGTCTTGCTGCATTACCTAATTTTGTAAAGGAAAAAAAATAGAAAAAAAGGTGAAACATTCAGTTTTTAAAACATAAATGTGAATTTATAGAAAAAAATAAGAAGCTCAATGTCACATCCAGCTTCCAAGAGGCAGGACCAGATATTGAGATTAATGTGGGATTTTCCTCTCCACTGTCACCAGATGATTGTCAATGAGGAATGAAATCTACAAGTGACTTGATGCAATCTACTGGATTTTCAAGAAAACTTCTTAAACCATTTTCAACAATGAACTGAACTTCATGTATTGTATGTGCATATATTTTTATTCCATGCCATTTCTTTCTAAACAATAAAAAGTATAACTTTGTAAATCACCTCATGCCAGATTTGGTTGAACTCCATAAAAACAGTTTTATTTCACATGCTGGTTATTCTTTCCAATTGCAGAAAAACATAGCAAAATAAATATTTTTAATTTACCTCTATTTGCCTTATAACCTCGCAAAAGAAAAAAAAAAATCATGACAAGAAGATGATTATATTAATCTGTGGTATCTTGTTCCCAGCAGCACAGTAGAGTCATTTCACCTTGCCATATTTTCCCTGCAATCCCCCCTGCTGTCGGATGAGTAATCCACTCAGTAGTTTTAAACCGATTACAATCAAATGAAAACAAATAATTAGAAAGCCTTGGGACTTCAATTCCTTCATGTTGATGTGGCAAGGAGATAACAAGCCCCCGACTTCAATAACCAACGTGTTGCATCCAGACCTGGTTGATTGTATTCTAATCAAAGCACAATGCTGGACCCACCTGCTGTTAACGGCAAAACTTGATGTTTTCAGGGAGGAGATGAAAGCTTGGATCAGTGTCTCACACTCTGCTGAGAAAACGTTTCCCACAGATCAGGCGCTTGTCTCAGTTATTGATATTCACTCCGTAGCCCCGATAAAGGTTACAAAGCATATTCCTTAAGCCCAGCATAGCTCCTAAATGGCCGACTGCACGTTTCACCCCCTCCTCCTCCTCCAACTTCTCCACCTCATTGCAGATTCCTCTCTCATTATCAACCGCTGCTTCAGGTGTGTGGGCTTAAAATGACGAGGCTCATATTTGATCACGGCATTTCTCTCAAGCTCGTCTCATTTCCAGGTTTATTGAGCAAGACCTCGGCCAGCGGAGGACATTAGCATCGGCGGATCATTCATTTGCTTCCCACTGATCTGCTCCTCTCCGTTTGTGATATTTGCAGGAGTAGATGGCGCATTGCAGGTTTGAATCCAAAACAGAAAAACAAGAACATCAAATTAACTGCGCTGTGGAGATTAGCCTGAACCACGGTGGCTTTCAATAATTCATACCCACTTTCTACTGTCTTGGCATTTTATTGATACAACATTTCACTGTAGACCACAAAGGAACGCAGCAGACAGCCCGTTCCTGTTGCAAGAGATAACGCATAGAAAAATGTCCGTCTCAGCTGCCATGAAAAGACCAAACGCCAGTCCTCGAAGGCTTGTGCTATTGTTGCTGCTACCATTAGAATATAAAATCACATTCCAGCACATTTTTGCTGGTACATTTGGTTTTATTTTCACACAGCTTTTAATTATTTCTGTACACAGAGCCACGGAAAACATAAGCGAGCCCATAACAGATTCTTCTGTTTTTGCTTGTTTTGTTAGCTGAAATGTTTCACATCATCAAATAAATGTTAGTAATTGAAAAAGTGCAATTTTTAATTCAGGATTTTATTTATTAAAGGAAAAAAACCTTTTCTAACCAACTTGTGAAATAGTATTGTCCCCTAAACTCAATGAATGATTGTGGCTACTTTTGCTACTGCAATCAAGTGTTTTCAGTAACTGATGATGTTTCTTGCATCACCATTTCAGTGCACTCTTCTTTGCAGAATTGTTTGAGTTCATACAGAATGGAATGTGTTTGTTTTTTGAGACATTCAGATGTGAAGATCTTGATAATGTGATCGTTGTTCTATGGCAAAGGATGTTCTGATTCTTGTGTGATCTCCTGCATGATGCACTCTTGGAGTAATTTTGGTAGGTTGACCAATGCTGGGAAGGTTCAGCAAGCTTCCATGTTTTCTTCATTTGCAGAAAATGGCTCTTACTGTCTTAATTGGAAGACCAATCCTTAGAAATAGCTTTTGTTTTGGAATGTCTTTAGATTGGGACATGTTGGAATGCTTTTTAAGATCTTTTAGTCTATGTCATTCAGTCAGATATGCATCTGTTTCTCAGATCTTTTTCAACTATTGTAAAAAATGAAGTGTGACAAAAGCAGAAGACATTAGTAAGGGGGCAAATACTTAGCAAAGGCAGTGTGCCTTAAAGTTAGGATGGATAACAAGATTTAATGCAGAGGTATTTTTTGACCTGGGGTCAAAAGCACAGCACCAACTTCGGAGAAGCACTTCAACAGAAGGAGGAAATAAAGACTTTCCATGTCAGAGTAATTTTTCACTGAAACAAATGCTCCAAAGACGAAACTTCAGCAGTGGCTCGAATACAAATCACCATCTCTGTAAGAACATCTGTGAACAGCATTATAAACGGAAACACATTTATCTCTTTTTTTCGGAAAGTCTTCTGGTGCTTCTTCCTCATTTTAATTCTGAAGACTTCAAGGCAATAAGGACATCCCTGAAGGTGATAATTTCATGTAATGTCAGCTGCTCCCTGGTTGAACATATGTGGAAGTGCATTTAAATCGTGTCCATGAATAAAAATGATAAAAATAGTTCCAGAAAGCTCAGGCAATAGCACTCAGTGTTTTACCCGTGTGTAGCCTTTCACTAGTCAGTGCCCTTCTTGAGGTTGTCTCCTGCAAAATATTTCAGTGTTATTAATAATGAAAGTGTTGGAAAGATCAGTATTTTAGACATGCTTGTCTCGTCTCCACCTGAGGTCATATTTCCTATCATACTGCTGCACAGTCTTCTTTTGCTTAGTTCAAGCAGGGTTTAGAAACCTATCTCTATCAGTATTGTTTTGACATGACATAATGTGGACTCAAATCTGATTGAAATGCTGTGACATGACCTTTAACAGACCTTTCATAATCAAAAACTCCCCACTGTGGTAAAATTAAAACTTCAATTTTACATTGTAGGGCAACAGAAATATTACTGGAGACCTTGCTAAAAACACTCTGAGTGTAGGACTGCACTTATTTATTGAGCTTTCTTGAGATGCAGTTAGCATTGTCCCAAATAATTAACTTCAATCCCTAAGATGATTGGATTGAAATTACTTTTTTTTGTAAAGTGCCTTGAGATGACATGTGCTGTAAATTGGTGCTATCTAATTAAGTGGAATTTAATTGAAACTGAATCCAAACCTGCTGATAGGAAGCATGCTAAAGAAGAACTTCTTTCTGAAGACAGACAGTTCAACAGGATTCTGTAACCTGAGTGAATCTTCTAGGAACCAAAGTGCTGCCCAGTTTAGAGAATCGGGGTCAAGCTCTGCAGGAAGAGCAACATGGTGGTAAAAGAGTTTCCATCACTGGCTGCGTTTCCACTACAAATGTGCACAAATCTTTGTCAAGGTCCCGCTGATGTCAAAACGACACTGGATATATTTATATTGCAGACATTGTTGCTAGCGCTCATCGATCAGTTATCAGAGGAGACATCTGCATCTTATTCAGGCATCGGAGAGACAAGCCTGATAGTTGGGAGCGGCTACTTATGCAGCGTTTTGGGGAAATTGTAGTCGGCGATTTTACAACACAACTGTGGATTCAACACGTTCGAATGACACGCACCTTTTTATGCACTATGCGATGCTGTGAGAGTTTTGATGGAGAAAGATGCACATTGCCCGAAAACCCCCCCCCAGAAACTTACCGTCATCTTCTGTCGTTTGCACCAGTAATAACATCCGATTACGTGTGAGGCACCACAATACATTAAAGACCTGTTTTGCGATATACGACTACATAAAGACCTCATTCTTGTGCAAAAACTATAAAAAATGTTTTTTAGCGCGTTTCCATTAAGCAGATTTTTCATAAATCCAATTTGCACATTTTTATAGTTAATAGAAACACAGCTATTGCTGCTTATCCAGAAGAATAATGCAAAATATAGCAACAATTCTGACAGTTCCTGTGAGATGGAAACTGCTTTTCAAGCCAGTTGAGGTCAAACTGGGCTCTAGAACTGTTTCAGCTTTTTGTTGGAGATTGCAACATTTCTAAACAGCAGCTATGGTGTTGGCTGGAGTGCTGCTGATGAATCTGTTCAGTACCAATGTTCTCAGTAGGTTTAAAAAGAGTAGAGGGACGAATAATGTGGACTCTGTTGCAGAACGTGACAAAACTCTTGATGGGGAAAGACTCCAAACTTTACTCAATGCTGTTGAAAACCATCATTCTGGGGTGAAGATATCCAACATAAAAGTAGCAATCAGCGGAAGAATTAGTGAGATGAGGCATCGAGCAAGCAAAAGAAAGTTCATGACCAAACTGATGAGAACAAAAACTCATTAGGACTTGTTCAAGTTGTTGCAGAAGATGAGTAAAGGGAAAAAAGGTTTAAAGTACTGCAGAAAAATCGAACTTTTTTCACGTATACATGATGCACTTCATATGTCATAGTTGGTAATGTGCTACTGCTCTTGATTGTTTTTCGTCTATTTCTAAAATGAATAAACAAATCTTACGTTGGAGTGTGGAGAGTTTAGAAGAGATGAGAGCAACAACCTGCATCAACTCTAAAGTGTGCTGTACACTTTGTAGTGAGATTCATATATTTCTTTCACCCAAGGCTTCAAAGTATAACAGCATTACGAGGTGGAACCAACCAAAGGTATTTGCTGAAAGTATGAAGGGGTCCTAAAAGTGCCTGGCCTTAAATAGAAACCTGCTGTGTGTTACCTAGACTGTCACAGCAGGCAAAAGCCTCTGCTGAGTTATTGAGAAGTAGCATTGGTTTATTGATTTAGCAGTTCAGCCCCAAGTGAGCATAACAGAGGGAGCCAAAGAGGCCGGAGAGAGAGACAACAAAGCATGAGATTTTTGTTTCTTACTCCTGTTTCCCTGCGAGAGCTCTGCAATATGCGACAATAAGATGGAAACAGTCCTCTTTAAGATTGTTGAGGCTTTCTGCAGGGGGTTGCTTTCTCAAACCACAGAATTTTCCATCAAAATTACACTTGGGTAGTTTGAAATTTCTAGCCAGCAGCTATCGATTTATTCACAACAGCCTATTAGATTCATAGGCTAATGTGATGAAGAGCCCAAACCTCTCATTATCAAACATCAGGGAGGCACATTTGGTGAGCACGCTGCTTCAATCTGCCTCTAAAGAGCCAAATGTAAACAAAGAAGAAACGTAGATGAAATGATCTGAAATGAAATTGTATTTTTCAGTAGTATTGATTAAGGAATACAGCACCCTCATCATTTATTGGCACGTCTTTTAAAGATGTGCAAAACAGCAAACATTAATCCAGCTTTTTCTGCAGTAGCCAAGAATAATTTTGAGTACCTTTATTCAGTGAACAATATTTAACATAAATATTTATACATTTCATAATGACAAGCTTATTTACAGCCCTTTCAGTTCCTAAAAATCAAATGTAACTACTGCATTAGTAATGTGTGCTTTCTAAGGTGATCAGATAATTTAATTAATAAGCCATAACTTCTTGTTTATGCTTAAAAATAGAAATGGATGCAAGAAAAAGGCATCGTCACACACTTTGGGAGCAATATGAGAAAAAAAAAAGAAGGGAATTTGAACCTTTCTGGAGCCTCTTTCTCGGATCAGAAGAAATTAGATTGAGCCTCTCAGCCACATCCACTCCAGTTTGTTCTGGCTTGAAACGAAGGCTGAGTGTGAAAAAGCACCTTAATTTCTGCTGATAAGCATGGCGGAGGGTTCATGATGCTATGGGTCTGATTCTCCTCCAAAGGCTGTTAAAGGCTGTTGATAAAATGGAGAACATCATGAACTATTTGAAACAGCAGGGGGTTTCAAATTAAATTCCCCAGGAGGCATAAACTGACTCCTTTTTGATGTGGAGAAGCAGCAGTTCTACTTTGAGTTCAGCTTGAATTGGTATTAATATCGACCTGGGCGTGAATCCTTCTGGGGTTTTTTCTCTTACTTTTAACTGGAATGAGCTCAAGTACTAACTCCTAAACCAGGACCAGTGCAGCAGTTCTCGTTTATGTGATCAAAATCAATGTAACAAAACTATTTTATATTATCAAAATGGACGCACTCTATACTATCAGGGTGAATCTCAGTGCAAGAGCACAGGGGGGAAAAAAGGAGACATTTATTATTCTGTCTTTTGTATTTTTTTCTCCCATGACACACTTGCTTTGTACATGTCAAAAACTTCTGCGGCCGTCTCCAACTTCCACAAGCTGAATCGGTTCGTGTAACCGTTTTGTCATAATGGCCGCAGAGCTGTCTGTCATGGTGAAAGCTTCAGGCCGACAGGGTTTTCACGCTCATCGGGTTGATGGTGTAGAATCAGACGTCGGGCCTGCACACTTCATCACACAGATTAATGTGCAGCCTTACAGCCTAATATCACTAAACGCTTGATTGCTGAAAGTATTGTATTGTTCCAGCAAAGATCGAAACAAGAAGTGACAAGGCCAGCATTGAAAGATACAATTTTATAACTTTGTTAAAAGTAAGAGGAGCTAGATGCAGATTTTTTTTCCCCCACCAACAGACTTTATGCTCCATATAGTGGCATTAAACTTTTTACTTTGGAGGCTGGAAGAGTGTTTTACTGAGCGACTGCACATTTATTTATAATTAATGAGAATTAAAACAGTAGGTTGTGAGAGGGATTAGCTTTTTTGGTGTATAATTAAATGAAACAACAGATGCAAGAATGATTTTTCATGATGATGTACCCCACTGTGTACTCTAACCCACCCCTAATTTCTTTATTTCCTGCAAACAGGGAGCCAAACATTGTAATCTTTCACAGCTGACCGATCAATACTTCTCCAGGCGTTCTGAAGCCCTGCTGCTTTTTCACTCCGTTTTCAGTCCAGGCTACAAAACCCTGAAAAAAGCTATCTACTGTAGATGAACATGATCTGAGAGTCATATTTTACAATATAGGATAAAGTATTGCAAAGGCCTGACACAGGAATTTAAAGATGCATCATCCTCCCGTTTATCATCTGATGTACGTCACGTTTTTAGCTACCAACTCAAGAAATCTCCATGTTGACATTAAAACTCTACTTCCTGTCTCTCTTGAAGTTACAAAGAGATCAAATGTACAGAAAGGGGAACAAAGGCTGCTTGTAGCAATGTGCCTTACAATATTTAAAAGAGTTCTTTGTTGTCTGTTATGTGTTGAAAACATTATTCATCTCCTGTGTTTTACAAGCTGTTGTATGAAAGCTTCACAGGCAAGAGTTAAGAGGCTAAGCAAAGAAAAAATGCATTTTTCAGGAACTAGAAGTGGGAAAAAAAAGACATTCCTTTTGGAAAAACTTATGAATGTCTGAATAAATATTGGCCACTTTAAACAACCACCATTAATTTTGGCTCCTTAGAAGTAAAAAAACTCTTAAAACTCCTAACTCTTGGTATATCTACAAAATCTCAGTCAAAAGTCATGGGGTTCTGTTATTGTGGTCAGAGCATATCTGGGAGCTGATCAATAGCTTGCTTGCTCTGGTATGAATCAGATATTAGAAGATTGATTTAATGGTAAGACTACAACCTCATTATTCCTACTGTCCAACTAAGTTATGGTGAAGCTCTTTGTGGCAGAGCGGTTATGCACATAGTGTAACAAAAAACATATCACCAAACAATCCACCATTTTTACATAAATAAAATTAACTTAAGCCATTAAACATTGAGATCAGCCATGGGCTTCCCATAGAAAATGTCTTCCAAATGGAAATAAATGCTCACACCTCCATATATACAATGCTGTGAGAAATGATTTAACCCTTTTAGGGATTTGTTTTTCCCCACTTAAATGTTCTCAACAAATATGAAAATAGTTAAAGGATTCATCCCCCTGTTAGAAGATGAAATAACAGATTTGAATACAGACAGACCAGTTTGTTTAAGAAATATCTTCCCAAAGTTTTTGGGACTCCACTAAACTACAGTGACAGAAACACTTCTAGCCTCACATCAGTGGTTCTGAACGTACCGAACCCCCCAGTTTCATATGCGCATTCACCGAACCCTGAGACCGACTCACCGAACCCCTGGGGTTCGATCGAAACCAGGTTAAGAACCACTGCCTCACATGCTTTAGTTAAATCATCATTGGACATGATTTCAGCTTCAGAAAAGACCGTGTTGGTTTGGATGACTTTTTATCTTTGTCAAGCATTTGAAAAATACATTTTTTATTTACTTCATCTTTGTCTAACCTCATTGCCTTTGTCCAATGTTAGTTTCATAATCTAAGCCTTTGCTGAGGTTTTTGTAGACTGTTAATTTAATAAATTAATTAATATGTCTGTTCGCAGAAGTGTCATTAGTTTGCATTTTATGCTGCTGACATGTAAAAAATGTGGTATTTTCCCTTTCAAAGTAAGACCAAAATTGCTGGTAGAGGTGCAGAAATCTCTATTTACAGATGGATTTGACTGATCCTGTTGAAATATCACATACAGCTATGATTGGTGACGTTGTGGTTTCTTTTATTGCTCTTCATACATCCACTCCTGAATCTAGTCATTCACTACTTTGAGATTGACTCCTGCCTCTTATAAATCACAGTTTGTCACTTGCTTGAAATGAAGAAGTGCAACCATGGATTTCCAAAATACCTGCTTCAGGAGAACTGATTAATGGCTTGTTTTTGGAAGGTGGGAGGAAACCAGAATAATGGAAGAAAATCCTCACAGACACCAAGTTTTCAAGTTGTTTTATTGGTTCCCCTGAGGTGGTTGGTGTAAAGAGTTCTCTCTCTCTTTCTCAAATCTATTACCTCCAAATGGCTATGACAAGATAATGAGGTTGAGGTCTAGCACATTAAAACTTTACCCACTAATTAGATAAAGACACTGCACGCATGGATGTCTAAATCAAGTATATAATATCAGAACTCTAGGGACAAAGCAAGGGTGTAATAAACATGCAACAGAGACCTGTGTTGATTTTTTTTGCACAGTATTGTTTGACAGTGATTGAAGATGTTATTCTTAATTTATTTAAGGTCAAATTGAAGGAGAAGAGCAGCAATTTCTGTATTGGTATATGAAATACTCTGCTACAGAAATGCAGAGTATCATTCTTGAGTTGAGAAACCTTTTGTGTGCAGAATAAACTGCTGCTGTTAGTCACAGTGCACCTAGAACATATGGTGCCTTAGGCCCTCCTTCTGTTCAGACTACATCTTTTCCATTTCTTGGGATCTCTGCTGCTTCCGATTTTCGGAGTTTTCATTTATACTGCCATTAACAACGCCCTGAGGAAACATGACCCACACATTGTACAATCATGGAGTGGGAGGAGGGACACACAAAATTGAATAACAACCTCATCACAAAAGACTCGGAGGCAAATAGAAAAGTGACTGCATGTATCTAATCATAGAAATCTATAAGCACGTTGATAAGTAAGCATTTTTATGCACATGATCAGGATGATAAAGTTTATGACAGCTAAAGATAGGGTTGAATTTTTTGGGGATGATTTTCTGTTTCCTCTGCACAAACACAGCTGTACTCTGAGGTTTGCAGTGACATTTCATCCTGTGATCATATTAGCGCCTGCTGCAAAGCAGCCGCTACCCAGACTTAAATGATGTTACCTAAGCTGACAAGAATTGATGCAATGACCTTACAGATTGTCCACTCCTGAAAAATTACCCATTGGCTTCACTATACGACAGTGAAATATAAAGAAGCGGCTCTTCGTTGTACTTGAAAAACTTTTAACGTTTGTAAGAAAGCAGACTTGGAAGATAAGAACACAAAGTAGCTTAAAACTTATATCTGGTTTTACATAAATCATGTCTTTGGTAAGAAACATAAAAGTAGTTTTCTATATCGGTACATTAACTCTGAAAGTCTTGGCAATAAAAAAACAATGTGGAAAGATTTGAGGAAAACTAAGCTTAACCCATAAAACCCATTACTCCATTGACAAATGTATTATGAGTTAATAGAAAAAAGGACTTGAAAATAGCCTCAACAGCAGGGGTGTCATAAAACATCTAGCTCTGTATTTACTTTTATTTTTGGGTCGTGGTTTGATGCAGGGTACTGTAAGGATTTTAGACATTTCAAACATCTTCATCAAGTTTAAACAATTTTGCCTTGTGCAGATCATATATATGACAAAAAGTTTGCCCCTAAGCTAAAGGTTATCTAGCATAGAGCTAGATAACTGTTAAAAAAAAAATCAAATTTTTCATGTTTATCTGCTTCTATTTGGATTTTTACTGCTTCTAAAAATATATTAAGCAGTTACAAAAAACAAAAACGTCCAGCCGGTTTTTGACAATAAGTTTCTGTTTATTGGTGTCTGGAAAATTACCATATTTTCCGCACTATAAGGCGCACCTTCAATAAATGGCCTATTTTAAAACCTTTTTCATATATAAGGCGCACCGCATTATAAGGCGCATATAATAGACGCTACAGTTGCCACCCGTCCTGCATTGAACCTATACGGGACAGGGGTTCCCGAGTGCTTTATAATGTAGTCTGCCCCAGTCATTGTTTCACTCACGGTTTTGGTGTTGCAAAATTGTGCCCAACTGCTTTCTGGGTAACACAGACCAATCGACACGCTGCCGCCGCAGTCTCTGTCTCTCTTCCCCCGCCTCACCGACTTTAAATGTATAGGGCTGGTCCCTTGGCAACCGTAGTCGAAGCACCCGGATGAATATCTAAAGCCACTTTGTTGACATAAAAAATGACTCCGGTCAGCGAGGAGAGGCTTCCGCGACTGGGCCGGGGCGTGACCGGATGGTGACCCGTCTCCATTCGCGCACAGCATGTTGGTGGAGAACGTGGTGCTAAATGACCTGCAGACGACCTGATTCTAGACGGTCGGTATTCACGTCTATGGGTAGGTGAGTCAAACTTTATTAACAAACCAGCGTTCTGACAACTATCCCAGCATGCACCGCGCGCTTCTTCTTCTACGGGGAAAAGGAAGTCGGAGGCTGCTTACCATAGTTGCTAGACCTGTTGTGGCTCAATATTGGTCCATATATAAGGCGCACCGGATCATAAGGCGCACTGTCGGCTTTAGAGGAAATTCAAGGTTTTTAGGTGCCTTATAGTGCGGAAAATACTGTACCTGTTTCAGAAACCCATGGAAAGTAATATCACAAATAGGCAGGCACTGCCCCTCACCAGGCAACCCGAGCAGAGCCTAGTACGTTACCTAGCAACCCACGGAAAGTCCAGGCAGTCACCTAACAATCCAAGTTGAACTCTACCACATTTGTTCAGCTGGTTTTACTGCTGTATGAGCTGTACAATGGCTGCTGGAAAAGAGAAGTGTTCTGTTGTTGATTTACCATCCAGAAACCACTTGTTGCGTTCTTGTTGGATGTGCAGTAGGTTTTACTTCTGCTTTTCAAAGATATGTGGTTGTATAATTGCACATCTGTTTGCAGCCATTTTCATGCGCGAGTGTAAACTTTGAGTTGGAGGGCGTGGCCAGTAGCGGCTAATTTGGATTTAAAGTAACAAAGGTCTGAAAACAGCTGATTCTTAAACGAGCTCAAAATAGACAGATCTGACCAGACAAGAATCTCATTATCTAAGAATGACTTTGTGCAAAAAAAAAAATGTGATGAACATATTTTGTATAGCCTATAGACCTATCCTAACCTGTTCAAGGAAGCATAATAGATAATCTTTAAATTGATTCTGCTACTTAATTTTAGTTTTAAATCATCATGGTCGCTAGCTGATATTTGAACGTGACAATTTTCACAAACATGTTGTGAGCTGGAAGACGATTATCACACTTGCATCAATTATCATTGCAGGTGAAATATGTTGGGAGTGTGACAGAAACAAGACAGACCAATTTAACGCTTTAAGTGAAGACCCGGAGGTCAACCATGGAAATTTCTTCATGTACATGGCTTTTATTGATGGTAATTTGTCTCCTGCTAGATCGTAGCCTCCCTTTGACCAACTAATCTCCAGCCATGCATGTAATTTGGAACAGAGTTGGGTATTCAGGGAACATGTTGCATGAGTGTGACATGTCAGTGAAGAGGCAGTTTGTGCTTTCAGTTTAGCAACTGATGAACTGTCACTCAGAGTTACTGACCAGGCAGTCTCTAATGCGTTCTCTGTGCGAGGTTCGAAGAAGACATGAACAGGGCATCATTTCAGAATGATGCTCTACAAAGTCAGTCTGTCACATAGGGCAGATGTTTCATCTGCATAACAACCCTGAATATGTCTTCTAAAGTGTTATAGGAAGGTTAGAGGGAATAATGAGGGTTTCGAAGCCCCAAGCACGAACCTACTACAGTGCTGGATCCGTAACATCAAATCACTTCACTGCAGCAGGAATCCTGAGGGTTTTCTACTGAAACTAAGTCAGCAGTTTTGCTACTTTGCTTCTTGATATTAGAAATCCTTGATCTGATTTCATTCTAAAGCAATGTTTCATACATGAAAGCAATTATTCATAATCTGTCAGCTGACTGGATGAAAGTTCTAATGCAGAAAAATTTAATTCTGCCAAACAATTGTGAAATTTTGGCTAACAGTGTTGTGTTTGGTTTGGTTGAAGCAAGGTCAAGGTACAGATAGCCATTAGAGAAATGCATTTTGAAGCTTTTAATTAAAGCAGAACTTGAAAAGAGGCAAAGGAATAGAAGAATCCAGCAAAGAGACAATGAAAAACCAGGAGCTTAAATACTGAGGAGGGGTGGAAGAAAACAAGGAACCAGATAAACTAAATAGAGGAAATCTGGTCGAGCTAAGACAGGAAAGCAGGTAAACTGAGGGAGATTAACACAGAGGGATCTAAACTAAAACTCGAGGAACTACAAACCAGATGGTAAAAATGTTTGAGAATAATCTAAGCATTGTTAAATAGTCACTATATTTGATATAATATTTTAAATCTATTCGAATATACAAGGGACCTATAATGATAATGAACATAAACAATCCAAGTACAAAACCCCCCCAAAGGGATCGTAACAGAACAGTGTATGTTTATCAGAGACTGCATCTGGGTTATGATTTCTCCAAAAAAAAATAAAAATACATTTCTGGACGATTTTGTTGTCTTTTACAGGTTTAAGGCAATTTTGAAAACCTCCTGCAACTGCTGGAATCTTCTGTCCAATTTATTGATATAGGTATTTTCAATATCAATAAGAAAAGTAAAAACACCTCAACTTGATCTTTAGTTTAGTTGTTCAGGAAAAACTTCTATCCCTCTTCAGCAACGCACAACAGTGACAAAAATGGCCATAACTTCAACATTGATCTGTTAAACAGTTATTTCTGCTGTAGCTTGAGTTGGATCAATTGAGACATAATTGCTTGCACATCAGAAAAGTCAGCCAGCTTCTGGTTGACTTGCAAAACATGCAAAATGATTTGGCACTACAACAGTTGTTCGGCTTTTTTGACTTTGCCTTGAAAGCTTGGCAGACTCCATCACAGAGTACGAGTCAATCAAATGACCACCATCTGGAGCACACACAGAGAAAAACTCAAAAAGCCTTAGTTAGTTATTCCAGTCAGGGTCAAAGCCAAGAAAAACTATACTCTGGTCTTACCGTTAAAAAAAGTAGAATTTATTTGCTAAACATTTAAACTAATATGTAATTTTTGTCACACTGAGCAGTACAACACATTTTGATGCACCATTTGTTTGTTTTCATAGTAAAGCAGTTCTACACCATTCCTGGGCCCCCTTCTCTTCCAGGTCCATAAGACATTGGTACTGTACGGTTAGAGTGATGCTACAGCCCAGCCCATTGATCAGGGAACAGAAAATCGTTACTGCTTTCATCAACATGAGACATGGCAGTGTGTCGTTAGTCTTCCAATGGGCGGTGGAAACTTTCCTCAACAGCAACATTAGTTGCTGTTCTCCTGATATCCTCCTCAGTAGATACATTTCCACATAAATCTTCACCTTATGAACTCAAATTCAAGCTGTCACTACTTTTATTTTTGTTGGATGTTAGAACTCTACCAACCAGATGTAGTGTCATCACTCTTTAGCAATTTACTGCTGTGTCCTTGTCCTCTATTCTTTCTTTATATCTACCGCAATTTGGGTTATTGAAATCAAAACAATGCTAAACACAGAGGTAAAGTACATCAACATGCAATTTTTGAAAATAAATGAGAGCTCTGAACCTTTGACCTCAGAGCTCAGCTAATATGAAACCATCCATCCATCCATTTTCTTGCACCCTTGTCCCTTGGTGGGGTCGGGAGGGGTTGCTGGTGCCCATCTCCAGCTAACGTTTTGGGTGAGAGGCGGGGTCACCCTGGACAGGTCGCCAGTCTGTC
This sequence comes from Poecilia reticulata, assembly GCF_904066995.2. NCBI lineage: Eukaryota > Metazoa > Chordata > Actinopteri > Cyprinodontiformes > Poeciliidae > Poecilia > Poecilia reticulata. Next base: position 28,884,084 of record NC_088836.1, on the reverse strand, counting down.
GCAGGGCAACACAGAGACACAGACAGGACACACACACACACACCTAGTGGCAATTTGTAGAGGCCAATTAACCTGACAGTCATGTTTTTGGACTGTGGGAGGAAACCGGAGTACCCGGAGAAAACCCACGCATGCACAGGGAGAACATGCAAACTCCATGCAGAAAGACCCCAGGCCGGGAATCGAACCCAGAGTCTTCTTGCTGCAAGGCAACAGCTCTACCAACTGCGCCACTGTGCAGCGCCTCTAATATGAAACCATAAATGTTTTTTTTTCCTATGCCATCCATTACCTTTTATTGCTCTAAAGCCACTAGCACGTTTTACAAGCAACATTCAATCCAAAGTGCAGCTCTAAGCATTTATAAAGTGGCTTGACAATGTTTTTTTCTCCAACATTATTATGCAGCCGACAGTGACTGAATTCCCTTTCAAGGTCCGCTGCACAAAAATACCCATCAGAGAGAGAGGGCCCTGCATACCAACGTGCTCTACAGGGTAGTGCATCTGTCTTTCACAGTGTAAAGATAATATATTCAGTCGGGAGGTGTTTCTATAGGCACAGCCCCTGGGCTTGTGTGGCATTCGGCCAGGATTGAGGAGAGAATGTGTCAGTGTTTGAGAACTGCCCTGCATTCAGAGTGGAGTAGGTCAGTCGGAGAGGAAATGGAAACACTCTCTGCGGACTGCCCAAACCACTAGGCACAGAAGTCTCGCAATATCCGGCCTCTGCCAGGCTTGATCCGGTACTGATATGTCTCAGTGTGGCTCTGCGGAGATCTTCAGAATTAGTGGTGGGAAAAACACCAACCGCCCTCCTGGGTTAATTGACCGCTCTCTAAGCGCCGCAAACCCTTAGTTACTGCTGACATTTTGCAGCCTGAGAGGATGCAGCTTGCAGGGTAAGATGTGCTGTTGCAGAGCAAACACAAGCAAAGATTTTTATTTTTCTAATAAATAAATTACATACCTGTGGAGTGAGCAATAGAAATTCAAAGAAACCAGCCTCGCTCCAAAGTTAGAGGAGAAAATGGACAAGTGAACCACAGATGCAATGTACCACACCTCAAGCCCATAATTCTTTTTCTTGCTGGCCTTATGCCTTTCTTTTATGAGTTTTACATTTTTATGTGGTATTTTCTTAACAGTATTTTAGCAACAACCATAAGTAGGTTTACTGTTACCGTTTACTCTAAATGAGTCATGTCCAATTCCAATCAAGAGGAGCCATCTTGACGCATTTACTCTGTATTCCAACCTTTGATTGCTTTCCTTTATCTTGAAAATGCAACGTAATGGTTTCTGGCCGTTTGTAGTTTTATGTAAAATATTTTGAATCACCCCACTGCTGAAATGTGCTTTACAAATAATATTGACACGTTTCTCTCATCCACACCAATGAATCACATGAATGGTTAATTTCCTCACTGCTGCTAAATATGACGATGAGAGATTAGTCAGATTAGTTGTGTTGGAGACATTGACACATCTAGTATGCAGGACATCTGCCCTTGTGGACCTTAACTGAAAATCACTGGTTTTCCTATCAGGCCTTTATGTCGAATAAAATGACATAAAGGCCTGACCTCCGCTGACATTCGGAGGTCAGCGGTTATCAAGGTAACTCGGTGTATATACCCAACTTTTGACACTTCGCTTTTCATGACTGCCCTTCTGAAATGTATTTTGGTATTTTTGGTATTCAATAATAGCTGGTGTTAGTTTCCTGAAAATGAACATTCTCACATTCAGAGTTTTCAAGCCGAAATGATTAAAAATGACTTCCTTTCTAATGAATCTTCCTGTTTTTAACTTCTGAGCTGACCTTCTTCCAATCTTCCCTTTGTTTGTCTTGATGTCTCCGCCACTTTCTGTACTTTTTTCCCCAAACGAATGTCTTTACCTCAGATCTGCTGATAGGAGTAATTCTAACTTATCTACTGGCTCATTTACCCTCTAACCTACATTTGCTAAAACCCACATGAGCCTGATTAACATATCTTGAGTGATGAGAGTGGAATAAACTCAGGGAAGGAAATCTCAACAGACATCTTTTAAGATGGAATCTATTTTCCCAATGGAATCCAAACAAACTTAGAATATTTCTTGCTTTGTTGTCCCTCCATCAGCTGTAAATCTAAACATTTTTTTGCTAATTGCTCAGATTGTTTGATGTTTAGCGACTAAGAAAGGCTGCTTCTAATCTTTTGACACGTCAGTGAAGCTGTGCAGACAATGTGGGTATTTTTCACTAACATGATAAACTGGTGCAGTCATTCCCTCCCATTATATGTTCTCAGTTTGCAGCTCGCCACACTTGCCACTCATCAGCAATCATCACACCTGCCACTCATTCCACAGCCGTCCTCCCCGGTACTTATACTCCCGTTTTCTTTGCCAATATTCACATATGGTACTTTAATGGTTTATACACAATCTTTTTAAAGGTCTTTTTTGATTTTTATCTTGCTACCTACCTCTGGCCTGCAGGTTATGATTAATTCGGTTTACTATATAAATCTCCTCTCCTTGGGCTGCCACCTTCTCGTGGTGGAGGGGTTTGAGTGTCCCAATGATCCTAGGAGCTATGCTGTCTGGGGCTTTATGCCCCTGGTAGGGTCACCCAAGGCAGATAGGTCCTAGGTGAGGAACCAGACAAAGCGCAACCCGAAGACCCCTTATGATGGACACAAACTTTGGATCTGGCGATCCCTCGCCCGGACGCGGGTCACCGGGGCCCCACTCTGGAGCCAAACCTGGAGATGGGGCACGATGGCGAGCACCTGGTGGCCGGGCTTTTACCCACGGAGCCCGGCCGGGCTCAGCCCAAAGAGGAGACGTGGGTCCCCCTTCCAATGGGCTCACCACCTGTTGGAGGGGCCAAAGGGGTCGGGTGCATTGTGCTATGGGTGGCAGCCAAGGGAGGGGACCCTGGCGGTCTGATCCTCGGCTGCAGAAGCTGGCTCTTGGGACGTGGTCAGAATGCCTCCTGGACGCCTCCCTGGTGAGGTGTTCTGGGCACGTCCCACCGGGAGGAGGCCTCGGGGAAGACCCAGGACACGCTGGAGGGATTATGTCTCTCGGCTGGCCTGGGAACAACTTGGGATTCCCCCGGAGGAGCTGGAAGAAGTGGCTGGGGAGAGGGAAGTCTGGGCCTCCCTTCTGAAGCTGCTGCCCCCGCGACCCGACCCCGGATAAGCGGAAGAAAATGGATGGATGGATGGATGGACTATATAAATCTACTAAATGCTATTTGTTTTGAAATATTTGGCTGGTTTATCTTATTGGATATAACCTGTGTGATGTCCATAATCCCAATATTTCTTTAACATTATGCTATTTTGATGTTTTAATTAGTTTTCATTAAAATTAGCTATGGAATAATTGGGAAAATCCTTTTTTATTATTGTTAAAGAAACCAGAAATCAGATGGATGTGAGGAAATGTCCTATTAGCTGTGACATTGAAGTGGAAAAAACTCCACCTGATCAAATCCAGCAAATCTTATTTTTCTGAGACTGCATCTTATGAAACTTAAAAAAAACAGATTTGTCTAGCTCTGAGTTTCAGATGATGCAAAATAAAAAAAACTTTCTTATTTAATCTTAGTTGTTGTGAAGCATTAATTCATCCAACATTGGTAGTAGAGATTCCTGGTCAATATTTTCTTTGTAGAAGGTTCCACCAGTCTGCTGTGTTTGCACAACAGTCTATTGGCATGGAGGCAGTTAATCTTCATCATCCATCAGTCTATTCAGCAGCTCTGTATACCGTCTGGTATCCACGGCTCACTGACTGGGACTGAAGTGATCGAAGCCATTCCTGTAAACAAAGCAGCTTTCAAATGTCATTAAAGGTCTTCAGAAAAAAAATCTGACAATGTTTGGACAACGTGAGGAAATATCCTGTCTTTTTCCTAGAAATCATCCTTCATTTCTGAACAGTCATCTCTATTTGGCCTTGTTGCATTCTGCTTGCTTGAATGATGCCAGAACTTTACATATAGCCACATATCATTGGCGCGAACAAATTTATGTTTTTATTTTGAGGTTATTGTAAGCAATAATACCAGTATATACTTTTTAATTTTGGATGCTCCATTTTGAATTCATTGTGGATTTCCTGTAATCCGCAGAGGGTCAAAATTATCCCTAAAAGTTTCAAGTTCAAGTTTATTTGTATAACACATTTCAGCTACAAGGCAGTTCAAGGTGCTTCACATCATAAAAACACAAAAATACAAGTCATAGAACCACAGTCAACAACTGAAGCATTGCTTTTTTAACGGCTTCCTTTAAATTTTGCCATCATGTTTTCATGTGAATGATGAAAACGCTGCTCTATAAGCTCAACTTCTAACCTGCATCATGCATCGCAGGTTAGACCCAACCAGCACATACTCATAGCAAAATGTTTGAAATTTACAGCTTGCAACTGTGTTGCTGGTTTAAAAGACTCAACTTCACATTCACTCAAAACAGAACAATCTCTGTTCTGTCTGCTCTCCACATAAAACTCTGTTTTTTTTATTAACTATTGCAAGTATGATTTCCTTTCCTTTTTTAAATTGCTCTAAAAATGATCAAGTGTATTTTTGGAATAAACTTCCTAAACAATGACCACATGTGCAACAGAATAAAGTTTTGTTTGTGAAGATGCTTCCTTGCCCTTTCGCTGTGTTTTCCTGCAGCTCTGCGGTAAATCTCTCATTTAACCTTCTCCACATTTTATTTCCCAGCCTAGAGCTCAGTTCCAGGTCAGCCTTGCTGATGCATGGAAGGATTTCATGGGGGGCTCGCTCTATTAAATCTCCTCAGGTGAAACTGAAAGTGGACGTGGTTTCATTTTGTTCTCGAGGCTTCCGTCCCTGGGGGGAAAACAGACGTTCAGCCTTTGGAGTTTTCTCTCCTTTGAACCCGACTCAGATTTTCTCACGGAGCTTCCAGCCGCAAACGGATCCAATGTGTTGTTTGGGCGGAGGAGGAAAAGAGGCTCTTGATTTATAGCTCAGTAGGAAATTAAATGTGCTGAGTGCATTTCTGTTGACCCTCGACCTTGTGAGATCGTAGTCTGAGCTTATTTATGAGTTTAGTTTATTGGTATTTTCACTTGAAGAACGAATCAAATCGATGTGTTCTCATCACAAAAGTCCAATTGACAAGAACATTTAACATACCAACCATTGTTATTATAGTTAACTAAAAAGAGCTAAATAAAAACATTTTCATTACCTGAAATAAATAAAAATGGGAATTAATTACGAAAAGCTACAACTAACTGGAACAATATTGTGTGATTAACTAAAACATAATAACATTCTAGATATAATACCTCTTGTTTTTGTATTTATAAATCTATTTATTTGCCTTTCAAATTTATGTGAAATTAATTTTTTTTCCCCCTCACAATCAGTTTACATTAGCTGTCGGCAAATTACGTTATTCCATAAACATGAAACATGGAAAAACTGACATGAACATTGACCTCAGTTATATGCAAAAAAACAAATGTTGTGAGGACAATATTGGACCTATCCTTCATCCCTTTCTCCTATTTAAAATCAGAGCACATGGTGCAATTTCACTCCAACATTTTCAGCGTAATGAGCAGTAAGGCGAGGATTGAGCCTCATCCCCTCTGGAGAATGTATAGGTTGTGTCTACATGTGAGAGCAATCAGGCTGACAAAGTCAGAAACTGGAGACCAGAACCCTGTCTTTGTCCATGCAGGCAATACCAGTGGAAGAAACTGAATGTTTGTAGAGTGGAATAGCTGAAACAAAAGCTTACTTCTGCATCAATTCACACGTCAAACAGAAAGCCTACCTGACAGAAGACAAAAAAGCCAATTAAAACTTAATCCATAAAGCTGTTTTGTTACTAACTTTCACCCAGTGGTTTATAACGCCTCTCATTCTATATAATTCTCATTTTTGCTGAAAGTAGCAGATGAATAGTGTCAAATGCCTCAAGTAAATCAATAAACGTTCTCACCGCGAGATGTGCCTTATCAACAGTTGTTGTATTTTCTACAAATTCAATTACAGCTGGAGAGGTTGATTGCTTCTTTTTCCTCAACTCGTACGGATGGTCTCCAAGCGATTCTTGTTTCTCCAAATAGTTATGAACTTTTTCACAAATCATTCATTTAGTTTGTTTTAAAAACTAAGGCATCAGGAACACAGATTTATAACTTGACAAACCTTGAATCTCCATAGATCAGCGATGTTTGCAGCTCTTTGGGGGGACTTTGTTTGACCTCTGACCTCAATTCAAGAACAAATTTGGCCATGCAAATTTGTTGGCCATGCAACATGCAAATTGCATGGCCAACATGCAATTTGCAGGAAGGGCATTTCGTGCCCTTCCTGCACGAATAGGCATTTCGTGCAGGAAGACACAGTTTGAAGCTTTTTAGGGTGAGACTTTAGCCAAGTTTTTAAATCTAGTCTAAATAGAAAATGTTGTTTGGTTAAACTCTATTTTTTTTTGTCTTGCCTCACTTTTCACTTATTTTTGCTTTGATTTTAAGTTAACGGATCCATAAACAAGACTTGGACACAAGTCTGCAAAATATGACAGTTTTAAAGAAAGGGCCACTCTGTAATTCATTCCAGAAATACTGAGAGAATAGGCAAGAGACAATTAACAAAATTTAAAAAATGCATGCCTCTCTTTAAAAACAAACCTGTGAAAATCTATAATGATTTATAGATATCTTTTCTACAAAAATCAGAAATTAATGTCTATAGAGATGACTCTGTGTCTGTCACTGTCTGTAAAAGACTGTTTTTAATGGGAGTATGTGAAATGGTTATGTAGCTGTTTGTGGTGACAGAAAAAGGATGACATAAACATAACTGAGTTTTGCTGAAGTAAACACAGGCAGGAAGGGTATTTGTTTCCTCAAAGAAACTTCGAAATATAAAAGTTATGCAAGATTCTCAAAAATAAACTTCTTTCTCCCATTATTTAGGCCTTTAGCAAATGCATAATCCTAAATAATACATCAGGAAATCCAAACTTACATAAAAAAAGAAAGTTTTCTCAGAATTAATGTGATAAAAAAAACTGCACACATTTGATTGTATATCTGAAAGCACCACTTTTACAAATACTTAATTATAAGTTCTACAATGATCCCACACTGATTATATTCATTTTCTGTAGCGGTTTTTGCGTTTGAGATCACCGTAAGTTTTCAAACACATTGGAATAATTTCTAGAGTAACTCTGAACATGCAGATTATTGAGGTTAGAAGAGAACAGCTTGTCGGTCTGACCCAGAAACGGTCTCAAGGGAAATGTTGAAAACATCACCAGAAATGACACAGGACTGATAATCAAAGCAAGGTCAGTCTGCTGATTATGACGTGACGTAATCATCTTTAATTAGAGTATAGAAAGTGAAGTAAAGACTTATAGATTTCACTCTGTTGCATCCTTTTTCCTCCTGACTTAAGGGAGTTTTTTTTAAATAATAGATAAGCTTGACTGGAATGTGCAGAGGTTTAAGTTGCACAGGTACAACCTGATCCAGTAAATATTGATTTCCCCCATATCAAACCGATCATAACAGAATATTTTCCATTTTTTTCTGTTACCTTCAAGATGAAGGCTTCACAAATTTTCAGCAAATAAGCTGGTAGACGATTCAGTTCAATTCTAATGCAAAATTACCAACACATAGCTTTAAAATTGAAAGTGGAGTCATTTTCAAAACTGATTTTACCAGGATTGTAGGAGATTCACATCATATTATGTATATATTCTGTGACAGAGCCATAGACATACTCACTGAGGTGTGGAGAAAAGCCAAAAAGCAGTCATCCAAAAAAGCTATTTAAGGATATAAGATTATTTGGTGCAAAGGCTACTGATGTACTGGTTTACTGATCGCATCAGATTTAATATTTATTGTTAAGAAGATCTTCTCTGTTCATGAATAGACTTCCAGAAAACTGCAGAAATGCAGAATTTCTTTAAATCAAGGCTAAAATCTTGTTTGTTTAGAGTTTCATTCACTTAATAACAACTGCAACACAGATTACGTATAGATTTAAAACAATAACGTTATTGAATGTTACGTGCAGAGAATCACGTTTTAAAGACTACTCTGTTTGGTTAGAGGTGTGATTTGTTTGTTTTTTGCAGATTTCACAGCCACTGACTGAGGTTTGAATATTTTTATTTGCCCCATACTGTATGCTTTCATGCAAGATGCTTGATTTTTTTTTCTAGCCCTGAACATTTACTGCATGACATCAAACCTGAACCATGTTCTTTCTGCAGACTAACTTTAATCAGTTGTTATTAAATTGACTCTGAATTAGAAGCTACCTGCATTCAGCTGAGACAGAAGTTGGAGATTCTGCTGGGTGGCCTTGCAAATTACTCTGGAGCCACGACTGATTAGATCTGTTGTTGTGGATGTTTGTTGCTACTGTTTGTTTTTACCCTGTAGTGACTTTGCTTCCAGTTATGCTTCATGCTGTGCGGCCTTTTGTTGCACAGGCGTGAACAATTGTATCATTGCCATCTTTTTCTCTACTAATCTTACCGTCACAAGAAATGAGGTTTTCTGCTGCTGCATATGTGATGGCGCTTTTGTTTTTCCTCAGATATTTCTCAGGGGCATCTTCTGCACAGACACAAGGACAATAAAATCCTGCAGTTTGCTTTTGTTTTTTAAATTTTTTTTTATGTTAAAACTAGCCCTCTGTGCTTTTTTAGGGGTTTCTTCCCCTTAAACAAGTGGTTGTTGTGTATCTGTGTTAAACTAATGACTTAGCTGTGACAAAGGAGGTGCTATAAAACATAAATATGAATCATGGAAGAACCATAATAGTTTTGTTACCTCAACCTCAGACATTTTTCTGGTAGTCTGTGACAGCCGACCCTACTGTCACACAGACCTGAATGGTAACTGTTTGTTTTGTTCATCCTTAATATTAATTTAGATATTAATTAGTGAATAGTTTAGATTTGTATTTTTGAAAATTTTCATTAACTTGACTTTTTAGTTAACTATTTGAAGTGCACGCATTTAGTTAACTTTATTTGTCAGTTCTTTATATTTTTGTTAAAAGCAACAAATTAATTTATTTGTTTTGAGTTACCAGTTTCCTTTGGAGCTGCTGCTGGAGGGTCACAGAAGAGCTCCAGCTAATTGACATCCATATATGGCTGGCAAACCTCCTCAGCGGGCCATTCCATTTGTTTGCCAGGGGACGGGGAAATTTGGTTTTCTTTCATTTAATTTGACCAGTTCTTTAATGTTTCTTCTATTTGGTAGTTTCAGTCCAATGTTTGTTTAAAGATTTGGTGTTGTATTGATTAGTATTTATTTAAGTTTTTGTATGTTTAATTACCCCTTGTGTGTCAGCTGTGGTCTGATCAGCCACTATTTAAGCTCCCCTCATGTCTTGTTTGTTAGGTCAGTTTTGTGCTTGAGTTCTTTGTGTTACTACCTGAGTTGGAGTTTGTTATGTTGACCTCAGTTTTTGGGCTCAGTTCTTCATTGTTTAATTATTTTTGAACTTTTTTTGTAATAAATTAAGATTATTTTTGGATTCCATTCAGTGTCTCTCTGGCTGGTTTATGCAAGAACCCTCACATAGTCTTTTGGAGCAAACTCAGATTTAAGTGCTTTGAATTATGAATTATACAGGCTGGAAGAATGGAACTCAAACCTAGAACATAATTTATCTGTTTTGATTCATGTTGTGTGGGTCTAGTTCTTCTTAATTTATTTCAAATTTGGCTTGTTTGTATATTTTTTCACAGTGAGTGTTTTACACGTTAAGGTGATACAGAGTTCTTCATATTGACTTACTTAGTGTTTTCACAGCTGGTAGTCCTGTAGACTCGGTTCAGTTGGGAACCAATACTGCAACATTTGTTCCATTTCCAGCTGGTGCTGTTTGCTGTCACACTACACTGTGCCAAACAAACCAAACCCTTTGAGCAAACTGTTCCCTCCTCCTCACATGTGGTGGCACTGCACCAAGAACCACTGAAGGAAACAACACAAAATCTCCAAAGAAGACACAAACATCCTTCTTCATGTAATGCAAACAAGAAAAGGAATGGCATCAAATTGTAGCGGTTGTAGGATTTTCTCTTGTGTGTTTGTTTTGGTTGTATTTATCCACAATACCCTTAGATTATAGCACACTTCCTACTTTTGGAGCAGTCTCCAGTTTACTTGCGTTCACATATGCATTTGAACCCCACCATAGTTCACTTCAACCAAACTAAAGATCTGGTTGGTAGGTGGACCAGAGTTTGATTTTTTTGGTCTGCATCAGATTTCAATTGTGCATTCATACTCATCAAATGAACCAGATTGCTAGACTAACAAGGCGACCATCTGGACAACAACCATAGTCCAGATGGCCAAAGGTCATACCTACACGGATTAATTTTTTGATATGTCTGCTTGGGTGTCAGGGGCAACTCTGATTTAATAAAGCCAATAATGCAATTAGGCTACCATCCTCATCCTCCTTTTTGTAGTCAACCAGTCTCTTCATATGGTTCCTGGAATGCCAAGGCCTAAGGAAGGCAGTGGAAAAAGTAAAAAGACAAAAAAGAAGGTGACTAAAAAAATTCTGACTTTGGTGAACTTTGATTTGTGACTAAAACTATAAAATACTGTTCTATGTTTTATTTTTTTTATTTTATTTTTATTTTCATGAAATCTGTACCTCCAAAATCACTTTTAAGCACTGAGATGAAACAGGGGTCAATGCTTGACAATTTCTTCCAAATAAATCTGTATGTTACTTTTGTAGTCGAAGCATAGGGGTGGCACAGTCAAATCCCAACCAGCTCTTTTGCCATGGAGTTTTTGTACTTCCTCCACAGTCTAAATATGTGTATTACAGGATTATTACTTTACATTAAGAGTGACTGTGTGCAAGGCTGTGCATGAATACCCCTAAAACTCAAGTCTGACTCTGTCCAAAAATAGGATGTCTGAAACGATGCTTCAATGGATTGTCCTTCCGTGTTGTTTTATTGCATCTTTACAGCTGTTGCAAAATTAAGACCATCTGATTAGTTGCTGGATAACTTGATTATAAATAAACTGGAAGTCGTTTATAACAGGGACCAGGTCGGACTAGAACGGCCAGATTCCATCACCAAAAAAACCACAGAGGTCTATTTGAGAAGCTGTTATAAAAACTATTAGGCCTGATTGATGTGTTCGGTGAAGAAGCTGGAAGTGAAAGATGATTTTGAAGTCTAAACAATATATCCTGTTGGGATCTGCTGCATCTCCGGCTACCTTCCCTTTATGCTGATTGCCAAGCAGACAGTCGTATCCTCCCAGGTAGCTCCACTGTGACGCACCTGCATGTCAGCTGAGGTGACACAGACAGAATACCGTATAGAGAACATGTATGGATTTCAAAGTAGAAATTTAAGTAAAATTTTACCAGTTTAAACTCCCAAAATTATAATTGTCTTCCTCTCTGTTTACTGCAGATTTGTCATTTGCAGGTGTATCAATCATAGCCTGGGGATCCCCAGAGTCTGTGGCCGAAACAAAAGACATCAAACCCCTCGACACTCAAACGTTTCCTATTTCTGGTCTTTATTGTGTTGTCAGACTTGCATCCTTTGGGGGGGGGGGGGGTACAAATAGATGAAAATCTTTCAGAATGTATGACAGCATCCATCAAAAGTTGTTCATCTAATAAGCTAAAGCTATCCGAATTCCTCAAATCTTGCTCATTCGTTCTTTTTGCTCCAAATAAATACACATAAAGGTTTCTTTAAGAAATGGTTCACTGAAATATGGAAAAGTGTGTTTTTATTTTTTATTTTTTTGCCTGCTAGTTTCTTTTCAAAATCTCCACCCATTCTCTTTTTCAGGCAAGCTAAGCCTGCAGACAAGCCTGCAAAGTACCTCTATCTTCTGTTTCTTCAGCCATGCATTTTATAAATTCTTGAGTATGTTTTTTTGTATATTTTACATTGTTTTGCTGAAAAATTCATGGACATTTGTATAAAATGTGGTCTTGAATACATATGTTCTCTATTTACTTTTCTGCATTAATGCCGCCATTATAGAAGTGGAAATGAGACTCGCTGAAGGCGCTGATCCGACCCCACACCATCATTATGTTATTCTAAGCCATCCCATCACTTCTAAAATATACCCCCACCTTCCTCCAGTTCTAAGCAATCAGCAGAAACAATGATGGCTTTTTTAAAGCGGTGAGAAGCCTTCTGAGCCGGTGTTTGCTTTATTCGTTCTGTGCTGCAGTAAAAACCTGATCGTGAAACATTGCAGTCTTAATGGGTGGGAATCTGTGTTTTCTGCAGGCGTAATAAATGACTTGGCTTGGCTGAAAAACCAAAAAAACTTTAAATTTATATGTGATTATACAATGCTGTAATAAGTAGCAATATCATAATAAATTTGCAGCAGGATTATGCCCTGGAAATGTAATTGGGATCCTTGGCCTTTATTATTCTGACAGCCCAACTTTTCTTCCCCCCTCAAATACTAAGAATTGCTCAGTTTGTGAATTTTTAGTTATTGAGCTAATATAATATTCAGGTCATTTAGAGCATTGATGCTATGTACCTTTGCTGTTCATTCTGTCCATTATTTAAAAATATTTTGTTTTGTAAAAATTGTGCCCCACTGAAATTGATTTTGTAAAACCTTGTGCAACGTAACCTCCATCGCATAAAATATAATATAATGTTATTTTAATTCATAATTGTTTTTATAAGCAAATTTTCTTTTGGTAACATTTCAGAAAATTATAAATGTTCTAATTAATTTGTATAACTAATTTTCATTTTAGTCTTTAAAAAAATTGGAAAATTTTAATAACTTAATATTTTTATTTGTCTGATTAATTAATTTTTAAATATTTAATCAGGTGATATAATCAGATCCTCAGTACTGGTGTAGTCTGTTTACCAAATAGTATTTCACTCTTACTTGAGTCATTTCTTGGATGACTACTTTCTACTTTTAATTGAGTAAAAATATGTTTAAGTAGTGCTACTCTTATTTGAGTAATGTACACTCCAGTCACAATATGTTGAGTTTTCACCACTTGATTTAACTTTTTGATTTCAGTGTTGATTTTTATCCCATTTCTTTAAAAAAAAACTCACACGCACCACAAGTTTCAAAGCAGAAAACTTAACTGAAGCATTCATCATGCCTTTTTATACTTTAAAACAAAACTGCTGCTGGAGAAAACACATTTTCTTTCTGTCGTTCAATATTTGTTATAGTTTTAAAGAGAGGATTCCTCATTATATTCATTTGCATAATTTTAAGTTTTGAATTTGCAGTTTTTCCCATGCATTTTGTATGAACACAGCAACTGAGAATCACCTTTAAAACTATGAAACTTTACTTTTTAAGGTTTCATCAAGAGGTCATTAATAAATAAATTATTTTCTAATTAGCAAGCCTTGAGGAGTAATCAGAAGAAGCATTTTGCAAACGCAGTTAATGTTATATGGAACAGAATAAGAAGGTTATATTGAGGAAGAAGGTTGAACATAAATGAATAAACAGTGCTCTAAATTATTGCATTAATTCTTCCCCCTGTAATTATCGCACTGTAATTAGATGGGTGCATATAATTTGTTAAGATATGTGTGTATGTGAGGCAATTCTTTGTGTTATAATTGTACTTTGCTGTGCTGGTAACTCCAAGTTATATTTGGCTTTAATTATTCTGCTCTCAGAAGACACTTCTCTGTAATTTTAAATCCAGGACACCGTAAAAAAAAAAAAAAAAAAAAGATCTGTCTGAATTTAATTCAGATGTGTCTGTCAGGATCTGTGATGTCATGTCAGAGTTATAAAAATGTTAATTACATCACCTTCAGTCTATGCTTGTCTCAGTACAAAAGACATGTCTGGGACAGCGTTTTCTTTTTATCTGACAGTCCCCGCTCATACACATTGTGTGTTTTCTCATCTACACACCCACATTTGCTTGGCTAATACCCATCAGCAGTTCACCTTAAGCTGAGGCATCAACACCCCCTCGCTTACACCCATCATTGCCCCAACAAGAGCCTGTCCAGCTGCTGTCAGCTGATTGTCATGCTGTTTGCTACTTATAACCCAATCTGTCATGCATTGTTAATGTTTTAGGGATGTTGATGTGTGTGTGTGTGTGTGTGTGTGTGTGTGTGGCAGCTCCATCAAAGGAAAGTGGATGATGTGATTGGACAAGAGGGCCAATAGATAATGGATGAATCTACAAGCATCTTTGTTTTTTCTACATGTTTTGAATGTTTGGTTGTTAATAAAGAAATAAAATCACTGGGTGTTCAGTAACAGTCACCGTGACCAAATTGGTAGAATTTGATGTGCTTTGACAATGTCAAGCCAGGAGTATTACATGGGTCTATTATACAGGCTTAAATAAATCTCATTACAAATGCCAGGCAGTCATGTCTTTGAAACCACTGATTTCACAGCTTCTTGAAAATGCAACTACGATCAAACAGATAAAGTATGACATATACCAAGCAAAATAATATATTTTCCCTACGTATCTTTGACAATGAACAGCTATTGACTTTGCGACTTCGGCCTGCTTTTGAAATAGTTGCAAATAATGATGTAGTTGTATGATTACCACTTTTTTTTCCAAAGCATCACATACTCTGGTTTTTCCCAGTATCATCACTCTTATGTCCAAGCATTTTTCTCCAAATGAGAAGAAAACAGTTTGTATTGTTTAAAGCAGCAGCTGAAAGTTTTATTTCTTTACATGCAATCAGTCAGTGTTTTATTAGTGAACGCTTAGCTATGCTACAGCAATCTATATATTAAAACGGTATTCTGATCTACATGGTCAGTTACAGTAAATGCTCACATACAATGAGCCACAACTAAGCGCTCCCCTTCATTTGCTCAGACACTGACAGAAACTCCTCATTTCTACAGCTAATTTCTGAGTGAACATAGAATAAATGCTTGTTTCGAAAGAGTGGTTATCAATATAATTTTAAGTGATTTGGCAACAGAAGAATATATTTTATGCTAAGAGAGATCAAATTTAACACAATTTCTGAGAAACTTTATGCTCACAAACAACTCCTGACGTCTCCTCTATGGTCTGGCTGCTGACTTTGCTAAAACTTTCTGTCACTGATGTGGCATTAAATTTGCCCCAACCTGTTCATTTAGTTTTGGGTTCCTACTTCCCTTGAGGGAAATAAAACTGAGTGGCACCTTTTGGAAGGTTGAGAAAAATGTTCATCCTGTTCACCAGTTGAATTTTGCAAAGTTTCCCCAGTTTTTCTGCACGGAATATTTTCAGGGAAAATAGATCTACTCAGTCTTCCCTGTGTTGCTAATTAGGTGCTACACAGGCATTTAACAAATTCCCATTTGAAATCTTTTTTTGTCCAGAAATCAATATGTTTTCTGTTCACAATAAACAGTTTCATCCTGCGGTTCGAGGTTCGATAAATCAAAGAGCATTTCTGCTTAGAAAAATGCATTTCTGTAAAAACAAATATTTTAAAATAGCTTTTTGCTTGAGAAGCATTCGAATGAGGCTATTTAATGTTAATACTTCTTTAAAATATGTTTGATTTTTGACCACCTGTTGATGTGTACTGCCAGTCAACAGGTGGGGGAGGGACACTGCTGTGTACTCAGAGAGCCACCACCACATTTTCTCTGCCATCTCATTAAATTAACACTGAAGCTGAAACCAAGCTACATGTCTACAGCAGTAACATACTTATATATCCCAGTGCAATGAATATTTAAAATAATTTAAATGTAAAGATTTGTCATCATAATAATGTTAAAATGATGGTTTAAAATTAGCAGTCTTATTTGTTAATCTGACCATCCAAGCCATTAGAAAAATGAATTTACCACCTCTCAAGTGTACAGACAATCTCTTCCTGTCCTCATTATAAACATTTTCTCTGTTTATTTGCTCTATTTTCAGCTCGGTGAGCTGAAC
Source organism: Poecilia reticulata (assembly GCF_904066995.2). Lineage (NCBI taxonomy): Eukaryota > Metazoa > Chordata > Actinopteri > Cyprinodontiformes > Poeciliidae > Poecilia > Poecilia reticulata. The sequence continues at coordinate 28,868,103 of NC_088836.1, read as the reverse complement.
GCAGATTTGCTAATTGACATCATTCCTGGAGAGAACAAGGTAATGAGCATTTCAGGTTCAGCGGAGCTCAGAAAAATTGGACAGATTCCCACTTCCAGGATCAATACTTTCACAAATAAACTGTTGCTGAATCACAAACTTCACCTCCCTCCAACTACAGAAAAGTGGACAGACATTAAGCTACAAATAGTTGAAAAAATTATCCTGGCTAAATATTAGTAACTTTCTGAAACCAGCTGTGACAGCAGTTCTTGTGGACGGTCGAAAAAGTGTGACTTTTTCTCTAATTGAATTGCTGTGGAGGCATCAACAGGACGAATAACTACTCCAGTCAGAAACATTAAGTACAACTTTTTTAGCTGTCAGTATCTGAGATCTTGTTCAATGATGGGAGTTTATTCAGTTCAAATAACTGAAAATTCAGGACAAAATTTTACTTCCACAATGAACTACTTCACATTTTTCATAAGAAATCCAAGTCTAATAGACCATGTTGGCATATTTAGTATAACTAAATTGGCATTAAGTTAATGTTTTTTTTTTTTTTTGGTGTCTGAAAATCGACCTGTTCCAAAAACCTCTTGATTGTTGAGTCGCACTGCGCTGTTACCTAGCAACCTCAGAGAAGCCCAGCCCATCACCTAGCAACCCAAACAAAGCTCCAGGACGTTTGGCTGGTTTTACTGCTGTATGAACTGTACAATGGATGCTGGAAAAGAGAAGTGTTTTGTTGTTGACTTACCTTCCAGAAACCACTTGCGTCATTCTTCCTGGTTGTGCAGGAGTCTCAACTTTTGTTTAGAAGACACACGATTATATAATCGCACATTTGTTTGCAGCTATTTTCACGTGCGAGTGTAAATGTTGAGTTGAGCCTGGCCAGGTAGAAATGAGCAGAATAAAGTCTCATTTTTTTAAAAGAATGATTTTGTGCAAAAAATGTGATAAATATCTTTTTATAGATCATAGATTATCTGTTCAGCTAAGAAATCTCAGAAACAAACATATCTGTTAATATAATAGTGTCTTTTATTAGATTTTTCAACAGGGACAAATGTTGAAAACATTCCTTCATATGGAAAACACTAGCTAGATGTCATGTATAAAGATTTTGGCCAATGAGCCAAAATGAATTTCCAATCCCTGAGTCAGAGTTTGAGCCAGTGTTTTACATGTCATAAATACCTTATTCAAATTATACCCCGTAGATTTCAACTTTTACAATTTGATTAAGGCTCCAAAATGCCTTTAGCCTGATTATTCTGAGGATTGTACAAGAATATTTGTGTGTTATAAGTAAGGAAACTATTACTTATTACTTCCAAAAATCTAACAATCCCTTTAATGCATTCTGCTGCTGTTCTGGATGCCACTGGGATACATGTGCAACAAGAATGATCCAACAAAAATGACAAACCTTCAGTTGTACTTACAGTAGGTTTAATGCATTGTGTTATACACAAATGTGTATGCAACAGTCAGATCGAACGGCAAACAGACAGTAAACTAAATAAGTATTACAGCGTTTCTCTGGACGAAGTTGCAGAGGATTGCCTTAAACAGAAAAGTGAATCACACTCATTCGAACGCATTCACAGGCAGCCCACTGCCGAGAGCGAGGGTTGAAAATTTATACATTTGGTTTATAAAGTGAGAGAACAAATTTTCCTCGTTTTTTTTATATTTAGACACTTGCAGGCTCGGTTTACTCAGCCACTAGAGCGCCTCATCATTTTGCTTTACGCTGTTGATACTGGGAGGTCTGTGGTGTCCTTATTTCACGCAGGATAAAATATGAATCAAGAACAGCCCAACACTTTGCACTACCAAGCTGGGTTTGAGACTAATCTATAATGCATTGGTTAATGTAACAGTTGGCAAAGAAAGTGTTTACCTTTCATAGCTGTTATTCAGAATGCCTCATCTTAACTTTGCATCTTCTTATACTTCTATTTCAGGTAACTATACACATATATTTTGTCAGAGCTGCTCTGAAAATTGATTTCAAGGAGCTGTAGTCAGAAAATAATTCCCTTTTGACAAGAAAGTGATGATTTTCCAGATAACGGGTAGATAGGGGGTAATATAACCCCTTCCCCCCTTGTTTCCGCCTCTCCCCTTCTCTCTTTGCTGAAGATTGTACTGATTGTGCTGCAATATGTCGCATGACCACAGTCAACGCTGCAGACCGGGGGAGCGGTGTCCCATGCTTATTAAATCAGTGGTGTGTGTCTCTTGAAGCAGTGTGTGGCATGGACGCGTTCATCGCAGCATCTCACTGCAGGCTCTGTTCACACAGAACAAAGCGCTGGCTCGCATTTGTTACTCATCAAAATAAAAATGAGGGGGGGAAAAAAAAAACCCGACTCCCTTTTGATCCTTCGTTACACATTTGCCTAATCTGATTCTGTGTAGGAATAAAACAACTCTCTGAATGTGTTATCTGGACATCTATTCAAGGAGATTCTTTGATATTTATGAGGATACCCTCATCTATATTCATTCACTCTAACTTGTGCATGTTGACTTTTTTATTTGCTGCATTGCCTGCATTTGTAGGAGCCATGAAACCGCATGTTGAGTCTCAGCGGCGATTTAAGCTCAAGTTAAAGTGGTTTGTGGGTGTTTGAGCAGAACAGGACTGAAGTGAAAGGCTATTGAGCTTGTTTGACTGTTCGTTGGGCTGAGTGAGGGATGTGCCCCCTAGACATTTGCACTACAGTATCCTGCTGACTTGCTTTGCTTGCTTGCACTGCCATAGAAACAGGGTTCCAGAGTGCAGTGGAGGCTCATTCTGTGCAGGAGCAAGCAAGGGAGAGGATCGGGAGGAGAGAGTGAGGGAGCGTGGGGGAAAAAGAAATAGAGAGAGAGAGAGAGCCAGAAAGGAACAGAGAAACAGGGAGGGAAAAGTGAGAGTGAAGGATCAAGAGAGGGAAAAGTGAAAGGCGCTGTCACTGGTGAGTACACAGCTGTCACAGGAGATTGAATCACAGGTTCAGATCTGATGCTTTGAGTGCTCCTTTTTTCCTCTTTGTTGGCTTTTGACGATTGATTTCTCCAGCTTTGGTTCAGTGGTGTGAAACAGGTTGCACGTTGTCGTTGTGTTTGCGCTCCGATGCAGAGCAGCAGTGGATTTATTTATTTTTTTTAATACTTGTCTTGTAACCTCTTGTTTGGTTAGTCCAACACTGACTATGTACTTTTGAATAATTCATGCTGAGGTAAAAAAAAACTTCTTTTTTTGGTAGTCATTACACTCCTCTGTATCATTCATGAGGCATAGTTTTAATATTTGATTAGTCTGGATGTCTGCAGCAGCACTTTCTTCCTCTGTCTTACACACCTTTTGTCAATTAAATCAGTGTCAGAGCCACAGGGAATTTATTTAAATATTGGCTCGCCTTCTCCGCCGCTTTTATCAATTATTGAAGAGCTGAACTGATGCCACGTCCCTCTACCTGTACGGTGGAGGTGTGGAAACTCACTCAGCTGCATAGCGTAAAATGTTTACGCAGGTCACTGCTGTTTGCTGGTGTGATTGAGTGTGTGTTTTGTTGCGCTCGCTCCCCTGTGCACACTTTCTTTTTTCCTCCGCTGTTCTCCACATCACTCCTGCTGGGTTTGATCAACTTGCATCATGACACTTTGATGAAGCACCAGAGCTGTTGGGCTAATATGGGAGAGATACCGCAGGATAGCCTGTGCCTCCTGTCAGTCTGAGTAAGAGGAAATTGTGTTATCCTCATCACTGCTAGCCTTGTTGTCACTTAGGATTTAAAGCGCGTCGGATGTGATAATGGGCTAAGATTTATCTCGGAGCAAATATCCGCTACAACTTGTTTCTGGCGGAGTGCTAATCCTGTTTACGTTTATCTTTGCGGCTCCCTGCTTGTGTTCACCTGTTCCTGGAGTGCAGTTTTATGTTTTTTTTTCCCCCTCCTATCCTCCACCCGCAGCCACAGAATTAAACAAATCCAGCCAGTCTTATCAGCTCCCTGCTGCCTCCTGGCATGACTGGACCCAGTGGCCTTCCTGCAGCATGTGTGTGTTGGAGTTTATGGGCGCGTGGGGACATACATGGTCGCAAAGCTCATGTGACCGGGCGCACGGATGCGTGCGATTGTGTGTGTGTGCACACAGTGACATGATTGTGTGTGATCAGGATAGCCGCAGGGGTCGTTTGCTCCCCTTTAGTGGGCAGATTCAGGGATTCTGGCATTTTGTCTTGCTTCTTCTCTCCTGTGACACGTTTATGACTTCTTGTTAAAATGTCACTCACTGAGGCTGGACTGTAAAATACCCTTGCGCTGTGGCTTACTGTGCGAACAATAGAGCGCCTTGGTGTGATAAAGCCTGCTAAAGCACACATCTGGGAGTACAAGGCTGCAGGATGGGTGAGATAACGCTGAGCTCTCTCTGGGGCCGCCTTTTCCTGGCAATGTTTGTTTCAATGCAATATAAAATTGGGTTGAAATTTGACAGCTTTGCAGCCTGGATCAATACGCTGGTCGTTCATGAGAGGAAACAACACCATTCTTGTAAACAAGAAGATTTCCTGTGCAGACAGTAATTTTCCATGTTTAGAGGGAGCAACATAAGCTAATGTTAAATGAGGCACCTGAAAGAAAATCTGAATTTTGCGCTTATGAGTTGACCAAATGGCGGGCCTCAGAGAAAAGCTGCAGTTAAAATGAAAAAGACAGATTCCCATAATGACAACCCTGTTGGTGAATGATCTGGATTTGTAAAGCTCTGAGGCTAAGAAGTCTTCTACTAAATTTTTATTTCACACTTAGGAAAGCTGTTTTCACACATGTACTGCTGCAGAGATTTTTTTTTTCCAAACATCTTTAGGGAATCCATGTAAGAGGCTTCAGAGGGACTGAACATTTCTTTTTCATATTGCTTTCAAGCTATTTGCTTTTCTTAACCCTATGAATTTTAAAGGTTTCTACTGAGCTCATATCTCTTCAGAAAAATAAAGACTCCTTAAAGTTACATTGCACCCATCTTAAAAGTGTTCAAGTTAGAAACTGGGAAAACTGCACACACATGTGATGCTACAGCTAGCTCACAAGACAAGATACCCAATATGGAGTTCACAAGAATGAAGAGATGTTTTTGTGGAAAATAAAAAATGACAATCTCTTTCTTTTATTTTTAGAATTTAAAGATTTACCACTGAAACTGCATAAGCCGTAAGCACTGTACACTGATTCAGGCCAAGTTTGACAAATCCACACATTTAAGTTTTTGTTTCCCTCATTCCAAGATGGTCCTTACGCCAAAACAGGATTAAAAATTCTCCCTTTTGTGTTTTCACAAGTAAAATAAAGGCTTCGACATACAACAAGCAAGTATTAAATACATTCCTAGCTCATGAAAAAAAGTGAAATTGCTCTTTAGTTTAATACCAATAGTGGACTTAAATCATAGGCCAACTTTGGTTTCATCAGCAGCTAATGGTTGGCCACTCACAGTGCTCCATGTCTTTGGTTCTGAAATAATTACGACTTAAATTACTCAAACCGTACAGCTCTGCACAGATGAGGTCAATTTCACCTCCATCTGAACAACTCCAAGCATTTGGTATGCTGAGGTGAGTGATTCTCTATCAGTCCTGATGGGTTGTAGCATAAACATTTCTGGATTACTGTGGAGTTATTTCCAGAGCAGATAAAAATAATGTTTTATCTACGTCACAACGCTCGTGTCATTGAATTAGTCCAGAAAAAAATGCACGTTTGATTAAGACCTAAAAGTCGTAGGTTCAATTCCAGTTTCCTGCTGCATACATTTCAATGTCCAACTTGCTTGTCGGTTTGTAAACATGAGTGCAATTAGATGATTTTGGCTGCAATATAAAGAAAGCCCTTTCAGTGGTTGGCATGATCAGAAAGTGCCATATAAATTCAGTTTTGCTGTTTTAGCTAGAGATTACAGTATTTTGTATGTAGTGTTCTAGATATTGTACAATTTATCTTTTGAACTGGTCTATTTATTTATAAATCAGTGTATTTAATCCACAAACTTTATGAATCAGAAATGCCGAGAGCAAGTAAAGTAACATCAGCACTGTTGGAGCCCATCAAAGTTTTATTTTCCCCCTTTTATTGTCTCGTAGTTAATCAGAGGTCTCCCTAATTAGCTGCACAGTGTTGACTGAAGCAAATAAATAACAAAAATGCGACACACAATTGTGTCCTGTTTGCCATCTTCATCTATCAAGAAAACACTTTTCACTTATGTGAGTTTAGGGAGAGTGAATAATAGACATTATTCCAGAGAAGCCAACATTTTAAATCTTTTTGTTCCTAAAATATTTCCTGAATCAAACAAATTTTAGGCTCATCATCTTAAATAAAAGTCTGCACCACAAGCAGACATTTCATTGTCCCTAGAGTCAGCCAAGTCTTACTTTTAATACTCAGAGCATTGACTTTAATTAGAAACAGCTGACAGTTTTGTACACCAGCCTGTGATGGTATTAAGAAACTAGAGTTTATAAAGTCACTGTGATATTGTTTTGCTTATCCAGGAACACGTTTCACCAGCACCCATAAATGCATTCAAACTCAAATTGTTATCCTCATTAATGCTGCTCAGTGGATCCAACCAGCTTAGATTCACTAAACAGAAAAAAAGGTTATCCAGTCATTGTAAAAATAAACTTAGTCCTGATTCTTTGCATGAGCTTCAACTGTTTGCCGACTCAAGTGAAAACTGTCACACTTTTCTGCTGCAGACATTACATCTTATTCCTGAAGCCATTGAATTTTTTTGACCAGCAGCAGCACAAACGTCTCCTCACCTGATGCTCGAAACCAGCATGACCTTTCGGCCACCACAGTTCATTTAGGTGTCTCGTAAAGTCTTCAAACTACATTAATTATGATTTGCACTGTGCTTTCTTTAATTTCCTTTGCTGCTTTCACAGCCGCAGCTGCGAGGCTAAAAAAAGAAAGCGTAAGGACAGGGTTAATGAATGTCACAAAGCGGGAGAAGCCTGACACCTTACAGCTCTGCACAGTCTCTTTCGTTTCAGAGTATTTTTTACCCACTTTGTTGATGGTTATTTTTTTCCATTGATCAGTTAATTAAATGCATGCGACTAGTCAGAAGATTTTTTTCTATTCTAAAATTGTGCATAATGATCCTTGGAGAAATTTCCAGTTGTCTTTAAAATATTTTTGACTAAACTATCCCTCAATAAAAGTTGATATGTATCCTTGAGAACTATTACATACATTCACTGACCATTGTATTATGAACACCTTTTCAGTTTTGTGTTAGCACAAATAGCATATAAGCTAATAACATGCACGCAACTGAATGAACTTAAGCATCTTGGCATGGGAAAGATGACTGAACTTCCAACTCAAAATGGGGAAAATTGATTTAAGTGACTTTGAACATAGCATGTTTGTTAGTTCTCGCAGCATTTACTGCGCCACTGATGTTCTAGGATGTTTGTGCACAATCGTCGCTCCTGTTTTCAGAGAATCAGTTAGCAGTTAGCAACATGATCTGGACGAAGAAAAGCACCTGTGCCAACTTAGGAATTTGTTGCTATATCTAACAACTTGTCTGATCCCTCTTGTAATTTTTTTTTTGTTGAAAAAGCGACAAATGTAGGAACGTTTTTTCTTTATTGTGTTGTAATTCAAATGCAGTTCCCACTGTTCAACCCAAAGAGGGCAGCACTATCCTGACTTTAGGTGAAGTATTTGAGTTAAAAAGTTCACACAAAATTGCTCACAGTATGCACAGAAACAAACAAATTTATAATTTATCTGCATAAATAAGTTGATTGGAGATTGTTTATTCTTCAAATTGATTTGTTAGTCACCGTATATGGTGACACATTTTTATTCATTTTACTAAGATTCAAGGACAGGATAATTATACCTTCTTAAGATCACACCTGGGGTAAACAACATGAAAACATAGATACATCCATCCTTGTATCAATGCTACATGCTGCTGCTGGTGGCATTTTAGGCCAACTAGTACTAACTGAATATCTTTAAGGACAATCTACCTGATTATTGTTGCTGTCCATCCTTTCATAGCCACAGTGTAACACCAATCTAACGGCTACTTTCAACAGGGTGTCTGAAATTTCACTATAATTGTTTTTTTTAAATGGGTCAAGTAGTCACAATCACCAGATCTCAATCCCATAGCGCACCATTAGGTTGTGATGGAACAGAAGATTTGCTTTATGAATGTAGAGTCGACAAGTCTGCAGCAACTCCCTAATGCTATTATGCAATTATCGACCAAAACTTCTGCTCTCTTCTTCTGGGAGAGAAGGAAGGTCCAACCTGGTACAAACAAGGTGTACATAATAAAGCAGCTGTTTAGTGTACACACACTATCTGGGAAATATCCGGAAAATCCTGACAGCCGTGAGTGGCAGATCCGAGGAAAGCCATTATTTTATTACAGCTCAGGCGCCGCTTTTTACTGGAACTACACACCAAAGCTTTCAGCACAACACATTGTTACTGTTTAATGCTGATCCTTTTTCTGAACCATCAACATAACAATGAAACACCTTGAAAGCACTGTTTGAATTTTTTTTCTGTCCGGTATAAAAATTTAATTTCATATGGGTTTGCTCAAATGGTCGGTCTTAAAAGTCAACTCGGGCAGCTTCTGCTCTGTGAATTAAATTCAAGAAAGCTATGTAAACAATAATATCCTTTCAGTGGTGTCACTAGGGTGTGGCATGTGAGCTAGGGGGCCATTACCACGCCTATTACTGACTCCTTAGCCAGACAGTCTTAAAAGCATACTGCTTTTATGGGTAGGCATTAAGGCACACATATTGATATTTATCTGTAAGCATGACTTGAAGAAAGGAGAGGACAAACTTTAAAGAAGATACACTGCTATGGTTGTTTTTGCTTTTGTGTGCCATTTCCAATACCATCAGTACCCACCTGTCTACCTTTTTGAAAACTTTCAAAAGAACATGTAAATTATAGTGTCAAAATTAAATTGGGGTTTGAAGGTTGTAGTCTTCCAAGGACAGATAAAAAAGTTGAGTTGAAGTTAGCGCTTTAACATTATCATCCACTAAGTGTTGGTGTAGTTCATTAGTGTTTGTGTAACTAATGTGTATTAGTGCTTTAGGGTTAGTGCAACTAACTGTTCAGTTTGTCTTAGCCACCACTCCAAGTCACACATCAAATCTCAGACAGTATGTCTACAACAGAGACTGGAAATTAAGTTTAGTTAGGGGCTAAACAAACAATCCATGCTTTGGATTGAATTGGAACAACTCTATGATAAACCGTGAGGCATGTTAAAGGGGCAGTATTATGTAAACGTGCCTTTTGTGAGCTTTACATAATGTTATATTATTCCTTGATCCTTGATTATTTCATGCTTGTTTGAGAAATCATTTAATCTCCCGTGGCAACCATTCAGCTGGGTGGACCTAGCACCGATTGGCTGCAGTTTCCAAGCAACTCCCCCACTCAGCTCCTTCAGACTAGCCAGCAGCAATTGGCAAACACCTGGTAGAACTGCACATCACCCCAGCTCATTATACAAGTTACTTCTCAGTAAATACTGGTCAGAACGTTGTTAAATGGTTAATAGAGCAGAGATGTGATGACTTCCTGAAAGTGGAGTTTCATAAAGAACAGGAGTTTTAAAGAGACAGGTGCACAATTTCAAGATGATAAAATGTGATGTCAATTTTTTTAAGCCATACTTTATATATATAGCATCTTTATAACAAGTGAAGTGAACATAGTTACTTGATTGTGCTATAAAATAGCGCTATGTGCCTGGAAAACACATAATATTGTCTCTTTAAAGAACTATTAATGTTGTAGACTTTTCTAGAGAGAAAAGTGCAGTGACTACAAAACTCCTTTCATTGTGGAAAAAACCTCCCAATAGGACTGGAAGCAAGCAGGGTGGCGAGCAGAGGGGAAATGATAAGCACTAAAGAAGGATTTACCAGTAAATACTGGGAGGGTTATTCTGGTCTGTAACCAGAGCCAGAAGAGCTCATTAATCACAACCATGTGGAGGAGATAAATGAGTGAATTCAGCTGCTTCGCCGAGCCGTGCTGGAGCTCATCTTGGTCCGATAACACCCTCATCATGATGAAGCCCCCTCACTCTTGCCATTTTTCTTGCCATCAGCTGAGCTATCATGCATCATGAGGCTGTTTGCTTCTGAGCACACAGGGCCCCAAATGTCAGGCCACTCATGATTTAGCAGCTCTAGAGAGATGGATGCATCATGTCCTTGGACTGAGTAGTTGTTTCCGCAATCACTCAGGGTCCCAAGGCCAAAGGTCTCAACAGACCGGAGTTTGTTGACCCCATTAAGAAATCTGATGTGGTGGCACATTTTAGTTAATGCCAGTATAATTTAAATGTCCCACAACTGGACTTTGGAGAGATTTAGGACAGTGAAGTAAATGAGTGATTGTGATACAAAATTGTGATACAGCGGTCAAAAAACTCATTGTCTGACATTTTTAAATACCATCTTCATTTAGAGCATCAGTAGACACTTAAATTGATTAACATTTAAGAAAGTTTGTGCCTTAGCTTATTTAAAAGTTTATAATTTCATTTTAATACCTTAAATTAACTATAATGAAAAAGTAAGTGAAAAACCCAAATAAGATATTGTAAAGAGATTACTTAGCATCCGTTTTGACTCCCTCTAAAAAGGTGGATGTCATTGCATTACTTCAAGTGTATAATCAACCCATTCATTTTATTCTTAATTTCTGTTTCGAGGACTGCATTGCAGGAGGCAGCTTAATTACACAAACCACATTATCTCAATATATCTGCAGACACATGTCCTTAATGTCAATGGCTTTATTTCTAAGAGAAATAGGTTTGGAGATTGAGCCTGAAATTGGAGCAAAGAAGAAAACACTTTATTAAGCCAAAAGCCAAACTGCTGCTAAGCAAGCATTAGCAGCAGTTTAGCACTGGAGCAAGATTAGAGAAAAGTTTTCAGAGTTTTCCAAATCGGAAAACTTGTGTGATTTAGAACCCTATTTTATCTGTTTCCATTGTGAAAGTGGTCCATGCAACTGGGTTGGTATACACTATTCTTAGCTCCCCTTTAGTTGTCCAACTGGTGGAGAAAACACTCTCCTGCATACGATGGACCATAAAATAGATTATTGAGCTAATTTTCTGAGCTGAGGCCACAAGTAAAGCACCAAATGGCACATTGATTCATGCTTAAGTTAATAATTGAGGTTTTATCAAAACTTATTACAAAGAAACTTGTCATTACCAGATTTCAGAACAAGGTCTTACGCTTGTCTCTTTTTAAACGATGCATTTGTATTTTCCAAAGATTGATTTTATTTCTTAATGCCACAACCCCTAAAAGTGAAAAGAAACAAAAGTATTTATTAAATTTCTTCTGCTTTAACTTCCTCTGTTACATAGTTAGGCTCTCAAGGAAATACCAAACCATTAACAGTTCAATTATGTTTTTAGTCACAAACGTTTCCAACACATTAGGAAGTGATATCTCCTTCATGCTACCTGAACATCCCTCAGATTATCTCTACATGCATGACGATCATATGTATTCATCATGACTAACAATGCAATATTTCAAAGCAATGGGGCATTTTTCAGAAGATGAAAAAGCTTTTGTCAAGCAATCAGGCTCAACCTCCATCTCTAATGGAGGTTGTGCATCCATATAAAATCCCTGGTAATGGGAATTTCTCAAACTGAAAATGAACTTAAGTTTTTTTTTACAGTGGTGGATTGCAGCTGGTTATTTTTATTGCTATACCGTTGCAAATTAAAACATTCACGCAGCTGTATACAGAAAGCAAAGGCTAAATCGATAAAGGTCCTCCAGCCTTGTAATGTCATAAATTTGCTAGCCTTTATTATTTGATAGCATCATGCTGCAATCCACCTGCTTCCCTGGTCTCTGGAGTTCCTATACTGCCAAAGCACTAACTGGAGTTGCTTTATGACATTTCCTTCTTCTACATCTCATATAAAAACAAATTATAATACTTCATATTGGATAAAATGCCGTATCTCTCTATATGGTAAAAATTCATTACTCACATAGCGACAGGGTAAGTCCCTGAGACGAGGCTTGGGATAAATGATGAATCGGGCACGAGGCGGATGCATCACAGGTCAGCTGACTGGGGAATGAGGCTTGCGTCCAACCGACAACAGACGCAATGATGAGTCAACTCAAGGTCAGGGACTCATAACGAGAACGACAGGAACGCTGTCCAGTATTTCATGGCTTAAAAAAATTACCCAAACCAAAAAAAGAAAAAAAAAAGCTAGCAGAACAGAGGACTGGCATTTAAAACAGCTTTATTAGATGGCATATAAACTCAGAAAACTATTATTAAAACTAGTTTGACACAGCTCCACCTATATTTTTTCATTTATTTGTTATACACATGCTGTATTATTATATTCACAATACATTTTTGTAGAGGTAAAACAATTACTTCTCCCAAGAGTGAGAAGTAACCGAACAACAAAAAAATCCTTGTTTTTTATATAATCACAGGATATATTGCTACAAATTTTCCTGTTTCTGATGATACGGTTTTAGTTGTAATAACCATGTGTAACAGCAATGGTCAAAAAACAGTTTTATTCGATTACAACATAATGATTTAAAAGCAGAGTCCATCATATTGTGTTGTCATAAAGTCTACAAATTTTGACAAAACTAAGACATAAACTGCAACTGATCATAACATTGGTTTTTAAATGTAGGCAGAGGAAAGGCTTTACCAACTCAACCTCTCACAGCCAACTAAGCTGTTGGTGGCATCAATTAACTCACTCCTTGGTTACCTAGCAACAACTTGTTGAGTAAGTGGCACAGCAGCAGTTTAAGGTTTTACCACTGCGCCTCATAACTGCTTAAAAATAAACAGCAATGGCATAGCGTGAAAACTGTGGCTGAAACAGGAAAGGTCATGCCTCGAGTCTGGCAGAATTTCAGATGTTTGAAACAAAAAGCTAATCAATAATTATCAGTATTGACTAACATGAAAAGCTTGATACATTTTTCAGCCATTTCATTGGTCCCTACTTGCACCAGATTAACTTTTAGTTTCAAGGAAGCCAGGGTGAGTGAAACATACATAGAGGAAGTTTAATTTTGCAATATTTGACATTTATATGTGATTATGTAGCTGTGGTGCACATGTGCAGAATACATTGCATATTAGGGCTGGCAGTGAAGCTTTTCCCCAGGTCTAAACCAGAGTGTGGCAGTCTGCTTTTTCTAGTTAAAGACACTGTGTATGCAACAGTGCTAAATATCTAGTAAGTTAATAGTTGTAGTTGTTATATTTTTTATGCCAATGAAACAAATCTCATTACAATTAAGCCAACCAGGAACTTAAAGTGATTCATAACAGGAATCTTCTGGTCACTTTCTTTTAGTACATTTTACATTTATGCCCCCAAACTGTCAGCTTTAAAAAAAAAAAACATAATTACATCCTCTTGTCCTCTCTCTGAGACGGAAGAGAAGGAAGGATGTGTGAATGACCCCCATGTGTGACGGCGAGCTGTGTGCAGATGGGGTCCCGCGGTCAACAAGCGGGTTAATTGTGTGATAAGACCAGGTGCCAACATTTAGCTGAACTTGACTTTCACATCCTCACGGGATTTCCTCTCATGGCCTCTGATTGGCCAAGAAAGACAATAATCAAGTTTTATCAGGATGAAGGGCGTTTTCAAAGAGAAACGTCATTTCTGCTGTAATCCCTTTAATATTTCAGGTTTGGTGTCTAAATTATAGAGTTTATAAGCAGTTAAGGGACTTAGAAAGAGAGGAGTCTGGAGACTGTGCTTGGATAAACTTCACACTTTCAGAGGAGATAACCGCTCTCAGAGCCTCTGCTGGTGGATTATTGAGTGCAAGTGTTAGTATCACTTAGGAGCCCTCTTAAGTCCAAATAGCAAACTTGAGTTTTGATATGGCGAGGCAGTGGTGCCAGAAGCAATGAAGCGAAGGATACGGATGCTAAGTACAAAAAGAAAGATTAATATTCAACCTACATTAAATTTATGATAATGATAGCAGCGTGGTGAGGACGGTTTTAAGTCTCTGTTGTCAGTATGTTAAACTTATCCACACCATTTCATATTTTTGTGAATAGATCCAAAATGGCAATAGTGTAAGGTTTATTTCTATTCCTTAAAGGTTTTAGATGATCCAATACAAAGACAGTTATGCAGGCGTAGAAAATAGTGAGGCACGGAAATCATGTTGACTGAAGCAGAAACAATTTACCAGACAAACAGTAACGCGTAAAACAACACAACTCTAAAATAGATAAAAGGTAGAAGGAGTGGAGACCTGAGATATTTTTTGCCTCAAAAATATATTTTTTCCACTGCCCTTAATCTTTGCAGCTATAAAAAATAGATTCAAAAACCATGTGGGAATAAAGAGCACTGATTTTGGCCACCACATTTACAGCAAGTTTAGACTATTTTCATACTAAATTTCTAAATAAAATCAAATATATGGTAAGTGTTATCTCTGTTCAGCATAAAAATAAAGTGAAACTTTACGTCACACTAGTCTAAAAGACAGACCGACACTTGTGTGGGGAGAGACTGAAGTAAACAGATCCTGCCTGGATATGGATGAATAAACAATGTATTTAGATCACTTATTCTTGCTAATGCTGCTGTCACACAGATTCTTTTCTTTTTCCATATGTTGAAGTGTCTTCAGACACAGTTTTATGTCATTCCAAAAGAATAATTGAAGCACATTTATGTCCTGTTACATTTATGAAGTAGGTATAATATAAAATGTAGAGTTTTGATAGCTGAATCTTTATCAGTGCTGCTAGAGCATAAGCATTGCATAGCATAGCATGAGAGCCGATGGTCTTATAGGGTTATTGCTGTGACGTTTGTGTAGAAAATACGTCAAATTAATCTCAGTATCACATATATACCAAAAATGTGATGTCTAGTAGTTCTGCTGCAGAACTTTCTAATATGTTTTTTTTTTTTTCCTGAAAAAACGTCCCTGCAATGTAAATTGTTGGCTGCGCAGTTGGTAGAGCTGTTGCCTTGCAGCAAGAAGGTTCTGGGTTCGATTCCTGGCCCCGGTCTTTCTGCATGGAGTTTGCATGTTCTCCCTGTGCATGCGTGGGTTTTCTCCGGGTACTCCGGTTTCCTCCCACAGTCCAAAAACATGACTGTCGGGTTAATTGGCCTCTCCAAATTCTCCCTAGGTATGAGTGTGTGTGTGCATGGTTGTTTGTCCTGTATGTCTGTGTGTTGCCCTGCGACAGACTGGCGACCTGTCCAGGGTGACCCCGCCTCTCGCCCAGAACGTTAGCTGGAGATAGGCACCAGCAACCCTCCCGACCCCACTGAGGGACAAGGGTGTAAAGAAAATGAATGGATCTTCATTTTTTTAAACACTGCAATCCAAGGTAGCTATAGTTTATTTTCCATAGTTACAAAGTTCCCAAACCAGCTTTTCTTGCCCTTATTAAAATTCCAAATTAAGGAAAATTGTTTCAGAAAAGAAATATATCCTTTTCTGAAACAAAAAGGATATATGTCCTTTTTAGCTAACGGTCATAGAAACCAGCTAAGTTGACAGGGTAACACAGATAAGAAAATAGATTAGGTCTCAGCGGTGGTCTTTTTTTTAATAAAGAGTCTAATTCTGAAGTGTGAATAAATCAACCCTGAGGTGTGAAAGTTAGACACAGAGTGAGAAGTTCTCACTTGGGGACCTTAAAGAAGAGAAATACCAAATCCCCACTTAATTTGTCCAATTATTGAATTGCAAACTTTTGGCCTTTTTAATGCAACAGCTGATGTGTTGTTCAGCAATGAATTTCCAAAAAGAAAACTGCCAGGAGTGGTTGTTTAAAAGTTTCAATTCTTACTTTTTGCTTCTTGAGATTTTTTTTTAATTGCATGTCTTGTTTTGCACAAGTGCCTACAATTATGTTTTGATCTCAATGGGTGTTTTTTCCTAAACCAAGCAGTTTTCCATTTGAAACTGAGCAATAAGGGTTATTTGGACATCTACCTATGTTTTACTTACCATTTAATTAGTCAAGAAAATCATATATATGTAAATTATCTGGTTATTTATACAACAACAATAGTGGAAGTTTTTCTTTAAATTAACCAAATACTAAAATGCACCCAGCTTGAAACAGTCAGGAAACATAAATGTTCTAAAAATAACTAACCTTGGAAATGTTTGATGTTTTGCATTCCATGGGCAGAATCTGTCTGTCTGCATGCATCCTTTAGCTCTGGAGCCGAGTTTGAACATCTTCACAGTCACAGCTTTCTGGACAAGACATCTCTGTGGCATATTTTGGCAAAACTCAGACAGAAAACTCACCAGCTGCTCAAAAAGACAAGGCTAAACTATTTGAACAGCCGTCTTACAGGATATCTTGGGACTCCAGGTTGAAGCCAGATAGAGATTGAGCTGGAAAAAAATGTAATAAAACAAGTTCACAGTTTCAATTTGGACTGAAGGTGCATCCTCCAGATATTTTCTGTTGGCAATGTTGCATTTGAAATTGAAACCTTTTTATTTCTAAGATTTTTCACCTAATGGCTTTTCAATAAGTAATAGAAAGAAGGTTATTTCAATAAATGCCTTCAGAAATTGAGATGTAATATATATTATCACCTTGTTAGAAGTGTGGGAGTATGTTTTCCCCTCCACTTACAGATTCCCAGTCTCACCTCAGGCTGATTTGCTGGGCTCTAAAACCCTCTTTGCATGTGGTGGTGGTGAGGGATTTGGGGATCTGAAGGATTATGGGATTTGATGATTGCTCTGGAAAGAAAAAAAAAAAAAGACAGATGCAGAGAAATCCAAAAACAGCTGAGGTAACAACATCAAGATTAGGGTGTATTATTTCAGACCTTTGGGAAAACGGCAAAGCCACAACTTACAGCTCTGACATAAGTATGTTTGTAAAACGTTTCATTTGCAGAGGTGTAAGTTAACATGCATATTATGTGGCAAAAATCTGATACATGCAGGTTTTGTAAGGTAGACTCTTCTAAAGTTATTGTAAGCTTCTCTGAAAATGGCAGCCATTAGAACCATCTCCACTCCACATGAATTTGATTTTCTTAACATGAGAACTGAAACTACAGTCAAACCCTTCGTGCTTTTGCTTCAGACTTTATGGGCCTTGATTTTGTTTTAAAACCAGAATTTTGACTAGCTTTTATGGTTTTCAGTTATCACAGCCATTTGAAACATTTGTTGAAAGGTTTTATGCTCATTCATCTTTACTGCAGCTAAACTGCGTGGGAGCCCGGTCCCACCAGAGAGCACCGTTGTCCACACTCCACAAAGACATAATGCAGGGTGTTTCTTTGTGTGCTGCAGTGAGCAAATGACATGGCCTCCCTTTGAATAATCAGCTGCATTATCTGTCAACTCCATAGTTTTGAAAGCCCAGTCAATACTTTATAATGGCTGCTTTATGGACTGCATAGAGACAATGAACATCTGGACTTGAACATAAAATTTTGGCCCATAGGACTATTGGGAGCTTTAATATTGCGCTTTTCTTTATGTATCTATGTTTATTCTCTGTCATAATTTTAGTTGTGTCAGTCATTGAGGACCGTTTTTGTTAATGTTTATTATTTTTGTGGTAACCAACAACTACTGTAAAACTGCGATGCATCTTGTTTTACTTTTTTGGGATCAGCAAAACTTTTTTTCTTTACAGTGAAAGCTGCGGTCTGTTTTAATAGTGGACTCATTACATAATGTCATTACTGCTGCCTGCCATTTACAGCAAAGTTCACCCTAATTTTCCACCTTAAAGCAATTATTTACACCAATACGACCTTTTTAACTATAGGTGCTGCAAAGGTTAACTGAAAATAAAAAAAAAAAAAAAAACGAGGTCAATACACAGAAATGTTACCAATTGCAATGACTGATTAGTTTATTTACCACATTTCAGATTGTTGGCCAGAACCTAATTTGAGTCCTAATCAAAATGTATAAAAAAACCTCACTCTTTGTGTGTTTCTATTATCTGAGCGTTATCTATAATGGGATGGAATATTCCTGCCACAGACAATTCAATTCATCACAGCAAATAGAGTGAACACTCCCTGGCTATAATGACTATGTTACTATGGAAACCAGGTGAAATCTGAAAGAACATGATTTTTATTTTTAAAAAGCAAAGGATGTCGTTTTCACTCAGACTTCAAAACAAATCTTAATTAAATGTTCGTGTCATCAGAAATGCCAGATAAGATTCAGAAATTCTGCCTCTGGATGAAACCTGAGCAATGTGTCGCCACTGGTTGCCTGCCACCGGGCACCAGCGCGGTTCAGGATATATTTTATAATAATGCATTTATTTATGAAGCTCTTTGACTCAAAGGGCGGCGCAAGGGAAGCAGCTCTGGATCCAGTTGCAGTCGCTGTCATTTTGTCTGCCTCCTGTCTCAGTTAGTTACATGTAAACAAATTATTTTGTTGCCACATACTTAAACATTGCATATTACATTGATTCCCTTGTTATTTAAGTATGATAATGAATTGTGGTAATGCTCCACAGATAGTTTAAATAAAATGTTTTCTCATCTTTTTTTTTTTCAATCCAACGCAAATAAGAGTACCGTATTTTCCGCACTATAAGGCGCACCTAAAAACCTTGAATTTCCTCAAAAGCCATCAATGCGCCTTATAATCCGCACCTTATTTATGGACCAATATTGAGCCACAACAGATATAGTAACTACGGTAAGCAGCCGCCGACTTCATTTTCCCCTGTAGAAGAAGAAGCGCGTGGTGCATGCTGGGATAGCTGTCAGAACGCTGATTTGATAATAAAGTTTGATAATACATTTAAAGCCATGGGGGGGAAGAGAGACAGAGACTGTGACGGCAGCGTGTCGGTTGGTCTGTGTTACCCAGAAAGCAGTTGGGCACAATTTCGCAACACTAACACCGTGAGTGGAACAATGACTGGGGCAGACTACTTTATAAAGTACTCGGGGAACACTTCTTTACAAACGTGGATGTGTAATAATAGAGTATAGAACAAATTAAAACCAACCCAAACAGAATTGTCTATTCTATGCGCCATTTATATGAAAAAAGTTTTAAAATAGGCCATTCATTGAAGGTGCGCCTTATAGTGCGGAAAATACGGTAAACAAAAATAAAATAACTGAAATCCACATATACTCGAGACCCCCTCTAAAAACTCAAATGGTGATTTAAAGGCTATGACAACTGAAAACCTGTTTTAATAATTCAAACACCAGATGTAATTTAATATGCATTAATACACACAGTGGAAACCTTCGTAGCACTACAGCTTCTAAAAATAATCGCTGTTTTCCTTTTCTGCCAATAAGTTGATGTTTTTTTGGTGCTGTGAGGCACTGCCTCGTTACCTAGCAACCACAGCTGAGTCACCTAGCAACCCAAGCGGAACTCTACAGTTGTTAAACCAGTGTTCTGTTTGGACCCAGGGTGAAAGACCTATAGGCCTATATATAACCTGTTCAACCAACAGATCCCCTTAAATTTATCACTTAAAGCTCAGGGGACTTCTGTCTTTTTTTGTCGCAAATGTTTTACTTTATAAGGTCAGTAAACTTTTTTTCTGACAACTTTTTGATTTCATAATGTCAGAATATTCTAAGTTAATATTATAAATTCAAAGTTTTTGACTTTTTGACATTGCAGAATATCCAAATTTTTATTTGGAAATATGTTAAATTAATCTAGAACTTTCGGAGTTTTTTTGCCACAATTTTACAACGGAGTATTAGGGCCAAACTAAGAAAAGATAAAAAAATAAATAAATAAATAAAATAATTAATTATGAGAATAAAGTCACAATAATATGAGAATAGACTCGTATGATAAAATAGCTATAATATTACAGAAATAAAGCCATAGTATTATGAGAATTAAGTTATATTTCAAGAATAAAGTTGTGGTATCATGACTGCATTCTCTTAATTTATTTTTTAAATTTTCTTAGTGTGGCCCAATACTTTGTTGTTGAATTTCCTCCCTCACCAATTATTATTATTTTTTTTATATCTACAATTGCACTAATACGCTGTAGTACTTCCCTATTCCTCCACTTCCATTCCATACAACCTAGAACCAAGCTGGGAAGCTTTATAGTGACACTGATAAATCCTTGGTGACGGTTTGAAGGTTCTTCTTTTTGATTGACTGTAGGATTGAGATAAACCACTCCACCATGGCATGGGTGTAATCATTAATAGAGTGCTAAACCCTGAGGTTGGTGTAGGCTTGCGCTGTCGGGGGAGATTTGGTCCGGAGGTACTAATATGTTCACACGGCTCTGCTTCATTACCCATCTGTCTAGAGAGGAAGAACAATGGCTTTTTCAACCATGCTCCGTTTCTCCAGCACTCTCACCCGCTCTGTGACTCACTGCATCATTAGCTGTCTGCATTTAGTTTGTCTTCTCTCCTCAACACAGGAAGAAGGTGAAAAGGATGAAGAAATTAGCAGCATTTCAACTCTATCACCTCTATGTTTTACATTCATGACAGAAGAAAATCCTTAATGTAATGTATACACAAAGTCAGGAGTCATCTCATTAACCTCATTACACCTTTTCTGATAGGATTTAGCTGCTGTAATTACTGTGAGGAATGTATGATGTAAAAAGTTTTCTACTTTTTCTCCGTTTGTCAGCTTTAGAAGTGGCAGCTGCTTCAATATGCATTTTTCAGCAGGATTGCAACTAAACATTAAGGTCCAATTGGGTTCCAACCCAACATTGCTTAAATCAGGGGTGTCAAACTCCAGTCCTCGAGGGCCGGTGTCCTGCAACTTTTAGAAGTGCCTCTGCTGCACCACACCTGAATAGAATAATTAGGTCATTAGCAAGGCTCTGGAGAACTGAGGAGGTAATTAAGCCATTTGATTCTGGTGTTTTGTACCTGTGGCACATCTAAAAACTGCAGGACAGCGGCCCTTCAGCACTGGAGTTTGACACCCCTGGCTTAAATATTAAGTACTTTCCAGAAAGGCATTGGAAAGTACTTGAGATAAAAGAAAGATACCCATTGCAGGTAAGGTCTGAGAGGAAGGCGATATGTTATGTTATTTATCAAAACTGAAGCATACCCGAGGCAAAATTTCCAAGAAAAAACGAAACATGACGCACAGACAACAACCAGAAGCAACCACAAGGAACTAGAAAGACGGTCTGACAAGGAATGACAGAAAATCGAAACTAGAACCAAATGTGTGGGGAGAAATTTAAGATGAACTAAAAAAGCATGAAGTCAAACCATGTAGAACAAGAAACCAGGTTCAGCTGGGTAACAGGTGGTTCTAACAATTACTGAAAGCAAACCAGGAGCCTAAGTGCTTAATTTCCCAAAATTTCTTGGCATTAAAACCCTTTATTGACAGTTACCAAACAGGAAATTGGTGGAGAGAGGACGAGGGTAAGGACTAGCCTCTGTATATGCTTTACACCATGCAGAACCCCTATTTTCCAATTTTTTTATCATTTGTTTTTTCTACCTTTTTCTGAGTTGAACTCCCTCCATGTCAACATCTATTTACTATTTACTCTATTGATTGAAGTTCATGAAATGTTTGGAGATTTAAACATTCTCTGAATAATTAATTTGGTGGTTTTTTTGGTGGGCCCAGCACACTTTGCTGATCACACTCTTCTTTTTTGTTTTGTTCATCATCAACACTGCATTTCTTTTTATGAAGCCTTACCTGGAGCAACTAAATATGTTGCACCACCTTTCTTCTCTAAATATCAGGGTTTTGGAGAAAGAACAGCTGCAGAGTTTAGGGCCAAAGTTTGCACAGCAACTGGCAGATGTTGAAGAGCTGATGGCAAGCTAAAGAGAGGAGCAGGCGTTTTCTCTTCTGGGTGTGATGGAAAAACTCCAATCTGGCAAAAGATCAGTGGTTCATCATCACAGCACGTGTTAAGCTGTGGTGACTGAGACTTAAAATTTCCCTGTGAGGGTGGGTAATCCAATGAGACACACTTGTGAACAGGATTTTATGTTTTATTCCAATAAATATGTTTGTGACAGAGCAATTTGAATATCTTTCAGAATGACCATAATGATTGTGTGCTAATGAGCTTACCTCTGGTCAGCTGGGAGAAAGATATCCTCTAAATACGCACAGTTAATAAACATCATCATTCATTCATCGGTCATCTGTGAGCACAAAGGAGAAATGCAGAATTTCTATCATTGCCTGTGAGTCTCAAATGACTTCAGAAAATAGATTGTATTGGAGTATGCTGTGCTATTTCCATCAGCAGGTCATGGTGGCCAATCAGCACTCTGCACCTGATAATGATTTGTTCGGAAAACTACAAAAAAAGGCCTTGACTTCATCATGTAGCAAAGAAAACGTATGTATCCATCAAACTGGAGTCTACACCTTCTATAATTCCACATTTTTTGTGTGATAGGCAGCAGAATTGTTTTTTGTGGCAAGCAGATCTACCTCAGGGTTTCTGGCAACATCTTTTCTGCATGTGAGATGGTGCCTTGCAGATGTTTCCTCAAGCTGGGATGTATTTTTCACTCTATGGGAGGACATGCATGTGTCCAGCCAACTTTAGTGGGCAGGTTTGGAAGGTGTGTCGTCCAGCTGGAGCAAATCTGGTTCTGCTGGGGAGTTCTGATTCCCCAACAGGATGGGCCTGGTTTGTCTGAAGCAACCGGAAAATTATTGCTTTCAGTTTTGACAATGGTGCTTGGCAAAGGTATTTGTACCCTTTGAATCGATTCGTGTTTTTTTTCACATTACAACCACAAAATGTATTTTATTCAGCTTGCATAACATAAATCGACACAAAGTAGTGCAAACTGAAGAATGATGCATCATGTTTTTTGTGTTTTATGTTCTTGTGGGTAAAATAAGTCTTGAACACATCACAGTTTTTCTTAGTAAACATATTTCCAAGGGGGCCAATGACATAAAATTTTCACCAGGTGTTGGTAACATTCCATGTACTTCGTACGCAGAAAGAAACCAAAACAAATAAGTAAAGAAACTAACTTATGTGTAATAATGTGAAGTGGCACAGGAGGAAAAGAATTGAACACACTTACTGATATTTATTTAATACTTTGTACAAACGTATGTGTTGGTAATGACAGATTCAAGACAGCGCCTGTATGGAGGAACTGTAGTCACATGTATTGTTCGATACTTATTTTACTTATTGTATGTGCAATCATCTGTCTTTGCTTTTTCTTGGTGTTCATGATGCTGTTGGTTGGACTAGAGTTAATTTTATTAACGTAGGATAGACTGAATACAAAAGCATGCCATACTTCAGGTTTTTGTCCATAGAAATTATGTTGAAACTATTTATTCTTTTCAATTAAATTCACAATTATCAGGTTCTTTATTTTGCCACATAAAATGTGACTAAATCATATTGAGGTTTGTTGTTGTAATACAACAAAATGCGATAAAAAAAATCCATGACATTTTATTATATCTGCCTTTTTTATTTTTCATGAGCAATTTTGTTGCTATCAGCAAAAAGACAATGATATAAACAGTCTTTTCATCTTCTGCAAGCTGCTCATTCAAAGATGAATATGTCAAGGTCAATGTGCCAGGTAAACAATCACAAGCGTATTAAGATCACATGTCAGGGAGTCTGCTCACACAGTCATGTTTTTTTTGTGGCAGTTATTTTCACACTGTGAGGTTCAGCCCGAGTTATTGCGTGAGAGGAGAGGGACCAGTGAAAAGACTGTTATTATCACTGTCAGCTCTCGAGCTGCAGCATCAAAGTTCAGGCTCAGATGCATTCAAATGTGAACACACTCAAATGATTCGTTCTCATACAATGGGACCTGGAATGCCACTCTGTCTGACGCTCGGCTGCATTTCCATGAATCTGGGCAATCACAGCAAACATGCATGAAAATTGCTGCGTTTGTTCTGTAACACAATAATCAAGTCAAGGCTGTTTGTACATCCTGTGCAAGCAGGGGCTTCTAAAGTTAACAACAAATTTACAATGCTTTGATCATGTCAGCTTGAAGAAGTGCAAACGTTTCAAATGTAAGCATGAAGCACAGCAGGTGTGACAAAATGCATTAATGAATCCAGCATGACTGAAGTTCAGAACGCCTTACCATAAATCAGGCTTGGGCTGTTTTTCTGTTTGTGTCTGTCATACACCGTTCAGTGTCAAAGATGTCCCTGCAGTGGAAACCCATTAAAACTAGAAAGAATTACATGCTCAACTTGAATTCCCATCCCGTCAACACATTTTTGTAGTGAAAGACTGAGACGTACGGCAGCGTGTCTGAGAGCACAGTCTGAGATCAGCTTCGGTTTGCTGTGACCAAGGATGAAGACTGCAAGCGACAGTCCAGTCCGGATGAAGCTCTGTGGAGAGCCGTGTGAAATTTCACATGACATGTGGAGGCCAGGGCCGCGGACAGCTGAGAAATCCTCCTCAGGGATAAATCCCTGAGACTCGAAATCCAGTCCGTTGCATGGCTAAGCCAAAAAGTTTCCTTAAAGGACTTTCCAATTAGTTCAAGTTCCTTATAATGAATCCCATAAATTTGGGCACGTTGTGATGGGAAACTTAAAAAGTAGCCCAATGACATATTAAATGAGTTCCCTTTTTAAATTATTCAAAATTATGTTCTTTAGTATTTTTACTCTCATGAGTTTCACTGGATAATCAGAGGGAAATAAATCTCTACTTCCACTACTTTTATGTAATAGTTTCAGGATGAATGTTATAGATTGATGTATTTAAGGCACCTGCTCCTCATCTAGGAAAATGTTCACTTATCCGTTTGAATTCAGTTTAATTTAAATTAATTTTATTTAGGTGAGGCATTAAAAAAAAAGCTAATCTAAATCAAGTTACATTCAGTCTATTCATTTCAGTCAGTATTCATTTTTAACATCCGGTTAAATACAAACAGTACAAATCTATCCAATGCTAAAAAGCAAATGTCAGTCTAAGGAAACGTATAGATTATAATTTATTTTGGAATTTCCTAACAAGGTGGTTCCAGTGCCAAACCAGAGCTGTTGCCCTACAACCAGTTCTTTACGTTTACCACACGTCTTCCAAAATATATTCAGTATATTACTGTAAATTATTGTACAAGATAACAGTGCAAACAGTTTATTCACGCAGAGCACCATATTTGGCTTGCTATCATTTTCTATAATTGTCTTTTGATCACCAACGTAATCTTTAAAGCTAAAATTTTAAATGCATGGAGCAGTTACTCATATCAAGGTGTATTGAGGTTTGATTGTTTCAACAAACCTATTCCGTCATGATCTTCCTGCAGTTCAGCCCCTTAAGGACGAATGATGCGAATTAGCCTCATACCCGTTTTGTTGTGAATATAGCACATGAACACCACAAATGATGGTTGAAACGCATGCCTATCGTTTTGAGGATACCGTTTTATCTAGTGGTCAGAGTTGAAACTACATGCCGTTCAGGGAAGCGAAAGTGGGCAATGGACAGGCTACATGTCATTTGGTTGTTAAGCTCAGTAAATAATCTTAATTGTGAGCTAGATTGTGCAATATTACAATAAACGTGACCGCAATTAAACAAGATCTTTTCTAATTTTGGGTTTTAAGCTTTTTAGTGACATGGGGCAACTAAGGAATGGAAATGGGTGATACTGGTACTAAGTGAAATATAAAATTCAGGTATAGTTGTAAACATTTTTAATTTAAAGAAATTTTGCATTACTTAGTAATAATTAAAGAAACTTTAAAAAAGTATGCTTTGACTCAATTTCAAAGTCCTGTTTAATTCCAGCATGAGTAAGAATTGTTTTTTGTTTGTTTAATTGTGTTAAAACTATGATCTGAATCTGCAGAAATATTTGTGCGTATTGGTTTATTCTTCCAATAATGGCAAAATTATCCTCTATTTTCACTGTTTGTGTAATTCTAGCCAAGACCTATCCTGCACTGTTGTAAACTAAGCTCATGATGTAACCTGGAAGAACACCAGCAGCAGGTTTCTGCTCATGTCAGTGCTCATATTTGAGTTTTGGTGAGAAAAGGTCGAGTCAAAGCCATTCCCACATGCCTTTGTGGAGCCTTTTGCTCTTTCCCTGGTGCATTCTGTGAAGAAGAGGAGTTCAAGCATCCTCTGAGTGGCCACTAAAACTCTCCTCTGCATGTAATTGTAGATTAAACTGAACAATCAAAAGGGAACACTGAAGCAAATTTTTGACAGCAGAGTTTAAATCCCCTGTGAAGAGCAGGAGAAGACGCTCTAAGCCACAGGTGCTGAGTGTAATATTTATTTTAAGGGAAAAAGGCTACACTTGTAAACTGAGTACACTTCCCTGTGGATTTTGTCCTTCGCTCGTTGCGAATCCCTGCAGGGTGCTTGACAGCCTTCTTGGTGAATGTCCAGCTCTGTGTGTGCTGCTCATGTAAAGGATTTTCATAGAGAAGAAAATAAACGGGCTTGACTGTGCATTCATTTTGTTTGTGCCTGATTGCTAAAAATACCAGAGATATCTCTAGTATCCTTGTCGCTTTGGTTGTTTTAATGCAAATGCTGAATTTGTTTGTTTTTATTAATAATTTGCCACATTTGGAATAACACATTCACAGCCAATAACATGGTGGAAACTAAGAGCCAGCTATGCTTGGATTTAAATTATGTTTACTTTGCGTATCCCTTGGCTGAACTGACTAATGGTGGTTTGTTTTAAATATTTATGAAGCACGTCGCACACTGTACTTACACAATGCTCTCAGTGTTATATAGAAACCACTGATGCAGCAGCAGACTATCAGAAACCATGTTCTAATAGACTCTCTCTTTCTCTGTGTGTGTCCTCTCTCACCCTTGTAATCACCATCTGTTTGTCCATATTGTGTGATCCTCTGCTTCTGGTCCCTGCGGCTCACCACCAGACGCTACTTTTGGCCTTGTGCTCGCTGTGTTTCTTGTTTGCGGCCTCGCTCTGCTGGGCCTTCTCACATTAGTCTCCTGGAAGCTTTGCTGGGTGCCTTGGCGGAGTAAGGCCCAGTTCCCAAGCCCGTCTCTCAGCCCGGCCTGTGGCCCCCAGCACTGCCCGCTCCAGCCACCCCTCCCGCTGCCCAGTCCCCAGCAGCAAGCGATCACCATGGCGACAGAGAAGGTGAAAGACCCCGTGGGTTCGATGGGCTTCCTGGAGGCGGCCGTGAAGATAAGCCATACTTCCCCCGACATCCCCGCCGATGTGCAGCTCTCCATGAGGGAGCACTTCCTGCGCCGCACACAGCGCATGCAGAGGCAAACCACTGAGCCGGCCTCCTCCACACGGTTAGTGTCACACACACGCATGCAAATGCAGACCTCGCTGCATATAAAACTGCCAGGTATGGTTTGTTCATATAAAAATATGTCTGGGGTTGCATGCTGGCTGTGAATGCACGCTGCAAAAACACAAAATCTTATCAAGTATTTTTGGTCTAGTTTGTAGAGCAAATATCTTAGTACACTTTGAACAAGACAAAGCTAACTTTTCAGCAAAGCTTGTTTTAACTCAATAATTACTTAATACTGATGAAAAAATACTACTTCTAAGTAAAATAATCTGCCAGTGGAACTAGAACTAGACTAAAAGTATTGTTCCACTGTTAGTTCACTTTGCTGATAACTAGTGCTTTTCCCCCCATATTAAAGTATCATTAACTTACAACAAGCTCATATTTCTTGATGAAAAGTTACTTGTAAGTTAGTTTTATCTTATTTCAGGTGTACTATGATATTTGCGCAAGAAACCAGACCAAAACTACATAGTACGGTTTTATGTTTTTGCAATGCAGAATTTACAACATGAATTGTAGACGCTCCATTCACTACAAAAACACAAAATCTTACATATTTTTGGTCTAGTGTCTAGTCCTAATTTATTTTTACTCTTGAAACGAGCAAAATTATTTTACAAGTAACTTTTCAGCAAGCTATAGGAGAGAAGAGAGAGTATTTCAATATTGATGAAAAAGTACAAGTTCCTTTGGCAGATTAGTTCATTTATAGAATGGAAAAATTTATTTTCATACTGAAATGATCTGCCAAAGGAACTAGTACTTTTTCATCAATAGATCATAGTAAGGAATTATTTACTTAAAACAAGCTTGTGAAAAATTACTGTACTTGTAAGTTAACTTTGTCTTATGTCAAGTGTAACAAATATATTTTCTCTAGAAACAAGACCAAAGTACTTGGTTGATTTTATGTTTTTGCAGAGTTAGTCCAACATGAAATATAAATAATGCAAATTAGAAGCAACCTCAAGCTGCAGCACATTTTCACAGAACAGTCGCCGTATGACTAATATGAGAAAATTACATTTTCAAAGCAAGTTGGTTCTGCAGAGATTAACTTAATATATATTGTGGTTGTTGAACATAATTCAGCCGCAACTCTCTGTAGGTCATTCTCATAAAGCTGATATGAGTCCTCAAACTAATTAATGAAACGGAGTACACAAACATATGCTGCACCAGAAGCACTTTGCAGCATATTTGGAGCAGACTAAGAAGCCAATATCAGTTTTTTAAGCCTGTTTTATTGCACCTTCCACACTTATTAGCACCCCTGGTGAATATGTGTCAAAATCCTTTAAATAAATTTAACCTTTATTAAAGCCGCATAACCTCTTACTGAAAAATGTAAAAAAATAAAATAAAAGAGAAAAGAAATCTCACCCTTAATTTGAACATTTTCATGAATTGTGTTAAAAATAACAGTTTCTAATAAAATCTTTGTTGCTACAATGATTGGACAAACTGAACAATTTCTATTATAAGTTGGTAACACATTTTCATTTAATTCGCACTTTACTTTTTTTGTTTCATCAGCATCAGTTAATTCATTTAGTAATCCACGACTTTCAATTTACCCGGAGCACAGATAGGGCATGTCACACAGACCCATTTCATTTAACTTCAGAGCTTGGTCACAGCCTGACTCGTTGCTTCAGGAGTTTTGATATTGTGGTGAATAATCAAAATTAAAGCTAATACATAAAATTCCACCAGACACAGTTGCACTATTCTTCCAAAAGGTTTCACATGACAGATATCAATATATTATGAACTGTCTAAGCTGTTTATGATCTGTTTAACACAAACACAATTATTTTTCATTCATTGAAGAAGTTTGTTTCTGATTGAAAATGGGATAGCCATCTCTCAAAAAGGTTTTAAAATACATAAAAAGAATGTCAGGCCATATTCACACCTGCTCTGGTTAATCTGCTTTAATCAAGCTCTAGCTCAGTTGCCTAGAAAGTCCAACTTTGGCCCATCTTGCAGTTAAGGAGCTTAACTTCCCTTTCACGTGGAAGTTAAGAAAAAACACCCATTCATCATTTACACCTCTTTGTCCTTGCAGGGTTGCGAGGGGCTGGTAACTCCAGCGGTCGTTTGGCAATCTACTACAGACAACACAGAGACACACAGCCACGTACACACATGTCTAAGGGACATTTAGTGTAGTTGATTAACCTAACATTCAAGATTTTGAACAGTGAGAATAAGCTGGAGTACCCAAAAAGAACCTCAACGCTCCAAACAGGAAAGACCCTAAACTGGGTCTACCTGGCACTTGCTACCAACTGTGCCACCAAGCAACACAGAAAAAGAATTATAATTTAGAAAAATGGAGGAATAATAGTTATCTGAATACCCAAAAAGGAATATCTGCAATTACAGTGAGCTTAACTTCACGTGGAGGTTAAGCTCATCTCACTGCGGACAGTTCCAGCATCTTCCAGTTTACGACGGGGTTGAGATTTGGTGGTTCCCAGGTCGCTCTTCAACATCCCAACCAATTTCCTTTTAGCTGAGGCTGACACTTTGGGTGAGATGAGTCAAAGCTTTCAACACAGTTGGACGTTCCAACACATCAATGATCTCAAACAGACTTTTAGAAGCAGGCTAACATTAAGCTTCTGAAATGGTCACAACCTCCCAGGAAACCAACCACTTTAAATAAGCGCTTTTATTTTTGATGAGCATGGTCAAATATCAAACCAGAGTTATTTCTATTAACTTAATATCCATAAAAAATATTTGATAAAGACATGCAATGTAATATCAGTGGGCGTGTATGTGTATATTCGAAGCTGTATTGATAATTTTGAGCCTGATTGGATCTGAATTTTATTATTCATTAAACTTATTTGTTGTATACCACACCAAAAAAATAATTCAAATGCATATAAAAAGCCAAACGTAAATGTTACGTTCATGTCAGTGAATGTGCGTCTGACCAGCACTGTGTTTCAAACATTTAAGTTTTAAATAAAGGCAAAACCAACACAAGAAATTGGAATAGAGCGTCTTGCCTAACAACCATAACATCTTGGTAGAAAAAGTACATTAAAATCTTTTCTGTGTGTGATTAAAGTCAAGAAACATGGTTCTGTTGTGTGTAATTGCTAGGTATATTCAGATTTTCTTTTTATCAGAGTTTAGTTTAGTTTTAGTTTATCAAAGCTTAATAAATGTGCCAGCCGGATTGTTAGAGTCTGTTGCTAAGAGTGAAAAACAATCCTCTGCCCTTTGTCAACAAGAGTGGGTCTGTGCCTGTTAATTAAACAAATCCCACAGTTATTCCCTGCATTCTCACTGCAGCTGTTTAACACAAACGCCATCTAATCATTTCTGTCTCTTCAGGCACAACTCGTTCAAAAGACACCTTCCCAGGCAGATGCAGGTGGGAAGCTTAGATCTGGGAAACGACTACGTGGTGGACAGGGAAGAAAAGCCAACCAGCCTGGGTCGCATCCAGCCGGAGCTCTACCAGCAGAAGGCCTCGGAGTCAGAGGAATCGTCCAAGCATGGCGGCGAAAAAAACTGTGGCAGGATTAACTTCTCGCTCAAGTACGACTACGAAAATGAGGCGTTGCTTGTCAATATTCTCAGGGCCGTTGACCTACCTGCCAAGGACTTGTGTGGCACCTCTGACCCTTATGTGAAGGTCTACCTGCTGCCTGATCGCAAGAAGTTCCAGACGCGCGTCCACCGGAAGACACTCAATCCCACGTTCAGCGAAAGTTTCCAGTTTCCTGTGCCTTACGACGAGCTGCCCGTCAGGAAGCTACACATGAGCGTCTTTGACTTTGACAGATTTTCCCGGCATGATATGATCGGGGAAGTGGTGCTGGAGAATTTGTTCGAGATGTCGGACCTGTCGAGGGAGACGAACATATGGAGGGACATCCAGTATGCTACAAGTGTAAGAATCGCCTTTGTTCTTTTTCTTACTTTAGGTCCATCAATCTATTCATCCATTGTCTATAACCACTTATACACAAATAGGCTTTTGCTTGATGGCTAGAAAATGAAAAGTTGACATTTTGCATGTTTTTATTCTTCTATTTGGCTTTCAGCTGCTTCTGAAAACAGCCATAATGCTTTAAAAACACCAACTGCTTTTTGACAATAAGTTAATGTTTTTTGGTGTCTGGAAAATGAGCTGTTTCAAAAACGTCCCGATTGTTAAATCACATTTGAAGGGCATTGCGCTGTCGCCTAGTAATGTCAGCTAAACCCAGCCTGTTACCTAGCAACCGAGGCAGATCTCCACGATGTATGGTCAGCTGGTTTTACTGTTTTATGCGCTGTACAGTTTTGTTGGTGACTTACCATCCAGAAAACAATTGCAGAATTCTTGTTGGTTGTGCAGAAGGCTCCACTTCAACTTTTCAAAGACACACCAATGAGTAATTGTGCATCTGTTTGCAGCCATTTTCACATGTTAGTATAGACGTTGAGTCGCAGGGCGTGGCCAGCAGCAGCTTAGTTGGATTTAAATTGACAGGAGGACCTAAAACAATTCTGGAAAGGAGATAAAATTGTCTAGGACTGATTTTGTGCAAAATTTAATGAAAATATTTTGTATAGCCCATAGACTGATCCTGACTTGTTCCAGGTTTGCTGCTGTAATATGGCAAAATGGGGAACAGTTCAGGGTGCTCTATGTAAACTGAGCAAACATGTATTGTAATTGTTTTATTACTTACATTTGGTGCTACTATAAGACACAGAATAACATTGCAGATATTCCTTTTTGGGTATTCAGATAACTATTATTCTTCAATTTTTCTAAATTATAATTCTTTTTCTGTGTTGCTTGGTGGCACAGTTGGTAGCAAGTGCCAGGTAGACCCAGTTTAGGGTCTTTCCTGTTTGGAGCGTTGAGGTTCTTTTTGGGTACTCCAGCTTATTCTCACTGTTCAAAATCTTGAATGTTAGGTTAATCAACTACACTAAATGTCCCTTAGACATGTGTGTACGTGGCTGTGTGTCTCTGTGTTGTCTGTAGTAGATTGCCAAACGACCGCTGGAGTTACCAGCCCCTCGCAACCCTGCAAGGACAAAGAGGTGTAAATGATGAATGGGTGTTTTTTCTCAACCAGATAAGATAATATTTAAGCTGCCTCTAAGAGCTGAGCTTATTAACTAACAAAGCTATCTGATTAGTAATTTCTACACACAAATGCTCTTCAGCTGCACATCTATATTTCTCAGAGCCTTGAGTTTTACACGAAAGTCAAAAAGGTACATTTATCAAATGTATCTGCATATTTAATTTATTTTCGGACTGTAGTTTCTTTAAATAGGGTTACATTCCTTCCTTTCATTTCCTCAACTCGTTTTCACTGCCAGTCATTGTGATAAAGCTAAGCAGAAAAGTACAGGGTTATTGGGTTATTGCGCCTCTTGAAAGGATTATAAAATGTTAGTATTTTCTCTAATTTCAAGGCTGTTATAGTTTGTATTTCATCCATCCATTGCCGTCTGCAATTTTGTGCTAACCTTTAAATTTACACTCATGATGTACAGTAGTATTTTGATGCTCAGCAAGCACTACGCATCTCCTCAAGGAGATGAGGAAGTGTAGATGTGAGTTTCTGCTGTAGTGCTAAGATGGGTTCCAGTGGGAAAATTACAGCATATTAATGTAAATTTGGTGTTTGAGATATTAAAATAGGCAGTTAGAAGCATTTTAGAGAGATTCTCAAACTGATACCAGAGGTTCACTGTAATTGTTTTTACAAAACCTGGGATGCCAATGTATTTACACACCTGCTATTTAAACCTTGACCAATCCACTTTTTTTTAACTGTGGTAACTTCTGTTTTATTGCACAATATTGGAGCATGCAGCTTTAGGTCTGGGGCCAGCAATGCCCATGAAAAAGGGTTGATTTGGTGTCTTTTCTGGTAATTTTATTCTTCTGAAAGTCCCAGTGAGGAGCTATTTTCAGTTTATCTGGCAGAGATCACCAGACTATATCCTGGTATATATAATTTGTTAGAAACCTTTCACTCTAACCAGGCTTCCAGGGCCTTTGGAAGAGAAATTGAATGCAAATATTCATCCTCTGTTTTTCGTCAGGCACACAGTCAGAAGCATCGAGCAAACTCCACCTTTGCTTTTGTGTTGCTGGAAAGACTTTGTGTTCTATGTGTCCCAAACAGACAGCCGTTTTAATCTTTTTAATGATTTGGTTGGATTTAAGAAAAATTAAAAAAAATCAGTCTGGGATTATGTGACTGCAAATAAAAGCTTTTTGTAGATTTTTACCAGAGGTGCCAATAAGATTGCAGGAGGAGGGGAGGCCTTGTGTTACACTCATAACTTTTAAAGTAAGTTTTGTGGCTTCGTAACAATTTCCAGAGGCCGTTTTCAAGAATGACATGTTTACTTGTTGGCAGCACATTAGGCGCCTCGGAGCCCTTGTCACTTTATCACCTCCACAGGGTGCCATTATCTGACAGCTCCCCTCGCTCCCGCTGTTGAACTTCTTCAGGGGTTGTTCAATAATCTCAACATTATTGCTTTGCGGGCAGAAAAGCAGGCATCCTTTCTTGGCACACTAACTTAATTGAACCACCGATTGATTTTATGACAAAACGCCTTGCTGCCATCAACTCCAGGATAGGTAACATAAAGAATGCACAGATGGTGAGTGTTCAAAACGCAGCTGTACGACGGTGAAAGGCTTAATGAGTGCAAAAGATAGCAATATTGAGGTATCATTTGCTCTCTTGGATTATCTGATTGGAGGGAGATATTTACTGATAGCCTCAACCTTGAAGATAAAGATTACAAGCAATTTGTCCTGTGCGTTTGATCAATACAAAGTATTATCAGAACGATTTCACTGGCTAATCGCATGCATGAATAGAGGTGACTATTGATCAGGTAGCAATGAATACTAAAGGTGACGTATATTAAATGAATAAAGACATTATAAGGATGTAATAAAACAGAAAATCAATTAGATTTCAAACATGTTTAAACCTGAAAAAATGTTTGTTTGTTTTTTCTAATGATTTTTGAAAATATTAGAGGATCTTATAGGCTGTATGGCTTTTTCCAGTTTACTATGGTGCGACTAGTCCTAACGTGTGATTCTGACAGATCGTAAAGGTCACACAGATGTGATCCAGGGCCTGGCTTCATTTTTAATTATTCATGGGACTTTAGTGGAGCTCCAAATGTCAAAGGTACACAGATCAATATTAGTAGGTCACCAATTCCCCTTCAGGTATATTTTCAGGGTTTTTTTAAGCAAAGGACACTATAAGTATGGTCCAAAAGTGCAATAGTTATATATATATCCTTTTAGTGTGTAAACCCCAGTGTTCCTAGAAAAGATTCACGCTGTGCAGACGTTACTGTCATCCTCCTATACAGCCTGCGATTCTACACGGACAACCAAAGTGTCACTTTATGCTTTTATAGCTCTTGATACATCTCTTGATATATTTGCTGTACTCCCACATTACGGGAGAACCTTCCCACCCTTTGAACAGAATCCCACACTGGCATAGCGGAGAAATCCGGATCGCAGCTGTATGTGTGGCGTTAAGACTGCTGCTCTCTGACAGGAGGCTTATGGATTTGCCAATCATCAGAGTTCTTCCCAAGCTCATTCAGTCTGATTAGGGCTCTGTGAAACCTTAATAATGTTGATGGTGCTAAGAGCCCACATGTAGCAGATATCAGGACACTCATTCCACTTAATAGTATTAGCTCAGTAAGGACTCCCGTAGGACTTTCTTTAAGTAAGCTAGAGTTAATATTTAGGAATGTAGGCAGGTTTATAGGAATATGTTGAATAGAAAAAGGCTAAAATTTCAAATGTTAATTGTCTTAAACACATTTCACACTCTGTTACCTACATTAAAGTATAACGCAGTAGCTTTCATATTTTCTGCTGAAGAGCCCTGAAGGTTTAAAGTGAAGCTGTCTGCTATCTGGTTTTGGTGTGGCACCCTCAGGCTTCTCTTTATCTCCTTCATGAGTACCACATGTGCATGACAAATGGAGCAAGTGGAGCAACAACTTTCATTGACTCAAAAAATAATTCCCTGCAAGTGGACATATTTACTAACTCTTGTTAAGTGTAATTTTGCTTTCCGAATGTTAAAAAATCCATCCTCCATCTCGACCTGCTTGTCCATGGAAGGTTATTAGGGTGTGGTCAGTTCTCATCAGTCATTAGCTGTGTGCGAAAAAACTGATATTTCACTAATGTTGAAAAAAACAAAATTTTGCAATTGTGGTGTTTCCATTAAATAACAAACGCAATTAAAATCACATGTGGATAAGTTTATTTACACGAAGAACATTCTGTGCAATGATCCTCCAACTATTTCTTAATGGTTTGCTCCAATCGTAACATTGGGTGGTTGATCATGGTGTTTGGTGTTTTGCAAAATAATAATTTTGATACAAAAAAAACGTCCTCATCCCAGGGGCAAAACTTTTTATCAAAAAAGGGAGAGTTTATTTGAAATTGGCATGTTTCTGTTATGTTAATTTATTTTCAAAATGTCAAATTCTGCAGCTTTGTGGTTAGTGGAAATCCAGCATCAGGGAGAGTTGTTCATTTCTGCTTCTGAGGTCCTACAAACAAACATGAAAGTAATCCAGTCTGTGTCTGGCCCAGTAAACCTTTTAAAGACTTAATCCAGTGGTAAACTGTCTTAAAGGTGTAGTCAATGGGATGGATGCATGGCTGGATGGCTAGTTCAATATTATTCTGCATAATGATAATATATTACCACAATTCTCTAAATTAAACTTGGTTATACTTTTTCCCTATCTTATTGACATGTTTTATAACTTATTCCGGTTCCAAAGTTGTCCACAAATTATATGCAGCCCATAGATTAACATTCACATCCATGCAAAACTAGAACTTACCTGAGAAACGGGTGACAAAAAAGATTCCCTAACCTTTCAGCATGATTCTCCCAGATACTAAAGAAGGATCATTAGTAAGGGAGCAGGTGCTAATCGTGTGCTTTTCTCTTGCCGGTTCACAGTTCATTCTGAATCACTCCTCATTAATGAGCTATCATTCATTAAACTGATGATTCATTGATTATCAGATCATTATCGTCCATGTGATTCTTCTTTTCAAAAATGCATAATTTGCCTAAAAATGGTGAAGATATTGTTTCTGATTTAATGTCTAACACACCGTTAACTGACTGTCAGCCCCTTGTAGATTATATTTTCACAAGAAACAGAAACACAAACGTGCCTCTATAGGAACGTTAACACTGCACATGGAAAATATTCATCTGAGTGAATGAATCAAAATAAATTAGGGAACAAAAATCTTTTTTCCTGTTCAATGCGTCAAACCTGACAACTCCAGGGGAAATCAGATTGATGTTAAAGACTCTTGAATACAAAATCGATAATAATCTTTCTCAATTTTCATGTTTCATGTTTTCTTATTATATCATCTTTGAGAATTTACACAAATGAGTTTGCATTTGCAGTCATCTCTAATAACTACATTATTTTTCATGGAGGCATCTTGCCATGAACAGCAGCACGCGGCACACAAAGCAGGGAGTAAACTGACTGATTGTAGCTATTATGACAGACTTGTTTTGTTTTTCTTCATTGCAACTTATTGTGAGAAAAGGCTTCATACTGCTTGAGGTACTTCAATTTTGATTTGTTGATACCTGTTGGTGTTTTTGATAGGATGTGTCCATGAAGAATCTGATGTTTTTCATATACGTATGTTTCAGTTTCATTTTGAATTTTGTTGCGTACATTACACAGTTCAATCCTGGGAAACCAAACGACATTATCTATTTTCAAGCAGCTGGCATCTTCAAAATGAAGGGCCGTGCATAACTTAGCAGCATTGATGTTCATCAAGCATATTCCATGTAGCCAATAAAACCTGTCTGAGCTGTGTGTGTTGCAGTCTCCATGCTAATTGTTCAAATTCATGCATGAGTTTCAAATGCATAGAAACGCCACGATCCCTGGGAGTTTCAGTTATATTCTTTCACAGCTGTTCTTCGTTTGTTGACTTACTCACCTGGGCAGCATTCAGTAATCAAACTGCCCATTATAAATACGCTTTGGTTCAGGTACTTCATCGTCAGATCATCTGTAGTCTACTGGCTGCTGTTGCAATTTCCAGTCTGGTCCTGATTTCTGAGTCGCTATGAAAATCATTTACTCACCATGCTCCTGCCGCAGCCCTCATCACAGCTAAAACATAACAACAAATATGCTGTGCCCAGTGTTTATTCACTAGTCTGTATGACTAGAAATACCCCTTAGCTACTCATCTAATTGCTTTTATCTAAAACAAAACTAGCAATTATACCATATATTGCAAGAAAATGTAAATTATATATATATATATAATTTTTTTAGATATGTAGACTAAAACAGAAATGTAGAATTTTAAAAAAACATTTAGCAGTAATCCTTAAATAAAAAAATATTTTAGTTTTTCTTTTTGCCCTTTTTATTTTTAGCTAAATAATTCAAACTCAGTCAGACTAAAAAGAGAAAGTCTCTGAAAACTAATTTTAAACTTTTGCCAAATATTTTATGTTGGCATTAGGACTGGACTTTGTCTGGGCCTTTCTAATAAACATTAGAAAAGGCCCATTTTCCCATGAAGTCTGACCAATTTCTCTGTTTCTACTGTTTTCTAGTTTTATTCCACATGCATGTAGCTCCAAAGTTAAATTTTCATGACCAAAGCTCTGTGTTTCACATGTTTGCTGTGAATGGATTGTGGCAATCTGCAAACTACACCTATGTGTGTATGTTTCTCCAAAAGTAGTGTTTTTCTTTCTGTTTTTCCTTCAGATTTATGGAGAGCTTTGTGCTCCTTGGTTTTCATTATGCTGTTTATTCACTAAACTCACAGAACAGCTGCATAAGGACATAAGGGACATTTCACTTCTCCTTTCATTCAAAAAGCATCTGAAAAAACTATAAGGGGCTTGGAAAGCCAAAACTGTCAACATTGATTATATGTAAATATGTAAAGTTGTTTTATGCATTTCTTACTCAATGGTGTTATTTTGTGGTTTTTATCCTTGTATGTATGAAATGCTTTTAAAATCAACTTGCCAATGGGAATAAAGGTGGAAATTAGCTGCCTGACCATAGGCGGCTAATTGTGTGTTTAAATGTAAATGTTCTTTATTATATACTGTTCTGTAAAAAAAAAAAAAAAAAAAAAAAAGATAAGCCAGAACTTGAAATTGAGCTGGATTTTAATTAGATGTGTCAGAAAATGGGGACTATATACAATTACACGCCACACTTTTAAGTGTTTTGACCCAAAAAGTAAGTTAAAGCAGAAAAAAACAACATATATATATATATATATATATATATATATATATATATATATATATATAAAGTATAGGAGTATGCAGAGTTTTTAGGGTAATGTAAATCCTGAAAGTAATTTATTACATAAAGAGTTAAGATTTTGGAAGTCTTCAAAAAAAGAAGTCTTCAAATATGTTGTATGTCAAATCCATGCAACGTGTAGAAAACTTGAGGGCTGAAAGTAAAACAGTTTTTTCCCCTTTCTGTTTGTGTTCTGACAGGAAAGCGTTGACCTTGGGGAGATCATGTTCTCGCTCTGCTACCTGCCCACCGCTGGCAGACTCACACTAACCGTCATCAAGTGCAGGAACCTCAAGGCCATGGACATCACCGGGTACTCTGGTGAGTCGTGTTCTCTTTGTGTGATTCACTTACAGTGACAGCGAGTCAAAAAGAATGGTCCTCCTCTGAATACCCATTTGTAGGCATGTCAGGGAGAATGAAGAAGCCGTGGAAGATGCTCTGCATGGGTGAATTCTGATTATTTCAGCAGTTATTAATACCCCGCACCTGCAAGATTGAGAATTTGTCAGCAAATAGTTGCAGACAATCTGTTGTTTTAATAGAGTGCCATCCTACCTTTCTATTAAACCTTCCCCTTCGATTGGGGTATCACTTGTAAAATGTGACATTTATTATGCTTTAAATGCCAGAGTTCAGGTGATATTCAGGATGAATGTGGTTCTTTTTTTCTCACACATTTAATGACATTTCACAGCTTTTGATGCGACTCAGTTTTAATTCCCCGAGTTGTCAGGGCTTTTGCTGTCTGCCATCATTTCAGTCTGTGCATTGTAAACCCAAATCTATTGTATTGTGCCTTCCAGCATATCCAACTGTTTATGGATCCAGAGCAGCTTACAAATGACTAAGACTTGGCTTGATGGACGGCGTGAAGTGATTTACTACTCAAAATGAAGAGGGAGATCAGCATTCAGGAAGCTTTCTCAGTGATGCTATTTGGAAGTTATCTTTGGCTCTCACATCCATTTTGTTTACGCACCGTGATGAGTCACTTTTATGCACGTTACAGATGCCAGGTCCTCCAGCACTGCCTTCCTGTTTGAGTAGAAACACTCACGCACTAGTTTATGAAATCCGGAAGGGATGCGTCTTTGTTGACGGCAAACATTGAAGCTTTATCTTTTTAAACAATGCTCTCAGATTGGTACTGCTCCACTGGAGAGAAAATGAGTTCAATAAGTACTTGTACAAACGTGACGAGTTTCATTTTCTTCTCTTCTTTTCTTCTTCTTATTAGATCCCTATGTCAAAGTATCGCTCATTTGTGACGGCAGACGTTTGAAAAAGAAGAAGACGAGCATTAAGAAGAACACCCTGAATCCCACCTACAACGAGGCCATCATCTTCGACATCCCTCCAGACAGCATGGACCACGTCAGCCTGCACATCTCTGTGATGGATTATGATTTGTACGTTTGTGTAGAGCTCAAGTCATTAGTCTAATTTCTAATTGAGGATTTAGAATTGAGAGATTCAATAGTTGCCTCTTGCACAAAAAGTTAATATTGGACAAATATAACCTGAATAAATACAAAACACAGTTATAAATTCTGGTTTCATTTTCACAAAAGCTATCCAGTTTGCGACCAGTGTAGCCATATGTAAAAATACACTTTCTGCTCTTTAAAATCAACCTAGTCAAAGTCTGGACTTAAATTCGAGTGAGCTCTCCTGCTCATGTTCGTAGATCCTCTAGTGGCTTTCAATGAAATCAATTCTGTGAGGGAGAATAAACCAAAACTCCTTCACATGGATGCAAAAAACAAATTCCCAGTTATCACAGATGGTTGATGGCAGTTAATTCTGCAACCAGTGATAAATCATTTGCAAAATGATGCAGCTTATCTTTATCTGATATAAAAGGTGTGTGCTAATCTGAAACATTTAGGTTGGAGATAAAAATAAAAACAGAAAATCTTTAAGAGGCAATTTTTTCTCACTGCACTGCTTGTCATGCAGAAAGAAACATCACACAGAGTAAATGCATCATAACAGACTAGACAAATTGGGCTAGGCACGACGTAGATGTAATTATAAGAATCTGCTGGGTAGGTAATTACAATTTGCTGTAGCAAACACCGAAATGATATTCCTTAGATAAAGATAAGCGCAAAGGCTGTGCAATACGGTGCTTTGTGTTTATAGAATGTGACTCTGTCCAAGCAATGTGAAAGGACCGGCTGCAGTGCAGACAGCTGACAGAATGAGAACATGCATGCTAAAGGTCAAATTGTGGGTATTTTTCTTGATCTGTTCCTTTTGTTGTTAAAAGGAGAGGATACCTGCAGAATTAGATTCCTGGCCCTTCATGCTTTAGTTACAACCTGCAATCCTAATGGGACCTAATCAGGCTGTCTTAATAATATAAGGAGTTTCAGATTGAAAGAAAGTCTAAATTTATCCACAGTTTGCTAAATTGTTACAAACATCGGCTGTAATGCCTTCAGATCAAGTCCATGTAAATGTCACAGAGACAACCAGCTGCATCAGTTGAAAGGGGATGGGCAATCAGAATTGTGTCTCCTTTGATTACAAAATGGTCCTCACGCAATTATGAAAAATGGCATGTATGAGATGTTGCATCGAGTAAAATCAGATTTATTCATAGTATTTCGTGCTTGTGCCTCCGCAGGGTGGGTCATAATGAGATCATTGGTGTGATGAGGCTTGGAAGCCATGCTGAGGGACTTGGCAGGGACCACTGGAATGAAATGCTGGCTTATCCACGGAAGCCTATTGCACACTGGCATCCCCTCCTGGAGTCCAAGAAATCTGAGAAGGAGGTGAGTAAGATTTTTAGGGGTCCTCATGGAAGAAGTGGAGCTTCCCACTTGTCAGATCAAGCGCCCATTGATGGACAAATCTCCACCATCTGGTACATCTCAAGCCAAAAGCTGGGCTGAGCATTTGTACATGCCATGTCTTTCGCATCAGTTATTTTCTTAATAAATCAAAAATATAAGTTGCTATGTAGTATAGCTTTTTCTACCCCCTAATTCTGCTGCATCCAACTCCGCTCCACAATTCGCAGGTGAACTGTAGCTGCTCCAGAGCAGCCCAATCTGTACTACTTGTGTCTCTTCTCCATTCTGCTTCGAACGGCAGAAGCTCTTCACGAAGCCTGCGTGCGAAATGAGAGCTTGTGCGATAAAGCAAGTGGTAAAAATGATGAGTGGTGTCATAAAATACTCTAGTTCTTAACTTCCCATTTTAATAAATTTCCCTCCTTTGCTCTACCACTTCATTTGCCTTGACTGGTGCTCCAGCTGGGACTTTAGCAGAAACTTGACTTGATGCGTTTCAGTGTTAAATCCACATGTTTTGTGTATTCGCAATAGCACAACTGTTGCATGCTAAAAGTACTATAAAAATGCCCAAATTCATATAGCTAATGTTTTAAGCAAATATCATGTGTCTTGGTGAATTATTTTGAAAATACGAATGCTGCGCTCATGCATCTTCCTGTTGGGAGCAGTTGGATCTTTGAAGATTTACTCTGCTGTCGGGTCAAAACAGAATCGGTTCTGCAAAGTGCGACGCCGTGTGGACTCAATGTAAATGCTGTCATTGACTATAATGGGTGCATATTTACTGTAGCACAGTGGAGCCTCATGTAGTGTAAATTAAGGATAAAAGTAGCTTTTTTTCAAAAAGTTGCTCAAGCAAATGTAACAGAGTAAAGGTAACTGGTTTCTACCGTACTGTGCTTTAAATAATAAAGACAAAGTTCTTTGTTTTTAGAAAAAAATATAGTTTTATTTTATTTTTTCACAGCACATTTTGTCCTCGAAGCGCCTCTCTGCTCTGTAGCAGAAGTGCGTGTGCCGAATGAATATCTGTCTTGTGTTTTGTGTGTCCCACAGTGGAAGGCGAGAACTGCCAGCTTTGACAGCCAGGGCTCCTGCCCCTCACCGAGGCCCCCTGCTAGTCCCTGAGATGAGCTACCTGCGACCCAGCGGCCCAGAAGGGGTTTCCTCCCTCCTCTTGATCCACTTCCTGTCTGTGTGCTTGAGGAGAAACACAATCCCACTGTCTTTCCCTTCTCCCTCTCTCTCTAACTCTCACTCCCAAGCCCTCCACTTCCTCAAATCTAGTCCCAGAGCACTCACAAGTACTGAACTAGGACTTTCTGTCTGTCAGCTAAGAGAAGCTCAGGCTTTTCTAAACGTGGCTGGAGTGATGGCCTGAAGCTAGCATTGTTTTCTAGGAGACTGGCTGGAAATCCTGTCTGCAGACATTGATTGTTGATTTGTCCAAGCTTAGGTAAATCGAGCTTGTTGGCATCACAAAGGACCTGGAAAAACAGAGGTTTTAACTATGAGCCATGGGGTCTCTTTGATGGAAAAAGCCCTGTCGGATATCACTCCATGAAAGCAGCGGATGTTTCACAAAGGGAAGCTGAGCACATGCGTTGCCAAGGAAGGGAAAAAAAGAGATGATCTTAAAAACGAGCTGTTTTAGAAG
Source organism: Poecilia reticulata (assembly GCF_904066995.2). Lineage (NCBI taxonomy): Eukaryota > Metazoa > Chordata > Actinopteri > Cyprinodontiformes > Poeciliidae > Poecilia > Poecilia reticulata. The sequence goes on along the minus strand of NC_088836.1, from coordinate 28,824,854 downwards.
GCTATGGCTCACTCATTTATTTTTTCAGTCTTGAATTAACATATAGTATTCCTTTTTTAAATTATTTATATATATAATTATCCTTAAAATGTACTTAGTTTAAAATACTATCTATTTCATTATAGCTTAAGATGTCTTGTTTTATTTATGAGAGGAAGGGTGAGGCTGAAACCTCAAGTATCTGTTCGGTGTAGCTTTCAAAATCTGAAAAGAGAAACGAAACAAGGCAACAGGAATTCAGAGTTGAGCAGCCTGGTTTCCACTGCAGTTCACAAGTTCAGGGAACCTACAAACTTCACAATGTCACGAAGGCACAGGAGTCTGACACTGTTAAAAATAACAACTATTAAAACGCTTTGTGTAAAAACAAGTGAAGCTGTTAATGAAGAGAGGTGCAAAGATCTCCATCAACAGGGACTTTTCAAGCACACTTTTAACACCAGAACCTTTTTATCACCTTGGTGTTCAGTTTCTTCCAAAATAAAACAGAAATGCTTGGTTTTCTTCCAAAATACTCTACAAAAAAAGCACTTTTGTCTCCTTGTTAGGTTTATTTTTGTTACTTATTTTGGTGGATGTAAATATATTTATGTACAGGTGTTCTGCTGTCTGATTTGCTTTTCTAAATTAAAGAATATAAAATTGAGAACATAAGTAGAATTTTAAAAAAAAAAGGATATTTTGAATTTTTGTGGTATTTTTTGTGGTTGGTGATCATGACTAAAAAAAATAAAATAAAAAGAATAAAATATATTCCCCCTTTTTTCTTTTTCAAATGCCACGTTTTTCTGTTTATTTTTCACTAAATAATCAGTTAGGTCCATGTGAGGGAATTTGCGGTAAACTATCACCCCCGCAAAGGTAGAAAGAAAAGGCTGTAGTACGTTTTATGGAACAAAATGCAGTTATACCAAACCAAATGGAGTGGAACTTTTCCACAAAGCAAAAAGAAAGCCTCTCTTTTATGCTAGCTAGCAACATTAGCTAGTGAGATTAGCAACATTAGCTCTTGTCGTTTGGTGTTTTGGTAAGAGCTCTAGATTGTGTTGAAATTGGGATCTTTTTTTAACTATAATGGGCAAGCAAGTATGGTTTTGTTTAACCATTTCACATTGGTGTTTCTGTCTTCCTGGTTTAGCATTAAAACTTCCTGTAAAAGTTTTTATTTCTGCTAATGTTTATGTGCTTAGGGTAGCCTGCAAAATCTGTTATTTGATGTAGGTCTCTCCCCAATTTGAGTCAAGTTTAAGGTTTCACTTTCAAATAGAAGTTGCACACATCCCAGTTGCCTGATTAGAAAATAATCCTAAATGTTTACAACATGAAACAATATGGCTGACCTTTCCAGCACAAACAGTTACTGTTCAGGGTCTTTAAAATGCACATTTTCAAAACAGTGAAAAATATTTCAATAATACTGTTCATATGGTTTTAAGCCTCTCTAAAAAGATGCCAAGCAATTAATTGAGTTTTTCCCAGCGTCCGTACGGCACATTCTCCCGTTCTCACAATTCCTTTCTATTCATTAAATATTTCTGGGCGGTCATGGTGTGATTTCTAAATAAGAGCAAGCCTAAATCTTATGAAAGAGGTATTTTAAAACTACAGCTGGCCATCTGAGTGTAGCATCTGTTAAGAAACCGACTGCAAGTTGGCTCTCTGAGCAGAAAGCCCAACTACCAGTTTTTTATCCGAAGCAGAGAATAGAAAAGAATATTCTGTGAAATTATCTGTTTCATGTGAAAATTACCAAAGTGTTTATTCCATGTTATTTTTCTCCATCAATAGGCCAAAGGTAGCAGAACTAATAATTCTTACTTTTGTGTTTTTAATAAAAGCAACAATACACATTTGTGCTTATTTTTATTAATACATTTGTTTCTAATTAAATTGACAGATTGTTTTGTTCTGTCTTTCCATTTAGAAGACATATGCATTTGCTTTAAATACTTATTATATTACATTTTATGTATTGAAAGTATTGTTTTTAAATTTAAAATAAAAAAATACAGATGTGACTACATTATATCCCCAAAGAACTACTACAACTTTTAGATTTGCCACTTTTAGAGATGCACAGCAAATTATGTCGTTTATTCACATCTGTACAAAAAATTTAAAGTTTTCCAAATTTATTTAGGTAGAAAGAGCAGCATAAAGCGTGGTTGTAGCTTCTTCATGTTAGTGACTCACATCGGGCTGCAACTCACATGACAGAGTCTTCACTTTCATTTCAGATTCTGCAAACAACCATCTGCTGCAGCGTCTGCTAACTGTGCAATCTGATTTATTGTTATTGCTACGGAGTCTTTTGTTAGCAAGCAGACATAAAAGGCAGTGAATTCTAAAAACTTTACAGCTGTAAGATAAAAGCACATTTATCTTGTATTTGTATCGGTTTACGATTGTTTTATGTTGTAATACTGAAATTATTATATTGTAAATGATCATGACATTGTGGGATTTTGTGTTCTGTGTTCTCAGACATCGTTTTTTTTTTTTATCATAAACATGTTTGTTTTTACCAAAACATGTTATTCAGGTCCAATCTCCTGTAGCGTCGCGTTTTAGTTGGTGTTTCAGTTTGAGCCTCCAGATGCAGTGATTGATGTCGAGCTCCTTATTAACACGTCTAGAACACAATATGAGAAGCTGCAATCTGGAGATGATACCTGGCAGGACAGCTGCTTAACAACAATCACAGATTACAGTTTGGTACAGTTTGTACAGATGCATTTTACTTTGTGCCACAGAGTATGTCATGGGAAAATCGGAGGCAGACATGAAGACACAAGCAGATGGATTCAGCAGACCCAGAAAGGCCTGTTTTAAACATTTCCGTAGCGGATAAATTTACCCGCAGCAAGTCGTTTGGCACCTCGGTGTTAAACTGAAAGCCTGAGATGACAGAGCGGGGGAAGCTGTTGGGCGGACAGGTCAGCATCAACATAACGGTGGCGTTTCTCTAATTGGCACTTGTTAGAGCGAGAATGAGTCAGTGCATTGTTCATGCTTGACGTATTCTACCATAGCATCAACACTCTGCTGTAATTCAGTTATTTGAATGTTGAAGTTCTTCTTTAGACTAATGGCATTATTAGATTTCTACTATCTAAACAAGTGAGTGAATTATTGTGTTGTTTCTGCTCCTTTTTTTTAAAAAAAAAAATGCAATGTATTTTACGATGGTCATATTTCTCTGACAGTGGTGTGTTTTCATCGTCGGTGGAACCCGTTAGGTCGATTGCCTCAGTTTATGGACTGTTTTAAGACCTTCTAGCTTTGCCTAATATTGTACTGTTTGTTGATATGATCTTGTAATCCTTTCCAAATGTTAAAATAGCTGAGGTTAAAATTTTTTATTAAACATTTTGTATTTGTAATAATAGAGATGTTGGTAAAGACAAATGGGTTCTAGATAAACTCAGTGATCCAGTGTGTAATAAAGTCAAACTGAAATACAAAACTGTATTTTCTCCACCAGTTTTCATTTCTCAAAAAAAAAAAAGAGCATCAGGAAAATAGCTTGTTGTGCTTTTTCCCATGGAGCGTGAAATGACTTCCTTTTCTTTGATTAAAAGACTTTTACAAAAAGAAAGGGGCCTCTGTGTAGCAGGTTTCTGAGAGAAAAATACAGACAACACCAGCACTGGGTTAAAGAACATGAATTAGGGGTGGACTTTATTGTTGTCTTCCTTATTCTGTGCATACCAAAGAGCTTGTTCCAGTTGCACATTGGAATAATTTAACCACACTGATATTTACATAAACAGAATCTTTCTGAACTTCTTATGAACTCTTCTGATACTGTTATTGCCCCCATACCTCATTTCACAATTGTGTATCTTTTAGCATTTTCTGACCATGCATATAATATTGTATTGTACATATTTTTGATCTCATGCTAAGGATTTCTTTGGCATTTGGAAAAAAAATCGGTGTTTAAAGTTTGAGACTCCACCTGTATTGCATATTATGCACATGTGCAGCTTACAGCTACACTTCTTGTATCAATGAAGATTCTCTTTTCTTTGGAGGCAGAATGATAAACTGACATCAGTCTGACTTAGAAGTTCATAAAAATATTAATTCCTTTTCAAATTCACATTCATTTTTCCTTTTTTTTTTGGCTACTTCTTGTGTTTCAGATCTTCAAAACAAATTTTAAAATATGGAAAAGCATGAGAAAAAAACAGTTCCCTCTTGGAAATGAGACCACATATGAACTCAAACATCATAATGTTTATCATTTATGCAACTTCACACACGTTTTTATTTGGCAGAAGAAGCAGAAAGTGGACGTGAACTTTATTAACTTTTCGCATTTCACAGTGAATATCAGCCCACTATGATAACATATATGTCTGTTTTCTTTTACTGTACATATCCTTTATACATCAAAGTAGACACTTGGATCAACTTCTTCCAAATTTTCTGAATGTTAATACTAAACAGGAGTAGTCACTAAGGGTAACCAAGAAATGTGATATATTTGGGCTGTTTTGGCCATCAGTTTGTGCGCTGAGGCTCACAAGCACTTGGGTTTTGAAGGTGGACAGAGATTCAGAGTGCACTAGTAAGTTCACATTTAGAGGGGTAAAATTACTTAATCGAATTAATTTAATCTGGATCTTTTTTCAATTTAACATGGCTGACTTAAGACAATTCTGTAAAGAAGACCTGATGGAAATTCCTCCACAGTGATGTGAAAGAACCATTGTCAAATATTTAATGACACCAAGGATGTTTGGCCAGCTGGTTTTATGCACAGTACAATGGCTGCTGGAAAAGATAAGTGTTTTGTTTCAGAAACAACTTGCTGCATTGTTGTGGGTTGTGCAGGAGGCTCCATTTCTGCTTTTCAAAGACGTACGGTTGTATAATTGAGCATCTGAGTTGGATGAGCACGGCCAGCAGCAGCTTATTTGGATTTTTTATTTGACAAGCAGCCCTAGCTCATTCTGAAAAGAGCTTGAAATAGGCAGAACTGAACCGACTAAAATCTCATATATCCAAGAGCGATTTTGTGCAAAAAGACGTAATGAACATGTTTCGTTTAGCCCATTCACCTGTCCTAACCTGTTCAAGGAAGCATAATATGTCACCTTTACAGCTTCCATTGCACAGCCACCATATTTAGAAAATAAGAGCATGCATTATTCTTCTCAAAGCAAATCTATGAGAATGGATAGAAATTTACTGCTACTGTCCTTCCGTTTTTCAAACATGATCCTATTTCTCTTCTGTCAAGCTAAGAGTTTCGTCTTTATAGTGAGTCTGTAAATGATTTGGTAGCCATCATCCCAGCCATAAAGCTGATTCTCCTCAGGGTTGTACTTCAGACTGGCGTGAGCTCCGTACCTCCTGGGGAAGTAAAGCAGAGGAGCCTCTTCAGTTAGCATCATGTCATTCACGTCAAACACACACTGAACTCGAGATCGGCTGGCCATGCGGGTGTTGTAAACGACATAGACTGTCCCGCACACTACAAAAGCCGCCTCTGCGTTCCCCCGTGGGCACTGGGTGTCCCAGATTTGTTCTATGTCAAGCGTGGAAGTGTCCATCTTAGCGAGGCTAATGTTTGGTTCACTGTCAGTGGGGGTGAAAAGGAGCCACAAGCCCTCATCGTCGACTGCAAGGTCTGCAACAGTCTCAGGATTAAGAGTGTAAAGACTGGCATGTCTCTCCATAGGGAACATAGCAGTGTCTGTCACTGAACCACTCGTCAGGTCAAATTTAACCACCTGCACATCTGTATCAGTTTCCTGATTTATGTAATACAAATAGCCGCTATAAACAGCACTTCCAGGACCCGTCCACTTAGAGGGAAGGTGGATCATCCTGCTCCCAGCCACTCCCAGAGATGTGGAAAAGTCACGGACGGATTTGAACTCGTAGACTGTGTCTCCTGATGTGCCATTGAAGACGTAAAGCTTGGAGGACTTGGGATCTCTGGTCCACATTCCTTTGGGGCTTCCTATTCTCTTTAGGATCTTCACAGATCTGATGCCAGAGATGATTTCCACACAGTCTGAAGGCGAAAAAAACAAACAAACAAACAAGTAGCCACAAAGAAGAGGATTAGGATTTTGCTTTAACAGGAACATGCAAAAAAAGCGAGCGTGTGTTTACAACCATTCTTCTTCTGCTTCATATTCATCTTGCTTACACCGCTTGTAATGAGATTATGGGATGAAAGGAGCCGCTGGCTGCACAGCTGCGATGCTGCAAAGGTTGGGCACCTCAACCGCTAGGCAGATAGACTTTATCACCCCAACTGGTTTTTACTGATACAGTGTTATCATAAAACAGGTATAGCAGTCTATGTCATGTGGCATTAAGAACCTAAAATTGCTGAAGTTGCTGTGAAGGAAGCGGTAACTGCATAATTGAAAACAGGAGGAGAAGGAAAAAGGCACCAATGCAGATATTTCATAAATCTAGATCTATAACAGAATGGTAACTAATCAGGCATTATTGGAAACTTTGTTTACAACAAAAACACATTATATTGTAAAATGATTAAGAAATTATTCAGTTATATTTATTTTAAAAAGACTATTCAGAGCAGAAATAATTGTGACACCTGTAATAAATGCAGTCATGATACTTCAACAAAAATGGATTTGCATTAAGGATTTTTACACATCTTTACCAGATGTACCAGTAGGCATGGCCAACAGATTATGTTCACATTGTAATAAAGAATGAATTCAGACTCCAGCTGTCTGTCTGGATGAGGAGAAGTGCCGTTTCTCAGTTGGAAATGTGGGTTTCCAGCCTGCAGCCACTGATATCTTGGCTCTAGTTCTCAAAACTGGGTCAAGTTCAAAGTCGGGGCAAAATTAGACACAAACTCATCATGAGATGAAGCTTGAGCACAGCTAATAGACAGATGAAAGATGCTGTCTGCAAAAGAAAATATCATAACACAATTCTTCCTCTCAACCACACAAAAGAAAAGAAAATTCCCAGCAGTCGTCAGCGACCGTCACCCATCCTCGCCCTCTTTTGTCCCGGAGCCACATCAGGATTAAGTTCCCAGATCAGAACTGGCTCTTCTACGGAGAAAAGATTGTTCCGGATCACTTCACAGACATTCACAATGGGTCTCTATGTACGAAGCTCTTTTCTGTGAGCATGAGCATGGAGAGCAGCGCCGCTGACCTCAGGGCAGTTTCCTGTCCTTCTGCAGCCACTGACAGCAAATAAAAGTAATAGAGAGGGATTTCTCATTCCTGGAGCATCTTTGGCTTCAGTCTTTAACAAACATGAAATGAAATGTCAGCGTTATAATTATGAAAGGAGGCTTGGTAATATTTCCTCATAATCCTTTCATTATGTCTTATTGATTTTGCTATTAACTCAGTTGGTGTATTAAAACAATCAATATTTCTTCATTTGCTTTGTGATAAAATCAAAAAGTAATTTAATTATTCATTTAGCACACATTAAATTTAAAAAATATTATAGGTCTTTGAAGAAGTACAGTGCTTTGATATTCATGCTGCTTAAACCTTTCAACATTTTTATTAAATTAAAATCATAAACTTTAATGTGTTTCATTGGAATTTTTCATGACAGAATAAGAAAAATAAACCTATTCATATGTTCAAAGTTATTATATTTATTTCTTTATTATCCACGTTGCATTTTAGTAGAGTTTTAATATCAGTCGCTTTGATTTGCAGTTGTTGCTGTGCCATTTTTTGGCCAGGTCTCTCCTGAAACAGAGATTTTGAGACATTCCTGGTTAAATACGGGTAACACATATGCATACATTAGTCCGTGAAAATCCAAACTTCAATCCAATTCAAAGTCTGTGACCTGAGAATCCCTATGTACTCCCCATCCAATCTTACTGAACATTTTTACAAAGAAAATGGGGGAATATCTTTTATCTCTAGCAACGTGAAGCTGAGTTTGCAGTTGAAACTGCTGCAAAAGATGTTTCTAGGATAAACATGCCCTCCACACTTTTCAGATTAATATTTATCATTTCCCTTCACTTCACAAATATTTTTTATGTTAGTCTATCATAAAGTCCCAATAGAATTGAGTAAAGCCTCTGAATGACAAAATATGGAAAAGTTCAAGAGGTAAAAATGCCTTTCCGTAAATATTCTTAGAAATTCAAAGCTCTTCTCTCAACCTTCTTCATTGTGACTTAAAAAAGCTTTAATTCCTTGCACAACCTGAGTGAAAACCTTTTTGTAGCAGCTGTGTAGCAGCACATCTTTGGATGTGAGGATTATGATGATGAATGCCGTCCTCAAACAGGAGAGTATTTGTGCAGAAATGAATGACTTGCCTATGACCACATTTTGGCTGGGAAACACGACTCCACACAGACTCAGAAGCACTTGTTATGGTGCTGTGTTTGTCTCCCTGTTTTCCAGAGACATAACTTTTCCAAGACAACAAACTTGTAAAATGTTTGATGTGTTGCCTGAGGGTTTGTGTAATGTGGGTAATACAGAGCATAACGCCTATATAACGTATGAGTTTTGACTCTTCCAGGCTTCTTGCCGTGAATACCTTTGAAAGATTGAATATCTCTAGAGGATTTTTGGCTGAAGTATGAGCATACTTCTTCAAACTCACCGGAGACTCTGGACTGCAGCTCCTCCCAATCTTCCTCCTCCTCCACCTCATCTCTCTCCTGCAGACCCCAGGCCTCCTGCTCCAACACTTTTTCAGCGTTGTTCGCACAAGCCCGTGGAGAGTTCTGGGTCTCCACGTAGTCCATTTCCGTCTCCACAAGGTCCACTCGAGCAGAAGCTCCTTTCAGGTCTTTGAACATCATGCTGTGGTCATTTTTTATCCCTGTCATGGCCTCTGATGTTAGCTTTTTAAAATCCAGCATCTCTGTGCGGTATTGATGGGCTTGTTCATGCCACAGCTGCATGCGGTCCTGTAAGTAAGGAGGAGAGCAACGTAAATGTTAGACTGCACAGCAGGGGAAGGTTTCTCTTTGTGTTCAGGTACGCCAATCTGACTCTCTATATTACACACTGCAAAAACATAAAATCAAACCAAGTATTTTTAGTCTAGTTTCTAGTGCAAATATCTTAGTACACTTGAAATAAGACAAAACTCATTCACAAGTAAGTTTTCAGCAAGACGTAGGATCATTTTTTAAGTCAAGAATTCCTTAATACTGATGGAAAAGTTCTGGTTTTTCTAGTTTTATAACTAAATGTTTATAAAAAATGTCTTGTTATAAGTTAAGGGGGCAGTATTGTGTATTTTCTAGGCACGTATCACCATTTTACAGCACTGTCTAGTGAGTGTTGTCTTCAGTTGTTATAAAAATGCTGTATGTAAATAATATTACTTACAAGAAATTTGACTTTGTAAACTAACGACCTGAAATTGGGCTTCTGTCTCTTTAAAAACCTTCTGCTCTTTCTGAAACTCCACCTTCAGGAAGTCATCACGTCACTCTTCTTTTAACCATTTAACAACATTTTTACCAACGTTGCTCTGAGAAGTAGCCTGGATAAAAAAACTCAGCAGGTGTACAGTTCCACTGGGTGTTGCTAATTGCTGCTGGCTAGTCTGAAGGAGCTGAGTGGGAGAGTTGCAGGGGAGGGCTGCTCTGTGAGGCAGAAGCTCGGATTCTGTATTTCAGAGATGGAGTTGTGACTCAAAGGCAGAGCTAAGTCTGTCCAATCATTTTGCACAGCTGAATGGTTGCCATGGAGATAAAAGAATTTCTCAAACATGCATAAAAGAATCAAGGCAACACAAAGTTGATTTTACATGATACTGTCCCTTTAAATAATCTGCCAACAGCACTAAAACTTTTTCATTAATATTAAGGAATTATATTATTGGAATTTTACTTGTAAGTTACTTTTGTCTTATTTCAAGAACTAAGTTATTAGAGCAAAAACACTTTGGTTGGTTTTTCTGTTTATGTAGTGAAGAGTCTGCAATCTGCAACCTTCCATAAAGGCTAAAAATGATACATGTTTTTAAAACACACATAATTAAAAATATGAGTTTTTAAATTGAAAAGTGTGTTTATATTTCCTTTAAATATTAACACACTGCAGAAGGAAGCATCCATCCTCATTTTACAAAAGATTGATGTTTTTCTTTATTCTAAAGGTTGACAATAAAAAATTAAATAGTGGTTCCTTAAAAATTACAACAAATTTTCTGTGGTAGATTAACATTTGCCTTTTTTTTTCAAATATTATTCAACATATGTGGCTGTAATGAAGCTTTATTTACCTTTATTTATTTAACTCTGGATTTTAAAGATTGCAGATCCCAGGTTTAAACCCTTGCTGCAGAAAAAGGACAGTTTCTCATCAACTTTTCTATATAACACATCAAAAAAGACATTTAATCACTCACAGCCACTGCTGGCTGAATTGCATCATATGGCACAGGTTATCTTTGTAGTTTCTCCTACTTAAGGCAGTAAATATTTGGATGGACAACTTGTTCTAATTTTACTATCTGATATATTTTAACATCTGTCAAAGTTTCCTAATCTTCCAGAGAGGAAGTGAATCATTACATTATATGTAACGATCCACCATGTTTTTCAAAGAACATCTGTATCTTAAAGAGACTGAGACAAAATTACCAGCGTGATTTTAGCCCAGAGGTCTCAACCTGCAGCTTTGGTCCTGCCATTGTGGCTCTTACAAAGCCAAAAAGAAAATGTTTTTGATAAAGAATGCAATCGGAGATTGTCATTTTATGAGTTTTTCCATAAGTTCTTCTTCAAAATCTGCTTTTAATACCTGCAACAGGCTTATAAAAGCAACTTGCTACTTATCTGTTTTCATTTTCCATATTTGTTAAATAGGCTCAGCTCATTCTAGAAAATTGTTTATTAATTTAATAATAGAGGATTCATTTTGTTCTAAAATCTAAAAACATTAAGTTTACTTTTAGCTTTCATAATAAAACACTTTATTGCATTTTTTTGCAGCTCTAGGTGAGATTTATTTTATGTCTCTGTGAATGGAAACGGCTGCTGACCCCTGTTCCAGCCTGACACAGTTATGATGTTAACCTTTTGAGTGGTGAGACCTCATGCATCAGAGGTTTAAATGGCTGCAGTGCAGATGCTCAACTTGATCGATGTGTGCTCTGTGTTGTGGATCCAGTGCAGAAATAAAGCAGAAAGAGTGTGCAAAAGTGCAATAAAAAATGGAGCAGATTGCATTCCTTTGTGTAATAAATCCCCTTCAAGTGTCTTAGGGACCTTAGCATTCACCTGAAAGACTTTGACGCCGGTGCCGCCCTTTTCTCACTCCTCGTCTCGCTTCCTAAAATAAATCTCCCAGGGTTGGAAGTTTCTGTTTCAATCTACCAAAACATCATCACTGTCTCAAATGCAATACGGTGATGTGGTTCCTCACACTGACACAATGAGAGTGAAAAGTAAGTAATTCAGAGGAAGACGTAATAACTGCAATCTCTATGTCATTTTTTTTGCTTTTCCTCAGGTTTCATTTTCCACCGTACCTCGCTGTCGGCTGTCGGCACATTTAAAGCTTGCTGATGAACTGCTGGTTTTATTCAAAAGTAGAAGACAGCAGATAGTCGCTGAAAGTATTTTAAAAGAAAAACCGCCGGGAGCTTAACTGTTGTACATAGATAATGTATTTTTGCATCACAGCCATATGTGCTAGTGTTCATTTGAAGAGTAATTTAAAAGATAAGCAGAATATATAAACCTCTATAAATGTATGTGCAGGTTTGCAGACGTGTTTTGAACATTTCAACCATAAATTTTAATGTATTTCATTGTGAATTTATGAAATAGACGTTAAGTGTGGTAATGCATTGACATGGGTTCTACTTTGCTCTGAAACGCTCTTTAGGAACATGCAGCAAAATGTGCAATGAAATGGATTAAAACAAAGTATATTCATGAGTTAGAATAACACAAAGTCTTGGCTGACGTTCACAGAGGCTTTCCATTCAATCTGAGTGACTTTCAGCTGTTTTGTAAAGAAGAATGGGGGGAAAAAAATCAGTCAAAGCTGGCAGAGACGTATCCAGAAAAACGTAAAACAGCTGCACACATGGTGGAGCCGGTGGTTGCGCGATAGTCTTGCAACAAGAAGGTCCAGGGTTTGAATCCTAGCCAAAGGTTTTGCCGCATAGACTTTGTATGGATGGGTCCATCTGGGGACTCCAGATGGATGGATGGACGTGCAACTGACATTGCAGTGTAAAGTGTAAACCTGGATTCCAAATTCACATCATCTTACAGTTTTTTCCTACTTTTTCTTGGTCATTAACTTAAAATTGGAATGAAATATAGTATATTGAACATTATGCTGTGACAAAATTGGGGAAAGTCCAAATAGTGTGAATACCTTTGCATTGTACATGCCTCAGTCAAATCTAATGTATCGATACTGCTTTTTAAATGTGAGGTTTTTGTGAGTTGTTTGGATTCAGACAATGAACCGCTCTCCGCTCAGAACAGGCATACTTGGTATATTCATACTTCAGATTTTGACTGGCCACACAAACCCCACAACACTCGACTGGCGTTCCCAGAGGCTTTCTCAAAGTACAACAGCCGATGGGTTGTAAGAGTGGCTGACATATAATCCTCTTGTGTTTCATATCACACTCGGCACAGGCCAAATCTTCCTTCACACAAACTGAGCCTTCTCTTATTTCTGACATACTGCTGCATGTAACCTCACTTTTAAACCCTTTGCAATCGGATCCTCACCCCGAGGCTGCTCATCGTTGCGCAGCTTCATTTTACCTTGGCAGAGCAGACTCTATTAGACTGCCGACATGTTTGATGCAACACCAGCAAAGGTCGAGTTTGTACTCATTAATATTGTGTCATTGTCTTAGACGTGGAAGATGTTGTGATACTGCCGGACAGAAGCTGCTTGTTGCATGAGAAGGAGAACTCTGCATGCATGAACTGTTATTTCTCCCAAAGCCTCCAGGGAAGTTGATGAGCCTGCCAGAGATTGCATTAATTAGTTTGCATGAGTTAGGACATTAAACTCGAATAAAAGGAGGAGGAGAGGGTTATCAACTGGTGTCTCTAATTTTTAATGACTGCAGAGAAATCTGTGCTGCCACTTAAAGAGAGTCATTTGTCAAAAGTCATTTTAAAAGGGGACTTGTTTCTTACCTCAATGGCCAACAATCTGTTCTCCAGATAATCCATCAGTGCCTGGTAGTAATTCTGGGCTCCAATTAAAGTCCAGGCACAGGAAACGAGGAGGACGAACAGCGGCTTCATTGTGAGCCGATCAGCGGGACATCTGAGTTTCTTTGTCTTCACAGATTGAAGAGGACTCCTCAGGTTTCTCTCTCTGCCTTGTTCCCCTGCTAAACAGTCTATACTGGTCGCACAATGTCTAAACACAATGTGCCATAACAGAAGAACTGTGCAAAAAGGTGAGAATGATAGAGAAAGCAGGAGGCCACTCTGAGGGTTTCCGATTCTTTGACCGCTCTGACTTTGCTGGAATGTTTTCACAAACTCTCAGGGAGGAGCTTTGTGCCTCTTACTCTGCTCTTTCCTTAGGAAAGTGGACTCACTTTGTGCATATGGGCTTGCTTCATGTGGCGCTGGTACTGTTTCAGGTGTACAAGTTGGCTTGAGCACGCAGAAAATAAGTATGACACATACAGCTCATTTTTTCACTTGGCGTATCTTAAATGCCACATATTCTTGAAACATTTCACAAACTCTCAGGGAGGAGTTTTTCTTTTTTTTTTAATTGACATGTCATTTTCAAGTGAAATTTTATTTGTCATATTGTGACAAATACGACTGACAAAAACTTTGCTCCATCAAGTCACTTTATGACAATAGCACAGCATAAACATTATCAGGACTTTGCAATAACCCTCCTACAAAGAACCCCTGTTATTCTGATGCAAACAGTTACCTTTCCTTGTTATTGCATTGTCAAGATTGAATATTAGGTTTCAGGAAGATTGTAGGGAAGAAAATTTAAGGTAAAAATCATCATAATTTAGTCAGGAAACTGGAATATTATTTTTTTTTAAAACGTAAAAACATTAGAATCTATTTCAATTGTTTTTCAAGGCAGATAATTTAAAAACTTTTTAGCACTAAAGAACCTTTAGAGAAACATCTCTGTAAAATAGAAAGAGATGGATGAGGACATGATTGGGTGTTTTTTCTTATAAATACAAATTAAAAAAAAAATTAAAGCAAAAAAAAAGTGTTGAAACTAATGTGTGGCTGCTTACTGGAAACAGGAAAGATGGACTGTCCATTCTTATTCTCAGCATCACACAGTGCTCACCATTTTGATGACTGGTAACTCTAGAAGAGTCAGTGGCCACAGCATCAAGTTCATCCCAGGTGTTGTTTGTGAACATAAAGTTAAATAACTAGAAGAGTAGAAATTACAACTTGAATTTTGCCTGAATTAAAATTGTTTTGAATTACAATTTTTGTCACAAGCGATCATTTACAACTGTACTAATTTAGAAGCATGCTGAAGCTTTTACAGACAGCTTTTAAATCTCTGGATGGGGTGCTGGTCGGTTATGCTCCAAACAAAGTCATCCTTCCCATTGGACACATTGCCTGTGTTCTTGACTCACTTTTATTTTTCTTTAACTCTCTTTTTACATTACTTATTAGATTTCAATATAGGTGTAATAAGCTACACACCTACAATCAGAAAAAGTAACTCAAATTATGATCATGACTCATGCACCCATCACATGAATTAGATATTACTGAATGTATCATATTGTTAAATGCTTCCTGTTTGGATGTTCTTCATGGTTCTCCTTGGAACAACAAAGTTGTATCTCACTAATGTAAGTACTTTATGGGCAGCTCATAATGGCCAGTATGTGAAGCCTGGAGATGGAGAGGCTGCAGGGACGCAAGTTGTGCTTCTAGCTGGCTTGATGAATATTCAGCTCCACTGAGGCTGCAGATGTTAGATGCTGAATTTAGCATCAACTGCATGAAACAGGAAAGCAACCCAGAACCAGAATGTTGCTCTCAATAAAGATCTCAGAGATCATGTGCATCATGTGCAGCACTCTCCTTGCTTTTTTTAAAAAACTCTATAGTAAATATGTGTAAAAAGTCTTAAAATAAATTACATTTTAGTGCAATCACAAACTGGAAAATTTAAGTTGAATAAATGTATGCATTAGGGGAAAAAAGCTGGGCTTTTTTCTGTCGAAATTACTGCTGCTTCATTTAAAAGACGATGCTAATCTAGCTGAAGCATGTTTTTGATTTATACTTTAATTTTAGAGGCTGATTCAAGCTTAATTAAAAAATACTTTAATTAGACTATTTAGGGACTTGAAGTATTTCATAACCTATTTCCATGGGGTATAAATATGAAATGACACACAGGCAGTTGGCAGCTCTTCATTATTGTCAAGATAAGAAATCAGCCTTATCAATAAGGAAATGAATTGATACTTATAAATAAGGAAATGTCTGCATATTGATACAGTGGACTCCTGGTAGTAACGAGGATTGGGAAACACAATCATCTGTGAATAGCTGCAATACTTAAGATTCCCTCTGAATGTTTATAATTGCTGATTTTATTAGTTCAAATGCAAATTATGCCTCAATATACATGAATAGGCAGAGCCTCAGCACTGTAACTAAAACTAACGTTCAACGCCACGAAGCATTACATCAAAGTATTTAATGTTCCCAAGCTGCATCATCTATAATATGTGAGTAATCTCTCCAAAAAATTTGCAATTTGTCAGATTTTCCGCAAATAATTTAGAGTTACGTTCCACAGAAAAATCCACAAATTGGTGAATCCTGAAATAAAGAAGCGCAAATAGGTGGACTTGTTTAATCTTACCCATACCTGCAGCCGGATCAATGAGAAAGTTGAAAATGACTGAAAGTTAAATATTTTACGGATTTATAGATACGTAACATAAAGAGAGACGGGAAGAGAGAGAGATTGAGCGAGATCTTTCTCAATCTCTAATCTCTCTCTGAGTAGCTGTAAAAGATTTAGCTATTCAGCAACAATTACTCAAGTTGGGTTAAGCGTGATGTTTATAGGAGGACAACCTTATTACAGTCCATAGCATTATGAATTCTGGAAAATACATAAATAAATATTTTAGAAATATGGAAACCCTGGAAGTGTATTGGACTTTCCTCTTCTTTCTGTTTGGGGTGTTTTGTTGTCTTTGCCATGACCAAAGTTATCAGAACCTGCAGACTAGAAGAAATGATTGAATTATGAAATGTTCTTGATGGAGGTTTTGTCCTCACAGATGTAAATTTCAGTCAATATGACAATCAATAAACTTCTTTCATACATTTTGCATCTTCAGTAATATCTAGTCAAACACTCCCTGCAAGGCTAAAACTCCCTCTGGAATTTCTTTACTGGAACGACCTGAAAGTCTGAGACTTGATGATCAATCTTTGATAAATCTCTGCTCTGTAATTAAAGAAAATGTGCAATCACTCTCATTAATCATGCAGGCTTGCAGAATTTAAAAGCATACAGATCGTTTACTTCATTAATAATGTTTAAAGTAGTTGTCCTTATCTTTAAGTTTTGCTTTTTAAAACTTTTAGAAACCTAACTGATTTTCTTTAAGTTTTATTGGTGTAGAAAAGCAAAAATAAAAACTGTACTGGAAAGACAAGCATGGAATTATTAATTTTTTTTGGTCATAATTATAGAGTGAAACTTGTAAAGGCAATAAATTACTATGAAAGATATAAGAAGAGACCACAAGTGGGATTTCTTAAATGTGAAGTGAGGTGTGAAAACAAAGTATGCCACTAGAAAACAAGAATAACATGGAAACAATGTCTTCAGCTTGTACTAAAACTATAGTTATGTAAGAGTTGAGAAAAGAACAGCATCTTCAGTGGATCATTTGCTTCATTAAACCAGAATCACATATTTCTGGCCTCACTGGTTTCCCACGGCTGATCTGCCTTATTGCTCCGATTATGCGGCTTCGCTCTGAGTTTCACAGCCAGAATTAGTCAGGAGGGCTTCGTTGCTACTTGGAAGGAGATTGCTTTTCCTCGACTAGAGCGAAATGTATGCATTATCGCTTCTGGAGCATTAGCGCATTACAAACTAAATGACTGCAGACAAGCTACTGGAGCTTCTCGGTGTAAGTATTAAATTCAATAAATAGATTTCAATATATTTCCACAGAACATTGCTACAGTCTACAAAATGCTTTAGTATTTGACGACAAAACGTTAGACACACAAAGCCAATTTATAACCGATAAACGTTTATGGTTATAAATCGTTTCTGAATGGTTTCTTGTGGGTTTTTTTGTTCTCCTCGAGTTCACTAGGGTACACTGACAGTGTAGTTGACCTGGAACCTCTCTACAAAGACTCGCATAGCCTAATTTAAATATGGTGCAAACTTAACTCAAGAAGGCGGCATAATGACAAATAAATCCAGATGTATGACACTGTGCCTGCACGTCTATCCAAGTGTGATTCATTGTAAATCCCAGTCAAAGAGAAATTAAGCTCAGAAGAAGTAATAAGAGACTCATTATTGGATATGTCCAAATTTATTTGATTCATTATTATTTTTTAAAGTGTTGTAATTGACAGTGTGGCCAACGTGAGGCCCAACAAATTTACTTTCAAAAGCAAAGCGTTAAAGATTTCACTACGATGCTCCATTTGAAGTATATACACAACTTTATTAGAAATTGCTTTGGGCTTATTTAAAATGTAATGATCAAAGAAATGGAAAGAAAAGGGTGCAAGAAAGTGAGAAAAGTGAGGGAAAATGTTAAAATGGAAAGAGAAAGATACGTGTAGAAGAGAGAAACAAGGATAGAGGGAATACAGGAAAACATAAGAAGTCTGCTTCTACACCTGCAGATAGAGAAAAAAACTGAACCAAGAAACCACAGCAACAAGCATATGCATATCTAATAATTACTACAATATCAATAATAATTACACTGTAATTACACAAGCAAAAGTAGGAACCAATTCAATTGATCCAATGACCAGTCAAAATGATGCGAAGAGCAGATGATGTGAAAAATCATCAGGCTTGATGTGCAACATTTACATTAATATTAATACAGATAAACAAATCTAATGAAGAAGCCTCTGATTCAACACTTTACCTGCCTGTAGTCTGTTCCCCTCCAGGCTGCTCAAAGAATGAGTGAACTTGAGTTCAGTTAACATGAGAAGCATTATAACATCCTCCAATCATCAGATTAGGGTTAACTAGACTATTCCATCTAAAATGTGCCTATTGTTACCAACCCCAGAAAGGTAAACAGCTGTATACATACAGGCCGCACACCGTTTACTCCATATCCAACACGATTACCCTTACAAATTATTAGTCTCTAAAATCATCTTGTTTAGAACTCCATTTGAAATATCTTATCTTACTCATAAAGCATTTTCTTTCCACTTTGCGTATGCAATAAGATCCACACATTTTATTGCATTTACAGTTTATTTGCTTCTGGTGTGCACAATAAATGTTGTCACACCATTAACAGTATTTAAGTGTTGCCAATGGACCCATAACTGTAGAAACATGCGTTTGCCAGCCATAATGTTGCCATGGAGCTTTGCACATTTCCACAGACATGCCATTACAGATGTATTAGATATTTTTCCTGGAAAAGAACGTCCATGTTTGTTCTTATGTATTCTTTGTACATGAGGCCTTTCCAGGTTTTAAAGTTATTGAAATCTGACTTGCAGTATTCATGACGATGTCACAGATTCTTCCATTTCATCATTTATTAAAGCTACCCTCACCAAAAGGCCCAGATACATACAAAACATCCGAAGGTTAGAATTTAAAAGTGAAATCATATTTGTTTTGAACCAGTTTGTTGTCCAGTTCTTTCAGGTTGTGGCCTTTGTGCAGCTGTGTGAGGGGGTCTCCAAACATTGACCTTTGGCCACTCAAGTTTCTTTGCCCTGTTTCGACACTGCCACAGCACATCAAGCTGTGAGCAATTAAGCTGAGCGCACTACAGGGAGCGCCAAACAGCTCATTGCTTCATCATCAGGGTTTGATTAGGGGGCCAGTGCCAGATACAGCATGATGTCTGTTCCAATCATGTTTTTTTTTTGTTGTCTGTTACCCAGTATCATCCCATCGAGTCCTGAACTGAACCACAACTCCCCGTCTATTTTTACGCTGCCAGACACTAGACCAGACTGCGAGTGTCGTCATGGTAACAAAGTGCAGAACGGCTGCATTTAGAATCGAAATGGGCAACCTGGAGTTTGATCTAATCTAGAACACGCTGCCTGTCTGCAGCAGGCGACCGACGGCATTAATCCGCAAAAGTCTGCAAAACTCATACATGGTTCAATGCACCAGAAGTTGCGGTCATCATTTACTTAATTTCATTTTTAAATAATGTTCATTTATTTATTTTTAAGGCTTCATATCGAGCCTTGGACTCAGTCTTAATGACATCCCTAATTGCATCTTTGTGTCCTGTCATTTAGGATTCATTAGGTTCCAAGTATTGGCAAACTGTGCTCTCATAACCTTTCCAGAGTCGAGGTAAATGAATTACCGAAGGATGCAGCTGTTCCTTTTGTTCAGGGAGCGTCTTGTTGATTGAATTTATTCACGCAAAGGAACAGAGACATCCTGCAGCAGGCTTTTTAAAACCTGCTGTTGCATTTATGACTGTTTTTTAAACTTGACCACAAGATGGCAGCATCTCACTTATTGTGAATAGTCCAACCAGATCCTGAATTCAAATTAAGAGTTGCAGTGTAAACAAAGTGAGCATCATGGGTCATTAATAAGCAGAAAACTGAAAAGAAGAACTTAATTAAGAATAAAAAAATTATCTGTTTTGCTAATTTGTTAAAGAGTTGTAGACAGACATTGTCTAAAGATGAGATTCCTGTTTTTTTTCCTGGAAGAGTCAGAATATTTTTCCCTGGTTTGTTAAACAATTATTTTATATTAAGTAACTCTTCCACACTTGTTGCATTATTTTAATTGCTTAATATAGACAAAAATATAAATATAATGATTGAAATAAAAAATGCACATATCTTCTCAATGTTCCACTTTGTATCCATCCATCCATCCATTTTCTTTACACCCTTGTCCCTTAGTGGGGTCAGGAGGTGCTGGTGCCCATCTCCAGTTAATGTTCCGGGCGAGAGGCGGGGTCACCCTGGACAGGTCGCCAGTCTGTCTCAGGGCAACACAGAGACACACAGGACACACAACCATGCACACACACACTCACACCTAGGGACAATTTGGAGAGGCCAATTAACCTGACAGTCATGTTTTTGGACTGTGGGAGGAAACCGGAGTACCCGGAGAAAACCCACGCATGCACAGGGAGAACATGCAAACTCCATGCAGAAAGACCGGGGCCAGGAATCGAACCCTTGCTGCAAGGCAACAGCTCTACCAACTGCGCCACTGTGCAGCCCTGTTCCACTTTGTATTTGGATGTAAAATAACCAGAGATGCACCAATCAATTGATCAGGGATTGGAATTGGCATATTTTCCATTGATTGGTTCTGAACTGTGGATTCCATATCAAATCTTGAAGAAATTGGATTTTATATTTTGACGCAGTTTTTGAGGTTAACAAATTAAAAACAGTAAAAAGTAGGAAGATGTGCTTTCATTAAAAGTTGGGATTAACTTTCAGTTTCTTAATTCTTTTGATGTATTATAAAAAGGACATATTTATTGCTTGCAACAAAGTTTTTTTGTTTTGCATTTCATGTGTTTTTTAAAATCAAAATGCTAAGTAGTTAAAACTGAGGATTTCAAAACCTCAAAGAAAACAAAAACTCTGTATTCTTAAAGAAAAGCCTGATTGGTGTTTCATTAAAAATCACACTCAAATAGTTTTGTTTCAAATACAAGGTTTCTGTCTTAATAATGCATTTAATTGTCAAATTATTTACCACTATGGTAAGGGAAAAATAATAATATTTTCAAATGTGTACTACACCAAAAGGTCCTGGGTTCAAATCCCAACAGGACCTCCCTGCATGGAGCTAATAGTTTACAGACATTTGCAAAGTATAGACAACAGATGGATGAATGAATCTTTTAAAGTTCAGTAATGTTTAACTTAAATGCTGCAAAAAAAACTCCCTTAAAGAAGCACCTGAGTTATAATGTAAATACCATCAATTCTCCATCTCAAGACATTTTTCTCAGATAAAACTCCCTGTCCAAACATGTAAAGTCATGTCAGAGTACACACAGTCTTAATCTGCAACTACATCTTTAAAAAGTACTAAGAACGAATAACGAGTTTTACAAGAAAAAGAATGAATCATTTCCTGTTTTATTATCAGTATTTGTCATAAAGGAGGAACATGTGCAGCATATTGAAGTGACGAATACGAAAGGCTGCTGTAAAAAGAAACAACAGAAAAATAAGGATTTATTCTAGTTTTTCAAATATGAATTAAAATGTAAGTTAAGCACAGCATTGTACTTCCATCACTGTACTTGACAGTTGGGACAAAGTGATAAATCATTCCAGATGCATTTATCATTGTAGCAAAAAAAAAAAAAAAAAAAAAAAAAGCTCAATCGTTGTTTGACCTTTCAGTTGAAGTTGATGGAGTCAGTTTTGAAGCCTCAGCATTTACGGTCAGTGCTCTTTAAGTTCATTAAAAAACAAAGCTATCTTTCAATAAACGTCAGCTTGTTGGTTCCTAACTAGTTTCTTTTCATGTAGAAACCGTGGCAAGTGGTGACACACATTAGTTTACAGTAGTCTGAAATGACGATCTCGGAGTCATTAATAAGACTTTCAGTGGGTTTATGCAAACTTTGGACCACAATTACACCTGCAATAATTGGATAAAAAAGCTTAGAACATAAAATGTTTATAGAAAATTACTTTTTAATGAGGTTACTGTAAGTGCTCCAGAGCTTTAGCCATTATGTTGATTAAAATGGTGTGGATCTGTGTGTGGTTTTTTTATCTTTGTGTCAATGTGTGGGAGTGACATCCAGCAGAGGATCTTATGTAACCTTGCATCCCTGTCTGGCTCCTGATGCCTGGTGCGAAGTCAAACACAACCATAAAAACCTCCTTCCTCTGCAGCTAAACAAAAAGCTAAACACCCGTAAAGGCAACGTTCTTTATTACCCTTTCGTATTGATTGAGAGGGTCCGAAAAGCGTACCAGCACTGTGCCAGGTCATATAAAAGCCCAGACCAAGAGGGTGAGGCCATGTAAATCCCTTAGTCTCTCGTAAAGAGCTTTAATACACCCGAGGCGCCAAATCACTTGACCTGCGTTAGCCCTGCCGTTTGGGGCCTTTCTGGCTGACTGAGCAGTGTGGAGCCAGTGCTTCTCCTCCCTTTCTCTGCCTGT
This sequence comes from Poecilia reticulata, assembly GCF_904066995.2. Lineage (NCBI taxonomy): Eukaryota > Metazoa > Chordata > Actinopteri > Cyprinodontiformes > Poeciliidae > Poecilia > Poecilia reticulata. The sequence continues at coordinate 28,802,488 of NC_088836.1, read as the reverse complement.
CACTCCAGGTAATAGTCAAGGTCTTATTAGTGACACCGCTGCACAGCACGGCTTCAAACCTTTAAAAGCTGGATATCGACGGTAAATGGCCGAGTTTTTTTAATCCACCCTGTAATCATCTAAGAAAAACATTGGAAAGATGATTCAGACGCCACTAGAGGAGCAGATTTTCTCCGTTTATTACTGCAGAAGTTAAACAGCTTTTAATGTGTTGATTTACCAAAACTAACGTGAGCAAACATGAGAGACAAGGAATTTAATAGAAAAAAATCTATTTGTCTAAACATTTTTGTTAACTTGCTGGATGGTTTTAAAGCAGTGTGTCTTCTCTGTGACTCTGTAGGTCAAATGAGCTTTTCTGTAGTAAAAACTCTTTTTTTTGTCCTACCCTGCAGTGGACCCCTGTCTGTTCAGTTCAGTATGCAGAGTCACATATCCACTGATTTTTCTGAGGAACATTATCCTTAAATTATTTGCAGATTGTGTTTGTGGAGCATATCTAAGACAGTTGAAAGAAGGTGAGGAAGATGACATAGTAGGTGCTTTGCCACCCGACACACTATTGGCTGGCGTTTGCATACCAACCAATCCAGGAGCCCCGTTCATTTTCCTCTGAACTGATTGGCTGTACCCCAAGAACAGAGAAAAGGAAGACTGAAGATGTTATCTGCTGCAGCAGAGCCAGAATAGTTTTTGCTGTGTGTATTAATGTACAGTAAGGCATATTTGGTGCTACAACTATTAAAAGAGGGAATTATAAGCGTTTCTAGAATAATAGAATTACTGAAGCAAATAATTTTTTTAATTATATTCTGATTTATAGAGATGTTTTATGGCTATAGGAAGAAAATAAAATTTTTAATTATGAGAAAAAAATCACAGTATTATGAGAATAAAGTTATAATATACAAAAATAAATACATCACATATTTATTATTGTAATATTATGACTTTATTCTCTTATTTTCATTTGTTTTCTTAGTATTGTAGAGATGCACCTGTGTGTGGAGAAAACTGATAGGAAAATCAAAAATAGAAAAATGTAGCACAGACATGTTTTGTTGATAATCCCTTCCTAATTAGGAAAACAAATAAGCCTCCAGGTTGCACTGTTTCCATATTGGCCATTTCAAATTATACTGCTGACCCACCAATGATCAGAACCTGTCTCCCAGTTTCCACTCAGCAGACAGATTTCTAACTCTGCTCCTGTGGAAGGTGGGTCAGTGGAAGGTATCTAAGGAACAAAAAAATGTTTAGCTGAACACACCTGGATCTATCATGTCTGTTTCTTTTTCTTTTCTTCTTCAAGAAAGAAAAATTTCCATTTCCCATAAAGGTTCCGTCAGTGGTGCCAGATCTCTGTTTGTGTTATTGGCCCCCGTAATCTTGGAAAGTTAGCGGCTTAGTGCGACTACAAACCAACTTTGGGAACGTCCACAGAGCATCAGTGAGTCATGTAGTTACCAGGAATTGTGAAATGGTTTGAGGTATGAGGTGTATCCAAGCCAGATTTCAGTGAGGTATGCATTATGTACACAAGTCAAGTACTCACAGAACACAGGTGTGTCTGGTTTTTATTTGGTGCACAGAGCTGCTTCCTGACAATGTGAGCCGTTTTTTTTTAAATGCACAATCTAAAATAAGCAGTATTTATGAACATAAACTGACTCTCGACTTAAACATTTGCTGTCTTTGTGGCTGCCAGCGAGCACTTGCTTTGGTTGCTGAGCATACAAGTGCCTGACGGGCTGTGGACAGCTGCCCCTGAGGGGAAAAACACTTGACAAAGCAGCATTTATCCGTAGCTGAAGCTGTGTAGGAGCTTGACCCCTGAAAATAAAGACACAGTATGTTAGAGAGTACCCAAGGAAATGCTGTCACTGGCAGTTGTCCCTGTATAGACGCACACAGCTGTTAGCCATACTGCTCCACAGTCTAGACCAGTGTTTCTCAACCATTTTCAGCCCAGCCATACAATGCCATACAAATATGAGACAGAAACATGGATTATATCTTCATATAGACCCGGCTATTGATTTATAGATTAGTAGTTTTGTTGTCCATCCATGGAAGCGGGCAGCCTTCAAACGGAAATAAAACACTTTTTAATATAAGTTGCTGCTTTGACATGATCACAGAACTGCCAAAACATATGTACAAAAGTCCTCAATAATACATAAAATATTTGAAAATCAGACACCAGACAAGTGAATCACAGCAACGTCATCACCCGGTGTAACGCTGAACTGATGCGGTGAAGCTACAGTAGCAGGAGCGGAGCTGCGCCAAAAAGCTACAAACACTGAATAGAAGAAGAACTGCCATCCATACAGTTGCAGCCATGCATGTTTTAATGTTACAAAATACAGTTTTAGCAAGTTGCTCAAAGTCTAAACTGGTGCATTTCAGGTGTAAAGTTTACCTTCGACCAAGCGCCCCCCAAAGGAATCTCAGCGCCCCCCTTTTGCAAAGATTTCCGCCAGCGCCCCCTGCCGTCCTCTGAACGCCCCCTGGGGGGCGGTACCGCCCACGTTGAGAACCACTACTGCTGTCGGCTGTGTGGCGAAGCATCCACGAACAGAACATGTTCACTATCCCTATGAAGTGAAAAGATTTAGCAAAGTAGCTGAGTTTCCATTACAATTTTTGTCTATATTCTGCTAATGTCGAAAAAACACCATTTCACAGTTGCGGTAATTCCACTAAAAAAGGAATCAAATTAAAATCACACGTGAATAAGGTTGTTTATCGGATAAGTCGTTAAAAGTCATGGCAACGACAGATGTAAACAGTTACATGAGATGTATTCACATTTCAGCCATGACTAGCATGCATCATATGTCAGCCATTAGCAAAGACTTCGGCGTCTTATTCAGGTGTTGGAGTGACAAATTCCTTATGCTTGGCTACGTTTGCAGCGTTTTGGGGAAATTGTAGTCAGCGATTTTACAGAAGAACTGTGGAAGACATTTGAATGGCACACAACTTTAAATTATGCTGTGAGAGCTGCCAACTGGAAAGGAGAGTTTATACTGTTTACTGCAGGAATCTGATCAAAATATTTTCTCAGATATATTGGAATTATGTGGTACAAAGACATAGAGATGCGTCACTGTCACTTTAAATATTCATTCATTATATTCCAATTTGTTTGATTTCATGCTGTTGTCTACTAATGGTCTTAGCTCCTGCTAATGGTTTTAGCTTTAGCTAATAGTAAACATTAGATCACAAGTTGTTTCAGTAGATATTTTGTGTATAGCAGCACATGAAACATAACACAGTTTGCTTCAATCCAGACTTTGAGGGTGTAACGTTACCTTTCACAATCTTGACATCTTATGTTTGATTATAGGTTCAACTTATCTACATGCGTCATCGGTCGACGTACATCACAAGTGAAAAAATGGTGACCTCTGTTGGCGAAAAATATAATAAATACATACAGTTTTTATGTAATTATGAGTTTTTACTAGTGGTTAATTTCAGGATCTGTAACTAATTAATCCATCCATCCATCCTTCCATTTTCTTCCGCTTATCCGGGGTTGGGTCGCGGGGGCAGCAGCTTCAGAAGGGAGGCCCAGACTTCCCTCTCCCCAGCCACTTCTTCCAGCTCCTCCGGGGGAATCCCAAGGCGTTCCCAGGCCAGCCGAGAGACGTAATCCCTCCAGCGTGTCCTGGGTCTTCCCCGAGGCCTCCTCCCGGTGGGACGTGCCCGGAACACCTCACCAGGGAGGCGTCCACAGGAGGCATTCTGACCAGATGCCCGAGCCTCAACTGGCTCCTCTCGACGTGGAGGAGCAGCGGCTCTACTCTGAGTCCCTCCCGGATTAAAAAACTAATTAATAGCAATTAAATTCATTTTAATAAAAAAATGATCAAATAAGCAACATTTGAAATTCAAAAAACCTTTTTGCTGTTAAATTGCATAAATGAACTCAACAACAGACATTTATTGTTTTGAACCTGTTAATTTTTCATTGAACCCAGTTAACGTATCCATTCAGTTGCTGTCAGTATCAGTTACTGTGGATTATATTACTTGTCTTTTTCAAGTACAACAAGCAATTTATATAATAATTAACATTTTATATTACATAAGTCCTACTACATACAAATTGTATTTTTTATTATCAATCAATCAATCAAATTTTATTTGTATAGCACATTTCAGCAGCAAGGCATTTCAAAGTGCTTTACATAATTAAAATAAAAACAGCATGTGACATTGAATAAACAGTGAGAAAGAGAAAGAGATTTTATAAAAGATAAAAACATTAAAACCCGCGCCCCTTTTAGGACTTCAGTTAAACCTCGTTTAACTGGGATTCTAACCCTCAGGGACTTTAGTCAAAAACAACGTTTGACAAGGACTCCAACCTCTAGGTGTTTAGTTGAACGCCGTCAACTGGGACTCTAAACCCTGTAGGACTTTAGTTAAACGTCGTTTAACTGGGACGTTTTCCGGGGGGCTTTACGTCAAAACCCGCACTCTAACCCTAATTTAGCCTTAAGCAACTCTAAACAGGTGGGTTTAAGTTGAGATTTAAAGGCACCCAGTGTTTCAGCTGTTTTACAGTTTTCTGGAAGTTTGTTCCAAATTTGTGGTGCGGCTTCTCCTCGTTTGGTTTTGGTTCTGGGGATGCAGAGCAGACCAGAACCAGAAGATCTGAGGGGTCTAGACAGCTGGTACATCAATAACAGATCTTTAATGTATTGTGGTGCTAAACCGTTTAGTAATTTATAAACAGTATTTTAAAGTCTATTCTTTCAGCTACAGGAAGCCGGTGTAGGGACTTTTTATTAATATTTTTCTGGTGTTTTAAAGTGTAACTTAAAGTGTTACAACATGAGTAACAACATTTTCTTGCAGAGAAAAGAAGGTGTTTTAATTAATAATAATTTGAAAGGCTCATAAAAACAAGTAAAATTTGGAGAGACCTTTGAAAATTGGCTTTTAGTTGCTTTGAATTTGGAGTTTTAATATGCACAATTTCTCCCTTTATAGAAGTGTGCCATTTATAAATCGGATTATGTTGCCTACACACCCATTTCGTCTGAGCTTTCCTACATGACATGTTTCAGCATTGTTCTTGTTGCTGTTTCTGCCTCTGCAGGTGAAAGGGGAAACATAGCAGGAGGTGGGTTTGCATACCATTTTATTACAAAGCACTCATTACGGGAGTGTCTCCCAGAACCTCTACACCAGCAGAACATGTCACCTCATGCTGCCCGACTCATTGTGAAGACCACAGCGCTCAAACCCAACACGTCTTTGGCAAAGTGCTCCCCTGGATCCATGACTCACCTGAGTGAAATGCCTCAAACATTACCGCTGCCAAATTCTGAAGGGAACAAGTTTGCATGGGGTTTAGCTGCCTTTTCCTGTGATGTGGGGAGAGGGATGGTAATACTGCATCGAGGTGATGCACACCTGCATGCCTATTTTTCATCAAGAAATGTTTTGCAACCACCCATAATGAAGACATACACTCAAATTACTGTAAACACCGTGCAGAGAAAAGATAATGAGGGACCAAAACAGTTGATCACAGTGAGTGTAATTGCTCAACTTAATTATATGGGCTTTGTGAAATGCATTTCCACACTGATTAATCCCTATCCAGGCGGTTATCATGCAAAAATCACAGCTTCTAAATTTTCTAAAGCACAGATAAACAAACATATGTCTGTCAAAAATAAATTAAATTTACAGTAACTAAGTTCGGATGAGTGAATGCCCATTCTGCTCCCACAGTCATACATTTTTACTTTATAATTACTATAAAAAAAAGTTCTGATACACCTATGCATAAAGTTGCAATTCTGTGATCATACTGATAAGCCCAAGTGCATGACTGCAAAACAAAGAAAAATTCAGTGTTTTACTAAGCTTACCTTTTATAGAAACATTTGGTTATTTTCTTTCTCAAGGCTTTGAGGAATGTCTCCAGAGCAACTCCTTGAGAAGCCGTGTCACAATCAGAGCATCCCAGCAGATCAGAGCTGGACTCAGGAGAGGTGGGCTTGTCAGCAGCTGTTTCAGGCTGTCACTTGGTGAAGAAATGCTCTGTCATTGCCTAACTAATGATAATTGTTTGGAGCAGCGAGTCCAACCGTCCTGTCTGCAGGCTGGTATCTCAGGGGTCAGCAGACAAGACAACAGCAGTGGTAACTGAGCAAATGCAGCATGATTTATGGAATGGGTGTATTGATGGCGCGTGAAATATCTCTGATGAAGAACATTTCTTTGATGCTCTTTGTCTGGTGGTATGTATGTAGGATAGTTCTGGTCAGAAGTTAACTTGTTATCAATATTAGAATGAATGTAGTATTGGATAATTTACAAACAAGAATTTAGTTTTCTTTGACATTTGGTTAATTTGCAGAAAGAAACACAAACCAAATAGATTCTGGCTGGATATCTGACCGCTCTTCTTGGCTGAATTAGTCAAAGATTTATTTAAACTGGTTGGTGTCCTGGTGTGGGGCTCACTGGCAATGAAACCATCATCATCATGTTGGGAAGTTGGTATATTATTTATGCCTGAACTTTCTAGAACAGGAGTCAACACCATCTTTGTCCATGTCAATTGTAAATGGGCTTCACTGCTTAACAATAACGCTATTTATATCTTTTACACCTGAGCTGCTTCCGAACTTCTGATCAGTTTTCTTTTTCTTTAGGATGACAGTTTGGATCTTGTGTTAGAAAAATGGCAAAGCAGTAACACATTTAAATAACTTGGACAGACTGTTCAAATTGGTATCTTTGATTGTGAGACTGTTTAGAAATGATTCTAAAATACTTTACATGATGCACCTCCTTATGCCTACGCAGTTCTCCAAAGATTACTGCCACACGAATTAACTATTATTAATTATTTCACTTTGAAACTCTTTGAGTGAGATCATCTTGCAAAACTGCTGATTTTTTTTATCCTGTCATTTTAGTTTCTATATTGTTCTATATTGTTTTCACATAAAAAAAAAAAGTGCTGGATAGACTGTCCAGGGAAAAACGTAGAAGTTTAAAGCTGGCTTTGAAAATAAGGACATGCTGTTCAAACTTTCATTTGAAAATGGACGCAGTAAGATCCAGTCTTAGTGTGTGAGTGGCAAGAAGAAAGCTTTAAGTGCCAGAGAGATAATAGAACTCCCATTTGGATTTCCCTGTATTTTATTAAAATCATTTCAAAACATATATTATTTTTGAACAGATGTTGCATGACAACATGCACAAACGTTGAAGTGGTAAGAATACTTTTCCGAAGCAATGTTTAATTTATTGTATAAAGAGTAAAACCCTGAGTGTAAGGCCTTATTTAATGGGTGACACTGACATTTTGAAGCAGTCCAGTGCTATCGACCTGCTCTGTGGAGGTTGCTGTAGTAAGAATATGAATAACACTGGGGAGTTCCTGAAATATAACTTTAGGCTTAGCAATCCTCTCAAATCAAAACCATATTATACAAACCTTCTGACAGCTGGAGAGGTAAAGAAAAGGGAAAGAATGGGAGACAAGTCAAGAGGGAGAAAAACTGTCAGGAGGAGAAAGCAATGGCATCTCAGACAGACTGTCTGGCTGCAGCGGGATCTCCAGCACTCAGCGTCATATGATTCTGGGGTCAGAGGTTATCCCCACTGATGAATATCGAGCCGAGCCTCGTCTTCCTCACAAAAGAGAGGGAGTTGTTTTCACTCCCCGGGTCTGGAAAGTTTATTCCAGGAGATCATCCTGCCAGTACAGACAGTAAACTTGTCTGAAGGAAGAAGACTTCCAAGTGCACACATATTACTTTTTTAAAAGGTTTATCAGCCTGCCAAAACAGTGTTTTTTTTTTCCTCATTCAAATGCTTCTGTGGGTGTAATCACACACAGAAGAATGTAGCCCAAGTGTGTGTTACTTGTGAAACATACATCCATGGGATTCTGACAGGATTTGGAAGATTACAGTTTGCAGACTGTGAGCTGTGTGAAAGTTAGCTGATGTTTGCCGTTTATCCTGCCGAAAACCTCAACCCACTTACTGTTTTATTATATAGTTTCTCAAAATTGCGATGTAGTGGGATTTAGAAGATTTAGGTGACTTGAAATCCCAGGAGGTACAGAAAACCCTCAATCTCAGATCGTTTTTCATGAAATTACTTTTTCTTTGCGTTACAATTCTGTGCATGTTTGATCTTTTCTATTTAAAGATGATTGTGCCTTTCTAATCACAATGTCTCCAAACAACCTGTTTGAGGTCATGACGACATAGTGTGGTGGGCACATTTCTGCAAATCCTCTGATGTGCCAAAAGTGGAGCTAATTTTTCACTTAGAGCTTTTGCTAACTTTGAAAACGTTTAGCCCACTGAGCTTCCCCTAAATCAATTTTTTTCCAGGTAAATTCTCAAACGATAATTTACCTGACATATATTTTGGAAAATAAATATTTGCTTTTAGTTAACTACCTTCAGTTTGTAACTATGACATCTATGAATATAGGAGTGAAAATATAACTTTGCAATATGAAAACCCCTTTTTTTCTCTGACAGGCTAAATAAACAACAATATTGCTGTATGTTTTTTACTGTGTAACTGAAACATAACTGTGTTTAGATATTTCCTTCCATAATTTAAATGTGCAATCTATGTTTACACTACTCCAAATATAGATTATGTCATAGTGCTACAGGTTGGTATTTATAATTTCACTATATATAGTAATAAATCCATCAAAAGCATAAAATGAAACCCTGATGCTGTGATTTCTTGACCAACAGCACTGTCTTTGTAACTGAAGAAACTCCGTTCAGTCACTTGTAGGTCTGCAATTACACACAATGTGCCTCATCCTTCATCAAGTTGCTTCTCCAGTCTTCAGACTCGCTCTTATCAGGGCAGAGATTCAACTTGTCCCCCTCTATCATTACCAGACTGGCCACACCCTCAGACATGAGCTACTGGTCCAGGATCAGACCAGAAGCTCGGCTGAAGTCTTCCTCCATCTCTATCACTGCTATCACTCAGGAAAAACATAATGAGGGATATTTGGCCTTATTAGTGCCCATAGTACTATTAAGGTCCAATTATGTGTTATACAGATGGGTCTGGCATGTTTTTCGTAAAATCTAAGCTTTTTGCTGCTGTTGCACAAAGAGGCCTGAGAACATTTTGCAGTTTGTAGGAGACAGACTGCATTATCTATCAAATTATTCATCTGATTTTTTAACAGCTCGTCACAGTGGTATTTAAGGTTGACCACAACCAAAAACGAAAAGCTCATATAACATCAAATATTTTACAAATAAAGAGCAAAGATCTCAGTTTCCAGAGGTGTAAATCTGGTAGACACAGCTAAATAACTGCAGCTATTTGCACTGAAAGTTGGCTCTACACTTACAGATGGTGAAGAGAAAACCCTCTCTTTAGACTTATATTTGTAAAAATAGCTGAATGTCAAATAAAATACAATAAGATTGCCTTTGTTGCATCTGAGCAACAGTTAAAAAGGCAGGAAAATCAAGCAGCAGACATGAGAAAAGTCGGAGCACACATCTTCCAAATGAGCACAACGGGTCCAGAGTATGTCAGTGCAATTGTCCCTAATTATGACAATGATTCAAGGGCGCTCCACATTCCAGTGCCTCTTATGGTTTTGCTGCTATGTATCTTGGAGCCTGTGGAGTCATTAATACGATACCAATCTCACCAGTGGCTCCAGTTTGGGTCTCTCACGGGCTCCTGGACACAACCTGTCCGGCTCAGGGGAATCCGAACAACACGTCTGCTAACCCCACCGTGCAATCACATGCGTTTATGGTGCAGAAGGTGGGCGTCAGGACAAACAATCAATGCTACTGACAGATTCATGTCAGACAGAAGAAAATTATTGGTGTCATTAGATTCCATCATCTCCACAGATTATTCTTCTGCTGTCTGTTTATGTGGTAAAGCATAGCTGCCTGAGTGAAAATCAACCAGGACCAGCATTTATAATGTGCGCTGTGTCCTCATGTAGCTCCGTGTGTAACGGCCCCCCGAGGACAAGCATGCCCATAGAAAGACAAGATTTAGACATGACTCTTTATATTAGGATCCGTGCATGGACTGAGGGGTGACAGCAAATGAACATGACAGCTCAGGTTTAAGATATAAATTGCTGAAAATAGTCTCGGTCCGGTATTTAGACCATTCTCAATACAAAAGGAAAACATGAAAATTCTCTGGTTTGCAGAGAAAATTTTCTGACAAGCATTTAAAACAGGCATATAATGACACTTTCCTGCAGTAATTAGGTTACCAGACTCCTGGATCTTCTTCTATGAATCTTTTAATTGGCTCAACCTGCATGTTTTCTATAGGATTCACATCCCATAGAGGCTTGATTTTATGTCCTGTGACTTCGTTAATTTAGTCAAATGTTTTGGATTATTATCGTCTTGCCGAGAAACACAATGATTATCCATTTTCTGCTTCACAGTAGGGTTTATCAGAGTTTATATCAAAATGTAAAGTGATGTAAAAACAAACAAAGAAAAAAGTACAACAGAGGCTTAGGCCCACGCTAAGAATATAAAAAGAATAAAATTACAAGATTAAAGTCAAAGTATTTTGAAGCTAAAATCATATAACAAGAACAAAGTCATTTTACAACTTTATTCTCATTATTACAACTTTATTCTTGTAATTTTATGTTTTATTTTCTCTTACTGTGACCCTAACACTTAGTAGAAATTTTTTTTAAAATTAAGTTTTTACTGCAGTGGTGACACAACTGGGCTTATGTTTTTAACAAAGGGTCGTGTTGGTTTAATATCTTTTTCCCCCTTAATTAATAAAATCATTACTGAGGAAATGCATTTTGTCTTTACTCGGGTTATCCTGGTCTGATATTGAAATCATCTGAGGATCTGAAATATGCAAGTGTGACAAAAACTGCAAAAACAGAAAGAAATGTGGAAGGTTGCAAATTGTTTTCCACAGCAATGTATTTTGCAAACAGGTAAATATGGATTCCTGTAGGATAAAATCTACATGAGCTTCTCTAGGTTATAGATGAAAAGGACCATCCAGACAGTTATCAGCAAAAAGGCCAAAGGTCAGTGCCATTTAAAGTAATTTACACCCCTGTGATAGAAGCATTAAAAGATTCAGAGAGCCTTTATCAGGACAATGTCCATCTGAGCTTAGAAAGATTATAAATCTTTGGTTTTGTTCTGCTTTGCTTCTTCCATCTGTATATTAGTGAGCTCCAGAAAAACAGTATATTTTTTTAACTGTATCTGTACTTTTCTAACTTCCATGGCAGATCAAACATTTTTGCCTATCTCAAAAAACCAGGCAGCCTGCAGAAAAGACTGGCAGACCAACCAGTTGTACAGAAATTGTTTTTTTTTTTTCTGATTTCATGAAGACTTCCTAAAAATGCTGGATTTTAAAAAGGGAAAATACAACTCTATTTGGTTTTAAATGTGCAAATATTCATAAAAGGACTACTTTAGGGACTAATGGGGATCATTAAACTACAAAAAAACATTTCAATGTTCATCAGACATCTGCATTTCAAGAAACCAAATTCTATCCATTATTGCGGATGCTGACAGGTGACATCTGGTGATCCACGGTCATCTAAATGTGCGAATTTTGTCACATAAAAATTACATCTGGGTGTGTGAGATAACTGTAAATCTCATGAATGTGAAAGAACAAACTGCAGAAGTTTTCATAAAGTTTCACAGGCTGAAATGACATCTATTTGGGTTTGTTTTCTGATTTGCTTTAACTACTGTTATTCCAGAATAGAATGATTGTGAAGCATAAAACTACAATTATTGAGCACATTCTAGATTATTTTTAATAGAGGGATAACAATTGTTGGAGGCCAAATGTGAAACAGATAGGACACCCGGGTTAGCAGACAACAACATGTCCAACCCGACCCTTTCTGTCTTTCTTCTCTGTTTGTCAGCACTTCCAAACATGGCTACCTGCAGAGAGCCGCAGACACAGAGACTCTCTCTTAAGGATGCCAGGCTCCTGTGTATTATGTTTTTAGCGTGCCTCGGATTTTTTCTCAGCAGCCCAAGATACACCAAGCAAAGTGCAGCAGCCCAAGTCCTGCTGATACCAAGGTTGATGATTACAAACCGGTTGCTATGACACCAAGTTTCCAATTGGATGATGTGGATAAAAAAAAAACTTTTTTAAAAAACACAGCAGCTTGTTAGATTGGGTTTTAGACTATATAAAGTTTTTTTGTTGAGGCCATAGAGTTTAGGGCAGAACTTCCCTCAATAAATTTATTGAAAACTCCTAGTCAGAAAACCTTATATGAAGGATGTTTACATAAAATCTGAAAATGAGAGAGAAAAAGAAAAACTTTAGTGAGCTGCAAGAGCTACAGAAGTCTGGTCAGAAGTCTAATAATAATAATAATAATAATAATAATAATAATAATAATAATAATAATAATAATAATAATAAAAATATTGGTGATTTGACCGTTATTTTTTAGCAGAAATGAAAAACTCTCTCATTTTATTTAAACTTTAAGTTATCAACTTTGGAGCAGCTCCCGGTATACAAAAGACAATCTTGGGGGTTTCAGCAATGCTCTTTGACACACTGACTTAATTTTTTCAATTTCAAGGTGATGGTTCGGTTCGGGTGGCTCAAACTTTGACACAGTTTGAGGCTCAATAACATCGATGTTGCGTAGATCTGCTTTTAGTTGCAGATTTGTGTGCATAAACATGTGTGTCACTCTGCAGCACGTCTCAGCAGGTGAAAGCAATCCGGTCTAATCAGCAGCACTGCAAACTCAAGCAGTATAAGCAGGCATTTGGCTGGTTTTCCAACAGAGCAGAAGAAAGCAGACACAGTCACCAAATAAACATTTCAAAATCAAACTGATCAAACTTATGAGAGGAGGCCTTAGATGTAAGAAAAAAAAATAAAATGAGAGAAATGAGAGGGTCTCTATACATGTTATGTTGCACATTTAACGTGGTGATAGGTTTAATCCCTACAACTGCCGACATCGTTAGTGAGAAATAAGCACCTCAAAGTTAACACAGAAACACACACTGGTCCTTTCACTATAAATTCTTGGCTTTAAAAAGTTGGTCTTGTTTCAGTTTGCTCCTGACGTTTGGCCAGATGTTTTAAATCAGAAGCGTAACGGACTATGACCCTTCATGCAACAATGCTCAACAATCAGTGAGACCAAGAACACAATCAAATGTGCTTTGGAATGGATAAAAATTAGGTCACATTGAGCTTCTGGAGCAGCTCCACATTTAACTTATTGAAAATCTGTTGACCATCTTTAAAGTTTCTGCCTTCTTTAAAGGGAAACACTTTATTTACATTAACGTTAGCAATTCTACCACATGGGGTGGTCAAATGTTGAGCCAGAATATTTATGATGGCTGCCATGTTGAGGTGATTAAAGTTAAAAAGGGGCATTTAAGCAACTATTTGTAGAGCTCTATGTATATATCTTAGTCTATATAAATATTTCTGACCATATGTGACTAATAATTCTCCTTTTATCACTACTAATGATTATTATAATAATTAATTCAATCTCAGAAAGGGGAGCTATTACAGCTATTACATATAAAAAATTCATATTTTGCAAATTTTTGTACTTCAATTTGCGTCTCATCACCTTCTAAAAACAGACCAAGTATTCATTACAACACCAGCCATTTTTGGCAACAAGGTGATGATTTTTTGGTGTCTGGAAAATGAGCCATTTCAAAAGCCTTCCGATTGTCACATTCAACAGGTATTGCAGTATTATCTAGTGACCCCAGCGAAGTCCAGCTTGTTATCTAGCTTCCCAAGTTGAGTTCTAGCAGATTTGGTCAGGTGGTTTTGTCTCTGTGTGCTGTACAATAAGAAGACAAGCGATTGTCTTCTCTATCGTCTTCTCTAATGAGTGATTGTTGTTTTTTCAACAACAATCAATCATTGAGCAGGAGCACAACGATTATTTTTGCTAATTGTGCAGGAGGCTCTACTTCTGCTTTTCAAATAAGCACAAATTGGGGAGCATGGCCAGCAGCAGCTTAATTGGATTTAAAGTGACGAGAGGCTCTGAAACAGATCATTCTGAAAAATTAAATACTCAAACTTGAACTGACTAAAATCTCATTATCTAATAATTTTGTGCAAAAAAAATTAACCAACATGTTTTGTATAGCAGGCTGAACAGTGGCGCAGTTGGTAGAGCTGTTGCCTTGCAGCAAGAAGGTTCTGGGTTCGATTCCCGGCCTGGGGTCTTTCTGCATGGAGTTTGCATGTTCTCCCTGTGCATGCGTGGGTTTTCTCCGGGTACTCTGGTTTCCTCCCACAGTCCAAAAACATGATCCCGCCTCTCACCCAAAACATTAGCTGGAGATTGGCACCAGCAACCCTCCCGACCCCATTAAGGGACAAGGGTGCAAGAAAATGGATGGATGGATGGGTTTTGTATAGCTCGTAGTCCTATTTTAAACTATTAATACCTCAATCACACCCACTTAATGCATAATTTTACTCTGCTCTTATGATATCAAACAGCCAATCAAGAAATGTGTCATAAAGGTTGGCAAGCTTAAAAAATGAAAGAGCAACTTACAGATTGAGGTCATTTAATAAATATGTGAACGCTTACCCATGACTTTTACTTTTAATAAACTGGTTCTTCAGAGTTTTCACGTGTGTCTTTGTTTGGTGTGTGTGGGATTGGGTCCCACTGGATTTCATAAACTACACACAGAAGGATTTGCGTAAAGCCGTCACCCATTGAGGCAGTCGCTAAGGTGGAGGAATCTCATAATTAAAGCCTCATTAGAGCCATGCAGCCCAACTGTGTTGGTTTACGGGGCAGACAGGAACCTCAAAGATTCACAATGGGGCCTTTCATAATACCTCACTTCTCTAAGGGAAAAAAGGGGCAAAAGCAGTCGCTCTTAGCATTCAGGCAGATGTAATTGCAATCACTCAGCTTGTCTGATACTGATAATAGGGCAATGGGAAATTCCTGTCAGAGTCAGAGGCGCAGGGTGGGTTTCGCAACCACTTTGGCAGGCTCCACGTTCCACTGCAGGGCAGCGAATGCGTTACAGCATGCACACATAGCTGTCATCAAACACATTTAGGGAAAAAAACTTAAGACAATCAAAACACACAAGTGTGTGTCACTTTCTTGCTCCTGGAGCAGTGAAAAGGCAAATATTATATCATCTATCATCCCCGCTCAGTTAAAGATGTTGAAAGATTCAGCTTATGAAAAAATGTAAAGTGGCTACGCTTCGACAATCCTGCTCCAATAACACTGTAGATTTTAAATATGTACTTTAGCATCTATATATGTTCATGTCACTTTTTTTTACTGCTTGGTTATGTGGAAAATAAGCAGTGAAAAATAAGGCTATAGTTTAAGTGGCGCCTTAAAAACATTGGTTAGTCGGCTTATAATGAAAAATAATGTTATGTTTTCTTTACAAATTATGGCTGGACCGTTTAGCAAGCAGCCCATTCCTGCCAGACAAATGCTCTACAGTAGATGGCTGAAATAGCACGTGGGTGTGACGTTCTTGTGGTCGGACCTCGGGTACAGTCTGTGACACTTGGCATCTGAGTAATGCCTCCCAAAGAAGCCGGCAGAGGCGTTCATGCAACGATGCTAACAGCTTATTTAACTGGCTGCGCTAATGATCAAACCATAGAGTCCAAACATCGCAGTGCTTTCTGAGACCACCCATGGAGCTCTGAACCAATATTAGTAGATTTTAGCAACCACAAGAACAGCGATACAGGCCAAAGTTGCAATGTGGCCAGAGGGACAGCAGCTATCCGCTTTTAATTTAATTAGTGTACACAGTGAAAATGCCAGTGTTGAATTAACACCCAAAAGTGTCTATATGTGTCCAAGTCAGCAGGTGTTAAATTCAACAATACCGAGTGTCACGTTAACATTACAACAGTGTTAGTGTTAAAATATATTAAAAGTAACACCAGTGTAGTGTTGATCACAAAATATAATGTGGCGTTAAAAAAGTAAATAATTGACCCCACAAGGTGCCAATATCAATCAAATCCAGTAAAAAATATTCACAACAATACACAGAAATGGAAAGTTTAACTTTTCTTAAACCCATTTCTGTATTATAGACCAATGTTAATTTAACAAAAAAATGGGTGTCAATCTTTTAACACTTTCAAAAGTGTTGCTTTAACACCTGCTGACTTGGACACATAAAGACACTTTTGGGTGTTAATTCAACACTGGCATCTTTACTGAGTAACATTTCATCCAGATGACAAGCAGAAGGATTTGTTATCTTTGATCAGTATGTCCAGTTTGTAATCTATAATTTTTACATGTAAGCTAACAGTCTCTTGTAGAATACAAACAAAATACGTTGGGACATCAGCATCTACATCATGGTGTCATCAAACAACTTCTCTGTCTCTCAAATATCAGGCTGGTGAACTGAAAAAATTCACTCAGCAGACAAGAACAGAGGTAAAAAATATAATTTAGTTCAGAATTCATTTGGTGTTTTGCATACTTTACATTACAGAGAACACAGTAAAAGTGTGTGCTTACTGTGTTTAAGTGGTAATTTTCTGCTGTAAACTGAGAATGCGGTCAGGGAAACCAAGAGATTATGCAGTCTGAATCATTACAGATCATTAAGGGATGCAATTACATTACCCCTAATTTCTTCAATTTCACCTGATCTGCTCTCTGCAGCGTCGTTAATTGTTTCAGAAGCTGATGACTCTTCTTCTTTGGTGATCAGTTGTAGCACAAGAAGTTAAGTACGGATTATCGTCCTCCCTGGGCTTTTTTTTTTTTGTTTGCGCAAACAGCCATCATGCTGAGATTTTGGTGGCTTAAGTTTTGGAGGAGCAAGGGATTTCAAGAAAAACATACAAATCTAACTAAAATCTTGTTTTAGACCACGGTAGTCTGATGAAATGAAAGTTTAACTTTTAAGCTACAATTCCAAAATACCTGATTGGCACTAAACATGAAACACTATTCATCATCAAGAACATCTTGTTTAAAACATGGTGGTGGCAGCAACATACTCTGTGCTGTCTTTCATTTGACGGATGAAATTAATAATGGGTGAAATAAAAATTAGTTTTGACTCAAAACCTTCAGGTGTCTTCTTGAAATTTGGAGAGATGGAGAGAGTTTTTATTTTTCATCTTAACTCTAAATACAAGTATTTAGCCAAATTAATAAGATGCATTCTCAAAAAATGTTGAGAATGTATTTCACATAAAAGGTGGAGAAAGTGTTACAAAGTTTACAAAACAGTTTTTGTATAACTTCTAAAAATATATATTCTGACAATTGTAATTGATTAAAAAAGGAACTTGTTTTATGTGTTAATTACAGGTTCTGTATTTAATTGTTATTGGGCTCTACTGCTGGTGTAATTTTCCTCAGGCTTTTGCTGACTCGACAGAATAATTATTTTATTGAATTCCTGCAGCTTGTAAAAAGAGTCTCAAGGGAATTTGTTGACTTTCTGAACAGAAATTCAGCCTAAATTAAACAAATACACAGGGTACATTTTCTATTTTGTCAGCACAAGAGTGATAGTGCAATTAAGCTTTATATTTATAAATCATGATTTTATCATTATTGACTTCTTTTTACAAATGACAACAAATATCAGAAAAATAGTAGATGAATGAGAGCAGCTTTATTGCAAACTTGGGTGTTTTAAGACAGTACATGTGAGCAAAGGAAACAACTGAGATTCAAGAGAATTTAAAGGTTGAATATAAAATGATTGTTTAATGAATATTATCATCAGCAACTGATGTCGATAACATTTAGCAACATAAAAACAACTTTTTGGCAGGTTTTTGCTGCTTTTTTTATTGTAAATAATTAGCAGCACACATTTTTTGTTGCACAAAAACATAAAACAATATTCAACAAACACTGCTTTTTGACGTCAAAGGATTTTAGTTGAAATTTTTACTGACTGGTCTTCAAAATTTCAGTTTTGCTCCAAGTTATTGGCATTTAATCAAAAATTATGGGGACATTGCCATGATAATACATCTATAGTACATGGCAAGGAAGGACAAAAATCATCCAAGGCTTCTCATTCTAAAAACTGGACAAGGGACATTTACAATGCAGTCTGAATGGAGGCCAAGGCAGAAAAAAGGCTGGAAACAACAACAAAGTTATTTTTTAATCTTTGGAATGAAAGCAAATTACCCCAAAATCCCACATAGAAACACCACCACCGTCTCCTTCTCTTTTGTTGAATAGCTGGCCTGCTACACTTTCCACTGCGAGTTGAAAGTCAGCTGAATTTGATAAGCGCTCTCATAAACTTCTCCATGGCTTTTTTCGTAGGATTACCAATGCTCGTTACCGTAGCAACACACTATTGGAGAAAGTATTACCCACCAGAGAGCTGTTGCCTTGCAGCAAGAAGGTTCTGGGTTCGATTCCCGGTCTTTCTGCATGGAGTTTGCATGTTCTCCCTGTGCATGGTGGGTTTTCTCCGGGTACTCCGGTTTCCTCCCACAGTCCAAAAACATGACCGTCAGGTTAATTGGCCTCTCCAAATTGCCCCTAGGTGTGAGTGTGTGTGTGCATGGTTGTGTGTCCTGTGTGTCTCTGTGTTGCCCTGCGACAGACTGGCGACCTGTCCAGGGTGACCCCACCTCTCGCCCGGAACGTTAGCTGGAGATGGGCACCAGCAACCCTCCCGACCCCACTGAGGGACAAGGGTGTAAGGAAATGGATGGATGAATGGATTACCCACCAGATTATTTTTGATAATTCCTTTGTTTGAACATCTCTATTTTGGATTATTACTGGTAAATCACCTCACCTCATGTAATTGTGCCTTATTCAAAGTGTTCACAGCAGCCCATAGAACCTGTTTCATATATATATATATAAAAAAATGTGACACCATTTCAGTAGCAGTGTCTAGTTATTGCTGTTCTGTGTGTCCTCCGGAGTGGAGGACAGGAAGTTTGGTGATGTACAATAGGAACCATGATGAATTTTGTATGCACAGCAGCCATATTGGATTTTCATAATTAGTATGAAACCAATAACCCAATTGATTATTCTGACATGGAACTCAGAAATTTTAACTTCCAGATCAAATTGGAAAGCACAATTTTGCTAACATAGCAGCCCTGTAAGAGTTTATTTATTCGCTAAATAGCATGTCTTCTTAGGTATATTATGCATTTCCTGATGTTTGAGCAGAGCTGTTGCCTTGCAGCAAGAAGGTTCTGGGTTCGATTCCCGGCCCCGGTCTTTCTGCATGGAGTTTACATGTTCTCCCTGTGCATGCGTGGGTTTTCTCCGGGTACTCCGGTTTCCTCCCACAGTCCAAAAACATGACTGCTAGGTTAATTGGTCTGTCTAAATTGTCTCTAGGTGTGAGTGTGTGTGTGCATGGTTGTGTGTCTCTGTGTGTCTGTGTTGCCCTGCGACAGACTGGCGGCCTGTCCAGGGTGACCCTGCCTCTCACCCGGAACGTTAGCTGGAGATGGGCACCAGCAACTCTCCCAACCCCATTATAGGACAAGGGTGTAAAGAAAATGGATGGATGAATGGATGGATGTTTTGGGCTTTTTCTGCATAAACTAGGAACCTTGTAAATATTAAGCTGACCATGAACTCCTCTCTATGCCAAAATATTTTGCAGCCAAATGTAAAACCATCTGTCTGACACATTAACATGCAAATGCCCCCAAACACAACTACAGAAGACCTGAAAAAGAAAGTGATCAAGGCCTTGAGAGATAAATGATTGGCCACAAAACTCAACAGACTGAAGAAATGTTATAAAGCAGAGTGGACAAAGTGGCAATACATTAAAAAAACTGAATTATTGCTGCTACTAGCTTTTCAATTACAAGAAATATGGGGTTCTGCAAATTATTGAATTATATGGGTGTACTTAGTTTTTCTAATGTCTGTATGATGCCAAAGTATGAGGCCTATCCAGCATCAATCATCCAGTGTACTCACAGAGTCTATGTACTATATAATATACATATATTTATATAAAATTGTGAATTTAAATCCAAAAACAAATACCATCTCACAAGTGTGTAAATGACAAATACTGTAGACAAAACAATTACATATCAATATATATTAAACAGATGACTGTGATATTTCATGTTCTTTAGCTTTTCCACGAACAACAGTGAACAAGAATAATGTTTGGTTTACTGCAAAGATCTCAAAAAAGCCTCAAGAATATATTGATGCAAACATAATCTCCATTTCATGTTCAGGTTATTTCATACATGAGGCAGCATGCATCCAGGTTCCCCATGGAAGTGGCAGTGCATTGTGAAAAACAAACTCAGCCTTGAAGTTCTTCACAGTGTCCTTTCACCATCTGATGGGCAGTAAAGTCAATATTAGCCACTCATCTTTCCTTCAAAAGTCCCTGGTGGTTTTTGTCTTGTGTCATGGCAGTTCATTCAAAGATACAAAGAACCATAAGACACCATGGATGGCTTGGGGATGCCCTTTTCCAGTGTGAGGCTATTCACCAAGCAGTATGCCCATGAAATCCGAACCGTTTTGTATTGTAATGGAAGCACCAGCTGCGTTATCCACATATATGGAAGTGTATTGGCCAACCTGCGAAGAAACACATAAAAACTGGTGTTAATGAAAACCTGAGCTGTTCTTATTATGTGCTTGTTTGGCTTTTCTCTCACCTGTAGCTCCAGCAGACCCTGAACATTCACAGTGAATATCTTGCTGTTGCTTTCTAATCCAACGATCATTTCAAGTGAACTGTAACGAAAATATCAAGAAGAAAACAATTTAAATGTGTCCCAGTTTTAATGCTGAAGGTACATTTTTTTATTTAGATTATTAGTGTAGTTTCAAAGGCTGCTATCGTTGAACAAATCACTCTATTCTACGTTTAAAATGTGGTCACATACTGGAAAATGTTATTTGAAACATGACCCAACATTAAGTGCCTTATAAGTGCTCCTGTAATTGAGTTCCAGGAGCATTTATAAGTGCCTCGGAGTACCCGATCAATACACTTTAATCCCAGAAGTCCCAAGCTATGCATCTTGTAATCAAACTTTAATTAAGTTACCATTTACCAAGAACTCAAAGGTACTCCTATTTGTTTGCATTTCGTGAAGAAGGAAGTTTGCTCAGTGATTTTTTTAGAGGTTTTTGTGTCATATCCTACAGTGGATCTTGTTGCACAGCCACAACAGGTGAGGGGGTGAACAGGTTTTCAATTGGTTTGGATTGTTTGATGCAGGGCAGTGAGAGAAGTGATTTGGTGTACTTGGTTGCTGTGTGAATTTTATCTTCTCTAGGCAAACGATCGTCTATTTTATGCAGGCTTAAATAGACAGAAATTCATGTGATAGATATTCCCAAAGAGGGAATAACTTTGTGTTTATATAATTTCCAAAAGTCTGGTCTCTCTTGTCTGTTGATCATCACTATAAATAAATATTCTGATATATCTTCCCATTGGATGAAATGTTCCAAAATATCCACTTTCTGTGACCTTTCAGTCTGTTTGTATTATCAGCAGAACATAACATAACAAAAGTTGATTTGTTAATCTTCTCTTGGCTTCTTCAAAGAGATCTACAGCATGTAAAAAAAAATGAACCTAAATACCTAGCTGCTGTCACGTGCATAAAAAAGCAGATTAAAGTATATAAGCTTCTGAGCAAGAAATCAAATAAGCCAGTTTGCTAGTTTGGCTTTGTCCTGCATAGATGGTTGAAACTAATTCTCCGTCTTTGACCGCACAGTGAAGGAACTGGCTTGTGTTAAGTGGAAAATGTGAAATTTTTATTGCGAATCAGTCTTATTTGTCTTTGCTCCAGCTGCCATCCCAGTGAACCTCATTTCACATTCTCCTCATTTTCATGTGTGGGAGCCGGAGACAGACTGGGGTTTTGGCTCAAAAAGCAAAAGTTAAGTACTCTTTTGGGTTAAGCAACCCATCATAATAGTATTATTTATATTTTTCTCTTATTGTACCACACTAGAAGAGCTCTGGGGAGAGATTGGGGAGTAAATCATTTCAACCTTTTTCTTTGACTTTGTGTAAACAGACATTTTGAAATACGTGAAAGAACAAAGACTTGCTCTGCTTTTTTTCTTCCCCTCCAGCCAGCAGTATTTTGTTCTTCATTATCTGACTCCCAAATCCCAAATAAGGGCATTTCACTATGAGAGCTGTTGTATGTAACAGGCTCCCTAAAAGTGTCAAAGGTGAGTCTATAAAGATTAGTTTGGCGACAGGGACGACTTTTCTAAATGAGGGGACATTTCCCTTAAAGACATGCGCTGCTTTTATACAGGAAATGCCACACTGGTCCCATGCAAAGTGTAACAGACCACACCTTTAACAGCTCATAAATTCCAGTGAAAGTTGAGGCAGCATTAAACTCTGTTTAAATTTCACCATTTTAAGGCAAAGGTAAACAAACTGTCCGAGGAAGAATGTTAAGCACGTAAAGTGCAATTGTTCTGCAAGTTTTGTTCAAATTAATTATGAACTTTTGGGTTTTACTTACCGTCAAATACCAAATGGAGAAAAAAAATACAATTTCCTTGCCATTGGAAATGTGATTTAGATTCACATATGAGTCAAATTAGTCTTTATAATATTTAAATGCTTTCCAGGACACCTACGTGTATCTGTGGCAGAGTGATTCGATGCAGATCAACACACGGACGTTGTCTCTGGCTTTAAGCTGACTTTTGCTCCTCTTCACCTCATTGTGATCTGCAAATATGCAAACAGTTACCATCATGCAATCACTGAGGCTTATTTAAACAGATTTTCTTTTAAAACTCCCAACATCTCCTCCCCATACTGCATACTGGCTCACCTGATCCAGACGTGTAAAATCCTTGTATTTTAAATAAATTACAGAAATATTAGAAATAACAACTATAAATGCTATATCATAAATGAGAAATATTAGCAAACCTCCATAAAAATGTAGAAAATTACAGCTTAACTTTTATTCACGGTGTTAAACGAGTTCCATGTAAGGAAATTAAATGTTTTTAACAAAACCGCAAGTGTTACTTTCATCAGAAGCCTACTGCTAAAATGTTGTGCAAACTCCTTTTGTATGGAATATAAATGCATTTGAAAAAATAGGATACCAAGAAAAAGTTCAATTTCAGAAAGTGAAGCTCATATATTGCAGAAATCCATTATAAAGAGAAATATTTCAATCCTTAATTTCTTGTAATTTTGATGACTTATGGCTTAGAGAGAATTCGGTGACTCAGAAATTGTGATTATTGTGAAAAAATTAAATAAATATTGTAAACTCATGATGCCGCACCCTAATCGGCCAACTAAGTAAAAACACCAGTGAAGGTTTTCTGAGTCTCTATATGATTTTTCAGTCTGGGTTTCCAGGCTACACAGTCATGGGTAAAAACTGCTGACTGAACAGATGTCCAGACTTTCACCCTCCACAGGGTAAGTCATGAAAAAGCTGGTTGTTCACAGACTACTCTATCCAAGCATATTCATGGAAAGTTGAATGGAAGGAAAAAGTGTTGTTGGAAAAGGTGCAGGATAACCACAGCTTTGAATTCCACATGCCAGTGCATCCATTTGTCAGAACGGTATCGAGTTATTTTTAACTTCACCGTCTGTGTCGACATTTTGCCCCCGTCTCCAAAAAAGGCATGTGTTGCACACATGAGCCAGAGTTTGCGTTAGGGACAGCACATTTTCCCGTCACCTGTGTGTTTTATAGATCCCAAACTTTGAGTGGAAAGTGACGTATGCAAGTTTCAGGCTTTATAAATGAGACCCCAGATCTTTAGTTAAAATGTCTCAGTATTTCCAAGGCTTCATATTGTGACGCATAAGATTCCAGCAAGGTTCCCAGGGGTGGTGATAGACAAACAGGCCCACAGCATCACTAATGCTACATCAGATTTGCATTTTAAATGTCCTGGCATTTTCACAGAGGTCGTCTTACACTTTAACTAGGCTCTCAGGCCGTTTGAAGGACATAGTATCACAAATTTTCATCCATGTGTGGAGAACAGTGAGAAAAAAATACTTTTTCACATATTCATCCTTTTCTATAAGCCTGTTCCAATGTTCTTTCATTTGTGATGGGAGCTTTTACCTGGCATGCCTCCCAAATAAAATATTTTACCCTCAAGATTCATAAATCCTTACAATGTAACATTTATGATGCAGAAATAAATCTTAAAGCTTTCAAAACATCATCACTTGGGATCCAAAAACAGTGCAAATGGCACTGGAATTATAGTTCTCAGGATCTCATGTCACCTAAACTGCTTTTTACATCAGTTTGTAACAGATTCATATCAGAAATAAAAAGTAAAACAAGTGTACTTTCTCATTTTTTTACCTCTGTATGTGAACAGGTAAACATAATCTGAATCAAAGCCGTTGCTTGGTTGTTCTAAGCATGTGTGGATAAGGATGATGATGTTTTAACATTTTCAACAGAATCCACATAAGTGCAAGGGTGAGGTCAATGTAAACAACCGCTGTCTCCTTATAATTTGCTTGCAAGAGTCTGAACACGTATATGGGTGTATAGGGGGCTTTAAGGCTTTACCGTGTAATAAATTACATTAAGGAAAGTTACTGTGACTTACCGATGTGGACATTAGCAGAGAACTGGTATATCCCAGTGATTTGGGCTGTGAACCTCCCTGTTGATTGGTCCATTCCTTTTCCCCTGAGGAAAGCTCCTTTAGCAGGCGGCTGAAAGCAAAGAAAACAGCTCAACTGATATCTGGATGATTTATTATACTGACACGCTGGTCTCTGTAGGACAACTGCCCCACTGGCGACTATTCTCTCTTTATGAATCCGGAAAGAAAATACAAACTGCTTGTTTAAATGTGTCAAAGCCGAGTCTATGAAGATTACTTTGGCAACAGGGAGGAGGAATATGAATCAGTTGCACTGCCTAAACACAGCAATTTAAAATACTGTCGCAAAAATATTTGAAAAGCAAGGAGAGTTTAATGAGTTGGACCGACATTGGGATTCATGATACGACATGATCTTGACGCCTTGATCCAATTGCAGAATAATCATTTTTGACCTGCCAACGAGCTTTGCAGGAACCTGGAAAGGCGAAGAGTTAGTTCTCGCAGCAGAGGCGTGCACAGACATTTTGGGTTGCAGGTTCTTAAGTGTTAAACAACGGCACCTTGTGCGGCACTTGAAAGTGCTGGATGCCTTAGTAGTCTGAGATTTATTACAGTCCACACTACACTGTAAAAAACAAACAAAAAATACAACAATTTCAGAAGGGCAGTATTTGTCCAGAGGAAGAAGTGCAGGTTCTCTAGCACCACCTAGTTTCCATCTGTGGTCCTCCCTGCATCACAGCATTTAAATGTTGCTAATGCCACATTATTCTTGCTTTTTTGCCGTTAACATCCTCATTTGAATTAGAGCAAGCAAGGAAAGCCTGAGTGGGGTTGGCATTTTGGTTTTTGACCATTTCATACTCAGGTTTCAAGAGCTCAACAATTTATGCCCACTTTGGTGACACTTCATCAGAGTGAGCACGTGACCTGGAACTGACTTCAACAGATAACAGGTGAGCTGAAGAGATCACAAAGAAGTCACTTAGTTTTATCCATTTAATCATCCTGGACTTGGAAGAGTTGGCAGACTTAGAAATCTCAGACTTAAGTCAATGGATTTGCAATCATAAGTAGTGAGGCATGCAATAAATTGCTACTCTGCTTATGCTAACTGCTTCTAAAAGTTGCAAAAGGAAGCTTAAATTTTCAAAAAGATAGTGTTTCCACATGTCATGTCTGCGAAAATTCTCTTTTCGCTAAATTAGATTTTACCAAAGAGGATTAATTCTGACCCTGCACAATTTGATCAAATGCTTTCTTTAAACTTTCTTCTTTTGACACTGCAAAATCCTGAACTATAAATGTCTAATGCTGTTAAACCATGTTGCCTTATTATTATATTAAACAGACTGGCATGTAATCATCCCTCCTCCAGCCACAGTATGTCAGCCCGTCCTAACAGCCCATAGTTCTTCTGCATGCTTCTTCTAACAGTCTCTATTTCTGTCCTCTCCACACATTATTCCAAGTCGGAGACAGAGTCTCCTTTGTGTGCTGCCCAGGGAGTGATGTGTAGGATTGAAAAAGGGGATATTTTTGACCAAAAAGGCAGTCTGAGTCTCAGAATGGCACAACATGTGTTGCCAATGCCATTTACCAGAGAGGGGGGAGGTAGGGGTTGATCCTTTCAAAATTCTCCCACATCCAAAGTAAGCAACAATTACCAAACACTCACTCTTTCACAGCTAAGACAGAAAAACAAAGCAAATAACCGTTCAGAGGAGGATTAGACACAACTCTACTTTTTCAAGTAGGAGAGCAACGCTCCACTGATTCATAAACATTTACTTGGTTTTAAACAAACTCACTGTCTGAAAGTTCTGGAGCTCCACCAGCGTCTTCTTGTCCACCACCACCGGTCCCTTGAGCTTGCAGTGGAAAGCTTCTTGTATTCGGCGGTGGGAGGCCATTCCCTCCAGTGTCAGGAGGGCTGTAGGTTGCTGGCTGGGGCTTGTTTGCCTGTCAAGTGCCACTGCCCTCCTTTCTGTAGCCTCTGAGAGGAATACAGCCTGGTTGTTACATTGCAAAGTCACCTCACAGTAAAACTTTAACTTTTCTGACATGATGTTCTGCGCTCTAAAAGCCCCCCCAGTTGGTTTTGGCTAATAAGTTCGTGTGTATCTGGACAATGGGTAGTTTCAAAAACCTCTCAATTGTTAAGTCACAATCCACATAGAACCAGTTTTAGCAGCAATAACTTGAAATTGTCACTGATTATGTTCCTTTAAGGACAGAGTTTCTAGGTGCAGCCGAGGTGTTGATGGTATCCGTTTCGGTTTTTGCAAATATTGTTGTCCTACTGACTTCATCAGGATCAGTGCCTCGAAATCTGAGACCATGGTCTTGAGTGGTCGATCAACGTTCCTACCCTTACCTGTGGTCACGAGCTTTAAGTGGATAATAAAAGAATGAGATTGAAGATAAAAGCCCCCAAAATGAGTTTTTTCCATAGAGTATCTGGGCTCTGCCTTAGAGAGGGAGAGGCTATGCTTCTTGGCTGGCCTGGGAATGTCTTGGGATTCCTCCAGAGGAAATGTCTGACTGACATGGGAGGAGCCAATTGTTTGAAAATAGACTTATAGCTTTGCACAGATTGCTGTCTACCAATAATTGGTTCTATTGGGTCATTGTAAGCACTGTTAACATCATGTACTACAATTCTAGTTTATGAAGGTGATCAGCGCCTTCCCTCTTAAATCCTATGGTTTTCTGTGTAGCGATGTGTTTACCTTTAATCATGTCTTTGAACTCCTGCAAAAGAACTTCCTGGGTCACTTCAGCCCCTGGAAAGCCAGGAGGTCCTTGGGGGCCCGGTGGACCCGGAGGACCCGGTGGTCCAGGCTATCAGAAGAGAAAAACAGTCATGCTTTAAAATGAATGATTCGCTTATTGTTTTGTACAGATAATCAGCGACAGTAACATTTCTTTTGAGAGACTGAAAAGACAGTTTAGGTTTACCAGAGCTGGTCTGCGTTTGCGGCACTTTCTGGGGAGGTTTCCAACTGGTCGCTTGACAAAATCCATCCATGACCCTAGTGGATCCACCCGTTGGTGATCAGAAGTCTGCAGCAAGGAAGAAAACCGTCAGTGATTACACCCAGAGCTAGATTTATCCATACATTTTCTACAAATGCTTCCTTCTGTTTACATCTTTGTGAGAAGATTTGCAAAACCTGTTGATGAATAAGACACGAAGTTCACTCAACAGAGTACGATTGGAGTGTTTCAGGACCGGCCCTCTTTTTTTTGGACTTCAATATTCCCACCATTGCTAAATCAGAAGTTATGCTGACAGAAAATCTATGCAAAGCTGAAGTTAGCTTAATTTCTGCTGTGGCTTTATGTTGTTGTGTTGTGGCTTTGGTATAACCCTTTTGGGCCACCGTACATGTGAACTGGGATTTGATTCAGAGCCTTCTTATGAGGCGGTAGTGTATCTACAGAGCAACAATAGTGCTTCAATATGGAAATAATAAGGCTATAAAGACAACTTCTGCCTCATGTTTCTCAGTGATGCAAATGTATTTGAAACTTTTTTTTTCTTTAAAGCCTAATAAGTCGTTTGGCTTTTTAAGGAAAAAATATATAAAACTGTTGTGTCAACAAACTAATCATTCATTTTACAGTAAAGTAATTCTGCCCAGTGGGATGTAATGCAGAACAGCCACAAAGATTAGTACAAAGTCATTATTGTTTCTTTTAAAACCACTTTTGGAAAAGCTCCTGCTAAGACACAATTAAGTGGTGCCAGACAGCAGGGAATGGTCAAACAAGGAAACCTCCTCCTCTCTTCCTCTCATAACTCATCAGCATCAAGCCTTTTTCGCATTGGCATCAGTCACTGTCCTCCTCATGTGCTTTTTTTCTTCTTAATTAATTCACACAGGAGGCCCGTTTTATATTGCCACTCATGAAAATATAATTACACCTCAAACGTTTTTATGTTCCGTCACACTGTAACCACAAACCTTAATGTATTTTACCAGAAACGCAAAACAAAGTTGTGCAGAGTGGTGAAGTAAAATGAAAATAGCTACTCAATTTATTGCAAATAGCGATCAGAGTAGTCTACTGGACGTTTGTTTTCAGGCCGCTTTTCGCCACAAATAATATCCTTCAGAGTTCACGTAATTTAAGATAAACAAATTAGAGATGCTTATTCCCCTTCAAGCAGGACAGCAACACTCAACATACAAGCAGAAAAATGATTTGGATGAAATCACATTCAGTTGTTCACTCAGTCTAGATCTATGTCAACATAGAATCTGTTGCAAGACTTGAAAACTGCACTCCAATCTCCATCTAACCTGTTTTGCAAACAGGAATGTACAGATATTTCAGTCTGAAGATGTCTATAGATAACTGCAGGGAAGAAGTTATGCTAAATCAAAATGCACGGCATCCTTTTCAGATTTCATTTTGTTCAAAAATTGTTCAAAACAAAGTTTCATTTTCCTTCCACTTCACAATTAAACACTACTTGGCATTTTCTCTATCACATAAAACTCCTGGAAAAGGTCAAGGAAAATGACTGTATGTGCAAAATAGCCAAGGAGGATTAATGTAAATATACATTTGTGGAGTTTTTCCACATTAAAATTTCAATAAGCACCCTGCTGCTCTATGTGATCTCAATGCTGTAAACAACAGACTTCATTTACTGTAGTTTATGATAAGGAAAAAACATTGCATAATGTTTTTTCCTTCCTCAGAGTCAGAAAAGTGGTTTTCTTTTTTTTAGTCTTGATTTCAAGCCCTATGAAAATAACTGAACTCTAACAAGAAAGACTGCAAGTATATGCAGAACGTGGATATATATGGATAAGTTAAACAGTCAGTTTTTTATTACTCTGGAATACCTCATTTATTATAAATTACAGCGGCAAACAGACTACGATCTGTTGGACAGATAAGGAAGCACGAAGGCCTCTGGAAGCAACATTTTTTATGTCCACTGGTGCAACTGGTTTGTTTTCATTTGGGTAAAATGAGAGGCTGAATGAATTCCAATTAAATGGAGCTCAAATGTTACCCCAACTTTCCCCTGAACGTCCAGGAGCCTTGAGTTGAGATAGAAGAGGAGATACAGACGAGGCATGGAGGTGAGCTGTCTGAAATGGAATTTGTTTAGGTTTGGCAGCAGAACACAGATCACTTATCTACTAAACCAACATGCTCCCTTCTGCTCTGCTGAAGACATGCCTCTTGTTGCACCGCAACAAAGTAACTCCTTGTTTGTCTTTGTAATATGCTGCAGGAGAAATCTTCCCTTTTTTTTATGTTTTGGGATTTGCAGCACTTGCACCCTGTCTCTCGCTGACAGCAGACAAAATAAACAGATTCTGCGCCGGCTGCCGGCAGGTTGTTGCATACGTTGATATTATTTCCAGGTTTGGAAACGGATAAAAACTAAAAGCGATCAAGTGTCAAGAATACTGAATATTGGAGTACAGTTGGATCGAAAGCCTCTTTGAATTTTAAAGTTTAAAAAAATCAAGCATTGAATTAGTTTTTCAGTGTTTATAAAAATCAGATGTTAAGAAATGCAATTTTCATACAAGTTAAGAATTTTATTTATATTTTTTGAAAGGTTTATTACACTTGTTACTATTCAATGGTAGCTTGATGGCAAGAAAGGCAACAAGAGAAGGCTAAGACAGAGCACACTGGTACAGGACAGTGTGCCTGCTTATGTGACCGGTGGATTTCTGTGTTGTGTGTGTTGTGTGGTGATCAGACAAACCACAAGACATCAAGTCTGGGTTTGGAGGCGGTATCCGTTTATTTAATCTGTCAATCGGGAGATATTAGCATTAGCACCTAGCATGTGCTCCAGTTCTCCAACCCGATCTATACAAAATAATAGTTAGCATGCATCAAATGATATAAAGGTGTAATAGCAACTCAAATGAAAATATCCAAACACTTATCATTAATACAGAAGGAAAAATAAACATTTGAACAATATAAATGAAAGGATTACAATAGATTATAAAACTTGCCTCTCCCCAGTGGAACGAATAACAAAAGGGGAGAGGAAATTAATAACTTAATATTTATAATAGTCCTGGAGGACCCTGAACAAAAGAAGAAGAAAATAAGGCGGAGTTGAAGGACCAAACCTCTTATAGTAGACACAGAGGAACACAGCAACAGTCAAGTAGAAGCAGACAAATACATAAAAGAACACATTTTGTGGAAATATAAAACTATTAATATAGACCCAGTTACACTTAGTCAGGTGCCAAGTGGTAGCCACCAAAACCCACAACTACAGTTTAGCCAACTTCTGTTTTAGCACACATTTCATTAAGCTAACTTCTCATTTTAGCATAGCTTTCATTTTAGCATAAATTTTGATAAGCTAACGTTCAGTTGTAGCATAAATTTCTTCAAGCATAGCTTGCATTCTAGGGTTATGCTTCCTTTGAGGTATTTATGGTTACGTTGTGGCTTCACATTTCTTCTACCATTCTGAGCCCTTTGTATGTTCTGTCATATGTAACAAACAAATCCAACTGTTTCCTTAATGGAACCTGCAGTGCCATGGCGCTAATAGAGCTACAAAGTTATAGATCCAGGGAAAGACGAGACTTTTCATATGCCTCGACTCTGACAAGGTTCCCAAGGCATTTGGAGGGGAAACAGGTCGACAGTATCACAGATCCTTCACCTTACCCAACAGTTGCCATGTGGTGTTTTGCAGTATGTTAGTTGAAAAGCTTAATCTTGCAATTTTAGAAATGAGCAAATATAAGTCAGTTCTTTTTTGGAAACCATTCCTTGGTTAAAAAAAAATGCCTGAGTTAAATTACATGGTTCCTGTTTTGAAGTGTATTAAAGAGAGAAGCAGAAGTTTATGCAATAATTTCTTAATGTTCCTAGAATTTTACTACTATGTTACTATACTACTGCAACAAAAACTGAATTTATTTCAAGGCTATTGGTTTAATCAGTAAAACACTATGGGGTGCACTTTTAGAAAAAATCCTATTAGATATTTTCTTCTGCTCCTATAATAAAATATGGCATGCATAGACTGATTGTTGCTTTTTCCAATTGTGTCATCAGACAAGCCAGTCACCATGTGTTTGCAACGGACCCTAGACATTAAAAATAAACCGAGAGTTCCCAGACTAAATTATATGTGAACATTTTTCTGCCAATCTTAAGGCTCTGAAATGAGCCTTAAAAAAGCTTATATTAACAATTCATATAATAATTTACCACAGAGTTCTTTAACTCTTAATAAAAATAGCCTCTTTGACAACCAGAAAGCTTTATCTACTCATTTTATTTATTTATTGAAGCGCCGTGAAATCGCACTGTGTTCTTTTTTGGTTTTTTTGAGTTTCAACACTTTGAGAGTTGCCCCACACATGCTATATTAGAAAAAAAGGAGAATCCTTGCCAAGATATCAGTCATTCTCTTCAAATGTATGAAACACAACATTATAATTAAACCATTAAACTATTCCCCTCAGGGATTTTCTGTGCTCAGAGAAGAAAGGCTATAACTAAGGTAATTATTACCTTCATTTTTGAGCCATGGAATAACAGCAAATCACTGCATAAATAATTGAATCATCAAGTGAAGGAATGCTCAGTTTTTTCCATTAATCACACCATGTTCTTGTCTTGTTTTTTTTTGTCTCGCTTCTACATACTATCACAGAAATATAAGCCGTAGTGATGGCTGGGATCACACATACAGCATGCCAAGAAAATGGCTGATTCATTGTATGCAGGTGGGAGTAAAAACTTCAAAGAGTCCACACATGCAGATCCAAAAAAAAAGGAAAAAAAACCTTTCTGCTGCTTGCTGTCAGATGCTTTCCATCTCTCATTGGCTGCTTTTGACTAGGGTGTGAAGTGAAGCACGGATTCCCCGACATTTCTTGGCCTCTGCTCGAGCAAGCTGTGAACAAGTGAGGAAACGAACGCAGGTATGAAAGCTCAGAGTTGATGAAGAACAGAGGTGCTCTGGCTTTGATCACCGCTGATGTGTGAGGGCCTTAAACTTGTCTCATCTATCAGCAGTTTCAAGCACACGCCCTCCCAGCACGGTGCGCGAGAATGTGTCGGTTATCATGTGTAAAGGTGAGAAATGTCAAGTCCTCCAGACCGTTGTTATCCTTGTTGAGGGGGTTGCCAAAAAAAGGGGAGCAGTAATCTTACTTTTACCTCACAAAAAGCCTGAGTTCAACAATTCTGACGTAATCCTCTTTTATAGAAGGAAGCCTGGTGAAAGATCCTTGATGGCACTTTTCGTCTTGTTTGATAAAATGTTAAATCCAGCAGGCATTTAGCAAAAGGTGAAGACGTAGCAAGACAAAAGTGAACAAGAAATATATAATATTTTAAAATCGGTATAAAAAGTGTCTTTTCATGATAAGTTAGAAGTTAACCAAGCCTGAATATTAGTATTTCTATTTCTCTAATGGAATGGATCGCCGGGCTGCACAGTGGCGCAGTTGGTAGAGCTGTTGCCTTGCAGCAAGAAGGTTCTGGGTTTGATTCCCGGCTTGGGGTCTTTCTGCATGGAGTTTGCATGTTCTCCCTGTGCATGCGTGGGTTTTCTCCGGGTACTCCGGTTTCCTCCCACAGTCCAAAAACATGACTGTTAGGTTAATTGGCCTCTCCAAATTGCCCCTAGGTATGAGTGTGTGTGTGCATGGATGTGTGTCCTGTGTGTCTCTGTGTTGCCCTACGACAGACTGGCGACCTGCCCAGGGTGTACCCCGCCTCTCGCCCGAAACGTTAGCTGGAGATGGGCACCAGCAACCCTCCTGACCCCATTAAGGGACAAGGGTGCAAGAAAATGGATGGATGGATGGAATGGATCGCCGTTGAACAGAAAACTGGCTGTTTGATTAAACACCACATCTAAGAAAATCTAAATGCATTTTTCAGCAAAACACTCAAACACCAACTATACCTTAAAATGCATTAACCAACTGTTTCACTATGTTGTTGTCAAGACACCTTTGAGAGCTTTAATAAAGGCTGAAGAAAAAAATATGTACAGTTTTAAACCGTCTTAGGGCAGAAGTTAATATTTACTCTCATGGGGGTAAATATTCAGTGGCGAGGAAAATAAATTGGGGATGTCCTGATCAGGTTTTTCTGCTCCTGAGTCGAAGTCATTTCATTTTGATTTCAGAATGGGTTGATACTGAATCCCAATCCGATACTTCAAAAATACATTTAAAAAAAGAAAGAAGTTGCTATATAACGCCATCACTGTGTGATCCAGACAGTATGGAAATAAATATCAGCACTGAAAAGGCAAAAGTGACTAAAAGTACTTGAAACATTTTGAACTACAAGTAAACTTTTAGAAATTTCAATTTAATACTGTAAATAATCAAAAATAAATCAGTTTTAGTATCAAAGGCACATATCAGAGGCACATAATGTGGAGGAAATGAATCAGTGACTGGTGCTGTTTGAATCAAAGATGACTGAGGAAACAAGAGGAGAAGCGCGTAACTTTTAAAGAAATTTCATGAATTTTTTTATTGCAGTTTGAAGCCAAAATAAAAACACTTCTAAGTGAGAAGCTGGTAAAAAAAATAGCTTTTTTAATAACTAAAGCATGTGAGATGCATTAGTTTTGCTAAGCATTAACCATATACACAGTGTGTAACATCCGTTCAAACTTGAAACTGATAAATGATTCACAATTCTAGAGTGAGGTTTTGATCCGAATCTCCAAACATAAAATACTGTAACATTATCAGTCTGAATCTGTGTAAAAGCATTTCATTTCTCTTCTCAATTTTACACTAAAACACTGAGATGACCGACTGGGTTTAAAAGTTTTAATTGTATAGAAAAACAAGGTTTACTCCTGCTGTCCATATTAAAGTTTGGTGTAAACAAGCAATAAATAAAAGTTTAAGAACATTCAACCAATGAGATTTGTTTAGCACTCTGCCAATTGCAAAAACACCCACAATGTTCAGAGTCTGTTTTCTTTAGTAGATTTTAATGATATGCTGATTTGACTCTGGTTTCTACCTGGCAAATGATGGGAGTAGAAAAATGATCCCAGGAAGCCACACTGGTTCCTGGAAATGTCCCTGCTGTTAATCACCATTAGGCATTAAAATTTACATAAAAACAAAAACAAAAGAAATCCCTGCAGCTCTACATGTACTAAGCAGGTTTTTCTAACATGCCAGTTGTGAAATCTGAGTCTAACTCTGCACAATTAATTTCTGAAGTTGTTGATTATAATCTTGCTACATCATTTTGAGACCTTTTGTTATCAAGCTGTGACCCCAACATGGAAGTGAATCAAGCTTCAAGCTTGTTTACTGGGAACTTTCTAAACACAGAAAACAACATGAAGTTTTGCTGTTTTGTCCTTTGGGGCCTTTCAAAGGGAAACAAATGAATTTATGCTGTGATTACAACAAGTTCTGCAAACATAATTTAGACTTCAGTCTATTCATATTGCCTGTGGTTGAATTTAACTTGACAGATTTGTTACAAAAACTGTGTTTTTCTTTTCCTTCTCTCCTCCGTGCTCTGCAAAATGTTAAAAACAAATGTTGTACTATATGAACTTTTGGATCTTTTCTGTAAAATCTTAATCATAGATGTTTCTGGCAGTCAAATAAATCAAGAGACAATGCAACAATGCTGCATCCTTGAAGTTTCCACATAAGCATGCTTTGTCTTTCCACCAGTGACTGTTCTGGTAATCACAGCGGACAATAAAGCATATTTTTATTGTTTTATTTTTCATAGTTTTCTCTGGCCTGGTGGTTTTAGAGGTTTTGGATTATTTGGTGAAACAGTTGTAATCATGATAGATTGTTCACACTGGGCCATGAGATTTTATTACCCAGAGAAAAAGAGCTCTTCTGTGTTCACTGCTTTTAATGTGTTTTTCATGTAGTTTTGAGAAAATTAGGTAGAATTTATTTGAAGCAATAAAACGGGAAATATTTCCCTGGGGCAGCGTGCCACCGAAAACACAAACACAACTGTTAAAACATGTCTCTGGGGCCGCAACCAGATACCGCAATCCTACCCTTCTGCAGGCAGCTCCTGAATTCCTCCAGCTTAACTTATCTTGTTTTCACGTCAGCGTTATGTGTTTTCCTACCTGTATGTACACACGAGACGACATGAAACATTTAGCTGCTGATAAAGAATGTTGCACACGGAGGTTTAAGGTTGAGCGGGATGATGGAAAGTCTTTTATAATCTCTTGTTTTTACATCGCTGCACTGCTCCATGTGCAGTCATCCATGCATGAGTTGGAAGGGCCCAACGTGGGGCCGATGCCGCCCCAGCAGGCAGGCAGGGATCCCCAGGCTTTCCGGGATGAGTTTATCCCGTTAACCTGCGTGCATCCCAGCCATCATACATCCACCTCCGTGTTCCCCATCGCTGCTCTTCAAAGAGACAGATTATCACCTTGTGGATTTGTTGCGGGAGAGCTAAATACGGATAGGCATGCAATGTTGACTCTGTGCTGTTGTCACTATTCTGTTACACAATGTGAAAGCATTCTCTGCAGAACATAACCACCCTGACGCACACTGAAGTTTCTGTCAGTGGCCTCATAAATGTTTCAGGAACACAACAGAAAGTTTGAGCGAAATGTGGTCCGACTGTGTTATTGACAATGTTGGTGAGAGATTAAATGAATTTACAAACGTGACAGTCCATGAACACATTCCATTTTAGCCCTTTGAACTTCTATGTATTGGGATTTTATGGACTGTTACCCATGTTTAAAAAATATGTAGATATGAGGAAATTTTTATCTAAAGAAGGCAAAGAGAAGGCTAGGAGATTTTCTCATACAATGCTAATGATACTGGGTTTTTCAGTTTCTTGTCATTAGGCTGGGAAACATTTGCTTTGTTAAAGACTTTGTCCTATTTTCTATGAATACACAACTTAAATCTCAATAAACTGCAAAAACACAAATACTTACCAAGTATTGGACCATGAAAAAGTACTGGCTATAAGTGAAATAATCCGCCAGCGGACAAGACATTTTAACTTATAATATGGGAAAAATATCTTGTTCTACTGGCAGGTTATTTAATTAATAACTAGAACTTTTTCAGCAACAGTAATGAATTATTGACTTCAAACAAGCTCCCATATCTCGCTGAAAATTTACTTGTGCCTTAGTTTTGACTTATTTCAAGTGTGCTAAAATATTTGCATTAAAAACTAGACCAAAACTATACGCTCAGATTTTGTGTTTTTGAAGTGAATGTTTAAAACCAACTGATAAAGTACCTCATAGTTGCAAAGTGGAAGGAAAATGCTACCTTCAATATTATAACTGGAAAATCTTTGCTTATAATTTCAGACCCATTTAATGTGAGACCTCTAAAATAGAACATAGTATGTGCAATTGCCTTCAGAAGTCCCTTAATTACTAATTAAATTACACATGAGTGGAATCTAATCTCAGTTTTTGTGTTCTGTGAAAGCATCAGAGAGTCATGTTTAGTGAGAAAACATCATCATGGAGACGAAGGAACACAGCAGACAGAGTAACTATGGTAATGTCTAAAGCTGAGATTGGATATAAAACAAAATTTAAGGCTTTAAACATCTCACTGAGCTCTGTTCATCGTCATCTGAAAAAGGAAAGAGTATGGCACAGCAAACTACCAAGACATGGCAGTCCATCTAAACGGCAAGGAGCGCATTAATCAGAGAAGCACTCGAAAAGTTCATACTAGAGAAAATGCAGAGATCCAAGATTAATCGTTAGCTGCATAAATTTGGTCTTTATGAATAAACAGCAAGAAGAAATCCACTGCTTATTTAAAGTTTGCCACAAGCCAGAAGGATCTGGGCTACATGCAAAGCATAAAAGAATAACATCACACACTTTCACTTTCCTTATGGTTAAACTTGATGGTGGCAGCATCATGCTGTGGTTAGAAATGACGTAGAGATGGATTCTTGTCTGAGGCTGCAAAAAAATTGAGGCTGCTTTGGAAAATTTACCTCCCAACAAGACAATGTTTTCAAATATACCGTCAGATTTACAGTTGAATTGTTTAGATGAAACCACATTCGTCTGTTTAAATGGCCTAGTCAAAGTGCAGCTCTAAATCCGATACGCGAAAACCAACATTTTGAAGTTTTGACGATCTCCATTCAATAAAATGAGCAGTAACTTCTGTTTCTGGCTGCAAAAGTAGAGACATTCCCAAAGACCTGCAGCTGTAATTACAGCTAAAGTTGGTTTCACAAAGTATTTAGTGATGAGGATCAAAAAAAAAATGAAGAAATTAAATACATTCTAGTTTACGGTTGTAACATGACAAAATGTGAAAAATTTAAGGCTCTGAATACAGCATGTTTGCCTGATCACCAGAGAAAATCTTGGCCTTACCCTCCTAAAAAAGGCAATATAAGATTAAAAGAAACATGATTGCTGGCTAACATCTGTTGTCTGTACAAATTACAGCTCTATTGCCGGAGTGAGTGCCCATTTTCCCTGTGGTAGGTAAAATGAGAAGTTGAAACGCAGTAGGATCCCGATCCAGCCCAGAAACAGAGTTTACTCTGTGATTTGACTGTAGGCAGAACATCCATCTAAGCTCATCAGGGGCTCTCAATTGAGTTTGAAAGCATTTTCCTTTTTCACTTTCTTGCAGCTTTCTCTGATGGATGGGCTGAGTGGTAAGCGCTTGATGGATGCAAACAGGGCCTGCAGCGCGCTAAATTTCCCAAAGCAACGCTAAAAGGGATCTACTGGCAAGAAATACAGAGCAAAATTTCAAACTATTTGTTTTTTATTTAGGACTGGGAAAATAAAGATTTTAATTGTAATAATTATGCTGCTTGCTGGATGTGCCATAAAATATCCATAAACAACAGATGTCTTTCTTCTATACAACTTTAAAGCAGGCATTTTCTGCCTAAAATTTAATGAATATCATAACCAGTTGGATATCATAAAATCCATCCATCCATCCATTTTCTTAACACCCTTGTCCCTCAGTGGGGTCGGGAGGGTTGCTGGTGCCTATCTCCAGCTGGCGTTCCGGGCGAGAGGCGGGGTTCACCCTGGACAGGTCGCCAGTCTGTGACAGGGCAGATATCATAAAATCTACTGTGAAATTTACAGAATGCAAAAATATTTTTATATTTTAAATTTACAAATTTTTGCTTGCAGAAACAATCCTGGCCAATCTTCTAACCAAAGCTTAGCACACAGAAAAATATATCTGTAGATCTCACCATTTTTCTTATGCATATTGCAAAATCTACTGGTTTTGTTTATGCATTCCTCTATTCCTCCTCAATTATTAGTTTTTGATTATAAACCACTACTCATAAATTACACTTTCATTTTTATAATGCCACATATCTGACTTTTTCTCTTAATGCACATTTTCCGAACAACATGTCCAAATGCACATTCAGTGTACGCGCAGGATAAAGATGAAATGTAGCTCTGTCTTTTTTTTTTTCATATACATCTATTATTCTATAAAACCACAAAAAACAAATCTTGGTGCAGTGACTGATGCATGAGCAGAATCAGGAAAGATTAAGAGATTTCCATAAATCTGACATCAATCCAAACAGAACGGCTGCACTGTGTCTGCAGGGGGAAGACAAAACCTTTTGGTTTATTTTGCTTGCAAATCCCAGATGTGGTGACAAGAAGACTGTTTACGACATGTTTCTTTTGCAGATGACTTCATGGGGTCATTTTCTCAGCGTTAAATAAGCATCACCTCTGTTTTCTGACACGCCAACACGATGCCATGCAGACTGGGGACAGATCCTGTTAGGCCTAGCATAAGAGCAGCGCGTGCTCGCGCAGTGGTCCTGCTTCCTGTGGGACATGGCCCCGTCTCCTATGTGTGGGCTGATTCTGAAGGTCCCGCACGCTGCGGCATTAATCATCACCAGGGATGAGAGAAAGGAAACAAAAACCTTTGCTTCAGGCTAAACCCTGCTATTACTCAACACGCCAGGCGTGATGTTTGACTTGAGTCTCTCCATTACAGCCCTCATAGATCCCTC
The DNA here is from genome assembly GCF_904066995.2 of Poecilia reticulata. Lineage (NCBI taxonomy): Eukaryota > Metazoa > Chordata > Actinopteri > Cyprinodontiformes > Poeciliidae > Poecilia > Poecilia reticulata. Next base: position 28,762,776 of record NC_088836.1, on the reverse strand, counting down.
GCTGCTCTGAAGCAGTGACAGATTCTTCTCATCTTAAGCGGGAATCCCTGTAAGGCCTAAATATTTGACATTGTGCTCCAAAACTGTAGAATACGACGGGTTACAGAGGTCAGGCTTGTCTGAAATGTTCGTTCTCTGCACGAAAGAATCCCTCTTGTTGCAAAGACGATTGCTGGGCTCCGTTTCAAACGGAAAATCTGCAGAAGAATGCAGCATCCAACTGGACGCTGCTAGCAGCCCACACACAGGATTGGTCAGATAGACATGCCATCATTACAACGGTTTCCACTGGCCACAAAGGGGAAAAAATGTAAATGCGGGTGTAAATGTTTGGCTGGTCAGAGAACACGACACGCCAAGACAGCCGCAACTGGATGGGCTTCTTTCTCTGAGACCTAACAGACGTGTGACAGGATAAACATGCAAAAAAAAAAAGTTCGTCATATTTTAATAATGTGTGTGAGAAAGAATTTATTTCACCAAAATAATACTATTGCGTGGTACTTAACTTTTTATATTCCTTCACAAAAAAACAATGCATCCTTGCTGACATTCAGCCACTTTACAACCACAGATTTCCTTTTGGGTTAGTAGGATTTTAAAAGATAGACCAGCACAAGTGATCTGTAACTGTGAATTGGGAGGAAGTACATACATGGTTTCTCTGGAGGAGCTCCAGAGATCCACATCTCTGGTGGGAGAATCTGACAGGAAAGTTACTGCATTTAAAGTTCGCTTTTCCACTATGCAGTGGATACTGTAAACGTGGGAAAAGATGCTCACATGCACACATGAATCAAATGGGTTATTGGCAAATGTTTGTAGAGCCAAGCAACATGCTAATAGCTTAAACCAAAGAATATTTAACTCTTAAAATGTCCCAGTCAGAGTTTAAACCTACATCCATTTGAGAATCTCTGGTAAGGCTCTGAAATATGAGTTCAGCTGTCTGTCTAACTTGACTGATCCTTAGCTATTTTACAAAGAAGAATTCATGTCAGTCTCTTAATCAGCAGAGTCCAAACTGTTTGCAACAATGGCCAGAATCCCAAAGCTGAAAGTACTCAGGAGTCACATTGTTTTGAAATGCTAAATATTTTTGTTGTGACTCAGGTTTCAGCAATAAGTCAAACATGCAATATTTTAATGAATCAACGTAGAATTTTTTTGTTTCAATGAAAGGCAGTTTCCTGACATTTTTGGGGAAAAACTCTTCTATTAACCAAGCTTAATAGAAGAATTAATGTGCTCACATATTATTTTGTTTTTCAGTAAAAGTAACTGGATATTTATAGTCCTATTTACTATTAAATTAAATTTAAAAACACGTCTATTGAAAGAATAATGCTTTATAGAAAGAAAAGTGTCATGATGATGTTTTGCTGGTCATTCTATGACTTTTGTCTTTTTTTTATTTCTTGACGTAAGATTATTGCGATTCGAATAAACCTGAACTGAACTGAATTGAAACGGAAGAAGAATTAAATTTGTCATTTAAATTGTCATGCTAAAAGTTAACAGAAGTGTTCACTGGAGGGCTAGTCTTGAACAGCAGTCGAGTCGGGCCCCACAAAATTGTTCCAAGGGCCACTCTTTGGACACCTGTGCACTTTTGATTTTTACTTGTAAATAATTAAAAGTAAAAAAAAATGTCTTTCCTTTACACAGTTATTTACGCTTTGTTTTGGTCTAACTCATAAAATTCTGATAAAATACATTCTGGTTGAGGTTCTCTGACAACAAAATATGAAAAATTGTCTGAGAACTATTTCAAGGTGCTGTCAGTTTGCCCAAAGAGTGATTATGTCATTAACGTCTGATTGTGGAAAATGAGATGAAAAGAAAAGAGGGAGGCACCCGGGCCTAATCCTCACTGAGGTGTTCCCTTTCAGGGCCCTTTCTACGGGGCTTTGTGAGGGGCTTACATGGCATGCTGCCCGAGTTTTCAGGACCACGCCGCTCCTATCGGATGTCCCAGACACAGTGGAGGCAGACTGGGCCCATGCATGACAGAATCGATGTGCTGAGAACAGCATCGCCCCAAGTCTTTTAAAGGTGACCTATTATGCTTCCTTGAACAGGTTAGGATAGGTCTATGGGCTATCCAAAAACATTTTCAGGACATTTTTGCACAAAATCAAGTTACTGAGATGTTAGTTTGCTCAGTTGCCTGTTTTGAATGCCTTTCAGAATGAGCTGTTTTAGGGTGTCTTCTCACTTCAAACCCAATAAACTGCTGCTGGCCAAGGCCCCTCAGCACACTTGAACGTGGCTGCAAACAGATGTACAATTATACAATCACACATCTTTGAAAAGCAGAGGTAGAGCCTCCTGCACAACCAACAAGAATGCAGCAAGAGGTTTTTGAATGGTAAGTCATCAACAAAACATTTTTCTAGCAGCCATTGTACAGCACCAGAGTTGGGTTGCAAGATTTATTGTTACATTTACTTGAATAACTTTTTGGGAAAAAATTACTTTTAGGTGTACATTTATTATGCTGTACTTTTTATTTCAGTTGAGTAATTTTACTATGAAGCATCACTACTCTTCCTTGAATTTATGTATGCTCCATCTACTAAGTATTTTCACTGAATGAAGAACATCACTGTTTTCACCAAACATTCAACAGTTTCATAGTAAAGTTTCAGAAGTTTGAAAAATGTTTCTTTTGCCTTATTTTGTAATTATGTTATTAATATGAATTATTTTCATTTTGGTCTATAAAATACCAATACCAAAATAACAAAATGTTATATTTTGGTCTGTGTGATGATACCGTTTTGTTCTTACTTGAGAAACCTTCAATGATTACTGTTTATTTTTTCTTGAGTAAAAATATGTTGAAGTAGTTCTACTGTTACTTGAATACAGTTTTGGGTACTCTAACTTCACAAAATGAAGAACAAGCTTGTTTAAAAAGAAAACACAACCGACTAACTGTGCTTGAGTTCTATTTGGGTTGCTAGGTAACGGGTTGGGCTTTGCTGGGGTTGCTAGGTAACGGGCTGGGCTTTGCTGGGGTTGCTGGGTGAGGGGCGGTGCCTCCTGATTTGTGATGTTATACTTGGAAGGTTTTTTGAAACGACACGTTTTCCAGACACCGAAAAATATTAACTTAGTAACAAAAAGCAACTGGGTGAGTTTTTAAGTGCTTGGGCTGTTTTTAGAAGCAGCAGAGACCCAAATGGAAGTACAAAAGCATTCAAAATGTGAATTTTTAATAAAATGTCCTTTCTTTTTTGTATGTTTATTGATTTTTTTGCATATGGAACAAAGGTGTTTACATATTCTAGGGTGTAAAAATGTTGAGCTGTTTTACAAACTGTTTACACCATTGACTTTAAAATGCATGTTTTCAGGAACAAAGAACACATACAGAACACCTCCACAGAGGTGAAAATGTCTTTTTTAATATCTTCCCACCTAACTTTCCTAGCCTTGCCAGGGGTTACATCACATCCTGTGAGGCACCATGGTGATAGGGGGGTTGGCGAAGACACCGCGCAGGACGTAGCACAGAGGTGAGACATCGCGGAGGCTCAATCTTCAACAGGCTGCAAGGCCTGACATAAGGTCATCCTTCATAGCTGCTGCTTTTACAGGGCTAACCAAGTCAAATAAACAGGGGCAGGCCACAGCCACCTACAAAGTGTTCTTAAAGATACAAAGGAGACCTCACTGTGTGGTTTCAGGACGGGAGGAGGGGTTACCACGAGACGTGACGACTGGTATATAAGGGCAGTGAGAGCTACATGAGAATGCCAACATAATGGGTGGGCTGAAAGCAAAATAAATACCACGCTGGAAACCATCAGAAATATGCAACACCAACAAGAAAAACAAAAATATAAAGTCGGGGGGCAACCGTTGCTCCTGTTTTTTCACTGAAATGTGTGCCGAGTTAATTTCTTCGCTCAGGTTACAACCACAAACTTCAATGTATTTTAATTAAATTTTTTTGTGCAATAGACCAACGAACTGTAAAACAAAACTGTTTCTTGTTTTCTTTTATTTTACAATTAAATATCTGGAAAGTACTGAGTACATTCAGATTCTGACTTTCGCAGCAATTACAAGACATTTCTGAAATGTCTTGTAATTTCAGAAATGAATTAAAGAAATGTCGTCTTTAATTCTTGCCTACTTTTCTTTGGAAAACAGCTCAAGCTCAATTAGAAGTGAAGGTGCCTGCAAACTTACATTTACGTTTATAAGCTTTGACCTAAATCATTCCAGTATTTTCTAAATACATATTCTGGGTTATTTTGTTGGTAGAAAGTCAATTTCTGCCAAAGTCTCAGAACTTTCACAGCCTCCAGTGGATTTTTCTTTGGGATTGTGCTGCATTAAGCTCCATTACTCTGGTTAGCTTCCCAGTTCTTGAAGAAAAGCTTTTCCACACCCTGATGCTGCCATCACCTCCATGTTTGGAACGGTTGTCCGGTCAACAGATTCTCCCACCTTAGTTGTTTATCTTTGCAGCTCAGCCAGATTTATCCATGTCTTAGTAAGTTTGGAGTGATGCCATTGTGTTTCTATCTTTGGATGACTGAACAGATTTCCTTAAGATATGTACATTTTTTAATAGTTTCTAACCATGCTTTAATATTTTCCACAACTTTATCCCTGACCTCTCACCTGTGCTACTCGGTCTTCATGATGCTGTATGTTCACTAATGTTCTCTAATAAACCTCAGAGACTTTACAGAACAAGCTGGATTTAAACGGAGATTAAATTACACACAGTTTAGGGAACTTTTTAAAGGCATTTGGTGAAACTGCATTAATTTTTTGGGGTACAAACTTGTTAATTTTAGGCTACTTTGTGCTCATCCACTAAATAAAATCCCAATGAAATACATAGTTTGTAGCGCTGGTGTAAATATCTTTGATAGTTCCTGTATCTAATGAATAAATTAGCTATTTTCAATTCCTCATTCTAATGCATAAATTATCTTGCAAGTAATAGGATCTTTATTTGTTCACTTGGGCTGGAAAATTGGACGAAGACGCCCACAGCGTGTACTAATTGATGCACGGATCAGCCTTTGGATGTTCGCATTCCTAGCATGCCTGCGGTAGTCATCCATTCAGGGATTCACACGTTTTTTTCGTCTGTCACACATCCTGAAGCTTGACCTGTAGGGGCACACCTGTCCTGTGCTGCTTCAGCCTTTGTCGCATTTTACTTCCTCTAACCAGACCTTCACATCTGTGGATTAACTTTAGACTCTCGTTTGAATTAGAGCAGGGGTGTCCGAGGGGATTTTATTCAGGAGCAGGGACTCAATTCAAGTACAACCCAAACTTTTCAGAGGTTTTTTGTAAATAAAAAAATAAAAAATAAAAAAATAAGGAAAAAAATTTTAAACATTGGTTTTTCTGTTTCACATTACAATTATATGCAGCTTTCTGTAGGTGAATCAAATACACTGCAAAAAAACAAAATAGTACCAAGTACTTTTGATCTAGTTTCTTAGTTCAAATATCTTAATAGACTTGAAATAAAACAAAACTAAATTACAAGGATCTTTTCAGCAAGAAATATGATCTCATTTTGAGTCAATAATTCCTTAACATTGATGAAAAAGTACTTATTATATTGGCTGATATTTTTCCCTTGTTGTACATGAAATAATCTGCCAGTGGGACTTGTACTTTTTCATCCACATTAAAGAATCATTGACTTAAAACAAACCATATCTTGTTGAAAAGTACAAGTGTACATACAAGTGTATGTTAGTTTTGAATTATTTTAAGTCTACAAGAATATTTGCAACAGAAACTAGAGCAAAAATACTTGAGATTTTGTGTTTTTGCAGTGTACCATCCAAATAAAATGTTTTACAATTTGCAGATTTAAGACTAGCAGTGTGAAGCTCTGCTCCTTACCTTGATGCCTCCGCTGACCTCCTCGCTGTTGGACAGAGTCACATTGTACGCCTCTGTGTGTTGCGGCGCGGCCTCCTTTGGCCTCTTTCGCTCCTTCCTGGCTTCCACCCCGTCCAGAAGAAAGCACTGAGTCCAAAACACGGCAGCCACCACTGCCAGAGAGCCACATCCACACCTCATCTTCACACTTCAAATCAGCACCAAGGCACCTCAGGAAAATCTTGCAGAGAAGTTGAGGACCAGAAGTGGTTTTTGACAGAAGGTGAAGATGCAAAAGGCTAAAAAAAACACGTGAGGAATTAAGTTTCTGAATGTCCTTGTCCACAAAGTTCTCAGACTGAGTGGTGCTGCTGTGTTTCCTCCCCTCTTGATGAGCTCCAAGCCAGCACAGCCTTTGCAGGGGCACTGCTAAGTCTAGCCAGACAGCCGAGGAGGCTTACTCAACTATGAAATGTGTGAAGCAGAATGGTCCAGGGGAATGACAGAGCGGCACAGAACTGACAGCAAATAAAGCCATTAGTGAGATTTTTCACGCTTTCTGCTCTGTTGGGGGGGAGGTGAGGTGTTTGAGGGAGGGCACAGGGGGCAAAAGAGGAGAAGAAAGTGAGAAAGAGAGAGAGAGAGGAGGGGTGTCCAAAGCAGAGAGGGTGGGCTGTGAGAGCCGCTGGAGATGGATGGTTAAGTTCTCTTTTTTCCCTCCTGCTGGTTTTTGCACTGAGAAGAAGTTCCAGGATGCAACAAAGTGGTGCAAGATCCAAAGAAATCAGTTTCCTTAAAAAAAATTTAAAAAAAAAGGTTTCAAAAAACTGCAAGGACTGCACTTAAATCAATTAGTCTAAGGTCCAGAACTGCTCTTTTGATGCTTCTCCTTGAAGAATTAGTCTCTCCTGTCTGCTTCCATAATAAACTCAACAGGTAGCAGATGCCTGACGCCGCTCAGGTGCTGCTCACTGCTCCAACTAGTCAATGCGCAGAGAGTTTGCCTCAGAGTCTGCTGGGCTGCTTTCTGCCTGCTCCACTGCACTCCCTGCCCTTTTTTTCAGTCTGGTCTGAGTCGCTCCTTTGCTCTGAGCCTGCAGGAGGGCTCACTGTGGCGTTTTATCATCTCCCTTTCTCCCTCCCTCCCACCCCCCTGCCCCAGTCTCTCTCGCGCTCTCTCTCTCTTTTTGCTTTGCCTCTCTGTTGGCAACCGTACAAGCTTATTCTGCTCTGTTTTATCTCATAGATGAATTGGTCGAGTTGGGAAGGCTCTTTGGCAGACAATAAAGTTGTGTGTGTTGCTTGTATAAATTATTGTATCTGTCATTTTGGCTCAGTATTAGCTTACTCTTTCAAACTCGTGCGTTTACATCTGGGATGGAAATAGAAACAAACCTAAACTTTTAAGTGACCACAAGTTTAGAAAAATGGGAGTGTATTCCATCCTGAGCACTTATTTATTTTTGATCCCTAATGATGCTCATTGACTTTTCTCTAGAAAATACACACCGTTTATAAATTTCCCTGAATATAATTCTAATCTTAGGAAATTGTGTGTGTTTTTCAGATACAATAGTATTTTCTTTTTGCGTAAATGAAATGTTTCTGGAATAATTTGTGTATTGGTTTTCACTTTCTAACTTGTAATTTCAGACAGCTTGGTCTGTTTGCTCTTACGGCATTAAATGTGAAAATAGTGACATCTAGAGGAAGCCAATGTAAGTACAGTTTGTACACTTTGCGTCATCTCTTCCTGTATTCGCTGGCACAGCTGGATGAAACGTAGTAGGAAGCTGTACGAGGTACAATTTCAAGTTTCGCCTATGCAACAGAAAACCGGAAGTAGTTTTACATTTTAAAACAAGAGTACTAAAAAAATGCAGTCTTTCATTTCTTTTACTGAAAAAAATAACATGAATTGGACAAAGTGCAGTTTCTACAGAGTAACCACGAAAATGTAGATTTCAAAGATGTTTAAATTTGATACGGGTGAATTCATCGTATAATTCATTAACAAAATACATGGATATTATTTTCATTATTTTTTAAAATTTGAAATAGGGTTGGACAATAAGACAATATTTTTTTGTTGAACTATTTATGATAAATTAATGAAAAACATTAGTTGCACCAATCACATAAATAAGTGTGAATTGTATCACTAAACTGCATAAGCTAACTGTATTTAACCATATTTTTGTATTTATTGATGCTTTCATGTAACAAACATTGAAGAAAATAGAAAAATAACAACTCCAGCAATGCTGCCAGTTTGTTTTATCTTTTTTAAACCCTCAACAATTTGAATTTGTCGTGAGAACGACAAATCAAAATTCTTGTTACTCGACAAAACTGAAAACGATACATATGCACCATAACCGTAACAGTTGTCCGAGATCTTTAAATAACCATGTGAGCTAAAACTATCATCAAATTCTTACATAAATGATGTCTCGCACTCTTTTTTCATTGGCACAGAGTTAGTTTTCATTATATTAACATTTATACGATTATTTACAAATTGTTGAACTCAAATGCACCATTACTTTGTTTTGGAATGCTTTACCGGAAGTGGTAGCGCCGAATACGAGCGGTTACATAATTCATTAGAACAGCGTTAGCGGCTAACCAGTTCAACTGATCGACCTGGGAAATTATCTGGAAATCGACACCGTTTTTTTTCCTTCTTCCTCTTATGTGTCTTTTTTTGTTGACGTGGACAGAACTGCACTACACTTTTTAGAGGGTTTGTGTCGGAGGACTACTTAACTCCGGGATCGCAGAGTAACATCTTGACTGACTTACCGCAGGTCTGTGTAACTATCAAACATCAACGCTAGCTAGCTGCTGATGTGCTTCCAGTCTTCCGTTGAAAGTCACTTTTACTATTATTGCAAATGGCATTTTAATGCCAGGTGGATATTTGGGACTATTTGCTGACAGAGAAGGCGCTAATGACCACGATTGTACTTCACTTACGGGTGAAAGCAATTCGAACTGCGTGTTACAAAATAGTAAAACCTGAACTGCTTCTACCTGTCTCTTTTTGTGCTTGTTTATTACTGCAGTACTATATGAACAACAGGAGGACCAGTTTAAGTTTTGACCTTGTGAATTGGGCTGAAAACCCGTCACATCTCGAATGTTCAAAATCAATTATTGATTGTAAATTAGATTACGAACAAGACATTAAAGGCTAGCTTACAACCTTACACTGTCGGAGTGTTTAGGTTTTAAAATTTATTTTCACTTTTGGTTTTTTTGTTTGTTTGTTTGTTTTGTTTAAGCTTTTTTTCTGTCACACAAAGAGTCTGAATAAGGGTTTCACAAGTGGGATTTTCCAGTGGGCGTGTTGAGGTTCAGAAAACTCCGAGCAGACGTGAATGCGGCATTAAAGTTGAGGCAACAGTTTGATCAATGATGAATGTACAATCTACAAAAATGAAATTATATAAATAACTATTTTATGAAAATCTGAACACTAACTGTGTAAATCACCATAAGAATAGTAATAATCATGGATTGCTGTGATGAACAACATGACTAAAAGATTTAAGGAAACATAAACCAAAAAGAAAACTTTAAAAAAAGTGGCTTTTTTGAATGTGTTAAAGCATTTACAGTTTTACAGCCGTAGATTTTGAATTGAATTGGATATGAATTCTTTTCCAGCTTTCTGAGGGAAAATAATAATAAAAAAACACAAAAAAACTGAATTAATAAAATTTCAATGTCCATCTGCAACTAGACAGACATTTTAGTACTTATAAGGTGTTTAATAATCTGTCCTGCTCCTACTCCTGAACTCTTTTATATCGTAAACGACTGTGAAAATGAACTGTTTATTGATTAAATTTTGGGAAAATGGTTGTCCGCAGTTAAGAGTGATGCCAGCCTGCCTAACATTTTGATTTACAATTTACTTGGACTCTGAATTCAAATTAACTCACAGGAGGAAGGGTTTTGAAATAAAAGCAAGTTTTTTCATTGTTGTTGTTTTCTTTTATATATATTGATCTGGAAGAAAAGGGATATTTGTTTTAGGGCTGTCACTATGAGTTTAGTTATTGATTATTCTGACAACTAACCAGATAAATGCAGATGTGCATCCTTCCAATGTCTGAAATACACAAAACATGCAAATAAACAAATAATTAAACTTTTTAAAGTAAGAAAATAAACATTTTATTGCCTAAAACACTTAATCATTTGTAACAAAGGATGCATCTGTAGCAGAAAAAATACTTCTAAGGTGAAAATGTAAGCCCCTTTTTTTATTTGCATTAATAATAGAGTTCAAGGCTGATCTGTTGACTATCTTTGGATTAATTGGATAGCGAAAGTTGTTTGCTATCTTTTTACAGCATTTGAATGTGGTGAACCTAAAACCAGTCCAGTTTAGGAGATCTAGGTAGAACATGTCGAGATTTTTTTTCTGGTAAAAGCAGCAAAACTTTATATTTGTCCAGTTTTGGCCTAATTACTGCTCTGAGTGTGATGTTCTTTCAGCAAATGGCCCTTTTTGAGTTTGTAAGCTCCAATAAACAATTATTCAGCTACTAAATTAGTTGACAATAATTTCAGTAACTGATTAATCACAATTATTCCATTTAACTCAGTTTATTTACATTTTTGAGGCATGTCTAGAGATGACTCTACTTTTTTCTAAAAACTACATATTTTTTGTATAATTTCTCAAAGCTGATCTGGTTGATTTTTTTTTTTTGCTTTCGTGTGTTTCCAGAAGCGATCATGGCTGTTTGCCGAGATCTGTGGTCCAGGAACCTCCTGGCTCTCTCTCTGCTCTTCTACTTCCTGCTGACCTTGGATGTACATGCGCGTCCGGCCAACATGTCATCCTCCAAGGATAAGTCTCCGGCCACTAAGGACGAGAACGAGATCCTTCCACCGGACCACCTGAACGGGTTAAAGATGGAAATGGATGGCCACCTCAACAAGGACTTCCACCAGGAAGTGTTCCTGGGAAAAGACATGGAAGAGTTTGAAGAGGATTCGGAGCCGAGGCGGAACAGGAAGAAGCTCATTGAAATTTTTGCCAAGTAAGAAATGTCTTCCTGCCACTCTGTAGACAGCTTGGAGTCTCTGCATTTCTGAGCTAGGCGAGATAAGATCAGGTTTGCTGCAACGCTGAAGGTCAGGGCTGAAACCGCTAAATATTTCAACACTGAAACAGAAAAGTATCCTTTACTGTCCCTCATGGGGTGAATCAGCAATGGAAGCTGAAAGATAACGAATGAGATAAAAACAGCAGAAAGGTCAGTTATGCAGCATAAAAACTGCAATACAGCCACAAAATGCTGCAACGAATCTAGTTAAGGATGTGTTGCAATATTAGAATACAGCAGAAATACTGTGGTTTTGTAAATGCAGAGTCACAGTTCTGCTCACTTCAGGCCTCCTTTACGTTACATGGAGAAAAATTTAAAGGGCAAGCTCAGTAACCACACACGTACGTCTGCATTCCTGGTAAACCTGCTGCGTTGGTACACCTTTAATTAACGTGGCAACTTGGAAACAAAAAAAGCTTTAGAACTTTCTCTTAAATTCAGCTGAAATCAGTCTAGCAAAGATAGAAAAAAAAAAAGACACATTTTTGAAGCGTGATGACATCTCGAATCTAAATGGATTCCATGGATTTCTAACAGATGACACCATTAAATGAGATTTGTGCATTTTAGCTGAAGCAAGAATTGTTTTGTTAGGAGTCCAACAACGACCTTCTAATAACTGCTAGCCTTTCAGACCTCTACAGTGTGAGTTGTTTTCTCAGTGTGTGTGTTACACGTCTGCAGAACTGACACAGTTGAGTGATGAAATCTTGAACCAAAGAAACTTTAGTTTAGGTCCGGTATTCTCAAGAAATACTAATACTAAATACTCCTGCTGGCCTCTTTTGAGGACAATTATTTGGATTTCTCAAATTGTAAAAATCTAAATTGAACTATTCCTAGGGATTTTGATGATGGCATTTGACAAAATGCGATGTTTGTTACATGTCTCATAAATGCTCGTGTTCTGTTTTTATCATGTAGAGCACTTTGTTGAGCACTTTGTGGAGCCTTGTTGATGAAATGTGTTGAACAAATAAACTTTGTTCAGCACAAAGCATCTTCAAAAAGCCTCTTAGGCTGTAAGAGAAATCCTAATATGACAAAATGTTCGGAGTTGTGAGGAGAACTTTTAGTGAATTTAAGAGTGTCTTAAACAGGGAAGACGGTGGAACGACCAACAGAAAGAAGAGATATAAAACAGATAGGCACTGCTCCTCTGTCTTGCTTGGTTTTCATGTCTTTTAAATTTTTATGTTGTCCATTTTGACAGAATAAACAGGTTTATACAAGCAGGCAAACACAGTTGATTGCTGACAGTGGAGCGTCCGCATTACCGTCAAATATTTGAGGTAGTAAAAATGAGCAGCATGGCAAGAAACGGCGACAAATTGCAATAATGATGGTGATGCAAAAAGGAGGGCTGCAACTAATTCGATTTTTTTCTGATGATTAAAGAATATGAACCCTGCAAAGTTTTATTTATCTGACTACGACTGGATAATAAATCAATAACAATATATATTGATATAGACACATGATGACATCAGCAGAATATTCACTGAACTCTGATCCAGAACCACACGGCATTCTGGGAGATGTAGACAGAGGAAAACGTTAGTTGCTCAACCTCTTATGTCCAGGTTGGTGGCGTTAACTCACTCACTCTTTGGTTACCTAGCAACTCACTCACTCTTTGGTTCCCTAGCAACTCACTCACTCTTTGGTTACTTAGCAACAAACTTTTGAGTAACTGGCACAGCAGCAGCAGTTTAAGGTTTCGCCGCTGTGCCTCATAACTGCTTAAAAATAAACAGTGTGGAGTGAAAACTGGATGAAACAGCAAAGGTCACGCCACCAGTTTGGCAGTATTTGTCTTATACCTCTGACCCAGGAAGGGCATCCTAGTTGATCCCATTGTTGCTATATATATATATATATATATATATATATATAATTTTTTTTACAAGCTTGAAAAAGCTTAGCAAACTTGACTGACTTAAGATTTTTCTTTTGTGAATTCCCTGGTTCCAGAGTCGACGTCAACAAGGACCGGAGTGTGAGTGCCAAGGAGATGCAGAACTGGATCGTGGAGAAGACGAAGGAGCACTTCAAGGAGGCCATGGAGGAGAACAAGAACAGTTTCCGGGCCGTTGATCCAGATGGGGACGGTGAGAATCTCAGATTGATAAATATTTTAAATGTATTCAAGAGCTAAATAGTTGTTTGCTTTTGCTGTTTTTAGGTTACGTAACATGGAACGAGTACAAAGTCAAGTTCCTGGCCAGCAAAGGTTTTAATGAAACAGAGGTTACTGATAAAATAAAGAAGAAGGAAGAGCTGAAGCTGGATGAAGAAAGTAAGTGGATTTAATGCTTTGGTGTTAAATGACGAAAGGCTTTAAATCTTTGTTTCTGTAAACTGTTTTTCTTGTTTTTATCCCTGCAGCTCAGGAGGTGTTGGAGAGCCTAAAGGACCGCTGGTTTCAAGCCGATAATCCTCCTGCTGACCAGCGGCTGGACGAAGAAGAGTTCCTCTCCTTCCTCCACCCTGAGCACAGCAAAGGCATGCTCAGATACATGGTGAAGGAAATAGTGCGAGACTTGGGTACGTTAACATTTTCTAAATCTCTGTTGCGTAAAGCTGCTAGCAGCCATCATCGGAGCTAACACTGATGGGGAAATTAAATGTAAAAGGCTGATTTGTTTTGGTACCAAGGAATCAGACTTGCTGCAATCTTTAAAAATATTTAATGTTTTTAGCTGTTTTATTTTTTGACTTTGGGTGCTGATTGGCTGTGGTGCTGCAATTAAAGGACTGACTGGTTCAGTTTCTATAAATAAATCAAGTTCAAATATTGAGTTAAGATGTTTAAATGCTCTCTGGTTTTAGTAATTATTGTATAACGAAGAGCAATTTAAGCTGGAGATGCAACGATCTGATATTAATATCTATATCGTCCCAAGATCGGAAAAAAATCTAGCTCAGATGTCAGTGACAATGTGCAGATCTATTCAGTCTAGTTCTATGAGTTATGCTCTGAGCGATGTTGTGTTTTATTAGATATTTTACAGTATATTTAAAATTCCTATTTACACTTTCTGAACCATTTGAAAGGTTTGTTGCAATTTATTTTTACGTGTTTGACCAACTTAGTCAAGCTATTGTTTTTGTTTTTGTCAGTTCAGCTGTTTTTCTGTATCGGATCGGCATCGGCCGATACTGAACCTCAGATATTGGAATCAGAAGTGAACCCACTGAATCAGTGCATCCCTGATTTAAACTATGCTGAGTGTAATTTAAAGGTGTCCTGTGTTTCTCCTGCAGACCAGGACAGAGACTGGAAGCTGACCCTGTCGGAGTTCATCTCTTTACCTGTGGGCACCGTGGAGAACCAGCAGGGGCAGGACATCGACGACGACTGGGTCAAAGAGAGGAAGAAGGAGTTTGAGGAAGTCATCGACTCGGACCGCGATGGCATCGTAACCATGAATGAGCTGGAGGTGAGAACTCACACTAGCGCTTTAACATTATCTTCCACTAATAACTACCGTGTTTCCCCGATAGTAAGACACCCCCGATTGTAAGACGTATGAGGGGTTTCAGGGGGGTCGGCTAATATAAGCCGTACCCCGAAAGTAAGACTTTCAGGGAAACACGGGGGTATTGCCGCCTCCCTCTCATCTAGCTGCGCGCCGCCTCCTGCCCACGTCCGCACCGTCCCCCTCTCCATACGTCACCGTGCCGTCCCCTGCACTTCCTTTTATAAAACTGTTTTGTGGCGAATACAATACTGTTCAGGTTGTTAATAAATGTTAATTTTATGGTTAAAACAAAAAATTCGACAATTTTTTTCCAATATAAGACATACCCCGAAAGTAAGACATAGTGGGGCTTTTGGGGATAAAAACAAAGTAAGACACTGTCTTACTTTCGGGGAAACACGGTATGTTGCTTTAGTACTTTAGTATTGGTGCAATTAATGTTTGTTACTAATGTTTCAGGGTTAGCATAACTATAATTTTAGGTCATGGTGGTCACCACTGACAATGTTTTCAAAATTCCTTTCCTATAATTTAGCTGAAATAGCTCAAAATTTAAAACTGGTGTTCTAAATGTTCCCGTCTCTGTCTCCCAGGAGTACATGGACCCGATGAACGAGCACAACGCTCTGAACGAGGCTAAGCAGATGATCGCCGTTGCAGACGAGAACCAGAACCACCGCTTGGAGCTGGAAGAAATCCTGAGGTACAGCGAATACTTCACCGGCAGCAAGCTCATGGATTACGCCAGAAATGTGCACGAGGAATTCTGAGCACAAAGCTTACAGACGCCTTCAGACGTGTACACACACACACACACACACACACACACACACACACACACACACACACACACACACACCTCCTAAATCTGATTCAGGGACAAGTCTGGATCTGTTGTTTGTTTAATCCCATCACTGGCTTTTTTCCCCCAAACATTGAAAGTTAACACGATGTACTTTCCGTGCATCATCAGACGGTAATTTGGGGATTTTGACTTCTCCGAATAAATTTCTTAAATTGTGAAATGTGTGTATATGATGAGTTTTAGCCCAGATGGTTCTGTTTGTGTTGGCTGGTGCAGCCATTTCGCCAGCATGTCTGTATACAGTGTAAATATTGACATTTGTTGCATAGCCATATGTTTGTTGGCGAGAACAGAGCTACTCAGATGTAATATAGACAGTTGGTCTCATTGCGCTGAGTTTTTTTCTAAAATTGATTTCTGATGCTCTTCTGTAAGTGTCACAGTAGGAATAATTTGGATTGATTGAAAACATGTTAATGTTTCTTAAAGCGGCATCAGTAAAATATATATATGTATATATATATATCTATGTGAATAGATGTATACATATATGTATCACATAGATCTTCATTCAAACTAGCAAATTACAAAAAGAATTAAAGAAATTAATATATTGAGTGGTTGTTACTTTCATGAACAGAAAAATAAATTGCATCTGAATGCAACATGTCTATTTTCTTCTATAATAATTAAAGCTCTGACTTTTCTAACAGCAGCTTAACTTCTTTATACTTTTATTCATGTGGATGAAGACAAATTTTATTTATTGAACTGTTTAATTTTGAATGTTTTAATTCCTTGCACTTATTTACTTTGGGTGTCCTTGTGTTGGTTCCTCATAATTATTCTGGTTTGTGTGAAATTCTCTTCGTTTTTTTTAATTTTTGTTTATTTTTAAATGCATGAAGAAAAAAAAAAGATCCACATGGAGGGTTTGGGATCCTGCTGCTGGTTGTGCTGTCCCCGATTCAATTGTAAAATAAGATTTATAATGACGGAATGTTTCGGCTTTTTAAAATGTACAACAAATAAACATTTATCAACCAAAATACAACTGAATATTTTAACGGCTTTATTTTCTTTGTGTAAAGAAGCATCTGTAATTAAGTAAAACTGCTAAAAAGAAAAGGTTTAGAAATCTGTATTAATCCTGTAGTTAACATGTTAAGTTAAAATTTGCTGCATTTTTTAAATGAAATTTGAATATTTTATTCTATTATAAAACTAACATTCTAGATTTACTGTCTATACTCGGATACACACTTTCGTTAATGCCCTTTTGAAATCTCTGTTGCTTTTGTCAAAAATTTGTTCAACCTCAGAAATTTCCAAGTTTTTTTCTACATTTTAGCTCAAATCACTTTTTTTATAAATTCAATGCCCCTAATATGCCATAATAGATTCATACTTACTCCACATTTACATAAAATGTTTTGTAGAAACAAAATGCACAAACTTTCCAGTCTTCAGTTTAGTATGGAAATTAACTACCAATTAGAGAAAATTTGTTCAACTTGTTAAACTTTAATGTAGAAATGTAAAAATACACCAGTGCAGATCTGCAGCAGACACATCTTAGTGGCTAAAGATGACAGTCACAGGTAAGATATTTACTGCTTATAACACTCAGCAGAACCTCGCTTTAAAGAAAAAAATGTGGAACCGTTTCTTTAAGTATAAAATCACAGAGACAGATTTATATTTTTGAGATTTTATTGCATACATACAGGTCCAAGTTCACTGTGTTTCTCTCTAATGTTGCACATTAATGTACGAACATCCATCACATGAACAAACTGATGCTTTGCTATGAAACAGCAACATCTGAACATTAATTTATCTTTTAGCTAATTGTCATCGTCAGGTTTGCGTCAAATCAAATCCAGTCGTTTTTTCCCCACGGACTTCTACCCGATTAAGACGTTTGGACAGTTTACTTCACAGACACCACTTCACAAAACAAAAACAAACATCTTTTCCAAAAAAAACAAACACTTGTGATGTATAAATTTCTAATCTGACTGAAGAACCGGTTACAAACTTCTGCTGAGATCTACTCCCATAATGTGTCCTCTATGGGATGTTTAAGTCCTGAATTCGTCCACAACACACTGCATCTTTCACTACAATTAACCTTTGACCCCAAAGGTTGTATTCAGTCACATATAAAACACTGACACATCAGTACACAGCACGGTATGTTAACCTTTTTTTTTGTTTTCGATTAAAAGTTAAAATACATACACACTACATTCATTACTTGAACATCTTAATCCAACTTACCACAATGTGCAGACGTTACATAGTTAAATAAAAAAGGGGAACTGCCCTTATAAGGCAGCTGAGTTTGGGAATAAAATACTGTAAAAAGAAAAAAAAAAACAAAGCAGCATCAGTTTCTCTACTACATACGCCTCTTACTCAATGAAATGTTGCAACTCAGGATGTTGGGTGACTTTCGGTTGGGCTGTGCCGCTCGTCACAGTGATGCAGCAGAAATAAAGTGGAGCAGATTAAAATAAAAATGGAGCCATGTTTAAAATAAGAGTTAGAAACGAGGTCTGTGCTCGTCTCCAGCCCCAGTTTGGTTATGGTTGAGTGCTGCTGTAGTCGTCACAGGTATGGGGGGAACTGGTTCAGCTTTCTCTGGTAAGCAGCACTGGAACGGTGGAAAGGCTGGGGTTGAGGGTTGCTGTACTGTCCAGCTGCAGGCCCACCGAGGGCCAAACCCGCGTTCTTCTGCAGCAGAGCCAGGGAGGAGTAGGCGCCGCTCGGCCTGCTGCCCTGCATTTGGTCCACGGCCTGGGACACGGAGGCCAGGGCGGCCGAGGCCGGGTAGGTGTACAGGTTCGGCGTGGAGCTGAAAAGGGCGGCGTCTTGAAGGCGGTAGGAGGAGTGAGAGGAAACGGGCGGCGGGTAGGTGGGCTGACGGCGTAGGGAGCCGCCGCTTCCTGTGTGACTGTGGGAAGACGGCATCACGGACTGCTGCACCTGAAATTCATAACGAGCTGATTTAGATGGGAAGCTGCTGCTCTCAGTAGGCCTCTCACAATAAGCAACACATAAATTAAAAACGAGCTCAATGATTTCCAATTCTATGATTTGATTTATTTGTATGATTTATTGTTAATTTTTTTCTTTCGCTCTTTCTACCAAGAACTAGATGACAAATGTAATGTTTGTTACTGGTTTCTCAAGTGGTGACTATATTGATTTTATTTTCAAAGTGCTTTTTATGACCTAAAGCACTTTGAACTGCCTTGTTGCTGAAATGTGCTACACAAATAAAGCTTCTGTCTGGTGCTTTGGTTTCAATGATCCCTTTCTGTGAAAGACAGTTTTGTTCACAGCGACTTTATAATCCATTTTACTTGTTGCTTCTTATTTGGGGTATTTAAAATATCTTCCAGGTCAGGTGTTAAAATTTATTTCGAAATTAAAGTTTATTGCTCTTTGAGAGGTTGTGCTTGCGTTATCAATACACGTCTTGAAAATGGTCCTAAAACAAGCATGCTGTTTATCGCAGTAACTTCTAGGACAAATGGATGACATTTTGTTAGTGAAAAAATGTAAAAACCTTTTTTCCTTTTTAAGATTATGCTCTACCTTGTAGCACATAAAATCCCTCCAAAATATTTTACTTAACATGGCAAAGTTTGGGGGTGTTGTATATCAGTGTTATTCAACCTTTTTTGAGCCAAGGTACATTGTTTTAATTGAAAAAATCTCGAGGCACACCACCAACCAAAAATGTAAACAAAGATACTTGGTAGCCGCCTATATTACATATACAGTCATTCTTATCAAAGTGTCTTGATTAGGAATCAAATAAACACAAAAATTTATTTTTATCATATTTTACATTTCTTATTTCAGATTGCACTTAACATGTCCATTTCAAAAATGCATGAATGTAGTAACATTCACGCATCACTAATTCTCTGTTTTAATGTAAAATGCTCTGTACCTACTGCCATCTAGTGGTAATAAAATTACAATTTTGTAATTACATTACAAAATTACCCCGCTAGTCACTACTACAGCAAAGACACTCAAAGATGGCATTATTTGCCGATAATTAATTCGTTTTCAAAAAATCTTTTAAGACCAATTACCGTATTTTCCGGACTATGAGCGCACCATATTATAAACTGTACCTTCAAATTTCCACGGCACACCTGACGATCACTCACGGTACACTAGTGTGCCGCGGCACAGTGGTTGAAAAACACTGGTGTATATTTTTGTAATTGGTGGCAATGGTATTGCTGCTACCTGACTGAGGTTAAGAGGTTGAGCTCTGCTGGACGCCGCGCGCTGATGCCGATCGGTGCTGGAATCTCCTGATCGGCATGACGACTGAGCCGACGCCTTCTTGGACTTAGCGGAGGCGCCGACTGCAGGATCTATTGGTGCAGAGCCAGAGAGGAAACTGAGAGTCTGGGCAATATGGCTTATAAATAAAATCTTTTTTATACCAGAGGATCTGATTTTAATCAATTTTCTTCAATCAAAAATATTTTCAACATTGGCTTTTATTTCAATCATCCTTTGTGTGAGTTATGAGATAGAGTACAAGACCAGGCTGTTTATTTATGACAATATGGTCACAACATTAGCAGAAAAAAGACAGAATTTTATCAGGAAAAACATTTTAAATAAGAAAAACGTGATGCGACATCAGTTTGTGTGAAACAGACTCAGTTGTTTGCATAATCATTTCAAAGTCCTTCTACGGATAATAATTTGATGATACCAATTTCAAACATTAAGTATTTCTATTAAGTATCATTTCCAAAAATTTCCAAGACTTAAAATAAAGGGTGTATTCTAAATAAATAACAGAAATGTGAGGGTGAACTGCACCTGGGGCTGCTGCCGGCTTGGTGGCTGCGCTCTCAGCAGGCTGAGGCTTCACAGAGGGCATGACGACGGCCAGAGACTTGGAGGGCTGGGAGTTGGTCTCAGGGCTCAGAGGGCTGCTGGTGCTGGACGAGTCGGAGTCCTGGGAGTCGTGCACCGTCACACAGCTGATCACGTTTGTTCTCTGGCTCGTTCCGGAGCTGCAAGAGCGAAGCACCATTTACAGGATTCGTACATTTTTCTCGCAGGAGAACTCGAGCACTTTTCAAGCATTTTGAAGGCAAGTTTTCTAACTTTTCCAGCACCAACACTTTGGATATTAAAACAATAAAAATGGTGTTTGACATTCTACAGCAGAATAAACTAAAACATTACAAAATTGTATGCTATGAAAAATTTAAACACAGATTTAGCAAACAATTCCCTAATTTCAATAACTTTGTTTAAAGCTTAAAATATAAAACAAACTTTATTTTAGTTACACAGATCAGTAGGTTATTAGGAGTAATAAATATTCTTTACATTGAAGCACTCCTAACAAATCATGCTGAATCAAATTAGCTTTCTTCTCAAATGTTTAAACACAATATGCAAAGAAAGTCAAAGAAAAGAAATCTCTTAAAAATCAATGCGTTATGTTTTAGGCTCTTGGCAAATAGAAATGATTTTGGTAATTTTAACTCACCTAAAAGAATAAAGGTTTGGCCTGATTTAACTTCAGTGAGAAGAAAAAATATATATTTTTGTTAGACTTACACAATAGTGTATTTGGGTCATTGTAAATAGAAAAAAACAAAAGTAGGAGTACATTTCTGCCAAAAAACTTAAATTTTGAGATTACTCCCAGAAATTTTCTAGAAATAAAACAAGGACATTTCTGAGCTTGAAATTTCTGAAAAAAAAAATAAAAAATTTTTTGCCAGAAATTTACTCTTTTTCTGTCTTCAATGGTCACAATATGCTGTTGTAGATGTATGATAATACCTGGTTTCAATCGTAAATAACATCGGCTTTTCACGACTTGGCTTTGGAGTCCTAAACTCAAAATAATCAAAATAACCAAAACTGACTCTGGTAAAACATTTATCTTGAAAAGCATATTTATGAAGGTTACGTCTCAAGTTCGGCTCACCAGGCAGCCATGACCTTCGTCTCGCCCTCGTCCTCCGAGTCGCTGTGGATGGTGATGATGCTGACGGCGGGACTCGGCGTGTCAGAGATGACGATGGGCTGAGACTGGTCACCGGGGAAAGAAGCACTGTGGACGACTGTGGAAGCCGAATGCAGCCTGCAGGGGAGGGAAGAGAGAGCGACGCGTTGTCAACAAGAAAACTTTTCGGATACAAGGACAAAAGCTGTTCTTGCTACCCAGAATGCAGCTGTTCTGTCCCTTCGACCTCTTTGATATTTTCTTGAAAAATCAGCTGCATAGAGTATAAACGTTGCCTGCATATGTTACACTTTTTAAAAAATATATGTTTTCAGACTGTGGGAGCCATAAAATCTTAAAGCATCAAAAATATTTGGAAAATTTTGTTTGTTTTGTTTAAAGCACTAAATTAATGGGTAAAGCACACTTCTACAGATCTTACACAAATCATGACTGAAAACATGGATATTTAGTTGCAAATGTGCTCCAAATTATTTATTAAAATGTAAATTTTAAAATTCCAAAAGGAATTTAAATGTCATTGTAACATGTGATTGCGTTCCAATGAGTCTTATTTGTCAGATTAAAAGAACCTTTCAGATTAATTACTAAGCAAGTCTGAAACCCATTTCTATTTTAAAAAACGGTGTGGGCATTTATCATCCTGTTTATCATGATAATTTACTTATGGCAAGAATTTTGATATATTGTCATCGTCATAAATCCCAATTAATGATGTTTAAAAAAACAAAAACGGTCCGGATTGTTATTTTTTCTATTTTCTCCACTGATCATCAATAAATACCAATATATTTGAA
Organism: Poecilia reticulata; assembly: GCF_904066995.2. Taxonomy (NCBI): domain Eukaryota; kingdom Metazoa; phylum Chordata; class Actinopteri; order Cyprinodontiformes; family Poeciliidae; genus Poecilia; species Poecilia reticulata. The sequence goes on along the minus strand of NC_088836.1, from coordinate 28,740,652 downwards.
TATATGACTAAATGCAGTTTCTGTGAGCAGCTCTTTATGAGACTCGTGTGTGATTGCTGTTTCACGCAGTCACAACCATACAGTTACCTAAAAAGGTAATAAACAGATTTTATTGTCGCTTTTATCGTCATGACAATAGCAGCACAAAATATTGTGATCAACTTTTAAACCGCCACTATTGGTCTCATGTAATATTCTTAAATGTTTTGTTTTTTTAATCTGTAAACAGAAAATCCTCATAATTGACAAATGAAAACATCCATCTGTGTGTAATTAATCTGTACCTACCAATAATATTCTTATTTATTGGTTGGGTATGTACATATTTGTGACCTTAAATCCAGTTATATTCTCATTCTACTCGGACTGGGTGAGATCGGACACCTGGCTCTGCTGTCTGCATGTCGGCCCTTTGACCTCTTGCCCTGTTGAGATCTGGCGTGAGCAGCCCCTGAACTGTGGTTCTGTACGCCGGCGTGTCGGCTGACTCCAGAGTCCTGCTGGCTGACGCCGTCGTACTGGTTACCGTGACGACCCCTGGGGGATAGGGGATAAAAAAACATGTATAAACAACTTAGAAACAACTTTTTTATAGACAAGTTGCATGTTATTGTTTAGAGCTGGAAAATTTGCGGCATGCGCACAACGCTGGAAGGTGAAAAGATGATTATTTCACTTTCCATTTTACTATTTTACGACTGCCGCAGCAGGACATTAGCAAAAATAAAAGTGGAGATTTAAGTATTACAATTAGAAGCAAAGCACTGCATCCCTTTTTCTTTTCTATATCACGGATGCATTTAAGATTTAGCATGGTTAACAGTCACTGTCGGTGAGAAGTTTTTTTGTGGGACTTTGTGCACGTGACGTCACGTTGCAACGTGTCTATAAGTGCTGGTACATCGCAGAGTCTTGAGCTGACCCTACCTCCACCCAGCAGCCTGTTGGCCGTCAGGCACTGGAGCGCCCACGGGCGAGTCGGGCACCACGGTCTGGCCCGGGTTGTGGATGGACATGCCGGGCATCTGCTGCCAGGTGGAAGGGATGAGGATCTGCTGCGTCCCGGCCGGCCAGCCCTGCTGTTCATTCACATGACAAAAAAACATTAAGTTAAACACTGAAGTTCACATCGGTTCTGGAAGGCCAGGGGACTTACCTGTGTCAGCATGCTGGGCTGGAGATGGAGAGACTGGGAGGACTGGTTCTGAGCGACCAGCGGTACTGAGCTCTCCATTCTTACTGGGTAACCAGAAGGCTTATTGGTGGTTTGGAGACCTAGGTGGAGAAAACAAGCATATCCCAGCATTTCTCACTTTCTTTTCTAAAACATAAATTACAAATGGCCTAAGATACTTTCAAAAAGTGGCTTTTGTTTCAGTCACCCTGTCTGAGTTGTACGAGGCAGTATTAGAGTCAGGCTACTAGACGTTTTGTGTACTTACAAGAATATAGTTATAAAAATAGCAGAATATATGAGCAAATTTTAAAAGGAGAACATCTTCAAATTGTGAGAAAAAAAACTTTTAGAGTTCCAAAGTGCATACAGAAGTTGTTAAAGAAACAAACTATGAATAAAAATATAAGTGGTTGTTTAAAAACTAAACGTTAGGATGAATATTAAAAACAGTTGTACTTCAGTTTTTAAGGTGTAGAACAGTTGTCTGAGGGATATAAACTGTGTCTTCACTTTTAATAAAAAATAATTTGCTAAACAAATTATTTTCGAACTAGAGTGCATTGGTGAAGAAAAAAACATTCAATCTTCAAACCCCAAATATTCTCTCACCCTGGATGGTCGGAGGGCAAACGATGAGCGTCTGCTGGAACGGTTCTGTCTGGGCGCAGAGCTGCGTGGGTCGGGTCTGCAGAGGGACGCTCTGCTGGGTCAGGCCCGGGATGTTGATGGTGGCCTGCTGGTAGAGACCCGGCTGATAGTTGAGCAGCGGGACGTTGCTGCTGAGGGACAGAGACTGTCCCCCTGTGGACGCCATCTGAGAGACACGACAGAAAAATGTTCTCAAACGTCAGCTGGAGCGGCACAGCAACAGAGAGAAATAAATATTACTGCCTACATGGATGAGGACAAAATAGCGCCTTGCAAAAGTATTCAGTTTCTAAACTTTTTCAGCACTAATCACATCAGCACTGCAAGATGGCGGTGGCAGCATGATGCTATGGGGAAGCTTTCCCGGTGAATGTGCAAGCGTTCTGCAAAACGTGGTTCTTAAAATAAAAAAAACAACTAAAAAAACAACTAATGTTTTTAAATAAAGACATAATAACAATAGCTGGTCTTAGTAGATGTTACATTTTTAAATTAAATAATTGTATTTAATTTTCACAACATAATTAAACTGCTACATATGTACTTCTCCTGTCATTAGGTTGGAAACTAATTTTCAGACATATCAACATCCCATTAAAAAATGGTTGATTAAAAATGACAAATTTCCTACGATAGATATTTATTAGAAACTATAAATTGTCTTGATTTAAGGTCATGTAACATTTCCGACTCTTCAGCTGCACTTCTAGGATTGTGGAAACAAAATGTCGTTACTGTGTGAGAACATGATGCAGATTAAAAGCGTGGACGTTCCCACCTGGTTGTGTTGGTTCAGCTGGCTGCTGAATGTGACGGTCAGGTTGGCGGCTGCGCTCGGAGTGCTGCTGCTGGCAAACATGTTCTTCCCGTTCTCAAATGCGCTGCATCTGCGTTTGCATATGTCCATGTTTTGGAAACAAGACTTCACACTGGCAAATGACAAGAAAAAAAATGAATAAATCGGCAAGCAAACCAAGCTAAATAAGTTTATAATCTATCCAGATTGATATATCTGTTTACTGTGAGCTGTGGGGGAAGTGCAGCAGGTGTGTCATGGTAACAAAAGGATGGTTCAGCGTCTTCATGGGCGTGATCCTCTTGTCTGCGTCGAGAGTAAGCATCTTTTTCAGCAGGTCAATGAACTCCCGTCTGTCGGCCTTCTCCGCCAGGATGTCTGTGCCCTCCAGGCTGGTCATGTTCACCTGCAGGAGAGTCAGTGTTTGTAAAATATCCCACAGCAATCGTGGCAACCCAAAACTCAATGACCATATCATATATTTACATTCATACCTGCATCATATCATCCAGGCAATTGAAAATGTATTTCCTTGCCTCCTTGGACTTGATGCCCATCTCTGCCTCGTGCTCAGCAGGTGTCTGCAGGGGAAAAAGAAGAACTCCTAAATATTGTAGACAAATCTAAACCGTACAGAAAAATCCCAGTGGAAGCACTGACTTTGAGTCTCCAGAGAGGGTAGCTCGAATCGGGGCCTCGGTTGAAAAAACGGCTCGTCTTGGTCCCTGCACTCAGCAGATACTCTGCTGGGAGACCCTGAGTCTGGGAAATATACCTGATCTGGAGAGAGAGCAGTGCAAGGAAGCTTTACACACATGCAGTCTCATTTTTTACATTAAAAGCTGCTCACACTGCAAAAACACAAAGACTTACAAGGTATTTTTGGTCTAATTTCAAGTGCTATTATCTTAGTACATTAATAGTTTGAGTGGCAAATATTTTCTCTTATAATATGGGAGAAAAGATTTCCACTCTTCCACTGGCAGAAAAAAATCTGCCAGTCGATCTAAAATCAATTTTAAGGAATTATTCACTTAAAACAAGCTCATATTTCTTGCTGAAAAGTTACATGTAAGTTTTTTTTAAATTATTTAAGAGTTTGTGTTTTTACAATGTACTTTTAAGTTAATTTATACTAAATATTATACTACAGAGAAACAAAATGTAAAACAACTGAGGTGACATAGGAAGGTTTTTTTAAAATGTAGAAGATGCTTGTGTGAAAAGTCTAAATGTCCTGTGAAAATATTTGTGCCCATTGAAGTTTTTCACATTTTGTTGCATTAAAACCACAAATTTTAACTGTGAAAAGTCAAGTTACAGCTATTAGTTGCCAAATGTCTGAGAAGTGTGGCGTGCATTGAATTTAGGCCCCTTTACTCTGATATCCTGGAAACAATCTGTCTTCAAAGGTCAAGTAACTAGTAAAAAGAAATCAACGAGGTGTAATTCAATCTCAGCACAAAAACAGCTGTTTTGCTACATTTGTTAAAGAATCTTACTGAAAAACAGCTTCATAAGAAACAGTGAAAAATACAGTTAAAGTTGGTTAACAGCATAAAACAATACGCTAGCATAATCAAGGGCAGTACTATTCCATACCTCAGGGGCATTAAATACAAATGCATGCAACAAAATGCTTTTAGAAACGCATGACAAGTTTTCCCCATATCAATTATGCTCTACTTTGTGTTTGTTTGTCATGCAAAATCACCCCAAGTACATAAAATGTGGAAATATTTCCAGGCTTAGTACATTTACACTGTGCAACTGACCCATTCAGATCTGCAGAACAAACAGTGCAAATTATGCAAATTTGTATAATTGTGCCTCTGTTTGCAGAGAAACCTATATTGATTTAAAGTGACAAGAGGCCCGAAAACAGACTCAACTTAACCTATTCAAGGAAGCATAATAGGTCAGTCATCTTTAATACAATTCCCTCTGTCGACAAAAAAACATCTATGAAGTCCAATTTTTTTCTGTTGATTATAAATTGATTTGGCCCAATCTTCCTCAGCCTGAATGATCTGAATGGGTCAGGAAGCACATGAAAACTCCTTTACAGTGCATACGACCTGGTCGTACTCTGATGCACCAGGATAAAGGGGCCATCCCAGGAACAGCTCAGCAATGACGCACCCCAAAGACCACATGTCGATCGCTTCGCAGAAAGGGAGACCTAGGATAATCTCTGGAGCTCTGCATATACACATTTACACCAAGTTATTCACACTCGGACTGAATTAACTCAGAACTTAAAAGAAACCTTTGCAGTGGATCAGATTCCTGACCTGTAATATCTGGACTGGAGGTAGGTGGAGCACACTGCTTTGGAAACGTGGCTGGCAGAGCCGAAATCGATCACCTTCACCCTGTACGGCTGCCTCAGAGGGTCAACCAGCATGATGTTCTCTGGTTTTAGGTCGGCGTGGATCAGGCCCAGGCTCTTCAGCTTCATCAGCGCCGTGGCGACCTGCTGCAGGATGGGCCGGATGCACTTCAGCATGAGAGGGCTGAACTTGCTGTGCTTCAGGAAGTCGTAGAGGTTCTGCTCCAGCATCTCGAACACCAGGCACGTGTGGTTCTTGTGTTGGAAACACTCGTACGAGCGGACGAAGTTGAACTCGTCGGCGTTCTCTGTGCTCAGTCTGCTGAGGATGCTCACCTGTCGGTGGAGGAAAGAGACTCATAGAAGGTCCTGACTACAAAATAATCACTATTTTATGAGAATATAGTCATGATATTAGCTTGAAAAGTCTAAAGATCAAGAGAAAAAAGTTGTTTAAATGAGAATAAAGCTCATGTCAAGATCTGACATAAGCAGCTCAGTCTGCGTGGTTCTTTCTTCAAAAAAGACAGTTGTCTGTTTCTATTTATTATCAGTTATGAAAGTATTGTCAGTCTGTTCAAACTGATAATAATTTTCATGTGAATGTGTAAAAGACTAATTACTTCTATTAAGCATTTTCTGTAAAACTTATACCAAAGTACAATGCTCAACAATCCTCATTTAAATTACTTGTTATATTCCATGTTGTAGTTCTAATAAAATTACTACTTCTTGCATTATTTCGATCGTATTCTATGACTTTATTCTCATAACTAAAATAAAAACATCATAGCCTGTACCTAATATGAAGTTTATCTGATTTAAAAGTCCAAATAAATAGAAGCTTTAAAACATGCTTGTGATGTTTTAATTATGCCCTTAGTGGGCTGACATCACTCATCCAATGAGAGCAGTGGTGGAAAAATCTAAATTTTCCAAAAATTAAATCTTCAAAACAAAAAATATTTGATAATCGATCCATCAACACTGCTAAATTTGAGATATTCAGCACAACAAACTCACCTCTATTTGCCCCTGTCGTGCATAAGACGGGTGGTTCTTCAGTATTTTAATGGCCACAATCTCGTTGGTGCCCCGCTTCCAGCATTTTGCCACCTGCCCAAAGGTGCCCCGCCCCAGGAACTCAAGCACCTCATAGCTGTTGGCCATGGAGCACAGGATCTCATGCTGGACCAACTGGTAATCGCCCTCGCTGTGGGAGTTGCTACTTTTGGTGGTGGAGGTGGAGTGAGCTATGGACTGAGCCGTGGTGGTTCCCCCTCCGCCGCCGGCACGGTTCGACGCCACTGGCGCCGAAAGCTCCTCTAGTATCTGTACGCTGTCGCTGCTGTCCACCTCCTCGCTCTTCCTCTTCAAGCTGTACTGCTTTTGGTAAAGCTCGCAGTGTTGGGAGGAGGACCCTGCATCCTTAATGTGCCGGCTGGAAGAGGTGGAAGAGGAAGAGGAGGAGGAGGAAGCAGGTCCACGAACGCTTCCTGTGCTGTCTGCAGCTCGCACCACCGTCTGCTCCCTGGAGCTGGCTGCAGAGGGATGGACCTGGTTGGAGTTGTACACCAGGTCAAAGTTAGAGCCGGAAGTGGAGGGGGCAGCTGCCTGCGAAGGGCTCTGCTGATAGTAGCCACTGTCCGCCAACCGGTTGGAGACATCCCAGGTGGGGTTCTCCACTTTGAGCCTCTTTGGCCGAGTGTAGGCGCTGGAGGAAACGGAGGGGGAGGAGAACACCTGGAGCTGCGAGGACATATCTGCAGATGGGATTGAGACAAAGTGGATACTTTAGAACAAACTCGGTTTAAATGTCAGAAAAAGGCCTGAATTACTGTATTTTTTATGAACTACAAGTACATTGAAAATACATCTAGCAGCAGGATAGCTACTGGCACAAGACCTTAGGAGTTTGTCCAGGGTTTGTACACTTTTTTCACAATAAAATTCAAGTACTTTCAACATTTTATCAAATGTTTCCAGCAGCACACTTTGGAGATAAAACCAATAGAAATGAACTAAAGGAGACAGTTTCAATTCACTATTATATGACATCATTTATTACTATTAATAATATATTGTTATACTATTCTGCATAGTAGGGACAAGGAAAAACAAAAATATTACAAAACTTTAAGTTTTAAGTATTATGCAAGTATTATGTTAATGCTAGCATAATACTTCATGTTCACTATTGAAAGCAAGCATTCTTATGTTAGCATTTTAGAATTTAAATGAGAGAAGGAAATGCTTATAGCATATAGTTTCCAATTATTATTGTTAGTGTAATAAATACAAATAAATGGAGTTATAATTCCTATTAGTAGCACTTTAGCTATTTCGACGTTTTAATGATGTAATGTTTTTTTTTTTATCTCTTTCTTTTTCTCACTGTTTATTTATGTTTTTATTTTAATTATGTAAAGCACTTTGAAATGCCTTGCTGCTGAAATGTGCCATACAAATAAAATTTGATTGATTGATTGATATTGATAACATAGTGGCCAAAGCTAACTTTAGCATAGCCCTGAACAGCCCTGAGTTTTGTATTCAATATGGCTGCCAGCCATGTGTATAGAATGTAGCACGGATTCCAGAGGTAAACTATTTATGTGGACTTCTGATGGTTGCTTTCTCATGCACATAGTAGTACTGTAAATATCAATTGGAAAGAATAATATTGTTATTGCTAATAGCAGGAAGCACCGAAACAAATGCCAAACCCCACTATTACCTGACTTGCAAGAAGAAATCTCTAAACCTGAATGAGTTCTAACAATTAAAAATTGTATAAAGGACTATAATCTGCTGGTTACATAGCAGATAGTGTTAGTTACTGTTAAATAACATAATGATTTGCCATTAAAATCACATCGACTAATACTAGGAATCCTTAAAATTGCATATAATGCCAATTATTGAGAGCTAAAATGCTGACAAGCACATATTAGTCGAAATACTTTAGACTTTCAGCATTGCAGACAGTGTTAGGTACTATTATCTAATAGGCTTGCATTAGGAAGTTCACGTTTCAAACTTATTTTCAAATTACATTAAACTTTGAATACCTCTAGTGCCGTACCGAACAATATATAAAGTGCTTTGTCACTCAAGTTAAATCAAATCTAGAAGTGTAATAACTTGAAGATTTTGCAAATGTCTGCACAGAATACCTGTTGTAATATTACTGCTGAAATATTTTGAGGGGATGTGGTTGATGAGAACATCTGAGCTGAGGCCCACGGAGTTAAAATTAGAAACATGTCCAACTAAAATACTGGTTTTCTAAGGTGTTGAACATAATGTGTCTTCAATTAAATGCAGACACATTATGTCACTTTGTCCTCCATCTTTCAATTGGTGTTTATGTAAATCATTCCTCTCCTAACTGCAAGATCAGGTTATGATGATTTTTTTTTCTGTTAATAGTTGTGAACTAACCAGAATAAAACTTTTGACTTACTACTGCATATCTAATATCCACGTTCTGGTTAACTGGTTAACGTTTCCATTTTAGTATATTGCTACTGTGAACTAGTCCACAGCATCCCTTTTAGACTTTATCATGCAGGGAATCTCCAGTTTCTTATATTGTTATGCTAACTTCCTGGATGTATGTTTTAATAAGCTACAGGCCATTTATATCAAAAGACACAAGAGTCATGCTCTGCAACACTCTGCATTTTTTGCCTCAGTAACCCACAAGGGACAAACCAAAAATATTTATTTATGTGCAATAATGCACATAAATAAATATTAAGTAAATGTTGCTATGCTCAAAGCAAATGTAAGTGTATATGAAAAGGTACTTACAAAGAAAAGAGATGCACACCAAAACATTGTGTCAAGTTCAACCAATATCACATGAACCTACACAAATTTCCGCCTCCAGTGTCTACTAAACCAGAATAACATAAAGCAAAAAGAGTGGATGACATTACCTGGATTTGTTGAACGAGCACTACGTCGCCAATCTGACATCTAAGGCCTCAACATCTTCCAGCCAGTCTGTGCACCGCTGCAGCGAATCAGCTGAGCCCTGCGCAGCGAGCGAACCGGGGACTAGCTAAGCTAATAACAGCCGGCTACGAGTCATATCTGACCCGAGTCCACAGGCGCATCGTGCATCCAGCGAGCAAAACCTCCCCGGTGACAGTGAAGATGTCACATATTTTTACGGTAAGCAGCGGAGCCTGGACCGAGCACCATCTTCACAAATCGTCGGCCTGCTTCCTGTCTTGTGGACGAAACCAACTGCAAGTCGCAATGGAAGTAACCAAAGATTGTCTATTTTAGCCATATCAGTCACTTCTTAGCGCTTGAACTTCATCGCAAAGTGAAGGGAGTAAAACTGCCAAAGATCGTCTATTGAGGTTATGCATCTTCCTCCTCTTTTCTTCAATCAAATCCCACATACAGCGAAAGCGTTTTGTTTATTTTCACAAGGTTTTTGTCCAACTAAATTTCGAACAAAAATTCAATATTTTTGCTTGAATTAATAATTTCTGAAATATAATTCAAATATTGTTTTTGTATATCATTATTCCCCTATTTTAATGGAGACTTGGAAAAATAATCAAACCAAATTCTGCCTCTTGTAAGACTTTTTAGGAATGTAATGTAAACGCCTGCCACTCTTTTTTGTTCCAATTTATTAAACAATTTATTAATTCATTTAAATTTAAGAAAATATTACAGAATTGATTAATTTTTTACTTACGTTTGAATTATCCAATTGGTTTCACAAATGTAATCACGTGTGTTTTGTTTTATTTATTTATTTTGAGATTTTGTTTATGGGATCTACTAGCCTTATTAGCTTAAGAGCAGGAGAGCGCAAAGGGGAGTACATGCATACTGAATTTTGGGTTTCTTTTCAAAATGTGTAACCCATAGTGATCAAAATAAGTAATGAAACTAAATAACATCAGATTTATTTTCTGAAACGAGTGACAAAAAATAACCTTCTACGTGTAGTCTTTCACATTGTGGAATAATAGACTTCGGATTTACCAGAAATAACCAAGTTTAAACCAAACCATTTGACACCAACAATTTGTTCTTGAAGTTCATTAGTAATGTATTTCCATCTTGACATTGAGGTAACAGACACACAAAAGGTTCTGCGATAGTTATTGTTCAATGACATCCAGGGGTGAAAGTAGTTTTAAATTCTTGGGGGTACTATGACAAAAAAAAAATATATATATATATATATATATATATATATATATATATATATATATATATATATATATATATATATAAAACTGGACAGCACCAGGACCTGACATGATCCATGCCTACTGGCTTAAGAAACTCACTGCCCTCCATGAGCGACTGGCAGCTCAACTGAACCAGCTTCTACAAAATGGTACTCACCCTGAATGGTTAACTGAAGGGCGCACAATCCTGATACAGAAGGACCCCACAAAGGGTTCAGTCCCATCCAACTATCGGCCAATAACCTGTCTCTCTACAACATGGAAGCTCATGTCAGGCATCATAGCGGCTAAGATAAGCGGGCACATGGATAAATACATGAGCAAGGCACAGAAGGGCATAGGCATAAATAGCAGAGGAGCCAAACACCAACTCCTTGTAGACCACACAGTCGCCCGAGACTGCAAAACCCGACACACCAACCTGTGTACCGCTTGGATTGATTACAAGAAAGCCTATGACTCAATGCCACACACTTGGATCATTGAATGCTTAGAGATGTACAACATCAATAGGAGCCTAAGAGCCTTCATTGCAAACTCGATGGGGCTGTGGAAAACCACCCTTGAAGCCAACTGCAAACCACTTGCACAAGTGTCCATCAAATGTGGCATATACCAAGGAGATGCTCTGTCCCCACTGCTGTTCTGCATAGGTCTGAACCCCCTCAGCCAAATCATCGACAAGACTGGCTACGGATACTGACTCAAGAATGGGGCCACGATCAGTCACCTCCTCTACATGGATGACATTAAGCTGTACGCCAAGAGCGAGCGAGACATCGACTCACACCACCAGGATCTACAGCACTGACATTGGGATGTCATTCGGACTAGAGAAGTGTGGTCGGATGGTTACAAAGAGAGGGAAGGTCGCCCACACAGAAGGGGTCTCACTCCCAGAAGGAACAATAGCAGACATAGAGCACAGCTACAAGTACCTGGGAATACCACAAGCAAATGGCAACCTCAATGAGGTCACAAGGAAAGGAGCCACAGCCAAATACCTCCAACGAATAAGGCAAGTCCTGAGAAGCCAGCTCAATGGCAAGAACAAGATCCGTGCAATAAACAGCTATGCCTTACCAGTAATCAGATACCCTGCCGGAATAATTAGCTGGCCAATGGAAGAGATGAAGGCCACGGATGTTAAGACTAGGAAGCTACTAACCATGCATGGAGGGTTCCACCCCAAATCCAGCACCCTGAGATGTACACGAGCCGTAAGGAAGGAGGCAGAGGACTAGTGAGTGTGAGAGCCACTGTCCAGGATGAAACATCCAAGATCCATAAATACATCAAGGACAAAGCCTCAACGGACGATGTGCTCAGCGAATGTCTCAGGCAATGGGGAACAGAAGACAAGGTGCTGGAAGTACCATCATGGGAGGACAAGCCCCTACATGGGATGTACCACCGACAAATAACTGAAGTGGCTGATGTCAGGAAAACCTACCAATGGCTGGAGAAAGCTGGACTCAAGGACAGCACAGAGGCTCTCATCCTGGCCGCCCAGGAACAGGCCCTAAACACCAGAGCAATAGAGGCTCAGATCTACCACACCAGACAAGACCCAAGGTGTAGGTTGTGCAAGGAGGCCCCTGAGACAGTCCAGCACATAATAGCAGGGTGCAAGATGCTGGCAGGGAAAGCGTACATGGAACGACATAACCAAGTGGCGGGCATAGTGTACAGGAACATCTGTGCAGAATATGGACTGGAAGCCCCGAGATCAAAGTGGGGAACACCCCCAAAAGTGGTGGAGAATGACCGAGCTAAGATCCTGTGGGACTTCCAGATCCAGACAGACAAGATGGTAATGGCGAACCAACCGGACATTGTGGTGGTGGATAAAGAACAGAGGAAAGACCTTCCCGCAGGAGGCGCCTTCCCACAGGAGGCGTAAGGTATGGGGCTTTAAAGACAAAGTCCTTATAAAAAGGCCCCAGCACTAAAACTTTTCTTTATCGTCTCACGTGGCAACGCTTGTGAACAAACCCTCATCTTCAGTCTGTGCTAAAACCTCCATCTAAAAAGATAGAGAAATAGACGGAGAGAGAGGTAAAAGACAGAAAGGATAACCTATTCTATCCTCTACTATCCTGTCCAGGTTCCAGAGGCAGGTGATTGGCTTAGCAGGTTATTGCTTTAACTTACGGCTATCTGTCATGTGACCAAGATTTAAGTCACATGACGTGATATAGATATATGATGAAGATATGTAGAAATAGATATTTAAATCTACATCACAGTATTGTTTGTGTTGACAGTAACTTACATGAACCTTTCTGAACAGGCGAGGGCGCACTTTCTCCGTCTAAAATCAGACATTAGAGCGTCTTGAAACCATTCCTCCCCTCCCTGGCATCTCCAGACCCGGGCCCCCTTCCGGTCCGGGCCGTGGGCAGCCGCTCCCCCCCCCCCCCCCCACAATAGCTCCGCGCCTGCTATTGAAAACAATAGTTCCAAAATCTGTTGAATCTATGTTATAGTAATGACCAATATGACCACTAAGGGTCGCTGCTGTTCACCAAATAAGAAAACGCACGAGGAGGTAAAACAGACAACTTTTATTTGCACTCGTCTCTCATTCAAGATATATTAACATTTTATTTCGCTTCTCCAGCATGCTTACAGGACAAAAAAAAAGACCTCATCTCATAGTGGTAAAGCAAGTTACATTCAAACAAAAAATTTCACAAGGACTAGACCAGCGTAGTCGATGCAAAATAGAAGACATTTCTCATCAGAATAGACGGCACATTAAAATAACACTGCAAGAATATGATGACGATGATGATGATGGCTAATGTAACACTTCCTAGCTGTATTTGAAAGTTTAAGTATGAAATGTAATGCATGCATGTAGAAAAACAAGGTAATAATGAGATTCCTTCAATGGCCCAGACAGAAAAACTTGGTAAATATATACCACTACAGGTGAAACAAGTAATTATCATTCACCTTTTGAAGGAATAATAATGTTTTATAGTCATATAGAAGAGGAGAAGACCAGCAAATCCTCAAAAAAACAAAAATTGTCCTACCAAAATAAAGTCTTATCTGAGACATAACCTATCGACCTTAAGCACATTTTTAAGGCGGGACAGGAAGTGGCACACTCTGATGAATGATGAAGAGCTTCAGATTCTTCCTCCAGGTCGCTTGTTATTGAATCTCAAGTATGAAGGGGAGGCAGCCTTCCTCTCCAGATATTCAGCTGACTACCTGAAGGAGTGTCGGAAGTGCAAACTCCTACGCTTCAGCTTCTCCGGGTTGTGGGAGGCCATATGGGAAAACTCCCTGAAGATGTCAATGTATGTTGTGTCTCCTAGTAGGATACAAACAACAAATAAACATCAATGAAAAATCATTGTATGAGACCAGGCTCTTTCTTTCTTATCTTTCAATGGCCACAAAATAAAATACAATGGAGAAAAAAGAAGAGAAAACACAGAAAAGAAGGCTTTGAGGCACCCTGAAGCTTCCCCTCATTCAGTTTCCCAAATACTGGGCATTCATGCCTCTCGTTGCTACGGTAACCATTGAAAATACACACACACAACAAAAGCAGCCGTGTCTGGAAAAGCTTCCAGGAGTTGCTATGTGAAATGGAAACTTGAAACTTTTATTAAGTTTCAAGCTTGGTGCTCAGAAGGAACGTATCTGCGATTTTATTATTACTACTTTTTTACCACTCCCTATTTTTAACACACGTTATCAGTTTCTTTTACATTTTCCCTAATTTTGAATGCTTGACCTCAGCTACTCAAAGCTTCACTCTTCCACCCATTTCTCTCTTATTATTAGTCCAACTTTTATTTTAAATTACAAAAAAAAACCATAAAAAATTATCAGGTGTGTGATTTAACTTTACTCAAAACTGATCAAAGTTGTATAATGTTTTTTTCCATACCAAGTTATTGTTTTAGGTTCCGGTTTGGGTTGCAGAAAGTAAATTAAAAGCTACAAGCGTGTAATAAAAAGTTTATATGATGTTTGCTTATATTATGATATGTTTGGATTGCTGTAACTAAGTATGCTGGTTCTGAAACACTTGTTGTAAAATGGTGCAATATAAATAACGTGAATTAAGTTGAAATGACAGTATCAGTATTCTTCTACCTTAACACATTCACAAACTTCAAACTATTTTATTAGAACTTTCTTGTGATTGAGGAAAAAGAGCAGAGCGCTTTGGACATGGTTTTCAACTTATATTTACGAATTAAATCTGAAAAGTGTGGCATACAATTGTTCTTGGATCTGATGTCTCTAAATAAAATCCAATGCCACTAATCATTGTGTTAAGGCTTCACATCGTAGGTCTGATTTTTCCTGCAGAGACAGGGAGGCTGATGCTTCGTGATGATCTGTCACATAAAACCACAATAAAAGACATGTTTGTAGTTTTAATTAACATGACAACATGTGGAAAACTACAAGGACTTTATCAAGGCTCCATGACTTTCTTGTGGAGACTTTGACAGATAGGTTTTATGCTAATTGTGCATAGTAACTATGTCATGCACTTGAAGATAGTTCTTCAACTTTTAGCAAAGAAATAGTAATAAGGTTAGCCACAACACAAAGAGGTTAGTGTTCAGACACATATTCTTTATTTCCAGTATCATTTCAAAAGAAACAGAAGGAATACATATATATATATAGTGTTAATAAGCACAAGTACAGAATATTTAGAGAAACATTTCTTGCACTATTCAAATAAGTTTTACAGACAGAAAGTAAAAATGTAAGGAAGTTAGAAAAAGAGATGCTAAAAGAAGGATGTGTTAATAGGATTTAGTATTCACTACAGTCACTGTACAAACACCACAATGTATACAACACATAATCGTTCATTGGCTTAATGGAAATGACTGTTAGTCACAACATTTTTCACTTGAAAACGATGAATTTTGTTGTGAGTTACTGCCAATAAATTAGAAAAAGGCTGCATGAAAAAGTGCTTCTGGTCTATCAATGGCAAGAAAGAAGAGAAAATGAGTGAGCTGCTCTTCTCGTCACCACAAACGCCTGCAAAAACATTTAGTGGTGGTAAATACAAACTAGGGACTGTGCAAAAAATATGGATGTGGTTTAGGAAAATATATATTCTCCATCTTGAACAGAAAGTAATAAGAAATCTCAGTCGAATACAAAGTAGATCTTTCCTCAATTTTTCACAGTTTTGAACTTTACTTTTGACAGCGAGCAAACTACGCAAACCAGGAATGAAAGACCAGCAGTGGGATCTTTGCAGATCTAGGTTGACTCTTTTCATAAGAAAATGGGATTTTTCTAATGTGAACTTAAAAAAAAGTGAAGCTCACTAGAAAAATTTAATTGTCTTTAGAACTAAAAAGTGAAAATCAGCAGACCTGTGAGCTTTGTATGCAACGTAAACATATTAGCATTAGCCTGATTATGCTAACTACCTTTAAGATTAGTTAACAACTTTGCTGCTGTAACAGTTCAGTTTATAAAAACCATAATTGGAAAATTAAAAATCAGTTAATGTTAGTGTAATTATTTATTAATTTCCTTTAGCTATGAAATCTTTAAAATTGATGTTCTTGGCTAAATTAGAGCTGCAGCATTCAAAAGCAACAGCACTATGGTTAATTCTGCAGTGCAAACCTCTTTTCTTTTGGTTTTTCGATTAGACGGCCACAATAAAGTTCATATATGATAAATATTTTTGAGATGATTGGCCAAATATTTCAAACTATGAACTGTTAATATTTTTAATTTCTCCAAAGGTAAGAAGCTGTAACTGGAAAACTAGAAACTTTGCTAACTGTTAGCAAAATTCCAACTGGTGAACTATTTAATGTTAAACAAAATGGCAAACATTATATGATCATTGTACAATGATCCACATACTAAAGGCAGCATATGAGCTCTAAAGCTGATGAAACAACTTTAGTCTTTATTTTTAATGTAAAACTTAAAACAGTGACAATTGGTAATAAAGCAACAATGCAGTGTTGAAACATCTTAAAGTTCCAGTGATCTATTTTATAATAGCAAAACATGCATTTCAGTTTCCATATGTGCAAATTTTGCACCTCAGTTATGATTGTCCCAATGTGTCATGAAACATGAAATCAATAAACGTAGCATAACTCCAAATTGCAGCCCCCATCCAATTTCTGTACAGTTAACAAAAAACACATTCATGTCTTACTAGAAATAAGGAAAAGGTGTTTAAAAACTGCTGGCTTTTCTTTTTCTTTGGTCAAACCTAAACCCAAATAACTTACTATCCAGGCAGTAACAGCAGGAAAAAAAATCCTACATGGAACAAATATTTAAAACATGCTCCACTATATTTTTGCAAAAATAATGTAAATACCAACATTATTTAGCAATATTAAATGTATTAACTGAGAAGCAATGAGTCGACATCTTCTCATGCAATGGAAATAAAAACAACTTCACTTGTATAGTTGTAATAAAGCATCTAAAGAAACATTTTACTGACTAATTCTTTATATAATGGATTTTCTCTGATTTATTGTTTTAAAAATCCCATCTTCCAGTGCAGCATAATAAGCAAAATAAATCCACCAACAAGTGAATAAATTAAACTATAAAGATTTTCTAATGAAAACATAATACTGTAAGTGCTCATCTAACAAAATCTACCCTGTTTTAAAAAAAAAAGAAATACTTCCCCTGACACATTATTTAACAATACAAAAAGTACTAAAAAAGTTATTGCACCAATGCTCAGAACGTTTTGACAAGAATAAAATTAGAGAAAATGAAATTTCCGTTTGTCACAAAAGTGCATCATAAAAGTTTCACTTGATCAGTTTGCTGATCAATAAGTAGAAACGACTCTGAGAATCTTTTGGTCACAGTTAGGATCAGGTTTTACAGGTCTTCTCACTGCAGGGACGACGCAGCTTTACTTAAAGACAGCATGTAAGAAAAAACTAAGATCTTCACATGAACTCACAGCTTCAGGGAGGTTCATTCAGCCTGAGGTTGGTTGAATGAACCTGACATTTGTTGACTGGTTGAAAGTATTAGTGAATTTCTGCGACAACTTAAGGACTTAAATCTGAGAACTTGAACAGAATCTATTTGTGCTGCGTTGATTTTAAATTTTTTTCAATTAGTTGGTCAAGATTGACTTCAATGTTGGAGATCAACACTGAGTTCCAGCTGAAGTGAGAGAGAGGAAATGACAGCGGAACGGTTTAAGGTATAAAAATCCCTCAAACACAGCAGGGCAAGGATATTCAGGTGAGTAAAGAAAGCCCTAAACGCCAAGTGATCCTGACTGAACCTGATTAGCAGTCTGCTATATGGATGCAGATAAACTCCTGAATGCACTTCTTATACTGCTGCTCGGTGGGGCTGCTGATCGGGTATTGACCTGGCTGTCCGAAGGGCCCCTCTGACTCCCGCATTTCATCGTTCATCCTGGCCAGACGCAGCCTGAAAAAAACAAACAAAAAAAAAACAGGATGAGCCGACTCTGAATTTTACACCAAAACCGGATCTGAAGTGTTTTAGTCCAATAACATACAGCGTGACTATATCTGCATTGGCTTGCTGCACGGCTATGCTCAAAGGGTCCTGGCCGTCTTCATCTCCATCGTTCTGTGCAGCTCCTCTTTTGAGGAACAAACAAACCTGCCTGGAAATGCACAAAAAAAACTGGAGTCAAAAACAGCAAACAATAAACGAGCAAATAAGACTAGATATTTAGTTTTGGTGAAACTTAAAATTTTTGTAAGGCAAATTGAGCTTATTTGTATAACACCGCTCATATACAAGGTGATTCAAAGCACCTTACACAGACAAGAGCAAACATTAAATGAGCGAACAGTGGTTGTAAGAGATGAAGTAAAGACTCTCAAATCAAAACTATGTAGAACATGCAGATAGCAATTCCTCTAGGGAGCCTCAAGGAACCACATATGTGATTTTTCTTCATTTAGAAGCTTATTAGTAATTTATACAAAGTAGCCCAACAGTCTCCCAGTAAATAGTTGAGAGGACCTCGTCAGAATCCCTCCTACTTTTCCAGTTTATCAATCAAGTAGCTTTTTGGTGCAAAGTGGAGTATTCAGAACTCGTAACTAAATCAAAATGATCAAAACATCACCTTGATATTCAATGACCGTATTTTCTGCACTATAAGGCACCTAAAAAACTTCAATTTTCTCAAAAACCGACAGTGCGCCTTATAATCCGGTGCGCCTTATTTATGGACCAATATTGAGCCACAACAGGTCTAGTAACTACGGTAAGCAGCCGCCGACTTCATTTTCCCCCGTAGAAGAAGAGGTGTGCGGTGCATGCTGGGATAATTGTCAGAACACTGGTTTGTTAATAAAGTTTGATAATACATTTAAAGCCAGGGGGGCAGGGGGGCAGAGGGGCGGGGGAAGAGAGACAGAGACTGCAGCGGCAGCGTCTCGGTTGGTCTGTGTTACCCAGAAAGCAGTTGGGCACAATATCGCAACACCAACACCGTGAGTGAAACAACGACTGGGGCAGCCTACTATATAAACTACTCTGGGAACACTTCTTTAAAAATGTAGATGTGTAATAATAGAGTATAGTACAAATTGTCAACCCAAACTGAAGCGTCTATTCATTGCGACTTATAATGCGGTGCGCCTTATATATGAATTTTTTTTTAAATAGGCCATTCGTTGAAGGTGCGCCTTATAATCCGGTGCGTCTTATAGTGCGGAAAATACGGTAATTATACTTTATGTTACCATCTATATAAACAACATTTCTTAAAGCTGTTTTGATATTAAAATGCTAAGGAGTCACATGCAGCACATTATTTGAATCTTGTATAAACTGTGTTAAGACTAGTTATAAACTTGTCCTCACACATTTTAGAGCAGAGATGGGAAATGTTTTACTTTGACTCACCCTGTGTGTCCCAGATACGTAGCGTGATACAAGGGCCCCCTCCCTCTTCCATCTCTTTGGTTGACATCAGCAGCGTTCTGCAGCAGGAACTCGCAGGCAACCAGAGAACCCTAAAACAGTTAGAAGATAAGAAATTTACTGCTAAAGATGGTAGAGCAGAAAATATTTACAGTTACGGATCATTTCAGTCACATTTTAAAATAAATGATCACCATTAAGAGTTGAATATTAGAGGAACAGTTTGTCTGGACTAACTCACCCCAGTAACAGCTTGTATAAGAGGCGTCTTTCCTTCGTCCTCGTCGTTAGCCAAATTAACGTCGGCGCCATGGGCCAGAGCTTCTGCCATGACGGGCAGGTTGCGAGCCTTAGAGGCTTTATAGAGCAGCGTTCCAGGATCCATCTCCCTCGTGTCCTCCGGGTCTGAAGTCTCGGCCTCAGTCTCACCGCTCGACTCTTCAGACACTTCGCACTCTGCAGATCATATATGGAGCTGCTCATCAAACCTCGTAGCTGCTGCATCAACCTTCTCAAACTAGACCTACCCTCCTCTGTGACGCTGTCCACCACCGAGCCAAACACCAGGATGTCGGTACTTCCGTCTGTGCTGCCTCCCAAGCCGCTGTCGCTGCTCAAACCTGCAGAAACAAAGTTAATTTAATGCATCCGCCTGCTCAGGATTTCTGGTTATTCTCACAATGTTCCCAGATGGGTCTACGATTGAATGTTGGGGTATAAAAAGCAACAAACTCACTTCGAGGACCAGATCCGTTATCAAAGTAAGAGAAGAGAGAATCCAGCTCATCAGGACAAAACAAAGATTCTCGTCTGAATTTGGCCGCTGCTGTGATAGAGACAAAAGAACAACACAAGTTAAATGTTATACGTCCCAATGACTCTGTGGTCCATTCTCTACAGTACAGCAAAAACAAGGTGCACCCTCTTTTAGAATACAAACAGCTTTGATTTCTCCGCAATGGTGGAAATTCTGCAGCATCAGGTATAAAGGTTCATACAATAATCAGTCTTAAAGTGTATAAAGATTAACAATAAAAACAATAATAGTAATGATGACACAGAATTGTGCAATTATTAGAAATAAAAATATCTGACTCTCAATCCAAGGGACGTGCACAATGCAGAACATTTCTGCCAAAAAACTAAGAAGCTCTGAAATTAATCTCAAAACTGTTTTAGAAAAAACTTTCTGAGCTTGAAAAGTTTAAAATTTGCTAGAAAAAAAACTTTTGGACATTTGGAAATTTTCTGAGTTTTGAAACTCAGACAATTTTCAACTTTTTCTTAAGATAAACATGTTAAAAGCTCGGCCCTTTTTGCTCAATTTAGCGTCAGAACAGAGAAAGGCTTTGACTAATAGTTGGATAGAAAAAGTGGAGATTCTTTTCTTTTACATAATTTGAACCAGTTGACGCTCGAGGAGTTCACGATTAATCTGATTAATTGTTTCAGTCCTACTTTCGAATATATTTTAATGTTTTTTTTAGAACTTGTAAAAACCACATAATTGTTACTATGTTCTTACAATAAGACTCCAGAGCTGATGAAGGGTGTACTTTCTTTTTACAGAGACAATACAGCAACAATACAATGTTTCTAGATTTTGCAATGATTAAAAATAAAACAACTGGATTACTGGACTTGCCAATTGAGAGAGCAGAAGGGGAGGTGCTGCCAGGCTCTTGTCTGTATCTCCTCTGTGGTTTGGGAACAGTGGTGGCGCTGTTGTGTCTCCGGCATTTCTTCACACTCCAGTGCCTCTCCGACTTCCTCTCCCCGTTGACGAGGACCTCAGTGGAGCCCAGCTTCTTCAGGAATTTCTTCTCCACATACTTTGCTCTAATCCATGCCTCTTTTTCCTGCCTGCACCAAAACAGGTTTCAATTCATTTTACTGCCTCAGAAATATCATTTCAAATATTAGCTTGCTGCACTTTTACACATCTTTACCTTGAGCTGGATGGTAACGGTTTCTTCAGACCCTGTTCTTGGTATGAACCTTCATATATGTGGTTGATGACGCTGTTTCCAAGCTCACACATCAGCTGCAAGGAAATAAATTAAATATTACTGATGATCTGTAAGAACACAAAATGTCAAAGTATTCAAAGTATTACCTTTAATAACTCTGGTTCCCATGAGTCAAGCGTCAAGGAACGCACTTTTGAACAGTGGACCCCAAGACTCCTGGAATAAAAACATTTCAGCGTCATGATATGCTAAGTTGCAGCAGGAGATGGTCGTTGATTCAAGGAAAGAAATGCAGCCGTTATTCCTCTTTTGTGCTGATGTGGAGGAAGGAAGGTAAACAGATCAGTCACATATTCTGTTACTCCAGACGCCTAATGTGATGCAAATTACTGTCTAGTATCCGGGCAACAGTGGTATGCTGGAAAGAAAACTGTACTGTGACAAAAGAGCACGTCTGATCCCGACTGTGAGAGGACGAGCCTGGAGAGGGAGCATGCATATTCAACAGGTGGGAGTAAAAAGAAACTGGGTTTACTTCAAAGGAAAACATGCAAATCCTGCAGATTGTTTCTGTTTTTTTTTATTCTCACACTGAATTAATGTAATAAAAGGTCTCTTCTCTTTGTAAAAGAGAAAAAAAAGCTGATTTAGGGAGCATAAATTTGCTTTTTGAGGCCATGCTATTCTGTTAAAATAGAGGATGTGCTTTCAGGGTAGTCCTGTGATACAATAACCTTCGCTTTTCTAAATACTTGTATGGCTTTTATTATGTTTCCTGAACCTTAACTATGTTCCTAATTGCCTATAATTGAACACAAACTGTTTTGAACATTTTTCTAGTCTGGTGAACAAAAACAGTTGCATTTCAAATTTTGTGAGGATTATTTTTTTGGTCTTTTTTACTTTTAGGATGTGTCATTTTTTTTATTTGCCTTCCAAGTGTTGAAGGTAATCACTTTGAAATTATATTTATACTTTATTTAGGATAGGATTCCAACAAATTTTTATTTGAATTTACATTTTTCAGACACAAATCTGAAAGTTCTCATACTTTCGAAGTACAAATCCAACATTGACTATGAATTTATGACAGATTTTCATGCAGTGAACATGGATGGATGGAAGGACAGATGGATGGATATATGAACAGTTGGATGGATGGACAAATGGACGGATGGATGCTTTAAGCTAATGTTTTTCTCCCATTCTCTAACTTTCTTCAAACTTCCAAATCGTCCAAATCTAATAAAAAACCCTAAAATCGAATTCATTTATTTTCCAGAAAAACACTGTGGCAAACTTCCTTCAGCAGGTCTATGACTAAGTGAATATTTTCAACATTAGTCAACCTCAGCCTGTTTTTTGCTTTTGCTCTAATAAGACAGTTTGGGTTAGCTATTGCTCGCATGTTCCTCTGTTTCCCACCTGTGGATCCCGGAGCACTCGATGCACAGCAGGACGCCCAGGTTGATGGAGGCCCAGCGCGGGTCTGCCTGACCGCAGTCGCAGCACTGCTCGTTCCCCGGCATCCCCTGGATGCGCTGCAGGATGGTCTCACCCCGAGCGCTTCGCTCCCGCGGCTCGCTGGCTGAATCGATGCTGCTGGTGGACGGAGAGGCAGTTCTGTCCAGATGCTGAAATTAGATACAAAAATCCATCAGGACGGCAAAGTATGCACCCCCAAAAGTGTCCTGAAATTCGTTACATTTAAAACAGAACGAAAAGGAAAACCTGAGTAAAACTGTATCCAATTACAATAATTAGAGTCATGTGTTTAACAGCCCTGAAACCCAAACATGTGGTGAAATCTCATAAACAACCTGCAAACGTTGCCCTCAAGTTATTCATGACCAAGTGATGACTCACCTCTATGTAGAAAGTGTCTGGGCTCTCTCTGTATGCTGAAGCAATGCTGGCTTGAACTGCCTGAATCCAAGCCTGTCTTAGCTTCTCAGACTCAGCCTGAAGCATGCAGCTCCTGTAATACAGATTGATTGGTCTGTTTTGAATGTATATTGGTTGGTGTGTTGAAATTTGATGGTTGGATGGGTTGTAAGAGTATTAGATTATTGATATGATGATTTCAATAATTAGATAGCGAGGGGGATGGATGTTTGATGGAAGTTTGGTCTGAGGACTAGTTGGAGTATTTGTTGGATGGTTGGATTGTTAGATGGCTAGTTGACATATTGGCTTTTCTGTTGGGTGCTATATGGTTGGTTGAGTGGATTGTAGGAGCAATATGTGGTTGGTTGGTCTTTTGGATGGTTATTTAGTTAGATATATTGGATAGATAGCTGCTCATGGGTTAATTTGTTAGGTGGTTGGGCTCTGAGATTGTTGGTCTGTTTGATTTTGCTTAATGATTTGATTGTTGGTTGGGTTGTTAGATGTTCTCTTAGACGGCTAAGAGAAAGTATTAGCAGGTTTCAGCAAGTCAAATTTAAAACCTTTACCAAGTTCTTAAAACCAACTTCGAATGAAATTTAAGGCAAAAAAAAAACTAGAAATATTTGAGATGGTTGGGAGAACTTGCTACATTACAGTCCAAGAAAGCTGGCTAGCAAGAATATGCTAACAGTTAGTTGCTAGGAGCTTCAACCGCATCTAATCACAGAATACAATGAAGACGTTTGGGTGCGATTCAAAAAGTCTCACAATAATAATAATAATAAATAGCACTGCCATGACAAAATTTAAGACCTGTTGTTAACAAATTTAAGGCCAACTTACATCTTCTAATAAATTTAAGACATTTGAAGGCCTTAATTTATTTTTATTATAAGGATTTCCCCAGAAAGAAACAAGTCAAGAGAATCAAAAATATATGTTTGCAAAAATGTCACAATGAACCATAATCTAGGGAATTGTTTTTCTTGATGGTCTTTTCCCAAAACAAATCCAAGCATAACAAAAACAAGTAAGTACTCCTTACTTGAATGGGGAGACGACCTCGAAGCAGAACCTCCGCTCGATATCTTCATGTGGTTTAACAGAACACAATCGGAGGTCTTCCACTACCACCGTCAGAACATCCTGTTCACACAAAATTACTTGTTATATTTCTCAACATGAAGCAGTAACAGCAGGGGGGAACAGCTTTTCTATCCCAGATACGCTTCCTGCAAAAGGAAATCTGTATACGTTCTCCATCTATTAAAATGAGGAAGTTCTACTGGGATTCACAAATCTCCACCAGCAAAGTGTTAACAGATATCTGCTAGCATCTCAAATCTTTCTGCAGAAATATCTCCTCGACATCAAACACACAGATTTCAGAAAAGATCACAGCAACATCAAAATATATTACTGCTTTTATCTTAAGCGGATGGTTTAAATTTAAATGGACTTGCCTTCAACTTCTTCTGATAGACTAGCTGATTGTTCTGTATGGAGAACCACCGTCTGTAACAGAAACAGAGAGGGAACGCAATAAATTAAGCCATTTGAATGATTGTAAATATTTCACTTGCTGAATAAATGATTCGCCATGGCGGTTACCTGTTCCAGGTCTTAAAGGCATTACTAGCCCTTTTGAACAAGTAGCCCTCCATCACCACGCCACTAGGGGCATCCACGTTGAACTCCACCTTCGAGTCGTCATATGAAAAATCCTGCAGAAGGGAAAGGCTTTTAATTCTGGATGTTAGAGGAAGTTAAAAGCTCAAGAAAGTATAGAAAACCCTGCAAAGAGGCTGCAGGTGGATTCCTCTAGAAGACCAGCAGCTTTCACTGTGTGCTGAGCATTATACACATTAGACAAACTGAATCATTTTAAACTTTGTAATCATGTGTAAAAAGAAAGGTGTTTTTTTTTTCTCTTCATACAGGTGGCATGATATACCGTATTGTCCGGACTATAGAGCACACCTCACTATAAGCCGCACCGGGCTATAAGCCGCTGGTATCTCAGCCGCTCTCGGTTTTCCACAAGGACGCTAAATCTGCTATAAAGGACGCAGCCCTGCGTCTCCATGGATTTGTTCACACCGAGCTTAGTGCAGCGGCTATCAATCTGTACTGCCAGATCGATAACCTTCAACTTAAAAGTTGCATCATATGAACTTCTTCATGTGGTTTCCATGATGAGGGGATATGAGTTTGAAAACATTTCTCTGTCGTGCCTGCTGCTAGCATGTGCTTGTTCAAAATGAAAATTAGCACTTCCTTCTTTGATTTCCAATTTTGACTTCCAATGATTCACTTCCTGCTAAAGAGCCCCCTGGTGGCTGAAGAAAAATCCACGGAAAAGCCACACCGAGATATAAGCCGCATGGTTCAAAACATAGGGATGAAGTAGCGGCTTATAGTCCGAAAAATACGGTAACTCAGCAGATGAGTAAGCCTGATCCCAACTGTCTGATTCCAGATTGCTGGAAAAATTGCCCATTTTCTCTGCAGGCACCACGATACTGAGCTATAGACTTAGCAAAATGCTATGAAGGATATGCAAAGTCCTAAAAGGTTTCAGAAGTCTAAATTATGGTTGTAAAATCATAAAAGGCAGATATGCAGTAGAAAAACATTTACTCCAATTTTTTATATGCCAATTGTGACTTTTGACAAGAAGAACTACAAAGAGAAAGTGACTTGTTTATTTTTTATTTTTCTCCAAAGTGTGGTAAAATAGGCATTACACTTTTCAGATCTGTACTTATCAAAAAATTTGAAAACTTTCTGGTTCACGGTAATGTACTAATTAGAGCTGGTTTGTCATATATAAAATCCTAAACAAAACATTGATGTTAATGGCTTGATGTGGCAATGAGATAAAGTTAAAGATATAAACCTTTAACTTTAGCACCGTATTATGTCTATCTGTCTCAGAGTCCTCTTGTTTATATTTCCCACGACCTCCTGTTTCTTTCCAGCAAAATATTTTTGTGCATAAGTTGAAAAAGAAATCAAGAACAATATTTTAGAGAAAAAATAAAATTTAATCTGAACTAACAGCAGGAAATCAAATAAATATGGATGAAAAAAGGAAAATAATTCATAGAATACTATCAAATGTCTTCTAGAAACATGAAAATGTTTAGAAATGTAAGTCAACCTACCAAGTTGCGATTCCACCGACAAAGTATCTTCATTTTTAAACACTGGATATGTTTCAGCAACATGGAAAAATCTTCTAAAACCTCCACAACTACAAACCAGAGTCTGTGGAGCCGAAGTCTGAAAGTAGGATCATGTCTTTCCCCGCTTCCTAACGGCAGGACCTCTAAGCTACCAAACTCTGGAGAGTATTTCCGACACTCACGTTCTGACCCCTGCGCACTGCAGCCTGAGCCTTGGGATTACAGCTAATTACCATACAGCTGCCACTGTATCCATGACCACAAACATTTTAATTTACACTGCAACACTTCAGCTGCTCTTGACCCAGAAACTAGTAGCAGATCTGCTTGGTTTGCATTAGTTGCAGCTGTTTCAGTGCGCCTCCCTTGCTGAAGGTTAGATGTTCAACCCCATGGTGACCCAGCAGGAATCCACCCTGGAGGGCAGCCAAGACTACCAAACCAAAACCTCAGCAAGCTAGATTTAACATATACAGAAACTCTGCTTGCTTCAGACTCCAACAGATCACGTTAAAAAACAACTAACTTACCTTCACTGCCTAAAATGAAGAGCAGGGCATCAGAAACAGAAAACGCACTGCTGTGCTGCTCTGAAAACTCTCTACTTCTACAACAAAGATCATCTATTTTTAACGGCCCAACGTCACACAGACCAAAAAGAGCACGAGTGAATTATTAAACAAGCGGGAGATTTCTGAACGTTACGGACAAAACACGTAAAATTGTTGAGTAGCAGGCGGGAACAAGCAGGAACATGGAACGATGCAGTGAAACGCGCTGCGATGCGTCATCCACCTGCTGCTCCTGCCAGCCTGCAGACCATGCTGCCGGCCTGGAACACCTCATGCTGCCCAGTTGGCAACATGTGTGAATCACCTGCAGGATCACCCTGGGCCTCATTATCACTGCAGATTTCATGTGTCACTGTGACATCTGCTCCTCAACTAAAATATACAAAATCAAATCCCATATTGATCATGAAAGCATCCACAATCTTCAAATTATTATGCAAAAGTAAGTCAAAATCATCAAGCTTAGGTTAATACTTAAATTGGAAAATGAGATTGTGTGAGAGCCCTTACACGTAAATGGATTACTGGCATCTCCTTTACGTGCCTAAAGAACAAGCACAACTTTCATCAGAACACATTTGCCTGGATTTTAAGCTTCAGATTTAGGAATTAATTGATTCCCACATCCTACTGGAAATAGTTTCAGCTCATTATTTCTCTCATCTTTCACACAACTGTCTGTGGAGTTGTGCTGAGTTGAGATAATGGATACTTTGCTTTTGCTCATGTACTTAATTTATATATCTGTCGTGAAATTTAAAGGTAATCAAAGAATTTATCAAAACTTAACCAAACCTGACAACTACTGGCTTTCCAAGAAAATTAGGCAAAATGATCACCAAAATACAATTATTCCAAGATTTTTTTTCAAGGTTTTGTTGGCTCTAGTGGCCTTTATTGGAAAGAACTCAGACAGGAAGATAACAGGTAATGAGAGAGAGGGAAGACCTGTGACAAAACTCACCAGGCCGGGAATCGAACCTGTGTCAAGGACTATGCTAAACCCTGGCATCCCCATTTCCTCCATTTTCATTTAAACCAAACCCAAGCAAATTAAACACAAACATAAAAAAATCAGATCATTTAGAAGATTTTCAAAGTTGCCACATTTCCATTTCACCGTTTTACATCATCAATGACAGTTTTGTACTCAATGCTACAACTAAGTTTTCCTAGGTAATAAATAAAAAAAACAAAGTACACAACATAAAAGCTAAAATATTCAGTCGTTATTTTATCCCAACATCCACATGCAGCTTCAGGCAGTGAAAATAAACCCGGGATATGCAGGAGCAGCAAGTAGCAGAAGCAAAGACGTTCTCCAACATGACTTCTCCATTAAAGCACAGATTAAAAATAAATGGTTCTGACATTTAGGACCTTTTGCTTCTCTGTGTGCCTACCCAGCAGTAACAATCATTTGTTTTAGAGCTTAATCTTACTTTCTGTTTTCCTTATTTCTTAATGCTCTTTCTCCTTTGCAGGTTTACTTAGGTCTTACTGTGCATGGCTTAAGGGGATGAAAGTATACAAACAGGAAAAAAAGTCCTTCTAAGAACTATTTCTGTTAGAATATAATGTCACTAATTGAACATCCATATAAGAATAATTCATTTTGAGCTCCTCTTTGGTTATATTTGCTCTTTGCATTGGCAGATTTAACTTTCTGACTCTATATAGGCCACTGAAACTAAGTTTGGTTTCTGATTGTGCATTGTAAATTATTCAGGACCCACTTTAGCCTGCCCTCAAACTTCTAAAGTTCAAATACAGCTTGATAAAGCACAGAGTAAGCAGTAAATGTTTGCAGACTTCAAGTGAAGACACAAGTCTGCATGAACTAAGCCAAAGTTTCCAGTGAAAACCCAGTAAAATCCAGAGAGGAAAACAAAAGGAGGCCTACTCACCTGCATGAGGGTCTGAGGTGATGAAGATGGTGCCATTAGGGGGATGGAGGAGACAGAAAAGATAACAGAGAATTAGTGTCCAGCAGCAGAAGAATGGTTTAAACTGGGATAATGGGATAATCTTTCAGGTTCAGCAAACTGCTTATTATCCTCATTACCGAGCCTCAATCACGCTTCAGCAGCAGAAAACATCACCCATCAGACTCAATAACATCTTCATTCAAAGTTTACCTATTTCACACCACATGTCCCCAAGTGAAGGGTGCTGGTGAAGTGCCTAACAGCTCAGACAGAAATCCATCAATAACTGGCTACACATCTGAACCCCAACCCTGCCCACTGGGTCTGTCCATATCAGAGACTGCAGTGCCTGGAGGGGGAACACAGCAGAGATGTCTGCCAGATGGCCACTGATCCTGGGGTGTACATCAGACAGATACCGGCCTGCCAAAAATAACACTTTGTGCATTATTAAAGATGGAGATGCCAGACAACGAGGACCTCCTTTATGGATTCAATTCATTTCTGCTAGACATTCTCCTGAAACCACCTGGTTTTGGTATTGTTAAAGAAACTATTTACATCCTTATTCAATACATTATTCAATACATTGGTGTCTGCTAGAATGTAAAATAAGTGCTGTAGCTAATATAGAGTCGACACGAATGTCAGTTGAGGTTAAACCTCAACCACTAAGGGCACGGTGGTGGAAGGTCAAGTGCAGTATTTTCGACACAGTGGCATTGATATTTTACATTTTATATCATAACATACAACATAAAACAGTGGAACTGCTTCCAGCTTTCATGGCTTTGCTATAAGAGACATTTTCCTTGGGTTTGGTGTTTGGTTTGATGCCCTTTTACCTGAGCATATTTGGCCCAAAGAAATCTGGTCAGCATTAGACACAATATAGTACCTTTTCAGGTCTGATGCTTGGTCTGTGGCAGGTTCGGACTGATGAGGTTTGGACTGTTGGGGTTTGGTTTTAGGTGGTTTAGTCTGAAGAAGTTCTGTCTGTTGGGGACGGACTGAAAGGGTTTGGATTTATGAGGTTCAGACGAGTGTGATTTGGACTTGCGAGGGTCAGACTCAATGGGTTCGGTTTTAGGTAGTTTGGTCTGATGGAGTTTGATCTGATGGTTACAGACTGAAAAATGTATGAGGTTTGGACTGATGGGATTTGGTTTTAGGTAGTTTGGTCTGATGGGGATGGACTAATGGGGTTCAGTTTTAGGCAGTTTAGCTTGATAAAGTTTGGTCTGATGGGGTTTGGTTTGAGGCAGTTTGAACTGATAAGGTTTGGCCTCACAGGGTTCTGTTTAAGATGGTTTGGCTTGATGGAGTTTGGTCTGATGGGGTTTGGGTTCAGGTAGTTTGGTCTGATAGGGTTTGGGTTCAGGTAGTTCGGTCTGATGGGGTTTGGGTTCAGGTAGTTTTGTCTGATGGGGTTCGGGTTCAGGTAGTTTGGTCTGATGGGGTTGGGTCTGATGGGTTTGGGTTCAGGTAATTTGGCTTGATGTAGTTTAGTCTGATGGGGCTTGGGTTCAGGTAGTTTGGTCTGATGGGGTTGGGTCTGATGGGGTTTGGGTTCAGGTAATTTGGCTTGATATAGTTTAGTCTGATGGGGTTTGGGTTCAGGTAGTTTGGTCTGATGGGGTTTGGGTTCAGGTAGTTTGGCTTGATGGGGTTTGGGTTCAGGTAGTTTGGTCTGATGGGGTTTGGGTTCAGGTAATTTGGCTTGATGTAGTTTAGTCTGATGGGGTTTGGGTTCAGGTAGTTTGGTCTGATGGGGTTTGGGTTCAGGTAGTTTGGCTTGATGGGGTTTGGATTCAGGTAGTTTGGCTTGATGGGGTTTGGTCTGATGGGGTTTGGGTTCAGGTAATTTGGCTTGATGTACTTTAGTCCGATGGGGTTTGGGTTCAGGTAGTTTGGTCTGATGGGGTTTGGTTTGAGGCAGTTTGAACTGATAAGGTTTGGCCTGACAGGGTTCTGTTTAAGATGGTTTGGCTTGATGGAGTTCGGTCTGATGGGGTATGGACTGATGGAGTTCAAAGTCTGTAGTAGGTCTTCAGTCTGATATTGGAGGCTGCTTAGTCTGATGTCTGACAATGTCTTCCTGAGATCTGACAATATCATAAATGCTGCGCCAATTGGCAAGATGTAACTCTGTGTCCCTATTATTCTGGTGGCTACTAATTGGCACTTAAAAGAAAACATCCACAGCAACACCAGTACTGAAAACTAATTATCTTCCTAAATCATACTCAAATAGAAGAAATGGTCCAAGAAAATTTCAACAATTTGTAATTACCACCAAGTTACTGTCATTTCTAATTCAACCCAGTCTGGGTTTGCCAGTGCTATTATAGGGTCACCTTAACCAAAATACAAATAAACTCTGCAGTCAGTAGCTTACAAGACTAAAAGTGCTTTGAAGCTCTGGCTTATGGATCGGCACACATATGTGCTGACAGTTGCCAACCATCTACAGACGACAACAGTAGGATTAAAACGTCCTAAAACACTTAGTTCCACCTGATTTGAAGCTTAAATCAATGCGGCGTACTTTGTTTGGCAGATTAATTAAACACCTCCCAGCTGCACAGGTCTAATCCCTTCTCGGTCACAACAGATGCTAAGGAACAAGTCACAACTGAAACTCAAAAGGAGGAGCTCAGCAGCAACCTGTCCATCTTTTTAAAGATACAAACTTGTGGCAGAAACATCACAACATACAGAAGACATGCAAAGACTAAAATACTGGGTACAAACAGGCTACCATCATCAGCATAGCATAAAATTCTGTGGGCATCTGATAAGGACAATTAACTTAAGGCAATTTATTATTTTCAACACAGACTTATTCAAATATTCAAGAGGAAAACAGGATGAAACAGTAACTCACCCTTTGCTGAATAGTTGCATGTTTATGTTCCATTTCCCTCTTTTCCATGGCAGAATCAATGACCAGCTGATCGAGCTGAAAGTCAGTTCAAAATGGCAAATGTGAACACAAAGTACATCCTATATTCGTGCTGCTTACAAGTTTATATATACAGGTAATGATGTTGTAAAACAGGAATTGGTAAATCCAATCAGAAGTTTTTCAAACGCTAATGAAGAAGTGGGAAATAAGGAATCATGTTTAATTTAAGCCAAATAAATTCAGCTGTTCAACTGGACCAAGAAAAAAGTGGTGAAGCTGTATCAAGATTTACAAAAGGGGGCACTTTGAGAAATATGGGGCTGCATGGTTGATTCCCTAGATAAAGCTATTACTAAAGCAAAGAGCATAGAAACAAACATCAGAAGCTGTTGAACAAAATTATTTGGAGTGAAGAGACCTAAATATAACTTTGCGGTCACAGCAATAAATGTTATGCTTGGAGAAGATATGTGTCCTAAACTTTGCATCATTGAGCCAATTTGGGGAAATCTCAAATCCAAGTTTGACACATTATCATTTAAAATGAGAAAACACAATTACTGGTTCATACCTTCTCCCCCCAACCACAGATTGTTGGATGGATGCAACATTTAGACAACAGGATATAATTTTAGCCGTACTTATTTAGAACTTGAAAATATCTAAATCTAATTGCAGACTTTCCCTCAATGTGTAGGAATCATGGAAAAACCGATTGTTGGCATCCGTGAAGGCACAGAGGCTTGGGACTCGCATTAACTTTGCTCACCTCAGCAGCAAGTTTCTTCATGTACGGGTCGAGCTCATCAAGGAGGTTGTAGCCCTGCTGGAACAACGAGAACTGGGCATTCATGAAGGACAGCATCTGCATGGAAAACATTAGAGATCAGCTGGAAGTCTCAGATCATAAGTGGATGTGTCTGCAAATTTCTTCTGACGTACCGCATCTAAGATCTCAAACTTCTTCTTTGCCTGAAGAACGTTAATCTGCAGAGTAAAACAAAAGACATTAGTGAAATCCAGCTATATGGGGGAGATGACTCCCTCTAGTGGAAGCCCTTTGTCTCCTTTTTCAAAAAGTGCAGGAACACCATAAAGCCTGACCGGAGTTAACTTTGACAAAGACAATCCTCAACGTGCCCTCTTGCACATGGCCACATTGACTTTTTCCCTTCACACTGCGGCAGCGAACACAGCCCCAGGGGGATTTCCAGAGTTAAAAGCTTTACACTGCATGTCGTACCGATGCAAACCTAAAAGATATTTTGTGCTACATTTAATCTGTCACTTAGATGTTCAGTGAAATGCCCTGCAGCTTTGACCTTCTCTGCATAGAGACACATTAAATGAGGGGTTCAAAAGGGTCAGATGTCTAAGAGCTGCATGAGAAGGATGCCAGGAGACAAACTGAAGCAGAAAAACATGAGCAGAACAACCCGTGGGACCACTCTGAATGAGTCTCCTTTATGCCCCGCCGGCTGTCATTGCTGGAGTTAAAATAAAATGAAACAAACAACTGAAGGGAAGTACAGTTGTTGCTGCTGGCAAACAGACTAAACCACATTCTTTGTCGATGTAACTGGTCGATTTTCTTCCAAGTGTCTGAGTATCTGCACTGCTCATTTTCCTAACCTGCAGGACGTAGTCCAGAGCAAGGTGTCGGAAGCACTTTCGGGTGATGCTGAGCGCGCTGGTGGCTTCTTCAACCTCGTGCGGCTTGTTCCTGGGCGCCTGAGCGTTCTTCACCTGCGCTATTTCCATATCCTCCCGCACCCGGTCGAAGTGCTTCTTGGTCTCCTTGAATTTCCGAACATCCCTGTCAAGAATAGACACAAAAAATACAGATAAAACCAGACAATTCTTTCACACTTCACACTAAACTTCATCATAAAATTCTAAATTCTGGGTATTTTATGTCATTGTTGACAATTTCAGATGTTTCTGATGCATAAGTTGTTCCCAGATTAGTATTTTAAGCACAATAAAATCAGTTGCAGAGTAAAAAAAAAGACATGTGGCTTGAAAAATAGTTTATATCCTTAAACTTCTTTACATTTTATCAAGCTAAAGATACAAAATTTCGATACATTTGATTGTGATTTTATATTTTAAACCAACCAAAAGTAGTGCATTAACGTGAAGTGGAAAAAAAAAATTAGGCTAGGTTTTAAAATGTTTGCTGATTTTCTCACTCTTTCACAAAGTTGTGCAGCTGCTGCTTCACAGAACGCTGGGCTTGATCAAACAGTATCTGAAAGAAAAAAACAAAACAAAAATAAGTTTCAGTCACTTGTTAAAGGATTGTGGAGGGAAAAAATAGACTGATTACATCAAACAAAACTAGTGGATTGTTAAATTGGTTTATCTTAAATCTATCAGAAGAGTAAAGCACAAAAATATTTCAAATTTAGTCACTTTGAGGGGAGTCCCCTTCTGTATGTTTTCTCCAATAGGGGGCGCCAAAGAACATCTTTTCTATTTGTTTCGACATGATGCGTACAAGTGATTCATAATTGATCAAGACTGCATGAAGAAACCAATGGATGGGGGAATGCGGCTCTAATTTAAACATATCTACTGTAATACAACAACATGCGGATTTAAGTTCAGGCCCCCTTCCACGTCTCCTGCGCCCCTTGAACGCATCGTCTGCTGCTGCTGTTAAATAGGTCACTTGGGCAGAGAGGGAGGGGAGGAGGAGAGGCTTTTGGTTCAGTGTCGCCCAGCAGTCACATTCAATGCAGAACAGGAGATCCAACCCAAACCTACATGTTGTCATCCACACATGAGCAGCTATACTGCTCCAGCCTCAATCTACAGGACAGATTTAAACTCTATATATAACATGGAAGTGGTGAGTTTTAGAAGATTTCCAGAAACCACCGAAGGGGGTCATTTTTGTGATGATTTTGGTTTTAAGAATACATTTTACTGCCCTGTAAAACAACTGGATTAAAATAAGTATTCGGCATTGAGATTGTAGATTCCAACTACATTCCTTAGCACTAGAATGGGCCTCTTAAATGCGGTTTAACGGACTCTTTAAAAAGAAATATGTCTTGGAGGTGCCGATGCAAGCCACCCAATGCATGGTGAGTGAAAGCAAAACAAGCAGAGCAGCAGTAACAAACATCACAGCGCAGCATCAGGTTAGTTTGAGCACGGAGGTGGCAGGTCTGAGGTGGATGGTGGCACCATGTTAGCCACACACTAAAAGCTGACGGCTAACCCAGCATTCCACAGTCTATGGTGTTTGTGTGTTAAAAGACGTCTTGGCCTGCTAAATTTGCAGCTTGTTGCATTCTTAGACGGCTTTGTGGCAACTGTCGCCAAACTTTCACAGGATGGGGAGAAAACAGGTTTAAATTTGAGTTTCACCAACTCAAATTTAAAGCTTTTTAAGACCATTATGAATGGAATTTAATATCTGGGTCTCCACAGAGATGCGTGACTGTCGTCCAGCCAATTGTCGATAAATTTGAAATTACCTATGATGCACACAAAAATCTAACTAGCTATGTAGCAAAGACATATTAGAATCTAGTTACCAATAGCCTCAACCATCTTAAGTCATAAAATGTGATGAACGAAACACAAACAAAAATAAACAACGAAAAAAAAACATACAAAATATGAGGTTAAATAGCAAAGGTAAGACAACATTTAAGACTTGTGATTATTTAAGGCCAACTTACTTTTTTAAATGAATTTAGGAAATGTTGAGGCTTAATTTTAGATACATGAATTTAAGACTTTTTAAGGATGGCCAGACACTCTGCCTGTCAAGCTCTGTTAAAATCCTGCAGGTTTAGAGAAATGTGTTTTTTATCCATCAAACTGTTGTCAACAAATAAGAGAACCATATCTTTGCTCTCAGATAATGGATTAAAAGAATCATACAAGAAAAATATGGGACATGAGTAGAAATGTCCTCAGATCAAGGAAAAGTATTATGGATCCATGGTTGACTTTATAGATTAAAAAGCCCAGTTATTATAATATAAGACATATTACATTACATCAATGTAATATTTTTAAAAGGAAATTCAAGAATGAATGATGAGGATTTTCTTTGCACATCTGTGTTTTTCAAGAATAAGTGATGACGGCTCATATGGAAGTCTTTATTTGAATATTAGAGTCAGTCTCCTCTCATTACTAATGCATGTGAAAGAGCCAAACCTACATCTATAATTAATCAAGCTCTAAGAAAGCTAAAATTGATGAAAAAAGGTTACAAAATATTTCCAGACATCTCTGACAATTTTAGAGCTTAGACTTTAAAGCCGCAGTAGATAACTTTTATAAATAAAAAAAATTAAAGTAACATTTCTTAAAACTGTGACTACGGTGTGACAAGAGGCAAATAATACGTGAAAAAAAATTAGCTGCTCTGCCTTTTCCCTGTGGTCCTACTACCATCTGCAGAAACACACCGCCAGATCAGACACTACCAACCATGATTGTGTACGTGCTGCTCAAACCCTCCCCCTTGCTCTCTGCTAAGCTTCAGCTAGTTTCTCACACCAAAGCCTGGAGTGAATGCTCAGGCTAATTAGCATGCCCACCATAAACACGGTGTAAATAGTTTTCCTGTAATGCTAAGTTGTTTTCCCACCATTAGGACATTTAACAGCGCATACACGAGCTTGACTGACAGCACTAAGCTTTCTCCTGGATCTTATTGATTGTTTCTGACCCAGAGTGCTACAATTGTTCAGACAGCAATAGTAGCACTTGGTGGAGGTGGAGAAGCTTAATTTGTTCACAGATGACCTGTCTCATACTAGTGTCGCAATATGTTAAAATAACATATTGTTTATAAAAGTTACATACTGCAACTTTAAACATGGTACCTGCTTAAATTGTGGACAAAGATGGATGGAGGGAAGGAAGGAAACAAGAGGCTTATTTTCTTGGTTGTGTCCCAACATACCAAAGGTGAGAAGAGGTATATTTGAATGAAATGGGTATTTGAACCTTTGCAACCACTTTAATCTTGAACCATGTGTTAAACTTTAGGTCTTGAAAATCTCCTGACCCACTGGAGGTCTTAATCTTGACTCTTGTGTCAGGTAGTCTTGACAACAAAACTACTATGTGCCTCTATTACCTAAAAACCAGTACTGAAAAACATATTCAATGAAATTCAGTTATTTATCATATAGACAATGTGACTGTAAGTCAAGTCATTAACTGCGTAGGAACCTTGACTGTTGCTCAGGTCACACCGTTTCTTCTGTCCACGTGAACGAAAAAATCTCTGGAGGAGGAAGGAGCTAGACTTGGCTTGCTCTCCACCAATACCCCAACAGAGCGTGTTTGTCCTGGAGCGTAGTGCTGGACTGGCAAAAGCCACCAGGAAATTGAGGCAAGCATGGGCCAAGACTCCTTAGCACTTCTCATAGATCAGTGCTGATGTCTTTGCACGTTTATGCTCAACCGTATGTGCTTTTTGTTTATCTTCCCAGGGTTTTAGAGTCATTTAAGCGTGGGTGCGACAAGCATGGCTGGCACTCAGAGCTCCCATGCGCACACTGCCATTTAATATTCTTGAGAGTGTGCTGCAAAAGGGCAGCAGAGCGTGCACAAAGAGGGAAATCCTTCTCCGGTGGCAGATATAACCATCATCATTTCTTATTCATTGAGGCGCGGCTGGAGTGCAACACAGTTAAATACGGATGCTGCGCTCTCTGACTGAAAAACGAGCGTGTAGAAGAGGGCAAAAATGTTCCTCCACATTGCTGATTCGTCTCGAGGGAATCCCCTCGTCATGCTGCACTCGCATGCACCCTCCCTGTTCCACTTTACATCAAAGAAACAAAGAAAACCTTTGATGAATTATATTATTGTCCACTAAGACTGTCAGCTCTGATAGATTGGAGGGAAAGAAGAGGGAAAAACGAGAGGCTGAAAGCCCAGCTGAGCCAACGGTGGAGGACGCCAGCTGATCCCAGGCCAAGCCGCACACACCGAACCAGACAAAACAGAAGATCTGTCGGCCTGACAGAATCACTGACAGACGGATGGAGATCAAACATCTACAATTCGTACGAGGTGGGAAGCGGTAAAAACAACAAAAAAAACTTTTTAACATTAAAGTTTCAAAGCTCTCATATAATAAACTTACGGAGTGCCAGGAAATCAAAAGTCACGTCTACTTGTTCTATAAAACAAGACATCGGATAGTCTCAAGAAAAACTTTGACGCAGCTTCGGCCTCCTTTGCCGACAATGTAATGAAATAAACATTAGAGGTTTCACAAAAAACTAAAATGTTTCTCGAGTCAGTGCACTAAGATTAACATTTATCACCACTTGAGGGAATTGGATCTTTTGACTCTTTCGTAGCGTGTGTGTTTAAGGTCAATGAAGGGACATTGTTCTTAGTTGTGGAAGTAATGCAGGAATCTCTTGGTTAAACAAAAATGTTCTTCTTAAAAGCTTTATCTCACCACTTATCTCACTCTTTTCAGTGTGATCGTGTGAAGAAGATGATTTTATGACTTGTATTTGTTTTGAGGGGGAAAAAAGATGAGAAAACAAATACAAAATCAGCAGAATGTGTGAAAAAGTTGATTAAAAGGAGGGACAGTGTATCACGGGGAACACAAGTTAAGAAGTAAACAGAAAAGAGTAATGGCTTCCCTTGACCAAGATAAATGAGCAGTATTAATGTTTTATCATTCCAGAATATCACAAGGATGAAGAGATCATGCTATGGTCAGGAAATGTTAGGGCGTGCAGCCGTTCATGTATGAGCCACAACAGCAGAAAAATAACTGGTCTGCTGACCAACAAAAAGTGGTATATGATGTAATTTGTCTGAATTTTGGTTGAAATGTGAAATGAGACTGATTTAATTTTCTGTGGCGGGTTTTTGCTTTAGTTCTTTTAAGTGATAATTTTGTGTGTGTGTGTGTGTGTGTGTGTGTGTGTGTGTGTGTGTGTGTGTGTGTGTGTGTGTGTGTGTGTGTGTGTGTGTGTGTGTGTGTGTGTGCGTGTGTGTGTGTGTGTGTGGCTAATGTTCCTAAAAGCCACATCTTGGCTCTCTTCTGAGCTACAAGTGATTTTAATTCAGCTTCAGTGCTTAACCACGATGTAAGTTTCCAAAATTATATCTTTTTATAGCGAGTTTATTTTTCTGATCTGAGCTCCGCTGTCCTCTCCTCTCTCCCATAAATAGACAGGAGGCGTCTCAGTGCAGCTCAATTATAATTCAATCTAGCTACAAATTTCCACACAGCTTTGGTACTGAACTATGTGGCTTTCAAACCATAACTGCACTATGGCTGGATTTTACAGAATTTAATGGTGTTCTGGACTCCGCTGTAGTGGTTGGTGGAGATCTGTGTTCCTAGTTCAATGCCACACTCCTGCACTGCTCACAGTCTGAGTACTTAATCTACGTAAAAAGCCTGGTTTTGGACTCTGGAGTTGAAATGCACACAACAAACGACTTTGGTGGATAGAAAGGTTCTGGGGAAAAAAATATAGGTTAAGAACTGGTATATAAAAGCAAATTTTATGTAGTGGTCATCACAGCAGTGGCATAAAACTCTTGTTTGTGGTTACAAAGCTAACACAAATGATCTGAAAATAATTATTATTGTTCAATTAGCTAAATAATAAGACCACCCATATGGCCCAAGCTCAAGTCAGCCCTTCATTCTCTTAAGTTAAGATTTACTTCAATGGTACCAGGATGGTTTTGTAGAGCCTCATATTGTGCCAAACCTCAACCGTTAATGCAATATTATGGAGAGAAGAACTCCTGGGATGTTATTTTTGTAAAAATATTACATTTTGAGGGCTGTGCATGCAAATTCGACATCACCATTGATATTTTTGGCATGCTAGAAAGACTTTTGCACCAGTTTGATGTATATTTTTACTGGTTCAGATGCAAAAGTTCTTGTTCTTGTGGTCACCGTGTTTAAAAAGAAGAAATATCACCAGTGTCGCAGAGAAACAGTCCTCTGTCAAACAATTCTCTACTGTAACATCCACTCACTGCTGACCAGGCATTTTCCACCCTCCACCCCCAAAAAATCTCTTCTCCGCCTAAACGTTCACACCAGTTTGTGTTTTTACAGGAGCTCGTCTGTAGGACTTTTTCTTGGCAAGTTGCACCAATTTCCTCATATGGAGTAGAGATTGAAACCGTGCAAACTGCTTAGATTAAAATAATGACTTTTTCTTGTGTCGCTCTGGATCTTTAGCCGCTAACTTCCAGTTCCGCATATTATCATGTTCATATGTCACAATTAAACCAACGAGGTTGGAAATATATGCTTTCCTTCAGTTGGTTTCCTTCAGTGTAATTCAAATTATTAGACATATTCATATTCAAATCTTTGAGTGCAACATGAAAATATCTTGACAGTGCTGTCAAAACATATTTGCCTCCTCACAGATTTCTTCAATTTCTGCGTATTCTGAATAGCTTTTTGTTTCTTAATAAATATAATCATAGTTTGAAACTTTGCTTTTTGTATATTTTCGAAAGTCTAAAGAATTTAAACATTTAAGAGTAATAAAACAAGTGAAAATGGGGGACATCTGTAAGTGCCAACAACTTGTTCCCAGAATTATATTCATTACAGTTACATAAAAAAACATTGAATCGGTGAGACTTGAACCCCCAAAAAAGCTAATAAATCCACAATTCTCAACTAGTGATAGTGTCCAAAGTCTAGTATGCAAGGTTATAACAATCTGCAGTCTCATTCAGAAACATTTTATGACTGACTTTATTATCATGCAGCAGCCAAGGAAAATTTGAAATGAAACTGAAGTCTTTAAAATACTTTCCAAAGCCCCTTTGGTCTGTTAAAGCAGGAACTTG
Organism: Poecilia reticulata; assembly: GCF_904066995.2. Lineage (NCBI taxonomy): Eukaryota > Metazoa > Chordata > Actinopteri > Cyprinodontiformes > Poeciliidae > Poecilia > Poecilia reticulata. Next base: position 28,700,243 of record NC_088836.1, on the reverse strand, counting down.
AACCCACAGAGGAGCTAATGGGGTCCCTACAACATCCACACATGCAGTTTATGTAATGCACTCTGCAAAATGTCAAGGTTGTGCAGGGTTACTATTGTTCAGCAGCTAAATCTAATCTATGCCTGCCAACATGACCTGAACCATTTAAGCTCCCGTTGCTGTTCAAAACTCTGGCCTCTTTCCACATCAATAGATTGGGAGCAAATGGAAAGAAAGGAGTAGCTGATTAGGACTCCCAATCGTTGCAGCTTCAGAGAGGAATGTCAGAGACTGTACACACAAGCAGCCTGAGGCTGGGCAATTTGCAGCACTGTTGGTTAAAGTTAGAGGACTTCGAAGGACCACAGAGAGCCACAGAGGTGAAGAAGGTCAGGAGCCTTAAAAGTGAGGAGGGGAAGCAACACAGCAGTGAAGCACATGCTCAAGTGGAGGGAAAAATGAAACACTAAAGCCAGAAATAAGAAGACAGTGTTTGGAAAAACTCCACATTTGGCATTTCTTTTGAGCAAACACTGAAGCAAAGTTAGAATTAAAGCAGAATTGAAAAATATGCATATACAGCTTTAATGTAGCTCAAAAGCTCAATTTTTAGTGGTGCTTTCATTGGTTAACTTAAACTATCAGATCAAAGCAGCTACACCAACTGATGCAAAAACTACAACAATGTTTAAACATAAAAATCTAAAAATATCTTTAAAAACAAGTAAATAATGCAAAAACCTATAAAAAGTAAATCTTCTGCAACCAAACACTAAAAAATGAGTGGACCAGAATTTGACATGGCCTTTATCAGTGATTGGTCAGTCTGACAACACAATTTCAAATGGAAGCTTTTACAAAGGAATAAAACAGTAAGAAGCTTCTAGAAAAAAAATCAACATATTTTCAAATTCACTTCCACTAAGTTAATGTTTACAATGTATTTACGGAGAGTAAAGTCGAATTGAAGTTAATTTTCTTGTTTGCGAGCACAAACTCAAATTTGTTGTTCCTTCATGCTGCTATTTTCAAACCGGTCATGAGACTTCAGCAGAGAGCAGGAAGTTAAATGCACGACAACAAAGCTGCTCAGTTACATCTTTTAAAAGAGTCCAATTTTGTCTGCCATAAATCATGGCTGATTCTGTTAAATCTCACTGTTAAAAACGAACAGAGTAGGATAGGTCTGGGCGATACAAAACATGTTCAATTCATTTTTGGACAAAATCATTCTTACATGATGAGATTTTAGTCCGCTCAGTTCGGTCTATTTTGAACTCCTTTCAGAATGAGCTGTTTTAGGGCCTCTTGTCACTTTAAATCCAAATAAGCTGCTGCTGGCCACGCCTCCCTCCCAATTCTACGTTTACACACACACATGAAAATGGCTGCAAACAGGTGCACAATTATACAACCGTACATCTTTGAAAAGTGTAAGTAGAGTCTCCTGGACAACTAGCAAGAAGGCAGCATTATTATGATAGGTTTTGGATGGTAAATCAACACAAAAACACTTGTCTTTTCCAGCAGCCATTGTAAAGCACATAAAGCAGTAAAGCCAACTGACCAAATGTCCTGGAGCTCAGTTTGGGTTGCTAGGTGACAGGATGGGGCTCACCGGAGTTGCTAGGTAACAGGCAGGGCTTCGCTGGGGTTGCTAGGTAACAGGCTGGGCTTCGCTGGGGTTGCTAGGTAACAGGCTGGGCTTTGCTGGGGTTGCTACCAGAAGGGCAGTGCTAGCAGATTTGTTGCACTACATTTGGAAGGTTTTTGAAACGGCTAATTTCCCAGACACCAAAAAAATATTAACTTACTGACACTACAGTCCACATAATATTTTACTAAATAACCACAAATATAAGATGCAAAAAAATATCTGCCATCAATTTGCTTTTGCTTAGAAATATTACACAAATCCTCCTTATCTGCCACGCTGTGTAAAGTTCACAGCGTGACGTCGACTTTGGATCACTCACAACAGACTCCTCTACAGCTAAAGTAAATAACCTGATGATTTGCAAACCAACACATAACAGTAAATCAGAAATTGTGTCCTCTCGACACTGTTATTTATGTTGGATGAACATCTTGTGATATGGCATAGTACATTTTGAGGAATGCAAACAAAAAAAAAGGATTACTGAAAGATTCTACATAAAGCACTCCATGCCAAAACAATGCACAAGTGGCTGGGAATGTTGATGCACAGGAGTTTCAAGACCAGATTGTTTTTTTGTTTTGTTTTGTTTTTTTAAATCAGCATTGTAAAAATGTTTTAGTTACCAGTAATTTACAGAAGTACAGAGTGAGTACTGGACGTTTGAAAAGCCAAAAAGGGAATAAATTGCGCAATAATGATATTCAAAATGGAAATTATGGTTGAACTTTTTTATTATTATTATTATTTGGAAAAGCAGATGAGAATCCATCACAATCTTTCATTGATTACACTTGTTTTTATTGATGTATAAAGCAACATATAAATAAATAAAAACAAATTTAGTTTGCTCTTACTAAACCGGTGTGCTTTGATGTAGAAATTAAATGTTTGTTGTGTGGAATATGATACTGATAGTGAGTGAAGTTAGTGAAAATGTGGCCATCCCATTGTACTAAATGGAAGACATGCTTGCTGTGAGCTCGCATTGTGTTACTGTACTGTATTAGCAGTCCATTATAAATTAAACTTACCATGTGGTAGTTTATGATCTCTTGCAGGCTTTCCCCACACTTTTCCAGGCACTCCTGTAGAAAAAAAATACAAAATGCACGAAACAATTTTTCTTACTTCTACCATTACTAACCTATTGAGAAACAAGGAAGCAAATAAAAGCTGTCACAAAAAAAAACATTATTTATTTGACTTCCAGCTGGAGGAAAGTGGTCTGGACGTCAAAGCGAAGGAATGTAACAGAGGTGTTTTTTAACAACCTACTGGAAATAGCTATTACTGAAGCTGATTCACGTCTTTCCCTGATTCATTCCTTACTTTATTATGGAAAGTGAAAACATGAATCACAAGGCAGAAGCCATGGAGACTTTTATTAGAGCTTTTGTCTTCAACCATTAAAACAGTCTGAAAGTCCAACCAAATTCTTCCAGGCCTGACCTTATTCTCACTGACTAATCTGTTAGTAATAACATTTGTTCACATAAATACAGAGCTGCAAGGCCAACACCCAAAACATTAGGGGATTTCTCCTTCACTGACAACACTTTAAAGATCAAGTAAATAAAAGACAGTTTTGTATGTTGCAGGTGGAATGAAAGTGAACTTGTCAGAACCTCACCGAGATCATCTCATCCTTTTTGCACTGCTGAGACAGATCCCGGATGCCGTTGACAAACAGCTTGTTGGCACTGATGTACGCCTTCCCAGCCTCGATCATCCCGCTGCATAGCTTCACCAGCTGGAGGGGGAAGAAAAGTCACCCAGATGGTTCAATCAAACAATTAATAAATGATTCATGGAGTCCAAACAAAGTCGTATTTTTGATTTTTGATGATTCAGTTGTTGTTGCACTGAGCTTGGATCTATTTAAGTCCAAATGAAAATGATTTTGGCCAAAAATATTCCAAATTTAGCTTCAGATCATTCTGACCCTGTGCTGCAACCAGCTGGGTGTTGAAAGGGCAGAAAGTAGAAACACATACACGCACAAACAGTTGACCTGGAGTAGTTTCTACAGAAGAAGCTACGGATGTTTTTACCGTCAGCTGATAGTCCAGCAGACTTGGTCCAACTGAGGAACAAAGTTGTAACATTTGTTACATTTTCAGGTGGGGTGCTTCCCTTTCAAATGAGTCAAACCCTTTGAAAAACCAGTTCCCTCCTTCACCTGTGGTGGCGCTGCACCAGGAACCACTGAAGGAAATGAAACAAAAACCTCTGAAGAAAACACTGAGCGCAATTTCCCTTTTCACAAAATGTAAACAAGAATAGAGTGGCGTCAGATTTTGCTAGTTGTAGCATTTCTCTTTTGTTCTATTTTACTCAGTTTAAGTTATTCTAACTTAAAATAAGTAGCTATTTTAACTTGAAAATGTGCATGAAAATAATACAGAAATGTGTGCTTGTTCAACTTGGTGAAAAAGATATTTGGTTTAAACTACACTATTAAGTCAAAATGTTTCACAGATATTAGAACTTCAAAAACAATGTTTAGAAACTTGTCTCTGGTTGTTAAATCAACTTTCTTAAATTCAAAATTATATTCTTGTTGACTTTACTTGCATTCTCAAGGCAGAAGGTGAAACTTCATTTTCAAGTTAAACCACTTTCAAAATATTTTACAGTGTATGGTCTCAAAAGTAGGCAGAGAGTAAGCTTTATGGAAAGAAACTAGCAGATGTTTCCACAGGAAAGGAGCCAAATAAAGAAAAAGTCAGCTTCAAATTCTACTTTTGGAAAAAAAAATCTTCAATTCATGTCCAATTATATAAAATCCAGTTGAGATCCAGTTCAATCCAATATAATTCACTCATACAGTCTGAAAGCAGTGCTCTGTTGGAAACATATAGAAGAATAAGAAATGTATAAAACAGGATATAACTGGGTCATTCAGAGCTTCACATGTAAAAATCATCATGATTAGAAGCTAAAAATGAAGAAATATGATTTCTGCCCTCTGATGAACTGCTGATCTCTCCAGGGTATATTTGATGACCGCAGGAGACCGCAGCAGCTGCCCTGCGACCCCGAATGGATAAGCAGGCATAGACTATGGATGGATGATCTCTCCTTTTAATTTTAATATTGCTGCAGCATTTGGGATCAGTTGAAGGGCTTTTACAGAGCTACGAATTTGGGAGAAAAAATGAAAATTGTCCTGCCAAGCAGTAGCAAACACATGGACCAGTTTTCCTGCATCACTCTACAATATATCCCCAGAGGTTTAAGTTATTTTACATGTAAAGATGTTACTGGGTTTGAAGACTGGAAATGATGGATGGAAGATTAGAAGATAAAAATCACAGAGGTTTCCAGTATTGATGGCATTAAAAGGCCAGCCTGACTAATCCAGTCTCCGTCCGACATACAGAGTCAGGGTCAGGGTCAGAACAGGACCAGATGGACTCCTGACACAAGTATTACAGGAAAAGCATCTGGCTTCCTCATTAAAGGGCAACTGGAGGCTCTGAAAGCCAAGACACAGTTTGATGACCTCTCACTGAACTGTTTAAAAGGACAGAGTGACATTTGATGTCAATTAAGCAGAAAACAAGGCAGCCAGCGGGGAAACTGATTAATGTTAGGCGTACGGGATTAGGTACTGCTTGGATGTAAGTTCTGAGTCTAACAGGAACACTGCGTCTGATGTGTGTTGCAACATGCTGTAGCATGAAAAATGTAGCGTTCTTTCTCCTTCTTCTACCCTTTTCTCTCTTTTTGATGTTCTTGATTACAACCAGACATCCTTTACTTTTGATCAATGCAAGATTGTAAAAAAAAACAAAACAAAACAAAAAACATGAGGTCTATATGTCTGTCCCTTTCCATAAAAAGGTACAGAGAGCTACATGCTACCCTTCAGAGCATGTGGAATCAATCATGTGTATAGAATTTAAATGATCTTTCTTATACAGCAAATGAAGCCAAGACTGAAAGAGAATTATTTTAATCTGATCGATGCAGCAGCTTGATCACATAACGTCATAAACAGCAGATTTGAGGCTGCTGCTTCTACTGTTTGTAACTTATTGGCTCCTATATAAGTGTTTTTATGCAGACCCTGAAGGGTCAACAAAATGTAAAAACTGCCTTTGCAAACTGCAACAATTCAATTAATAGAGATTTATTAATCCCAAAGGGAAATGGAATAAGACAAACAAGCAAAAACAACAACAAAAACCGTAACAGAACAAAATGTCCCAAGAACAAATAGTAATAGAAGCCACAACAAAACAACAAAAGCCACAACAGACATCATGCTAGCAAGTTCATCATAACTTCCCTTGCGGCTTTTTGTTGTTGGCTTTGCGGCTGATGTATGCGCCAAGACGTGTGTTCAGTAATGTTCTGCATTCACACCAGCCATGTTTAGGCCACTTTAAATGAACTTTAGTTTGTTTGCCTAGAAAGCCAGTCCATTTGGGGAGGTGTGAATGTGTAATCAAACTCTGATGTGGATTGAAAAAGGATGTGGATTGACTTCGGTTTGGTTGAGATGAAATCTGGCACTTCAAAACAGGAAGTCGAACATAGCACAGGGCATTCTGGGTAAATACAACCAAAACAAACATGCGAGTCTAGTGACAGAGGGAGAAATGGCTTGTGCTTTTTTTATTTTTTACCAAAACCAAAAGAGAAATCCTACAACCATTAAAATATGATGCTACTCAATTTTTTGCTTACAAATCTTTAAAAAAGAAGTTGCGCTCAATGTATTTTTCAGAAGTTTTTGTGTCGTTTCCTTCAGTGGTTCTTGGTGCAGCGTCACCACAGGTGAGGGGTGGAAGCAACAAGTTTTTCAATGGGTTTGGTTTGTTTGATATATTGCATTGTGAAAGTGAACTGCAGCATCTGAAAATGTAACAAATGTTGTAACCAATGTTGCGAGTTTACCGGACTATTAGGTGTGAAAACACCCAATAAGCTCTTGTTATATAACAGATGTTTTTATACTGATGATTCCGTTCACATACACGGTACTTTGTGGAATATTTGTGCTCTTAGTGTAGTGGATTTTATCAATTAATCAAATTTCTGTTTTTGAATTTTTAATTTTTGAAAAATCTAAAAAAAAATTCACCAATGCATTTCTTGGGTTTCCAAAGTTCACGGATTTAGTTTGACAAGCGTGTTTCACAGCTTCTACTTATTTGGACTTTGAAATCAGGACTTTAAAATAAGAAAACAACAACATTATTTTGTCATTTCTTTTAAGAAAGGAAAGCCAGATTAAAATTGGATAGGGTATGAAAAAAGTATGTTATTTTAGCACTAATTTAGGGGTATCATATTCGAAGGGAGGGCTGCACAGTGGTGCAGTTGGTAGTGCTGTTGCCTTGCAGCAAGAAGGTTCTGGGTTTGATTCCTGGCCCCGGTCTTTCTGCATGGAGTTTGCATGTTCTCCCTGTACATGCATGGGTTTTCTCCGGGTACTTCGGCTTCCTCCCACAGTCCAAAAACATGACTGTCAGGTTAACTGGTCTGTCTAAATTGCCCCTAGGTGTGAGTGTGTGTGTGTGTGCATGGTTGTGTGTCCTGTGTGTCTCTGTGTTGCCCTGCGACAGACTGGCGACCTGTCCAGGGTGAACCCCACCTCTCACCTGGAACGTCAGCTGGAGATGGGCACCAGCAACCCTCCCGACCCCACAAAGGGACAAGGGTGTAAAGAAAATGGATGGATGGATAGTAAGTGTTATTTTTTACCTTATCTAGTTTTGCTTCGATCTCCACAACTTCTGTCTCCACTTCATCAATATTTGCCCTGAAAAGAAAATGGAGACGTAAATCACTCAATGACCAAAAAGCAATGTTTTACCACACAACTCAAACAAATTCCACGAAGGTCATTCATCTCAAAGGAAAACAGCCGTTTTCCAGTCGGTTTAGTGCTTTCCCACATTCTCACAGAGTTCTGTGACACTCCATAAATCTGCCAGTGACAGATCGGGTTTTTGTGGAGCAGCAGCCAGACGTGTTTGAGCTGCACCCGCTGAGAGAGTTGGGGCGAGACGCCGTTCGGGGAGCAGTGCGGATCTGTCAAAACACAATGACAGACGTGGTCTCCGGACAGCGAGGTGAAACATGTCTACGGCGGTTTCATGACACAAACCACCTACACACTGCCGAAACCGCCGCCACCACCGAATCCACGCCCAGCCGCATCAGGAGCCCCCACCCCAGCCCCTGAGAGAGAGAAAGATGTGATTTATGAACACATTCTGCTCCATGATGCAGCCCTTACAAAAACACTGCTGATGTCAGAGTGGGGGGGACTAGCAGCTGACGTGCAGAGGAACCATATGTATTCACTTTTACAATATTCTGAATAACCTCTGAAATGATGAATCAGACTAATTGTGATTAGTCGTGGTTAATCAATTATTTAAGTAATGGTCAACTGATTTGGTAATCGATTAATTGCAAACAGGACGATGCAGATTCAAAAAAGGCCTGAAGGCAAAACACACAAAAAGCAGTAATTAAGTCAAAACTGGACAGAAAATAAATACATTTGCATTTAAGATGAAAAACTTTTATCTGTGAAGATGTTCAGAACAAGTGGCACGCGGTTCAAATTCTGTAAAAACAAAATCTCTTAAGCAATTTTTGCTGTCCAGTTATTAATGGGTTAATTGAAGAAATTATCAACAGATCAGCCCTACACCGTACTGATAGGAAGTGAAAGCAGAAAGAACTCAATATTCACTTACTGACATTAGAAGTATTTTTTTGTATCTTTTTGCTGCAAATGATCAAACATGCCTTATTGCCTCCCAGGCAATAAAATGTTTATTTTCTTCTTTAAAAAGGAATTTAATTATTTACTTGAATCTTTTAATTTATTTCCAATATTGCATAAAAGAGTCTTAAATTAAAAATTTGCAGAATGTGACCATTTTAAAAATCTGATTAATCGATTAATAGTCAATAACTAAAATAATAGTTAGTTCCAGTCTCATTCGAAATACACTTGTCATTGCGTTCATTCTTATCTTTCCATTTTTAGCACCAACTTTAAGACTAAAGTGATGGTCAGCTGGTCAGGCTGGCTAAATCTGTGATCAGGGCAGTAATCTGCTTACAACTGCATAAATGTTTATGGAGCTCAACAGAGAAATAACCAGTCCTTTTCTCATGACAATCAAACTTGAAGTATAAATATCTTTTACCTATTAGCTCCCCTGGTTTAGCTCCCCTGGTTTGGTCACCATGGAGATCAAGAATTGCAATTGCTTGGTCTTATTCAGATGACTGGAAATATATTTTTGTTTATCGTTTTAGAATTTTAAAGCTGTGAAGATGTACATTTACATCGGTTTTACAAATAAGGAAATACCTAAACTTTTAATACATCAGCATCAAATTATCATCAGTACCAATAGATTGAAACCATTCCATAATCTACCATCTGTTAAGAAGAAACAACAATACGGACTTGATGAGTCACATCCGATCTTGATTTCTCTATAGGAGATTTATTTTCTCATTTAAACAACTTTTTTTCTCGCAATTTTACAAATTTCGCCTGGCAATGCTACATCTTTATTCTGCTATTATGACTATATTCTCCTGATTAAAAAAACAAAAAAACAATTCTCTCAGTCTGGCCTTGTACTTTGCCTCCTTTTGAGCCACCATTGTTTGGAAGTGGCCGGCTTAAATTCTTCAGGGCATTAATAATTCGCACAAATATACTGAACTAATTCCTGATTAACTGATTCAGGACAGCAGAAATTCTTCCTAAACCTTCATCTGGTACGAAAAGGGTGACTATTTCTGGCAGCTCCTTCAGCTGCACTCCCTCACACACTTGACTTCATTTGATCCTGAGGTTATGCTGCGAATCGTGCAGCAGCCTCCTGATGAGAGCATTTGTGGCGTATTTCGGCCACGGCTGGCACCAGACATAACTTGGACCTCATCTCTTCCCTCTCCGGGTGGATTAGCCCGCTCCGGCCGGCTCAGGGGACAAAGGCTGGCACGTGTTGTCCACCCCCACAGCTTCCACTGCCCTCCATTTCCCTTTACACGAACCGAGAGAGAGGAAGGAGGAATCGTCCAGAGAGGAAATCCATGTCAAAAGTCGTAACTCAAAAAGACTGGCGATATGCATTACTTAAATAACCAATCCCATATTATTCCACATGTGGATGGTTGTTATTATAAACTGGACTGATCTCCCACTGAACAGCTTTGAACCAACCACAGCTTGGGGTTCGATCACAGTGTGTAAAGCCGTTTTCACTGCTGAAGCAATTTTTTGTCAAGCTACTCCTTTTATGTGATAATGGAGAGCTTAGCAGCCACTGGCTTTTCTTTGGACCCGTTGTCCTCATGCCTCTCAGCTGCTGCCAGCTGATTCTGAAATGTCAGACTTTATTTTCCAAATGTCAACACTGGCTTTCAGAAGCTTTGCCATTTTCAGATGATCAGCGGTTTAACAGAGGCAGCTTAAAATTGCCTCTCCGTAGCCACATCATCTAATAGTTGAAGTTCAATTATGCATGGAAAAACTCCTGTATTTAATCAGAAGGCATATCATTTTCAGATATAGTAGATGATCCTAAGAAGGGTTTTGAGAAGCTTTTCACTTCATCTCAAGATTTCTACTCAAGAGGGTTCTTAAAGTCACAAGAGGTTGTTTTTGCTTTTGTCAGACAGACGCCTAAAAGCACGGACATCTGCCAATTCATGGAGTCACAAAGTTTTCCTTGGAATGTAACCCAAATCACTCACAGCAAATTACTCAATTTGCTCCTTTTTTTTTGGAACGTACAGCTAACGTGTTCAAAAGAATAGGTAGCTTGGGAAGTTGAACTACCTAGGTGAAATGCTAATTGACGCTATTAGCTGGTATTTGCAAAGCAGATTTGTCCGGATTTCGTACCTTTTTTTTTTAGAATTATAACTTTAATTGCATATTTTTGACATCTTCAGAAGATTGAAGTCAAAATTCTGACAAAAAAAAAATCTGAGATCTTAGATTAAAATCCAAATTCTCTTTTTTTAAGTGGCTCTAATCCTCTTCATACTTTTCTCTTTTACGAGACAATCTGGATTTCAAGATTATCATTTTATACTGTAAAAGAAAAAGACTGAACAGCATTCGTTTTTCCAGCAGTGGCGAACAAGGCTCCCACCTGTTAGCTGTCGGGGCTTTCAGTGGACGACACTCGGGTCGGCCGGAGCGGTGCGGCAGATGTGTGCTCTCTGACTCACAGGACAGCTGCTGCCCTCAGGCTGTGTCCTCTGTCTCACTGCACACGCCTCCCATAATGGATGCACATGCTGCCCTGGGCCCGTAGCTATGGCAACCGTCTCCTAAGTGGGACGGAGATCTCCCAGCCGTGCAAGCGAGCTGACCCCCGTTCACACAAACTGCACAGGCAACGACACAACGAGCAACAGGGCTCCTGTGGCAGGCGGCTAGTCAAAGCCTGTTACACTGCTGTACATCCTCCTGCGTTTCACACATCTACTCCTGCACACCCTGTCCTTAATGGTTGATTAGGACTTAATAGATGGCATTAAAAGCAAGTGGCCAAACAAGCCTGCATGCGTGAAAGCAGTGAAGTTAGGCAGCGCTTTAACAGCATAATAAAAATAGATTATGCTGAGCAAGCGGCAGCTCTGGTGGTTCTGGCTGGCAACATGCTGACTGGAAATCCAAAGAAAAGCCTGGAGTGCTCAAATCTTCTGATCTGCGACACCTTAAGTAAACAACAGGAGCATTTCTCTGAAGCAACCAGCAGAAAATGCAAATATTGGAGTAGAAACAGAAAGAACTGTTTTTAAAAAGAAGCCAAGACTCTAAAGTTTTTGCATGAGTTTATGCTGTACGTGAAGCAGATGTCTTAGCAAATCCGTCTGGTGATTTGATGATGGGATTCTGAGCAGCAAGCAGACACCAGGTCCAGGATGTGACCCCCAAAATAAATCAGGACCCCAGAAACATTCTGTAGATTTCTGTAGCTGTAAGCTGCCTTTCAAATCAAATTAGCAACAGATGAGAGATGCTGCAGTGTAGACCAGGATAACTATAAGGATGGAAAATGGAGCCTTAATGGGTCCACAAGTTTAACAATTGCACAATTTCATCATCATTCTGCTTTCCCCCCATTCTTCTCTGGAGAAATAAAGGGGAAAAAACATCATATAATGAATAAAGAAAAGGTTGAACTAGTTCTGTTGTTGTCTACATGCGGTTTGTGGATCCAGGAATGCCTTTCCACCATTTACTGGTAAACGGAGGTTAGTAAGGGTTGCCGAGTGAGTATGTGGTGCTGGGGATGTTTTGACAGTCCTTGTGCAATCAAAACTTGATTTGTTTTTTGAACTCAAGTCAAGTTTGTTCCCAATGCGGGTTGGACTCCACCAGTGCCAATCCTGGTGCCAGATCCTGATTGTGGTGTTCATGGACAGAATCTCAAGTGTCTGCTTTGGAACTTCACGAGTCTGTCAACATGAGTTATGATCTGTGATCTGTATTATCTGGTAAAACAGTATGTTGTAAGCTCATCATGGGATGTATTAAATTGTGTGAGTGAATAAATTGTCTTACTCTTTTTGCAGATGATGTGATTCTGTTGGGCTACGTTCAATCAGCAAGCAAATGCGCTTTTTTTGCCTGTATGCGACAGCATACCATATCCAACTTTTTCACAGCAGTTTGAACGGCCCAGTTACGGGTTTTACATGTTTGACCAAGTTTGTGAAGTTATTGGTATATTTAAGTGTGTGGTACTGGTGCAGAGTTATGAAATACATTTGTAATTTATGACATTCATGTCCGTGTTTGAAAAAATAACCATTTCAGTCAATTTAGCGCTGTTTTTCTGTATCGGATCATTATTGGCCGATACTAAACCTCAGATATCGGTATCGGAAGTGAAACATAATTATGACCCCTTAAACTAAGGGTCTGAATTTGTCTTTTCAGCCATAGAATTAGGGTATACTAAAGGTTATCATATAGGTGGGGCTCCTATCTATAGGAGTTAGACCCCAGGGAGGACCAACAACCTCCCTGAGGGACCAAATATAGACACTTTGGGATCCATGAGGGGCTGGAGAAAGTTGAGAGAGACATCTGATGTTTTTGTACCTTAAATAAGGCTGGAATAGAGAGCTGGATGGCTCACTGGAACAGGTGGGCGGATGAACTCAATATTCACCTTGAGTTATTCTTAGGCTGCTGTTTGCTAGTGCCTTCTGACCCTCTTCATGCTTGTCCTCTCCATGTAGAGCACTAGACAAACAGAGATTTGTCTAGTATTGTCCATTGGTCACTTGTGAAAGTTATTCTATTACCAACTAATATTGCCAGCCTTGAACTAATGACCTTAAAAGAAATCTATGCACTCAAGCAGTTGGCGTCATATTACCTCACAATGCTGTGCACTCACGCTGCACTCTACTTTGAACTAACCCAATCATAATACGTTTAAGGTGGATGGGTTTTAAATTTCCTCGACACCCTCTTACTATTGTTCCTGAGCTTTTATTTCAGCTCGAAATAATAAAACTGCTTTGGGTTTCTGTCTGGGATGTGGGGATCTCATATTTCTGATTCAGACTAAGTCCAACATGAAGCAACATCTGCATTATTAATACCTTTGCAAAATGATAAATATTCATCTTTAAGACAAAAATATTGCATTCTTTGTTTGGAAAATTGCAGAAAAGCATCACTGTGTTATCACACATATCTAAGTCCATGTAAAAAAAATAACTTTATTCAGTTAAGCTTTTCCAGAGGAGAAGATGTTAGACCAGAGATCTGCAACCTGCACCTCTTGGGTTCTTCCACAATGGCTCTTAAAAACTTTGACTACACATTATAAAGAAACAGTTGAGGTTTTAGAATTAGATATACACAAAGGCAGGTTTATGAAACAATTGCATTTTTTCCCCCCACAACGGAATGACATCGCCAATTAAGGATGGGCAATAAATAATTTTTTTAATTAATTACATTTATGTTTTTGAAGATTACATTTTTCACCCTAGTTTAGATTGACGTCAGCAATCGCAAAGTCTACTCCCCCGTTTGAGAAAAGTGCTTTACAGCTTCTATTCATTTGGACTTTAAAAGTATTCCCTGTCATTTATAACCTCACTTTTTTAAAAATAAAAAAGCAAGAGAAAAAATAAAAACAAAGTCAGAAATCATTCAGTCTTTTTAATTTTCTTGTTATAAGCCTGGAAAATATCAACATACCAGCCATTAAAAAAAAAAAAATCTTGATTTTCTGTTTAGCCACTTCCCCTCCTAAAAATAGGAGTAAAATGGATGTTCTTTAAAAATAAGAGATTTCCTGTAAAATATATTTATCAAAAATTATAAGATGCATTTTTTCAAAATGTCAGTAATATTTTTGGCTTCTAAACCTGTTTTATTTAGCTGGACAAAGTGCAAAAAAGTCTCTTTGGAGCATAAAGGTTGCAGATCCCCGGGTTAGATAAAAAGCCTGCCACTGGAAGTCTGCTCTGCCAGTTTGCTGTGTGTGTGTGTGTGTGTGTGTGTGTGTGTGTGTGTGTGTGTGTGTGTGTGTGTGTGTGTGTGTGTGTGTGTGTGTGTGTGTGGCCGAACAGCTGACTGGCAAGCTTCGTTTCTACAAGCCCACACACTCTTCCAGTGGGTTAAATACAGAGACCACCACAGATTTTCTACAAGGAGCCTCAAGTGTCAGAAAAACATTAATGGATGCATGACAATATACAATGACAATATACTTCATATTGTGTCTCTTTTAATTTTGTGATTATATACATCAGTGTTAAACACTTCTTGCTGTTCCAATAACCAAATTTCATCATGTCAGCGACTAGTGAACTGAACTGCTTGTGATTTCCAACCTCTTTACTGTCAGAGCAGCACAGGAAACTAACGAGCCAAAAAGAAAAATTTGCTCAATCACTCCGTCTGTCATCCATCCTGAAAACAACCTCTGTTCTTCTGCTGACGGGAAACGTTAAAAAGGAAGGCGAAAGAAGAGGAGAAAGGTAAACCGGAGTTGGCTGTCAGTAAATATTCCTCTCTTGTGACTCCACAGAGCTTTTCCAGAATCAACACTGCATTTTTTCTAAAAGTTTGAAGTGCATATCTGGTTTGTCTGCGTGTTAAGTGCTCTGCCTCGGATGGCCAGCCTGCCTGCTGAGGGTGAACTTTTGCCCGTCTGCTCTCCACACCGCTATCTCTTCTTCCTTCTCACACGCTGCCACACCCCTGCCACTTATCCCTTTTATTAGCTCATATGTTGGCTGTGTGGTGAATCTCTTAAAAGCCACAGACCACAGCTCATAAACTCTATAGGAGAGAAGGAGCCTGGAGATCTAAATGATATTTTAGGAAGAGCATCGAGCAGAATTTAAAACCTCAAATTAACATTAAAAGTTATAGAACATATGAATTGCTTAAATGCCGACTGTAAGAGATTGATTATCAGTATGTATGTCATCTTTAAAAGTTCAAGTTCTCTGAGAATTATTTATTGTAAGCTTTCATATGGCGTAGTAAATTACAGCTAATTAAGCAGAAAATCAAATAATTGAGAAACAAATACATCTCATTGAGTTTAAACCTAAAATCTGGTTTAAATTTGGACGCGAATAGATGATTTACATTTTTACCAGAAGAACAGATGGATCAGTACCCTATATTATTAGCAAGCACAAAAGCAAATTAACCAAATATGGGCCGAAAAACAAAGCTTTATCTCAGCGATTGTTACAAGTTACTACACAAAAATAGAAAAATGTAATCATTTTGTGGCCATAAGTTGGATAAAAATACTTTTAATTTCATTTTAAGAGTGAGAAATACAGATGATCTTTCAATAGAAATACTTGATCATTTATGTTTGACTAGTCCTGAAAGTCAAAAACATGATTTTAATAGGAGAATGCATCATTCTAAATGTAACCATGTCATGTCAGCAACACCATCTTTAGTGCGAACACCGTTACTGAGGGGAGAAAAGTCAGTGTCACTTTTTTTCAAAATTGAGATGAGACACTATTTGAAAAAGAAAAAAATAGATATCTGACATGTTGAGGCAGTTCATTCAAGCTGCGACAAAATGAGAGAGTTAGACTGTTATCAAATAACAGGAAGGCTAAACCGAGAGCAGGTAAGTTTCTCAGTTTAATCCTTTCTGTTCTTAACTTCTGTTTGTCATGAAATAGGCTAGATTTGGAAATATTGAGCAACTTCCTGAAAACTTAGACGTGTTTCTAAGCTAAGTGCACGAATGCTAAAGTAATTTTGAAGTATGCTTTAAGTACAAACACAAACTGAAATCCTGAGATGTTAAAGTTCGCAAAAACATTTGATTATCCCAACTGAGAGGAAGAAGAATGAAAAGAAACACTTATGGTTGTATTCAAAACTTCCCTGGAGAAAAAGTCCAACTACTTCCCACACTAAGTGTGCCAAAATTGGAATTTTATGTTTTCCCCCACTGCAAGATCAGGCTGTATCATGCTGGACCTTGAGCAACATGTGCACATATTTTCTGAATTTCCCTCGGCGAGACATTAGTTGTGCTGCTGTCCGTCATACAAGCGTTTCACATGTGGTAAAGTAAGCATACCGGCCAGCGGGCGGGCAAGCAGTCAGTCAGTCAGTCCTCAAGCTGAAGATAACATTCCCACTTAGAAGGAGCAGATGAGTCCATGCAAACAAAGAAAACTGGAACAGAGACATTTTCAAGCAGAAACATTGTAAATCAAACCAAAACCTTACAGCCAAGTTTAGTCCAACAGTTGTTCCTGCCAAGAACTTTCTCTGTTATATGCGAGGAAACTGAGGGAAATCTGTCAGCTTGAGTCCAAAAGCTTGTCATTTTTGAGAAAGAAAATGTCCTTTTTGGCAAAGGTTTGACATGTGTCTATCAGTATTGATGAAGAAAACACACATGACTGCTCACATGTTTCTTCCCATAGTGCTCACATATTGAAAAACAATCACACTTATGAATAAAACAAATTTGGGAGTTAATCATCACATTGGAGGGGAAGCTACATGTGTCAAACGGGGTCAGAAGAAAAATCACAAGAGAATAAAGCAGTTCTTTTAAGTATATGGTATGCAAATGTGGCAATTATGGCAGCTAACTTTCCTTTGGATGCCACATGGATATCGGTAAAAACAAGGGCTTTAACTACCCAGCTTCCCAAAACAGTACTGGACTACCACGACCGCTTAAAATACTAAGCCTGTCGCTTTTCTCCTCCTCTAAAGAAAGCTTATAACGGCCTATTTTAATAGTTCAAAGAGTCAGCAAGTATACCATTAATACTCAGTAGAAAGCATTAGCACCATCGCAGAAGTCCTTATCTAGACTCTTGGGGGTACAGCCAATCAGCATCAAGCAAAATGAATGTCGCTTCTGGATTGGCTGCTTTGCAAACACTAGCAAAAAGCACATCAAGTAACATTGTGTGTAGATATTCAGCTTTCCAAGCTATAATTTCTTTCTTTAGATATGTTTTATGAAAATACACATGAATATTTTGGAGCTATGTATGTTTCATAAAAAAATCTGCAAATACTGAACTAAAAGGTGGGAATTGACTGCAAATATCAAATATATGCTCTGCTAAAACTATTTTAGAGCTGTAAAACAGTCTTGGTTTGTTCATTCTAAATTTAATTATAGTTAAATAAAAATATGTAAAATGCCTTTTTCCTAAAGAGCTGCGATGGAGATTAAATTAAATTGTATAGACAGCATTGGACATTAGTCTTCTTCTGTGTTCATTCTTACATTTTTCCATATTCATTTTAAGAAGGCTATTTTTTTCTGTTACAAGAGCACAACGAATATCAGCACAGATTACAGAACAGCTCAATTTGCTTTATCACAGAAGACAGACTCAAAAGGATTCCATGAAACCAGTTCAGAAATTACATTTTCAGGATTTAGGGTTTGGACTGAATTTAGTGAAATACATGCCTAAACTTCCTGCTGAACTGCACTTTGGAGGAAAAAATGCAAGAAGACAATGAAAGAGAACTTGGCCAGCAAGTCCTGAGGGACCTCGAGATGTTGTGGGCCAGCGGTGAAGTCGTTTAGGGCATCTTGCACACAGCAGGACACAAACATCCAGCTCTCACTCTAAGTCTCATCACCGTTTGCTCGATGAAAGATCAGTGTGCAAGCCGGTGGAGCAGAGCGATTAACGAGGAGAGCAGAACCACTGATGCAACGGCCTGTAACTACACTTGGACAAATTTCATGCTGTAAATATTGTTCTAACCACACTACTATATCTTCTCTGCTGAGCAGTGGTTTGGTATTACCAGACGTAAGCAAAAAAAAAAGCAAGCTGAAAGCTACTAAACATACAGTAGTGCAATTAAATTCTCATGGGTAAAACATGAGACATCAGGAATACTTTTTTTCTGTTTAAAAAGCATGTGATGACATAATTTATTGATATATACACACAGTGCCAACAATGCAATATGAAAACATCTAACATAGATTAAACCTTAACTAAATAATTCTAAATACATGTCAGATCAATTCAGTATAAGGCTTCCAGTAGAACATATGACAATTAAGGGCTTAAAAATCTACTTCTCAGTAATCTGACTTCGGCCCGAACAAAACTAAGAAAATGTAATATTTTTCCAATCAGTGAACATGCTGAATGACTGAAAACAGATGCGCAATTATACAACCATATACCTTTGAAAAGCAGAAGTAGAGCCTCCTGCACAACCAGCATGAATTCAGCAAGTGATTTCTGAATGGTAAGTCAACACATTATTGACAAAAAACAGATGGGCGGCTTTTTTAAGTGCTTGTGTTGCTTTTAGAAGCAGTCGAGAGCCAAGTGGAAGTAAAAAAAACAACAACAAAAAAACTGCAAAATGTGAATTTTGCACAATAGGTTCCCTTTAAATCGTGTCTGTAATGAGTTTAACACATTACAAATGGCAGTTACAGTTCCAGCAATTCATGAGGTGCAGGAGGGGGGTTGCTTGTACAATTAGGTCACCACAGGCAGTCAGTGAACAATAACAAAAGGGTCGTATAGAGGAAGTGTGACATAGATTAACCCTTTCAGCACAGCTGACGTGTATTATTTATACCATGAGATGGGTTAGAGTTTCCTCCGCAAAGGAAGCAGACTGAACTACAGCGTCAGTCTGTGTGTTTGTTATTGCATAGGATGTAGGCGACGTCTCAACAGCCACTGTAGGGTTGGGTGCGGAGGAGGCCCCGCTGTTGATCACCAGGCTGACAGGGCAACGACAGGTCAGAGTATTAGGGGTCTTTGCTGGCGGTGACGGTTTATATTAAGACAGGGTGGTCCAACTCCGAGATGACTGCAATGCACAAAAATGTCGAAGAAGACGCCCGGTGCGAAGGAGACGAAAGAAAGGACACACAAGAGGAGGCCTGGACTGTGAGAACCAGCCTGCACAATGTTCCATTGAAGGGAGGAAGACAATAAAGCACACAGACATGGAGCGTCTTATTGCCTTATTTCTGAGCACAACACCAGGGCTGACTGTGGAAGAAAGCAGCACAGAATTGCTCGCAGTAAGCCAATCCCACTGTGAAACTTTTATTTTATTATTTCCTTTATTTAACCAGGTAAACTCCATTGAGATCCAGATCTCATTTTCAAGGGGGACCTGGGCAGAAGCACTGACATTTTGGTGAAGTAGCTGAATTCCCCCCACTGAAAATCCCTGAGCAGGCGTGATGTGTTGCAGCGGCGAGAGCTGGGAGTCTTCCCAGCATTTTTGTGGGTTAAACATGCAGCTTGGCTTGCACTAAAAAGACATACCAGACCTGTGAAGCATTCAGCTCCTTCCTGTCTCGCAGCTTTGGAAAAACAAGAGTTTTAGAAGCAGAAGTGTGCAGCTTTTACGCAACGTTTAGATAACCTTAGCTGGACGGTATCGATCTTTTGTGTTTTTAAGCCCAAAGGTCCCAAACTGGGTTAAACACTAGGCCATCATGTGAGTGTCATCATGTCTGATCAACTCAGTAACAGACAATGGAGGTGTGGTCACTTCCTCCAAGTGTTTCCTGTGATCTGAGGTTTGCAGCATTCCCCTTGGTTGTCATATGACTTCTGATTCCCCTCCATGACCTCTAACCCTCTCCCTTCAGACCGTGAACCAGCAAAGGCCTGACCGCATCGCGACACAGCCAGCAGGAAAGCACAACAAAAAAGTGTTCCAAACACAGCCTGCAGCTTTAGAACTGGCAAAGTGGGGTCAAGCATGCCGTGAGATAACCGCTGGGTGTCGGTCACCAGAGCAGAAAAATGGCTATCTGGAGAATTATAGCCTCAGAAGGAAAAAAAATCTGCCCAAAGGTCTCTTGTTTCACAAGGAAAACAACAGGAGGTGAACCAGGTTTTGGTCAAAGACCTCCATCTTCCAGGAGGAAATCTGTTTTTGCAAAAACAGATATGATGTCTCCCTAAAGTATTTGATGAACTTCTTGGCACCAAACCTTTTTCTGATACAGTACAGAAAAAGAACTGTTTCACCAGGTTTGGGAGTGGCCCAGTCAAACCCTGCAGCTAAATATGATTAAAACTCTGAAATGTGATGTGAAGAAGGCGTTTTTATAAAGGTAAGCACTGACAGCAGATATGACAACAACATGTGCTTCTACAACTTATTAGTTTGGCTTTTAGTCCCTAAAATATTCCAGTATGTATTTGTACAGGATATGCGTAGGTCTAATTAAAGGTGGAGACAGTTCTGAAATGATTTATCTGATTTCTTGACATCACAAACACCTTGCATTTTAATTCATGTGTTTATAGACATTTTATATTCACATTGTTTCTAAATCGATTAGTCTGTGAAGAACATGGAAACTGCGGAAACCTCAGACTGTAGGAAGACGATGCATGCATGCATGGATCAATAGAGGGTTAAAAATGACTCAACAAGTAAAACAAAAACACAAAAATGAAATAATTGGGAAAAAACAACTAATGCAAAGCAGATTAGCCCCCTTGTGTGTAGAGGTGGTCTGTTGTCTAAATGTTATCAGCACTTGAAGAGGATTGATCTTGTGACTCAGAGCTGGGTGTTACACCAGGAGAGTCAGCCACATGTGACATGTGAGCCCTTTAGTCTGAATCTGCTTTCAATACTGGAGCAAAGTGACGCATTTCCTGGCCCATCCCTAGACTCGTTTCTGGCCGAACCACGACCAGAAATCTGCCCCCGCACATCCAGAGGAGCGTAAGGAAAAGGGAAAAGGAGAAGAGACGGGGAGAGTGTGAGGCCAGGGAGAGAGAGATGGAAGTAATCAAAAACAGATGCTCAACCACGTGTGATTCAGCATTTCAAATCTCAGCAGAGGAGGAGACTCGGTGGCTGGACTTAAAGTCATTCTTTAGTCCCCAGGTGGCCACAAAGGGCCACAGCTGAGGAGATGAAATCTCAACGCCGATCCACAACTTTTTACCCCATTTCCTGCTCCAAAGTGTGATAGCAGCAGAATACACAACCATATTCCCTTAAAGGCAGAGGCTTTCCAAGCAGCTTGTTCATCGGGGAAGTCATTTCCCAGATATGATGCTAAACAAAGAAATCTGGTAGTCATAACTTTCTATTAGTCAGATTCAGCATGCTGCAGAGCTTATTCAAAGTGTGAGTGCAAACACAGGTTAACGTGACTCTGAAGACGAATGACACAGAGCCAAGCCAAGAAAACGACTCCTCACATGTATGCCGTTTTCCACGAGGGGACAGCGTTTGAAAAATAATACAGTTTGGTTGAAAGATATTACTACTAAAAGATGAGTCACAATTCAGACGTGATGCAGTGAAAAAGAGGTGAGAAAACTGGAATAAAAAAATAAAGACTGTTGACAGGCCAGTTGGAAACTGAAGGAGATGTCCTAACAGGTAAAGCCAACAAAAACATTCTTCTGTTTTTACAAAAGAAAGAAGGTTCAGTGATGGCTATTTGTAGCAGAAGTTTAAAAATAACCATTAAGAAGCTATTTAAAAAGAGAACTTTTCATGTGTTGGGCGCAGCACAGAGCACAACTTCATTAGATAACAGAAAAGCTAAAGTTGCTCAGTTTTATCCTTTCTGTTTTCGATGAAACATGAAACATACTTTATTTTGAAACAAAATACACTCTTAAACTGTGGTTTGCCATTTGTAAAGCCAGCCAAGCTAATTGGGCTGATCACTAATCAATATGTTTTAATGTTTTAAAACAATAAATCACAGTGACTCCACTCTCAAACTGAATGATGACACCTGTGTGCCTAATATAACTAATTATAGCTATATTTATTTAGCATAGTGGACCCTGGTATTCACAGTGGTCAGGGACCACACCTGCCTGGAAATACTAAAGATGTTTATGACTGCCTATTTTAATAGTTCAAACACCATCCATCCATTTCAAACACCAAATATACCTTAATGTGCAAAGCTAACATCCACAGTCTTTCTTATCTTCACTCTTGGGGGAATAACCAATCAATGTAAAGGAAAATGAATGGAGCTTCTGGGTTGGCTGATTTGGCAATGGCAGTCAATAGTGTGTCAAGTGGCTTTGTGAGGTATTTCAAGCTGCAAATATGCATTTTCTTTCAAATATTTTAGATATGCTTTTCAAAAATATCTGTGAATAGATGATGCCACAAATACTAAACTACGAATTGGTGGGACTTCACTGTGGGTCCTAAAAAGAAATCAGATCAAATCTTCACAAAACCAGCGATCAGAAACGGAAACCTGACCAAAATCACATTTAAATATATAAAAAGGAACAACAATAAACAATCAAGCTATATATCCATGCAAATATAAAACAAGTGAAATGTTGTGTTGACCATAACCATAGTTTACTAAATTAAAGGCTGATTATTTTATTTTTTGTTTATTTCAATGTTTTGAGGATGCAATCCATAAAAAAATTAAAATTCTGGATTTATTAAAAGGAGATTTAGTAGCTTCTTTACACTTACAAAAACCAGCACTTGTTGCTCTTCGATGCAACATGTCCTGAGCTAATTACGAGCATTCTGCCAGGCATTACAAGAAAAGTTGATTTTCATCTTTGAACAGGATAAGATATTTGATTTCTAGGGGAAAAAATTGAAATCATATGTTCAGCTCCCATTACCGTAATTCAATCTGCGAGGAAACACTAAAACCAAGTTGGGAGGAATTTTCTTTGAAAAGAGACCAAAGGCTGGAAAAACAGCAAAAAAAAACTCAAAGAATGTGTGCGCTGCTCACAAAAGTCACTGCCGTTTTCTTTCACAATGGGCATTGCAAGGAATACTAATTTAAATTTACTCCAGCATTTTCATCATTTAGGCGTTAAGGTGTTGCTGTAGAGCTGATTCAGATCTGCAAGCTCAAACTCTGGTAATAGCAGTCGACTGGAAGACACCGGAATGAGTGGAAACTGTAAAGTTTTGCTAACAGAAACTAATATATTCAATATTCTGAACGTGTTTTCACACTGAAAGCAGCTCCAACTCCTTAAGACGTCCAAGGTTTTTCATGGATCTTTGTGTATCCTGACTGGAAAACGTCTTCCTATTCATGAATGTGAAAGGATCGGGACAGCCAGAGCCCCAGCAGGGAGTCACCTCCTCTTACACAAAAACAACACAAAAGGGTGACATCATCTCTGAACCCAAAGCTGTTTCAGCAGCAGACTTCAGGGAGAAAGGATGAATAAATAGACCTACTTTATTTTTTACACAGAACAGATGAGTTAAGAAGCGATGTGGTCACCTTGGTCACCTGAGCAACTGGAGAAGTTAAAACTCTAAAAATAAATAAAATTATGGGGCGTCAGGGATCGATTCCCAAATTGGATCTCCTCTGCATCTCTTAACCCAACTGAATACTGCAAAAAAAACATATAAAGTTATGTGGGTCCAATTCCTGATCATTATTTTTTTTGAAACGTTTAGAAAAATATGATTACAGACACACTGACTATTCAGCATAAACAATATTCTAATGATCTAAATTTCAAGTATGTAACTTTATATTCCACCATCTGTGACAAGGCTAGCTTAAAAATAGATACAGTAATTAACTTTTTATACTTGTATTTTTATTAAGTCTAACTATAAATGTTATTCTTTTAATTTTCTTTTATTATCTGCTTTGAAAAAACTGTTTAAAAAAACTGTTTTAAACTATTTTTCTATTGTTTCATGTTTTATGTAACTTTAGTTTACTTTTTTAATTTTGTTACTAATCTAATGTTTATGTTACATTTTAATCATATAAAGTTTTTACATTTATTTTGATAATTATAATTTGTGCCCATTTTGCTCATTATTGTGTGGTGTAATGTGAAACGTGCAATTAATCCTTTTTATTTACAAAATTGCTGTTTTTACAGAGTAAATCAAATTTACTATGATTTGGTGCATTTTGTTGTTTTAATCTCTAAAAATGATTAAGCAGCTATTATCGGTTTTATAAAGAAGATATATATCTTCTTCAGCAATAAAATCCAATCTTACTGTGCCTGTTAAGGCATTACTTCCCAATCAGAGGTGAATAATTGAGATATTTTTTGTTTTCTTTCATTACCTTTAAGAAGAAAAAAGATCTGCTGCCATGTTTGGTAACTTCCTAAATAAAATGTTATGACTCAAGATAGAAGAATTACATCTTGACTTTAGGAAAAGAGTCGTGTTCTGTGTGTTTCAAGCAGATGAAATGTTGCATTGTTCATAATTTTTGGAATTGTAGGGTTAGGATTGTATTACTGCTGAGCCCAACTGCATTGTAGCCTAAACTGAGCTCATATGCTGCAAATAGGAAAAAGCTGCTTATCTTAGCTGGTATTAGGTTACTGATGTAATTGTTGCACGGCAGGAAACACTGTGATCAAGAAGCCCTTGTTTTGGGGATCAATAGATCAGTATGACAACGGGATGTTCATCCTCCAGGTGGTGCACTTTATCGCGCACAGGACTGAGAAAGCTAATGTAGACCAATCCCTGATTAAAACACGTCGCCGCTCTCATGCACTGTGCTGACTTAATACCCGTCACTCTCATTACCTGCAGTTCAACGAGTTCACCTACGTCCTTTAAAAAACAGACATTCTTGGAAAAGCTCAACAATAAGTTCCCTGCAGCTTCCACCGACATTAAATCAACCAAGCAGGAAAAAGCTAAAGGAGCAGAATGTTCTTTCAGTCTTTGTGAACATTTAACCTGAACACAACAATGTCACCCACTAGAGGTGCAAATTACAGGCCATTAAAACTTATTTAAGATCTTATTTCACTTTAGGCTCTACATTATTGGGTATTAAAACTTTAGTAAATCTCATTTAATTCAGGAGAAACTTGAATATTATGAGTTATGACAACATTTTATTTACGTTCGGATAAAATAAAACAGTTGAATTTAATACCACAATTGGTAAGCTGTCAGAGTCATGTCTGTTATGAGCCCAACTGGTTAGAAACAACTATTAAAATAGTCTTTGCCAGCTGAACTCTTCACTGGAAGGCAGAATGTTCTGGAATAAAGTTCTTTGGACGGGTTATTAGCTTCCATCATATGCTTTGTCACTTTGTAACACCCACATTTCTCAGCCAGTTCTACACCCTAGTGCTAAGTGGCGTTTAATTACATTTACATGAGAAACTTTTGGAAATATATGCACTTCTGGGAGTAGTTTTACTGCACCACTCTTTTTACTTTCACTTAAGTATTACTTCTTTATGGAATAAAAAACTGAGGTGGTGGGGTGGCCCTTTATCTTTGATAAAGAACTGGACTGGAGTTGCAACAGTGAAGCTGAGAGAACAGAGCAGACTGTACTGCGTAAACAAAACACTTAGAGATGTAACTAAATTATGCCTGAAGTGATTCATTAGCATAATCGCTTAAAATATTAAACTAATTTAGTTATCGATTAATTGTTAACTGGAGTATAAAGATTCAAAAAACGACTCTTTGCTGAAAAAATGAAAAACATATTCAGAGCAGTAATTAAGCCAAATCTGTACAAAATATATGTTGTGTCTAACATAAGAACACCTTTGTCTGTAAATATGTTCTACTTAGTACTTCTTCAGTTGCATAGTTTTAGATTCACTCGGTCAAGATTTAGTGAAGAAATGCTATGTTAACGCATTGCATTTATTTTCTCATTTAAAAGAATTGAATTGTTTATTTGCATATTTGAATGTATTGTTAATATTGTATAAAAAGGTTTAAGTGATTAAAATAAGTCTCTGTAGAATGTGTCTTTTCTAAAAATCTGATTAATCATCAGAATAATCAATAGAATAAGCGATTACCATTACCATAATAATCGTTGCAGCGCCTAATCTAAATGTATTTTAATGCCTTTTATTAAAATCCTACACATATTTAAGACTTTTAAAAACTTTTTAAGACCCTCACGGAAACCCTGTTTAAGCAGGAAACGATTAAAAGTTGTCACTCTTGATCCCCATCCCGTCGTTAAAAAGCTCCTATGATCCCTACTGAGCAAAGCAAAACCAGAAACGGCTCAGTGATCACTAATCAGTTCCGGATGGCGAGCTTTATTTTCCTCCCCAAAAGCTTTGGACTTGGCTGCTTTCTTTTTTTTTTTGTACCAAATTTCCAATGAGACAAATGCAAGTGTGTTGGATAAAATCTGCATTGCGACAACAGAATAAATTGTTTTCTCTGCTGCAGAAGGAAAGCCAAGATAATTACCCAGGTATTTATTGTTCATCTAGATTAATGGCAGACATCTCAATGCAAAGCATTATTCTGATTTGTGAATGAAAGCGACAGCGGCAACTTATTTTATCGGATGTAATAATGATGGAGTCACGGTCATGGGTGAAGCACCCTTGACCGAACAGAAGGCCCACTGACACAGATTCAAGTTAGAAGGAGGTCAGTCTGAACTAGAGCAGAAACAACAAGATCTCATAGTTAAAATCCCTTCCAGCCTCCTGCAGCTGGAGAGGAAGATCCTCCACGAATGCAATGACGATGTGATGAACGTCAGCTGACTCCATGTTTCATTCCCCGTCTTCTGGAGAATTTAATCAAACGGCAGAATATGGTAGAAAATGAAAAGTGGTAAATCCTTCACTAAATCATTAAACGTAGATCATTAGACAATGTAGAGTATGAAAAAGCCCAAACTGGTTATTAGTCCAGGCAGTCAAAACCAACGGCTCTAGAGAAGCAACTGTTGTTGTCTATCAATCTGAGAAGAGCTACAGGATGAACAATGTATAGTCAATTGTTCTAAAGTGAGAATAAACATTCACAAGAAAAAAACATTTACTTCCGTCTCAGCAGTTTGCATCTTAAAATTTAATTTAGAAAAAAAGAAAGATTGAGTTAACGGCATAATGATCCCAATAATAGATGCAAATCTGCAACAAAGCAACAACCACCACCAGTGAATAGCTGAAATCCACAAATACTCTAAAAATCTAATCTAAAAACACTTATAGCTGCAAATTTTAATAGTTCAAAGACCAAATATACTTTAATATGATTTAATATTCAAACTGGAAGCTGTCTTCGCACTGCCACAGACATTAATATCGACAGTCTACCTTATCGTCTTGCAGCCAGTCAGTGCCAAAGAAAATTAATGGTGCTACTGGATTGGCTGTTTCTCAAAAACCAGACAATAGCGTGTGGCGTTTCCTCCAGGTATTTCAACTTTTCTTTCAGATGTTTAAGAAATGCTCTAAGAAAAAATCCACAAATATTGCAGATTTTCTGCAAATAATTTTTCTGTCCTACAGAAAAATCTGTGAATAGGTGAATATGAATCCGCAATCACTGAACCATGAATAGATGGGGGTTCACTTTCTTGGGGTGTCTCAGTTAAGCCCAGAACAACTAGTGAAGGCAGAGAGGACTCTGTTTAGACTTAAATAATGTTTGGACCTGGTAGAGACCAGATTTCCTTTTTCATTATTTAATCCTGATAAATGAAAAGCCCAGATTACATATTTGACCTCAATCTTATTTCTCATAGAACAATGGATCAATTACTAAGCATGCTCATTAGTCCAACCATCTAAAATATGCAACCTTCCTTCTGCCTTTAATCTGAATTTGGGTCAAGAATTCACGTGTCCAACCATTTTTCTCTCAGAAAATGAGAATTCAAATGCAGTAAGTGCCACAGGAGGTCACTGGCCTCGGATTCGGCTCTGCTCCGTGACTCATTGTGTGGCCCTTCGTCATGACGGCAGCATCATCTCTGCTGCCCCCGCATGGGAGGACTCCCTGCCCCGGGCTATTCACACACAGAGACTGGAGTGTCTCCCAGCGGAAGTTACAAACTCACCGGACAATACTTATATTCAGCTGGAGGCTGGGAAGCTCAGTGGGAAAGGAGCTGAAACTCCCGCCAGAATGAAGTAGCTCACCATAAGGAGAGATCTGGGAGAAGTTCTGATTAGAAGAAGCTGATGTGAACATGTGCTAATGTTGTTTATGTCTGTTTGTTTTTATCTTCCTCAAAGAGTGTGACCTCTAATTAGCATGTTTGCAGAGAGAAAACAACTGCCTGCTTTCAGTGTTGTGCCACATTAAACACAAACCCAGGAGTCTGTTCAAGCACAGATGAGCCCTGCTGGTTCCAGCGACACATCTGGCTCTGATGAGTTGGGTCAGTGTGCCACACTGAACAATAAAAGTCATAAAATACAGCTTCGCTTCAGATATTTCACAAACAGGAATCCAAGGCAGTGTGTGTGATGGTGTTACTGAGGGAAGTTGACTCAAATCAGACATTTTTATCACCCACGGCGTCCAAAAATACATTTAGAAGACGCCATTTATGAGGAAACTGTTTTCTCAATAAAACATACCAGCTGATCCTTCAAGCACCAGCTTGAAGGATTTTGTGTTTGGACTATTAAAATAGGCATTTGTAGCATTTTTAGAGGGGGTCTCAGTTATTAGCGGGAAGTTGTGGTCCACCGTCGATCAGTAGGTTGAAGTTTAGGATTATGTGTACGTAAGTTTTTAAGATCTAATCAATGAAAACAGAAATAGGCAATGAGAATCCCCTTCACAAAACAAGGGGAAACAAAATCCAATAAAACTACCTCATCATTTGAAAACTCGTGTTCAGCACAGTTTCACAATCTAACTTCTTCTTTCGCTTTCCTGCCTGGGGAACTCAGTGAAGCAGGTAACAACTGTCCAACTGGTACTGAGCCAAAAGTGAAAATAAAAATGACTTGAAGGAACGCCGTTGGATCTGGTTACAAACAGAAACACGTACATGGAACAGATACTGGAGAGTTGTAAACACATCTCATAAACCTCTATACATTTTTTCACCTTGTAACCAGAAAAACTATTTTAATGGGATCTAATATGACAGACCAACACATGAAATTAAAGGAGTGGGAGACATAGACTTCAAGTTTTTTAACATATAAAACTAGAAAATTGTGGTAAATGTTTGTGTTCAGCTTTTACTCTTTTACTTTGATAAAACTAAATGAAATCAAGAACAAACACATACCCTCTGAAATCACCTAGTCAGTAAAACGAGTCCACTTTTATGTGATTTAATCCAATATCCTGCTGTTCTGTGAGGGCGTTAGAGAACATATTGTAATATTTACTTTAAAAAATAAATTAATAAGAGAGAGTATGTACGACCTTTCAGGACAAATTACATTCGAAAAGCTTCTAGTGAGGAGAAATGTTAAAGAAGGATGTGTTTCAGTTAGAAGTCGAATAATCTCAACAATGAAATTAAAGAATTCAATCTATTCAGAAGTTTAATATATTTAATTTTTCCTCCCATTACTTTTTTAGTCTTTTCATGAGATAATTTCCTTAAATTTAAGCAGAATAATACTTGCTCAGTTTGTAAAACGTGTGTTGCAGATGTCCCCGGTCAAAGTCCAGACCTAAATCCAATTAGGAACTTGTCACAAGACTCGGAAATCAATGTTCATAGACTTTCCATCCAACTTGATTGAGCTTGAACTATTTTTTTAACCAGAATTAGCTTCACAGTCTAGATGTGGAAAGCTGGTAGAGAAGAATATCAAAATATGTGCAATCCCAGAGGAAGAGGGTTCAGGTCCTCTTAATAAGTATCCACTCCATAGTGTTGGTCTATCACATAAAAATGCCCTCTTAAAAACACATCAAATAATATTGGTTGTGTATCATGACCAATACACAATGTAATGTTGGAAACATTTTTATATTTGAAATATAATAATTCCAGATATGGTCTTTTATGAAACTCGACCCTTTACAGGTTTACCTGACACACTACCTGTTAAAATAAAATCAGGAGGAGCTAAAGACAACATAGCCCTGCTGTTCTGCTCCAGCTGGAAACTAAATAGCACCAGACACAACTGCTCAGACCTGATTCCCAACATGCGTGGGAAACAGCGATGTGTCAATCCCAACGGTTAAAAAATCCAGATTTATTTTTTTCTTCCTGTTTCCTCCCAGCCTTCCACCTCCTTACACAGCCTGCTGCAGCAGTGCATTTAGCTGCATATAAGCCTCAGGAAAACCTTTCACAGGCTCTGCTGGCTGCTTGGATGCCTGTTTATTTTATTGATTAAAATAAATAAATAAGTAATTAATTGATTATAGAAATAATTGTTAACTAATCCAGGAATCAATTAATCATTAGTATACAGACTCTGAAAATGGCAATATGCTGAAAAAACAACACACTCGGAGAAGTAGTTAAGTCAAAACTGTACAAAAAATATATATACATTTTGCATTTAAGACTAAAAAACATTAATAGTCTGTAAATATGTTCTACCCTGAACTCCTGGGCATTTTCAACAGGTTCAAATTCTATTAAAAAAATCATATTAAGCACCTTTTGCTATCCATATATTAATAATCCAAATAATCTAAAAATTAGCAAGCAGAATTTTGTTTTAGCTCCAGATGCATCCTTTGCTACAAATGATCATGTGTTCACTAAAGGAATGCTATATAATTACACTTCAGCCAATAACATTTTTATTTAAAGTAACTGAATTATTTTGTTATTTGCATCTTTTAATGCATTTCTAATGTTACAATAATCATTAGTTTGCAGCCGTCTCGTTCAGCTTCTCTTTGGGCCGTTGCAGATTAAAAAAAAGAGTTCAAGCATGAGAGCATATCTCTCTGACAGGCGGGGTATTATGAAAAATCTGTGCAACATCGAAGGAGAAAGATAAGACAACTCCATCCATTCTCTGATGACACGAAGAAGGATCTCAGCGCTTTAAATAATGAGTTAGGCGTCTCCTGAGCATGAACGCCCTTTGCTGTGAGACAATGAAAGAGTCGGTTGGGGTTATGAGCCTCTCTCCAGCTGCAGATGGCTGTGATTAAGGTGCTGCTGCCAAGGGTGGAAGTCTTTGATTTCCAAGCAGACTTTATCTGCAGGAGGAAACATGTGGTCCGTCGGAAAGCAAAGAAATGAGCCACAAATCTGGACTTTCAGAACCTCATTCTTTCACAGATGTTACATTTTTAGTCAGTGCAGTTACAAAAATTTAAAGGTTTCCATTTTGTTTGATTAAGCTGAGACGATTAATCAAGATTAATTGATTGTTGAAATAATTATTAAGCAATTTAGTAATCGATTAATAGTTAAGTATTCAGACTCAAACAAAAGGCGATTTGCTGAATGAACAACACGCTTACGTCAGTAATTAAGCCAAAACTGTACAAAAAAAATGTATACATTTTTCATCAAGATAAAAAAAAAAAAATCTTCTTTGGTTATAAAATGTCGAGTCGCAACTCATCATGTGGCAGAGTTTTAGTTTTATCTGGTTAAAATTATGTTTTAAAAAAATCTAATATTTAGCATGTTTTGTTATAAATCCATCCATCCATCCATCCATCCATCCATCCATCCATCCATCCATCCATCCATCCATCCATCCATCCATCCATCCATCCATCCATCCATCCATCCATCCATCCATCCATCCATCCATCCATCCATCCATCCATCCATCCATCCATCCATCCATCCATCCATTTTCTTTACACCCTTGTCCCTTAGTGGGGTCGGGAGGGTTGCTAAAAAAAAAGTCAATAGATCAGCCTTTATTGAAATTAAGTCAGAAAGGGCTGAGCTTTTCACATGTCGATGTTAGAAGTATTTTTTAACTGCATATGCATCCTTAGCTACAAATAGTGTAATGCTTTGTTATTGCATTTTAAGTAATAAAATCTTCATTTTCTTATTAAAAATGTGTTTACTTGCACCTTTTATTGTGTTTCTAATAAATAGGCTTCATTGGCTAAAGGAAAAATCTGCCAAATGTACCAATTTTTTTATCCAATTAATCATGTGAATAACTGATAGATTAATTAGTTACTAAATTAATTGTTAGTTGCAGCCCTACAACTTAAAGAGAGAGTCCAAGAACGAAGAGGGTTGAGGGTTGGATGAGAACCAAGAGTACCCAGAGAGAACAGTGAGAAAGTGAAAAACAACCCCATGCCGGGATTCTACCCTTGTTGCTGAATTATAATAAATTAATCAAAGAATTTCATTTAATTCAATTAACTAATAAGATCTTTTCATTCATAAAGCTTACTTTTATTTGCCTATATTTTTCTATTCACTCTAAATGGAAACCTCCATTAACATCATCTTTAATCATGTTAACAGTCGATGAATTCATGCTATTAATGTTTTTTAACTTCATGACGATCACCTGATAGATCAAGAGGAAAATCTGTGCTAACATATTTCTATTTTTTCTATTTAAAAATGTTTTCAAAGAGTACCTAACAGCCTGACTTTTTAAAATCGAGGCAATCCATCTATCAGTCTATCATCTTACGTCTATTTGAGATGAAATGAGCCAGTCCTGGGCGACATGCCCGGAAAAAAGCGAGGCGCGGAGGCAGCATCCAGATGAGATGCTGCAAACTCCTCATCTTAACTCTGTAAACCCGCTCACCCAACATAATTAGATTATTTTGGCCTCTCATATCAAGGTTCACATGCTTTTGGTCTCGATCCACATCTCATGACTGTAGGTGAGGGCCAAAACATCGACGAACCAGTGGATCTGTGATCACCTCAAAAAAACGTAACTAAAATCTTAATTCTTGTAAATAAGACTAATTGAACTTATTCGTTTGAGGTTGAATCCCCAGTTTTTCATGCTTTTATTTTATTTTTTTATTTAGCGAGAACAAGTTTAGCCATGGGCTGCACAGTGGCGCAGTTGGTAGAGCTGTTGCCTTGCAGCAAGAAGGTTCTGGGTTCAATTCCCAGCCTGGGGTCTTTCTGCATGGAGTTTGCATGTTCTCCCTGTGAATGCGTGGGTTTTCTCCGGGTACTCCGGTTTCCTCCCACAGTCCAAAAACATGACTGTCAGGTTAATTGGCCTCTCCAAATTGTCCCTAGGTGTGAGAGTGTGTGTGCATGGTTGTGTGTCCTGTGTGTCTCTGTGTTGCCCTGCGACAGACTGGCGACCTGTCCAGGGTGACCCCGCCTCTCGCCCGGAACGTTAGCTGGAGATGGGCACCAGCAACCCTCCCGACCCCACTGAGGGACAAGGGTGAAAGAAAATGGATGGATGGATGGAAGTTTAGCCATAGGAATAACACGTGTGTCTAGATTTAAGCATAATCAGTGATTTTTAAAGATAAAATTTTTGGAAAATCTGGATAATTTTTCACCAATGCACTCCTTTGCTTTCCAAAGTTCAGAGTGATGTCACCACGCCTAAGGACTAACATTTTGTTTAACAGGCATATTTTACAGCTTCTGTTTCTGTAGACTTTGATGTTAAGTCAACTGTAAGATTTAATATTTGGGCCAGGTTTTTTTAAATTTTTTTTATTTGAAGGTTTAAGTGATAATATTACAGGAACACAGTCGCAATATTAGGAGAATAAAGTAGTAATTTTATGAGAACTCTAACACAAAAAATGAAAAAGTAAAATGAAGAACATTGAGCATCTTGTCAAGTTATGCTTTGGTATAAGTTTGACAGATTACTTAATACTTAATAGAAATACTTAATATTTCAACACATCAGCATCAAATTATTATCAGTAGCAGGACTTTGAAACAACTGAGTCTATTCTAAAAAAAGATCAGATCATGATAACTATATAAGCTCCCCCGACCCCTCATTAAAATAATGTTTTTCTTTTAATTTAAAAAAAAATGTTGGTAAAATTGCATTTTTTTTTAAATTCATTTATTTATTTATTTATTTATTTTAAATCTGGTTTTCCTGATTGGAAAATCAAGGTTTTCCCATTTTAATTTTGAAAAATACGAAAAGTCTGGACAGGAAAACTGCAGATTTGACAACTTTTCCCTTCTCCTTCAAGCAAGCTTTTAATTAAAAGATCCGGTAGAAACAGGTTCATAATGTAGGATGAATGGGTGTAAAAATGTCTCTTCTATTTGTGAAAGCTTAGGACAGTCAGTCAGTCTGCGTGGAAATATTCATATTCTCAATGGGTTTTACCAGAAATAAAACAGAAATCAGAGAGTTTAAAGAGATGAAGCTCGTATCATTATCTGCATAAATAACTGAACTCATAGGTTTGGATGAATTCGTGTCATGTGTTTTGTCCATGTGAGCTGCTCATCATCCTCTCATCCAAACTTTCCTGCTCCACTAAATTCACATTATGTTCCCGATCCCCGATCGAGAAATGTGTCCCAGTTCCAGGCGCTCACGGCGGACCCATGTGAAGCTCCGAGGAGAATAATGTCATCCAGACCAAGCAGACAGAGGCGTTCAACAGTTCAAACCACAAAACACAATCGGTCTGGTGCGGTTTCCCCCCTCTATTCTTACCTGAATCGGGGAGAATCCTTGATGCAGTCTTCAAAATCAACCGTCATCTTGGATTTGGTGAGGACTTTCCACGCGATTTAAAACACGAATTGCATCTCCCGAGTGGGTTGAAGTACACAGATGGTAGGTATCCGACAGAGAGCGATCCTCCTGCCCCTCCAGCGGCGGTTTACTCACTGAGCGCCGCTCTGACGATCCGAAGCTGCTCCGCTCAGTGCTGGACACTCTGCTGCGTTCATGGTAAACTCGGATTTTAGAACTCCGATCTTAAGCGTACATAAAAAATAAAAATGAATAAATAAAAAAAATGCTAAATTGACAACAACAACAAAAAAATTCGAACAAGTTGACACGAGTACCAACTTATTTAAAAATATTACAAATAAAAGTAAAATATGAAATAATAAATAAAATAAATATATATTATCAGACTGTCGGTATACAGATATTCGATTTGATTAAAATCAAGGTTGCATGTAGGCTATGAGATTCACAAAATGTTACTCTAGTTTAGTCTTAAAATAAAACCGATTTAATAAAATTGCAATGTGAACACATATTATGTTGAAAATAAGATTTCGGATAGCACGTGAAAGCAACATTTTAGAACGCTGACGTCAAACTCATTTGAATAATAACAGTTTTGATTTTCCACACTTCGTCTTCTTCTTTATATATATATATATATATATATATATATATATATATATATATATATATATATATATATATATATATATATATATATATATATATATATAAAGAGAGAGAGAGAGAGAGAGAGAGAGAGAGAGAGAGAGATAACAAATCCAACAGTAAATTTATGCTTTGGCAGTTCAACATCTCCAATAAACAAAGAATTTGTGCTCATATCCTTTTTTACTGCCTTACAAGCTGAGAAATCTTTTTTTTTTACTCACTGGCAGGTCAAAGATCACTTTATATGAACTTTTCTTCCCTCTGTACTTTCCCATGCAGCTGTACAGTGATGTTACAGTGAATCATTTTCCCTGGAAAGATTACCTTTATTTAACAGGACGGAGGACAGCCAGGGGGAAGTGCAGGAGCTTGGGATTTTACGGAATGGGCCCCCTTACGTCATTTTTCCTTCCTGCGCCTGTTTGGAGGTCATGAGGGGAAAAGATTTCATTGACTTTCAGACAGATTTATCATGATCAATGTCTCCACTTGCACGACCATATTTATGACAAATAACATGACTTTCATAGACAATGATGTTTTATTCAAACTACAAGTTATTATCATTCAAGTGTTTTGATGGATCCTGAAACAAATCTTTAGGCTTTAAGAAAAAAAAACCACGATTTTCTTTTTTTTTTGTTATCTTGAAAAGGAATATTGCAATTCTCTGATTCTTCTTTTTAATCAATTGGTGTTTGAAATTGCACATGAAGCTATTGTATATTATCCCCACAGTTATTTAAGCTATTTTAAGTGATCCACTTTTCATACAGTCATGTACAAGGATTTCCCTTCAGTGCCAAACATCACAATAAATGTTTTCATAGACATTAGTGACCTATGTTGGTTTCTTAAAAGACAAAAAAAGAAAAACAGTTGGATTTCTTTTCACACAAACCTTCCTGAGATTATTTGTACACTAATTACAAATTGGTCAAATGAATCCATCAAGAAGTAAATAAGCAAAATATGAATCTAAGCTATCAATATTGTATTTTTTCATTCTCATTCTGAAAAGATAAAAAAAAAGAGCTCAGAAAATTGGTATATTTCAATCATAAAATAATTTTGAAAATACTTGTAATATTTCCATTACTACAAATCTATTTTGTCACATGTATTATGTCTGCAGTTCTTTAGTTGATTCAACTGTTATTAATCTTCCTTTTAACTATCCTCAGCGACTTTTACAAATCTGAGATCAAAGCCTTTTTAGAAATCTGTTGAGTCAGCAGTTGGCTGAAGCTAAAGTGCAAGCTGCAGCAGAAAAACAAAACTTAGAGGCAAAGTTGGTTGTAAGCATTTAATCAACACTGTTATGGATTTTATTACCACAGTACATGATCTATGGCTGTAACATGCAGGAACTCTGTGATGTAACAGAAACGTATTGCAACAGAGTCTGTGTATAAATTGCCACGTGCTGCAAACTACTGACAACAAAAGGAACAGCTTTCCTTTAAAATATTTGAGATGTTTTGAGGATGTGCTCAAGTGATTTTGGCGTCAACGTATTTGTACTCATCCAGTTATTTTAAGTAACTGGATGAGTACAATGGGTTGTACAAATCCAATCGTTCACCACTTTAATAGTTTATTTTGGTTTTAATAGCTATCAGTTTGGTTGAAATGAACTCTGGCACAACTAGAACACATATGTGAATACAAAGTAGACCGGATAGCACTCCAATAGCAAAAGGTGGACTACAGCGCAGGACATTCTGGGTAAGTACAACTAAAACAAATGTGAGTCTAGTGCTAGCTGGAGTCATTGCTCATTGTCTTTTACCAAAGACAAAAGAGAACTCCTATAACCACTAATATCTG
Organism: Poecilia reticulata; assembly: GCF_904066995.2. Classification (NCBI taxonomy): domain Eukaryota; kingdom Metazoa; phylum Chordata; class Actinopteri; order Cyprinodontiformes; family Poeciliidae; genus Poecilia; species Poecilia reticulata. The sequence goes on along the minus strand of NC_088836.1, from coordinate 28,663,246 downwards.
ACGCCACTATACATTTTAGTTAACATTTTGTGAAGAAGGAACTTGTACTCATGTCTTCTTCTGAGGTTTTCTTAACATTTCCTTCAGTGGTTCTTGGTGCAGAGCCACCACAGCCGAGGGGGGAAACAAGTTTTCCTATTAGTTTGTATTGGTTGACACAATGGGCTGCACAGTGGTGCAGTTGGTAGAGCTGTTGCCTTGCAGCAAGAAGGTTCTGGATTCGATTCCTGGCCCCGGTCTTTCTGCATGGAGTTTGCATGTTCTCCCTGTGCATGCGTGGGCTTTCTCCGGGTACTCTGGTTTCCTCCCACAGTCCAAAAACATGACTGTCAGGTTGATTGGCCTCTCCAAATTGCCCCTAGGTGTGAGTGTGTGTGTGCATGGTTGTGTGTCTCTGTGTGTCTCTGTGTTGCCCTGCCACAGACTGGCGACCTGTCCAGGGTGACCCCGCCTCTCGCCCGGTATGCTAGCTGGAGATAGGCACCAGCAACCCTCCCGACCCCACTAAGGGACAAGGGTGTAAGAAAATGGATGGATGGATGATGGTTGACACAATGCAGTGTGAAAGCGAATCGCACTAGTTGAAAATGTAACAAATATTGCAACTATGGTCCCCAATCAAACCGAGTCTACGGACTACCAGGTGTGAAAAACCCCTAAGGTTATATCTATGGTACTATTGGTGTCCACCACTATCTTAAATGTGCCATGTGCCTCAGCGCATGAGGAAGAAAGCCTCTGAATGTCAAATATGCTTCCATCAGAATCCTGCCTCCTATAGCCATCCTAAGCACCACTGCAGCACTGAATCACTGAGAAAAACGTATGGGCTCTTGGATGGTGACCTACTTTTGTTCCCTTCTTTAGTCTGCTGGAGAGAGCTGCAAGTCAAATTGCTGGGTGTGCAGCATGTAATGTTATCCCTTCTGACTGAAGGTGCAAGACAGTACAAGCCACAAATTAAGCCTGTACAAATGACAGATAAGTAGTATGCATTATGCATGCATTCCCCTGCCCTTTTAAAACAACATACCTGAGATAGTCTTAAAAATTTATGTTGATCTCTTGCCATGGTGCTCCCATCAGCTTTTGTGTGATGCTGCTTGGAAAGACTAATCAGTTGGACAGGAAGGGAAAACGATCTCAGTTGTCTTGTGTGTGAATCAAACAGTAGATATAAAAACAGTCACATAGCAAATATGTGACTGTCTGGTCTTGCTTCATTCATTTCCCTATAATCTGCAGCCAGGCTGATTACTATAATAAAATAAAAAATACTGCTCTGTTTTTCAAAGCATTCAGATATGAAGGGAATGTCGTTACAAGTAGTGCAGTTCTGCTTTTGACTGATTTCATAAGTGCATATAAACAGTTTCTTTCTGAAACCTTCCTGACGAAGTAGCAGTGATACACATGTTTTTGCACTTTAAATCAGTCACACATTGTTCTGTACAGCCTCTTTTAATGAACAACCCACATGTTGTCTGACTTGCAACTGGAGCTCTGTTAATTTGGATTTAACTAACTTTTCCAGATCCCATTTTTTGACTTTGGAGACAAATAGAAAATTCCTCTGGTCTTGTATAACAGGGGGATTTTTTTCATTTTACATCTGAAAAAAATGCACCAAACCCATGAAGAATGAATGAAGCACCCTTTTAAGGCAGGAGACCTCATTAACCAGTAAACGAGCATGACAACCCGGTCTAATGTCTTCATATTACTTATTGAAATAGGATACATTCTGCATACTGGGTCACACCCCGAAGGCAGTTGACACATGACCTTTTCTGAGTCTGAGACTGACATTGCCCAAAGCTGTTTGCATTCAATGTAAGATCACTGCTGACTTATTTAACAGTCCTGCCCAAGTGCATTAGCAAGAGTAGCTCCTTTTTAAAACCAGTCTCTCATTTTTTAATTAAGTTCAGCTATAAACTACAAGCCAAGATGTTCTAGATGCAAAACAACACAGCTATTACTATTTCACTCTACAGCTCTTACTCTGCAGCATCTTAGGATTTTTCGTTTAAATTTATCACCTTTGACAGATTTTATTCACTTGTTAACATGCTATATAATTTTGACATCTTTACATTTCATCTATATAAAAGAATGTAGCTTTATCCTTCATAGTAAATGCTTCAAACATTTCCTTTTAGATCTAGCGTCTGCATTCAGAGCACTCAAATTAATCTCCTCTGACATTTCCCCTTTATTCTAAGCAGAAGTACTTCAGGAAAATAATTGTCATTCAACATTTATAAGCCTCAACTTGAATCAAGCTCACTTTCTTTACATGGTTCACATCAAAGTGAGCATTTACAGTGAAGATCATTTGAAGGAAACAGAAAAATCTCAACACATTAGCAGAAAAAGAAGTGGGACAAATATAAATGCTCACAATCACATAAATCATGGGGGTAGCTTGAAGAATAGGTTAAAAAGAGGGTTGTGTTACTCTATCATGAAAAATTAAAGGTTAAGAAGTTGTCATGCTATTAAATAAAAAAAACAAATCAAAAACTAACTTGTTAAGAATATCTGCGACTTTATAATACAAATCAACTCAAATCTCCTAATGCTCTGCATTTGACCTTATCTCTTGGTAATCCGAGATTTTGTCAGGATGTCAAAAAAGGACGACATGGAAGAGAAAACAAAAGAAAATATTCCCCAGGAAGCCTTCTATGCTTCATCAGCACGATAAAACCAAAAGTCATAAAGGTCGACTCTAAAGTCAAAATCCTACCAACAGGAAGGCTGACCTCTCCAGCAACATAAAATGCTCTAAAGAAGAAAGAATTATTTCTAAATGACCAGAACACACTATTAACACTCTAAATTATTTGAAAAGTAAGAAAACACACCAAGTCAAGTAAATTATACTTTACTACAATTTATTCAGACAATAAGCTGCTAAAATATTATTATTATTTGCTGTATAAAACAGGCAACTGTAGAAACTCAATTTAAGAGTTTAAGATGTTCATGAGTGGAACTTAAGGCCTGTTTCTCCACTGAAATGTAAAAAATTGGTGAAGTCAAGTGACGATAAATTACCCACGATAGACACAAAAAACGTTGGCTAGCTAGCTTGCTAGCTATCAAGGGTATATTAGCAGCTAGTTAGCTATAGCTTCACGAATTAGAGTCACAGAACGCAATAAAGATGCCTAAGTGCAACTCAAACTTTGATCTGACAAAAAATCCTGTGAGAAAAAAAATTGAATATACAAGATAGTCCTGCCAATAATGAGCCGAATTAATTTATTTAAGTTTTTTTTTTTTTTTTTATTAATGCACAGACATTACTAACCACTAATGATCACATCCATCAACCAGTTTGATAGTGGTTCTTATAAAATATTACAAATTAAAAATTTGTTGGTGTTTTTTCAAATGTTTTTACGGTGTTAAAAGAACAAATTACAGTCTCAAGACAGCTTGAGGAGCAGTCAGGAGTTCCTGTCTGTTTTATATATTAGTGTACAAAGTCCTAAGATAAGAGAGAAATTTTCAGAATCAGGTCAGATGATGGAACATCTTGCTTTATGATTTGTCCAGTACATCTTATTCATTCAGTTCTGCTAAACTGGCCAAAGAAAGTTAACCACAATTGTTTTTTCAGCAGATGTTATTTTGAGAGAAAGTAGAGCAGGAAGTGCTACAGGCTTGTTGAGTTCCCATCTCCTAAAACAAAACAGACACACACGCGCGCCATCCACGTGAACAAAGCTACATCAGAGCTTCAATGATTTCACCATTTTATCGTCACAAGATTTTCTGTCATTTTTATTTACCTCACAAGACATTTTCCTTGCTAACCACTTGATGTGCAGCTGATTTATTCATCAAATGATACTTTGAGGACTTCATAGGTCAGATTTAAGATCAAAGGAGATGTGAGCATGTCTGGAGGAGATTATGGGCGAACACAGAGGCTGGCGTTGCTAGGCAATGAGTCGAAGGAAGATCACAGGGCTTGCTTGGTATTGGAGTCTGATGACTCCCCACAACCTTAGGGATCTTATATCTATGCCACAGTGGCATTAATTCACCTTAAAACGCACATGGCTGAATATCAGACCCTGTACTGTTCATTCAGTGCCTTGCCAAATGTTTGAGATCTAACTGTACACAAATTGATTATCAACTAACACGTGGGTTCTGGGGGTAATTGGTTAAAAACTTCCACAGAAGTTGAAAACAAGGATTCATGATTGTGGATCCAGTAGTAGAGGGCTAAGGAGGAAGATCGAACCATCTCTCCCCATCAATCATAATTGACAAAGATTATATCCCCTTCTCCAACATCTTCCGGTCCAGTGTTCTATCCATATGGCCGGAGAGAGTTTTAAAACTGAGCGATAAAAGCAAATGAGGCAGATTAGCAGTGGTTGCCAACAACTGATGCTATCATCCAGGACATGTTATTGTGAAATATCATCTCTGCTGCCCAGATATTTAGCTCTTAGCATAATTTCTGAGGTTCTCTGTTATATATTCAATGCATTTGAAAAGGGATATCCCTTTCCTGAGGGCAGGAACTGGCATCCTCCTTAAATTCATTAACTTTGCATTCTGCCTGCCGGCTTATAGAAACACGAATAGTTGAAAATGCTAGTCCTCTTCTCTTTTTCAGTCTTAAAAGTCACAGAGCACAAAGCTTAAAACACAAATATTTACACTGGATCTGATAATAGTCTGATAATAATGTTTTGTTTTGTCAAGATATTTTTATAAATTTTAGAGCAAAAGCAAAAAAGAGACACTAAATGAGATGTAAAGTTGAAGGCTATAATAGGATGAGTGTTGATGAGTTTATTAATAGCATTAAACTACACAAAAAACAGGAGGGAAAACTAAAAAAAATACAAAAGTCAAGCAACAGATTTAACAAATTTATTCAAACTAAGCAAAAAGGCTCATTCAGGTTCAGACTTTTTAACATCCTGACACAATGCTGCCATCTTGTGGCCACATATGCTGGTACCATTTCTGGGTACATTTGGCACTGAATGTTGAAAAACCTCCTCTGCTTGTTGGTTCTTCAAGCTACTGTCTTCCTTCTTTTCTTCTTCTTTTCTATGAACCAAAAACAAAGTATTTCATTACCTTCATTTCATTTAAGTGAGTATCTTGCCACGGGAGGGAGTTAGTTACAGTTTGGTGGATTACTTACTGTCTGAAGACGTATTGACACGTTGAAGATTTTCAGATCCTTCAGTTGTTACTGGAGGCTTTGATGCACGTATCAGGTATTTAGGAACATGCTGAAAAATAAAAACATTTTTAAAGCAGTTTTACAGTTCTATATTTTAGGAAAAGATGGCATGTTTTAACAATTTTACATTTAGCTTTAACCACATCACTAAGATTCATCAGAAATGTGCAATAAATCAGATTTAAATGTGTTGATAAATTTGCTCACATTTTTGTCTTACAGGTTTAATGCTAAACTGAATTAGCAACCCAGTTAAGTAATTTCTTTCTATAGTCAAACAGCTGTGTTTGACTATAGAAAGTCAAACACAGAACATGGGAGAGTGACACAAAAGTTAAAAATCAATTAAACAAATTTGCATTACAAGGTGTGGAGTTAACTTATGGAATAACCTAAATGAGGAAATTAAAGCCAGCACATTACATCAATGAAAAAGACACTTAAAATCCAATATAGCTAACGAAATATGCAGTTGAATAATATACATATTCAAATGTAACACATATATTTCAATAAAATAGTCAAATTTTGGCTCCTAGGGGAATAGGAATATTTACTCCATCTTACTACCCTTGAAAAGCCCACAATGTTTTTGTTTTGTTTCTCTCTGTCAATATTTTTTTTGTAAAAAAAATATATATATAATATATATTAAAAATATATATATATATATATATATATATATATATATATATATATATATATAATTAAAAAATCTTGTAATTTTTTTGTTCCTTTTCACAATGATGCACTCTCCCTCAACAACAACAAATACATGAAAAGTTGGTGGTGATAGCGTAAAAAATGTGAAAAAGTTCAAGAGATATAAATACTTTTGAAAGATACCATAAGCAGAAATGAGGAAATGAGTCTCGGGGAAGCTGCAGCAGAAAAACAAGAAAGTGTTTTCACAAAATTGACCACAACCAGTGGTAACTGAGCAACACATAAAGCTTCACAGGAAGTGTGGGTAAGCACCATGCAGCTGCTCTTACAGTCGAAGGTAAGCTGTGCATAAAGTGGGGGAGCACAGAGGACGATTCTGTCTCACTGGTTTGACTCCAGTTGCTCCAATACATTTAACAAAGCGAGTAGGCAAGCAAATATGACACATGTGCACATCTGGAAGAAGAACTTTTGCAACTTATTATGGAGAAAAAACTCTAGAAAGATATGTGTGTGTATTAAAAATTCCCTATAAAGATTTTTCCAGCATCAACTGTCCTGTGATGCTGGACTTGAGTCTCTTGACAGCTGCACAAACAAGATGCTGATTAGCTGCTAAAATGAAGTTTAGATCTGAGTCTGAACCACCTTAGAAATGTCCCCATCAATGCTCTATAGTAAAGGAAACCACAGAATGCCGCGCAGTATGATGGGTAATTATTGATGAACACTGATAGTAATAAAGTAATTCGTCACTGATGCATCAGCACTTTCATTGCACTACAGCTGTAGTCATTCATGTTTTCTGCGCTCGAGTATAAAGCCATGACAGAGTAAACAAGACATTAATATTTTTCACCTTTAATTTTTTTCTAGTTGTTGGGACCATATTACAGTCCCTGCAACTAGAATACTCAGAAATGCAGGAATTGATCTGTAACTAATGTATGAAGTCTGTTTTAGAAAAATAAGATTAAGAGAGAATCCTTTTGCTTTCACCATTCAAAACTTGTTTCTACTAACCAGCTGACATTAATTCACATTGTTGGGACCATGATTGCTTTTTAAAATAATGACAGATTTCAGCTGGTTTCTTGGCTTTAAATGTCTTTTTGCACCTTCTATTCTACTTTTCTATGCATTTGTCCACTTCATTAAACAGCTTGATAGACCAAATTTTGATTGTCTTTGTATGTGTGAATAACCTGGATTATATCTGTAAAATATATTTACGAATAACAGTGTTGAAGTGCTCAGTACTTATTTTCCGAGGTGCATGAAAAAGCCAAATCAAGTGCATTGCTCCATCCAGTTGGTATAGGCAAGAGATTTATGCTACTGCAATCAACCAAGTCATCCCATGTATCCACATCTCCCCTGATGCCACATAACTCCATCCATCCATTTTCTTTACACCCTTATCCCTCGTTGGGGTCGGGAGGGGTGCTGATGTTAAACTCACCCATGATGTTTCGGGGCGTCGATATAGACTGGTGCCTTCTCCTCTGCTCTGGAGCCTCACACTCCACAGTCTTTCTGCGACGTTGCTAGGACGATTCACAGTTGATGCCCGGAGGCGGCTAGTTGTAGACAGAGCTTGGTCCATGTCAGCAAGGAGGTCTGTGACTTCTCCATCACTGATGTCTTCCTCCTCTGCCAAAAAGCTCTCTGAACAGAAACATTTCACCAAATCAGTTTTTCTTCTAAGTTTGTGTACTTGGGCAGCTGCTGCTGTCAACGTAAAATTGCTTTTGAAACCTGGATGATATCATTTATGTTCATGGATGTAAAATCTATTAAAATAATACAAAGACTAATAGTGTGTTTTATTACCAATTTATTACCGCTATTGAAGCATGTCAAAATGCTTCAATAGCGAAAGCACAATTGGTCCCAACCGAATCACCTAAACCTCCTATTATTCCATCATAGCACACGTTATGAAATATAATATGAGTAAGTAATTGCAACAATAGTAAACTGGTAATCATCTTACTCATTAAATAAATACCTGCGCTCTTAGATGTGATCACACACTCGGGGCACATCCAATCTCCTTCAGGGACCGTATCTACAGGCGGCGTTAAGCAGTCCATGTGATACCTGTATTATCATGGTAAATTAGCTTTTTATTCATGCAAACACAAAGATAAGAAAAAACTATGCATGTAATAAATGTAAAGAGTTACCCAGAGTCACAGAGTCTGCAAACCAGCAGTCGGTCCCTGCGGCCGCTGCGTCCACATTCCTCACAGATTACTATGTTTCTCCAGTTGTCTTCAGTGTCATCGTCATTTCTGCGTGGCGTCACCTTTAACTACAGGCATACGAAGGACCAAAAGTGTCAAAATCCAAAAGGTAAATTAGTCTGATAAAGATTTAGACTTCAAATTCAAACACAATTGGAAATACATAAACTGGAAAAAAAAAATTGGTAAAGTTATTAAAACATTTCAAAAATAAAATGTCAAAATTATTGTCTAAAATCTAAATACATTGAAGGAATTAGAAAATGTTTGTTGAATTATTTCAGAGTCCTGTGCTGGAGCACTTTGGAAAATAAGTAACTTAATCTATCAGCCTTATCCGTCAAATTCAACTGCTGGGCTAAAAACATAAACAAAATGCCAATATAAAGAAAATGATTGGTGTCCAAGTAAACTATGAGGAAATAAACAATTAGATGTTATTTGAGTCTACATGTCCAGTCATGAAGACAGTGTAAATTATGTAATGATAGACTGCAGCACAGGAAATGTAAGATAGCTAAATACTGAAATGGTTATATCAGGAATATGTCACAAAGCAAGTCTGAAATAATTAGCATTTAATTTTGTTTAATAAATCACTGAGACCATTCTATACATATTTTAATTTATTTTCTCAATAAATTTCTTTATTAACGCAACAGTGTTATTTGTTAACCCTTTGGAGACTTATTAAACACACCTTTTTCTGAATGTCCCCTCCAGGACACCGTCTCAGGTGGATAAAAGCAAAGCTGATCCGATCTACAGGGCAGGTGTTGGCTGTCTTAAATTAAAAACAAAACAGCAAACTATTATTTTACTTAATGTTCAGCACCTCGGCTGAAACATGACAGAGCTATGTTTAAGTTTCAAAGAGTTTTCATTCTCAAAGACATCAAATGTGAGTCGTCGTCATTAGTGGCTGGACAATTTGAGGAGATTTTTAAAACACTGAGTTTAGAACTGTGGTGTTTCTTGGTCCATAGCTTTAATAACCTCGATACCAGGTTGTTATTAATTTTGACATGGTGTTCTCTCATGCTGGAAATCCAGATGTCGCCAAAGATTGTTTTGAAGAAGTTGTTGCAGCGAGATGGACACTCGTATACAAAAACATTTACTGTTGCAAATACCAGCTGGAAAAATCTAGACAAGCATATGAACACATACAAATCTGTGAACAATGATTATTAGTATTTACCTGAGACCACTGGTAGATGCACTGAAAACAAAAAAAGTGATGGCATTGATCCAATGAGCCCACTGTTTGCTTCTCAAATGGACAAAGGCAGATGTAACATTTATCCGACTTTGCGTCAACAGTTTTTCCATCAGCTGAGTTTAAAGCGACGAGTTCATCCATAATAGTTACTTCAAACGAAGTAACTGGTCACGAAATAGAAGTTATGCTTTACTCAAGGTATTAAGTCCTTAATACAGGACTTCAGTAAATTACTAAGAGTGTTCGAGAATTACAACAAAATACGATTTTGTGTTTTGTTATGACGCTAAAGCTGGCAAAGTAGCACTAGCTTTAAAGTTAGGTAATGCAATAAAATCAAAAGATGCTTTCGACTTTTATCTTAATGTTATTGTACTCAAAGAGCACATTTTAAAAATGAGTTGCTTATATATGGTTGACGGTTTTGTAATAACGAAAAATTTATCAAATATGACCATCACGAGAACGAGACGATTTAAATAAAGCATCTGCCGCAACACTGTTGAAAACTTCCGGTTTCATTGTTGATTTTGATTTTCAGAGTAAAGGGGTTTTCAAAATAAAATTCAATAAAACAAAAGGCCAAACATCTGTCAAATTCATCCCAAAGCCAGAAGTTAGTGAAACATAAAATAAAATAAGTTGTATGTCAAACTTCAGATCCATCCAGTCAAAATATTAAAGTTCTTGGCAATCTTATTAAAAAATCAACATACCGTACTTTGAATAGATGCATAATTATCTCCACACTTTGAATGAAAATAAGAGCTATCCAAAGAAAAGTATGCAAGTTTTAAAGCAAAGTTGTTTCATTTTAACAAAGGAAAGGTGGAAACATTATGCTTTGGGAGGTTTTTGTCTGCATAGGGGGCCGGATGATTGCACCATATTGAAGAGGGAAAAAAACGGGGCCACAACCTCCTTCCACCAGTGAAGATGATGGGTTTACAAGAATGACAATGACCACACTGCCAGGACAACTAAAGAGTGTCCTGAAGAGAATAAAAGGAAGCATTTTAAGAAGCATTTTAATAATTAATAATAAGAAGCATTTTAAGAAGTATTTTAATATCCTCTAGTGGCCTAACCAGTTTCCAAACCTGAACCAAAAAAAACTTTGGAAAGAGCTAAAACTTAATGTTACCCAATGACAACTCAGAGACCCAAAAGGTCTGATGAAGATCTGTTTAAACAAGGTTTCTGTACCAAATATTAAGTTTCTGTACCAAATATTAAATTCTGTTTTCAATTTCATTAAATACTTACTTTGCATAGTGAAATGGAAATCATTTATTTTTTATGATGTGAAAATAACAGAGCTCTCCAATTTTATAATTTGTCCCCATGAGAAGAAGTGAAGATGGTGCATTTGGTTTTTTTTACTATGAACTCCTGAATTAAATTCATGATTGCTTTACAATGTTTAATTTGACCACAAAGTATTAAAAATGAAGATTTTCCTTTACCAGCGGGCAAAAGAAGTAAAATATAGAGGTTACAAAAAAATATAGACAATAATTTCCCTGTAGATATTTTCTCTCAAAATTATCCTCAATTTTCATTAAATATGAACTGAGATGTCCTCTGGTCCCTGTTAGAACACAGTAATGCTATAATTAAAATTAGAAACAAAACACATGTCATTACACTGCTGTGGGTGGCTGACAGGCTTTTCAGACACTATAATTTCCCACTCATCACAGTACATCTACACATTGAAACAGGAAGCCGCACCAAAAAAGAAAGCAGCAGCTCATGTTCACACTGCGCTTAGAACAGCAGCAGGTCTTATCACGTTTTTTAAAGCTACGGTCGAGCTTTATGGACCTGGCGGCCTTAAAAATCTGAGTAAGTAACTTTATGACTCAATTTTTTCGATGTTTTAAATGTCACCTCAAACAAACAGAGATGTTTTTTAAATGCGTGACAACGTGATGGATCTGATAAAGTCAATTAACTATGGGTTAAAGTTTGTGCAAAACTTTAAAAGTATTTCAACATATATCTAAAATAATTAGTGTTATTTAGGTATAACATTTTGTCTTTTACACCTGTGGCTGGTGCTTTCCAGCCTCGTTTCATTTCATTCTTTACCGCAACTCCAAGTCCTCAAATGGATCTGAAAATACAATCACATCCTTTTTTTGTTTGAATAAATTTGACCTTTACTGTATTTGTGGAGTTTATTTCAGTTGATCTAAGAATAAATAATCAGTAGTTTACATTTTTTCAGTGGGTTTGTTTAGTTGTTGTGTGAAAGTAATAATGGAAAAACTGAAAGGAAATACATTTCTTTCTTCACTTACAGGAGACGTTGGTTTCTGGAAATCAACCTACATTATTATTTTTTTTAAAACTGATCTGAACAGAAACAAAGACATCCATCACAATCTCCCACGATGAACCAAACAAACTGCACCGACCCCAAAGCGGAGTTCCAGTACTATCTCTTCCCATCGATCTACATCCTGGCTTTAATTATAGGCCTTCCGGGAAATCTGGTGGCGCTGTATGTCTTCACCGTCCGGATCAGCCCTCGAACGGCCTTCAGTGTCTACATCAGCAACCTGGCCGCGGCGGACATCATCATCCTCTGCATGCTGCCCTTGCGGATCCACTACCACCTCCATGAGAACGAATGGGAGTTTGGAGACTTCGCCTGTCAACTCACCGGGACTCTGTACTATGCCAACATCTACATGAGCATCTGCTTCATGACCTGCATCTGTGTGGACCGCTACATGGCCACGGTGCATCCACACACCTACCTGAGAATGCGGAACCCAAAATGGTCTCTGCTGGTAAGTGTGGCGCTGTGGTGTTTTGGTGGAGTGGCTATACTGGTCTTCATCCTCATGGGTCCACTGGAGAGAGGGGATGACCACAGCTGTTTTGAAAACTTTGCCACCAGAGAGTGGAACGACCGACTGAGGACTTACAGTATAGTCAGTCTGGTTTTTGGCTCCCTGATGCCCTCCGTTATCATCCTGGTGTGCTACCCGCTGGCAGCCAAACGCATTTCCATGATCGGCACCAAAACAGCTCAGAAGGCTGTGAAGGTCATCTACACCATCCTGGCCATCACACTGTTCTGCTTCCTGCCACACCATGTGGTTTACCTCCTGCACCTTCTTCAGCGCCTGGAGGTCATCCAGAACTGCACCGTCCGGACTTCCATCTACAACGCCAGACGAGTTACCATGGCGCTCATCACCCTCAATACATGCCTGGACCCTGTGCTCTACTACATAACCACCAGCCACTTCAGATGGGAGCACTTAAAAAGGACGTGGCTTTGGGGGATAGTGAGCAGGAGAAGGGGCGTCTACACCATCTCAAGTGACCTGAATGAGATAATCCCGCCTGTACAGAGAATCCTGTAAATACAAAGACTTTGTGATATGAATTTAAAAAGCTTTTCACACCTGATAGATTAGTAGACTTGGTTCGATTGGAGACCAAAGTTGCAACAATTGTTACACTTACAGCTGGCGCGGTTTATTTTCACACTGCACTGTGTGAAATGAACCAAACCATTTGAAAAACCCGTTTAACTCCTTGTCTGTGGTGTTGCTGCACCAAGAACCACTGAAGGTAATAACACAAAAACCTCTGAAGACATGACTGCAACTCCCTTATTCCTAAAATGCAAACAAAAATGGAGTGGTGTCAGATTTCAGTGTTATCAGGCTTTCTGTTTTGCCTTTGGTAATAGACCATGAGCCATTTCTCTCCTACTGTTAGACACATGCAATAGTCTAGCACTACTTTTGGAGTGGTCTCGGGTCCACATTTGAACAACACCACAGTTCACTTTCAACCAAACCCAGACCTAGGTTTATAGACAGACCAGTTTGCTTTTTTGGTCCACATTAGAGTTCGATTGTGTATTCGCACATCCCCAAATGAACCAGCATATGATGAAATAGGACTAAACATAGCTGGTGTGAATGCATACTAAAACCTTTTAACTTTAATGTATTCTTTGCACTGTAGATAAGAGAAGTCAGTTTGTGAGGACATCTCTTATCCACAGATTTCCTTTCAGGTTCAGTTCTACCCTTCTTCATCTTGAGCTTTCTGACACTTTTTGGTTACATCATCCACCCTCATGAACACTCTTGTTCCGTCTGAACAAAAGTAACCCCTGAGCATTACAACGCCACCACCATGTCTCATTGTGGGTATTGTGGGGTTTTGATTTGGTAATATCTCTGCATCAAATCAAATCAAATCAAATCAAATCACCTTTTTAGTGATTGCACATTCATTGCACCATAGAAAATTCTCCCAGAGCCCAGATGTTTTCTGTCACAAGTAAAATAACAAGTAGTTGCTAAAAGTCTTGCAACTCCTTCTTTGTTGCTATAGGCCACAGATGTTTGTCTACCTCCCTGACCCGTTTCAATCTTCTCTTTTGGTCAATTTTAGAAAGACATCCAATTCTTGTAATGTATTTTTGCATTTACTTATTATACCTTCTACAAGCTTAAAAGAGATTGCTCAACATTGAAGGCAAGTGTAAATTTATCCAACCTGACAGCTGAAATAAATTCAACACAAATGTGCAAACGTATGAAACGCAGAACTTCAGCTTTATTTTTTTTAGATTTTACAACTAATGGATTTGTTTTTCAGCTGAATTGTACAGGAATTGTGATATGTTGTATAACATACAACATATCACATTGAAAGTAAAAGAATGGAAATGCATTAAGGTCTCTTTTAAACAGGGGTGTGCGCACATTTTACAAACACTGGATATAAATAGGTACAATATTAAAAAGTGAAGCTCTTTCTGTAAAAATGTATATAGTGGTGGCAAATTTCAAAATAAAATAATCAAAATCTGAATTTCTCTGGAAGCTTCAGTCATTTGATCAACAGGAATGGAGCCTTTGTAGTTGTTGAGTGTCTCTGCTAAAAAGGAAGCAGCTTTAGCTGACAAGAAGACGACTGACATTTTCTGCACTGAAGAGCAGGTGATGGAAACTTTCCATTAAGAGTCAAATCGTTCCAAGTTACATTGCTCCAAAACAAACACAAACAAAAACAACTTAAAAAAAAAGATGAAAAAAAGATGAAAACAGTCAAGTTGGAAGGCCCTTCTTGAGCAGAGACGATAGGTAGCTCCCCAGATCTTCATCCTGGAAACAAAACAAGCAAACAACAAAGAGATTTTAATGTTGTACACTTTTAGGAATTTATGTTCTCTTAAAATTGGCATCATAAAGGTTAATGTCAATTTCTATTAATATTCAGTTTGTTAGCTGTCAGAGTGTAAGCCTTAAATATCTAAATTTACAGAAATACGCTGAAAATATTTGTTAGAGTGTCTAAATCATTCATATATGACTCACTTGTAAAACTAAATTAAGACAAACTTTATTGTTAGTCAAAATTATTTATTTATTTGAAGCACTTTTTCCTGATGTACTTTTCACATTTAATAAACAATATACAAGGATCCACCTTCATAACCGACACCTACACACATTTGTTAGAAAACAACATCAGGTTTCTCCATTTTCCCCTTGTCATTTATGTGCATTGTGTGTGGAACGCAGGAGACCACGGAAACTCCACCTTCTGGTTTCATCGTTTATTTTTTGTTACTCACAAAGCCCCCCGTCTCATTCTGTCCACCCACACAACTACTTTCACTCCATACAGTTAAACCCATCATCGCCAGCACTATGTTTCCACAAGACTGTCATTCTCTTTCTGCATTATGGTCACAGAGTAAACTCAAGACTTGCACATGGCAAAAATGAAACTCTGTTCATGTGTTTGACTCTTAATCTTAAGCTCTGGAAAGACTAATTAGATTATTTGCCTACTGCTGCTGCTTTTATGACTATATAGCTTTCTTTGAATGTTCAGAGTCTTGGACAAATCTCAGCCTCTCTTTCCTAACGCTAACACTTCATTCCTCTGAGCTATTTGTGCCTCAGTTTTGATTAGCAAAGGCGCATGAATCACTATATACATTTGATTCATGACAATAACAGGAACTAACCTTGAAGAACTGAAAAGAGGACAATGGTTAGATCTATATTTATTTCCTCCTGATTTAAACCAAAATGACAGTGAGGGCCTCAATTTGATCGCTTTGTATTTGTTCTGTATTCTTATCAAACCCCAACAACAAGGTCATTATTCGTGCAAAAAAAAAAACATATTGCCTCTTGAGAACTGCAAAATTTTGGAAAAATAGAACTGCACAGTGAAACACCAAAATCATCTGAATACAGTTTTTCCTATGACTGTCCCAATTATAAATTGTGTAGGAGGGTTAAAGCACGTGCAAATCAGAGCAATCGCCTGCTCTGACAAAGTTGCAACCCTTGCAACTTTGTCTTTGTTGTGCACTTCAACGATCCATGCACTGTAGCTACATTAGTGCTCTCTTGGCATTGGCTGTATAGGTGATGGCCCAGGGCGCCAACTGCTGGAGGGGACACCGCAAAAGTTGTCTCTCAGCGTTCAGACACTTTTCCCACAGTAAAATTCAAGCATTTTCAAGGATTTCCTAAAGTTTTCTGGGATTTAGCAAATAGAAATCCTTTCAATAATTCTAACTAACCTTAAACAAGAGAATTCTGGTCTGATTGTTACGACTGACGGCGTACAGTTGATTATAAATGAGTCGGCAGGTGCCCGTCCCTGATTGATTGATTCCAAGAAGACGACGGAGATGTCCCATTGGCTGCCTTTCGGAGGGGACGGACATAAAAGATGCTGACGCGGACTTCCTGTGTTCCATCCTCAACTCATCTCCACCGGCCACACCCTTTTCCTTTGTTTATCTGTGTTAGAGTTCTGGAGTGTAGGAGTGAGTTGCCGTTTATGTTTCCTTAGTTTTCTCATGTTTTTCTTAGGTTAGGAAGGTAAGTTTTTTTGTACTTTGGTTTATTTACTTTTGATTAGGTAAGCTTCTCTTATTATTTAGATAGGTTCGTTTTGTTTGTTGTTTTCGGCGATAGCTCACTCTGAAGCCAGGTACTCCAGTTGTAACATCTTGATAAAAAAAAAGATATATCTTTTTAAAAATAAATCATTATCAACTGTTCAATTTTGTGTGTGTCGGATGTTGAGATCGGAGGAGGATGGATCCTTCATGTTGCGACCTGGCCCCCTAGACTGGTCGTAACATGAATTGGGGGCTCGTCCGTTCAAACTACTCCCACTTTTGAATCTTGGTTTTGTTTTATGTGTCTTCTTTCGTTGTGTTCGGTAAGTGTTTATTTTTTCTGATTGGCAGTTTTATTTTGTGCACCGGGGAATTATGGAGAAGGGGTTTTCCCTTGATGACTTTGTACGTTCACCTTCTTGGGTAAAATTGGACAAATGTAAGAAAGCGGATCTGCTTATTGTGGCTGACCATTATAATGTTGAGGTGTCTTACAGTGATCGAAAATCAGAACTGAAGGAAACGCTGTGTGAGAAACTGGTGGATAAAGGTGTGCTGCAAACGGTTGCAATGAAGGAAGCCGGAGACGCCGCACTTGGCGCGGTTGGTGACTCGACATTGGCTGATGCGCCTGCTGCAGTCTCAGAGTTCAATCAGGACTCTAAACCTCTTGAAGGTATGTCGTCGGAGGATCTGCGTCTCACACTCCATATAAGGGAGGTGGAGAACCGCAACAAGGAGCTGGAAGTGGAAGCCATGCATCTTCGGATCAGAGCTCTTGAGCTTCAAAACAGAGCACCTGCAGCTTCACCAAAACCACCAAGCACAGATTCTTCTGTTTCTGTTACTTTTGACATTGGTAGGCACATCACATTGGTCCCGCAATTTCGTGAGTCTGAGGTCGACTCTTATTTTGGCGCATTTGAGCGCATAGCCGCTGCCTTGAGCTGGCCAAAGGAATTCTGGTCCATTTTGGTGCAGTGTAAATTTGTTGGAAAGGCTCAAGAAGTGTGTTCGAGCTTGTCTTTTGAGCAGAGTTTAGATTATGATATTCTTAAGAAAACTGTGTTGCAAGCTTATGAACTTGTCCCGGAAGCATATCGTCAAAAATTCAGAAATCTTAATAAAACTGCTAATCAGACATTCGTTGAGTTTGCGCGACAGAAGAATGTTTTGTTTGATAAATGGTGTTGTTCGTGTGAAGTTAAAACTATTGATGATTTAAAATCACTTATTTTGTTGGAAGAGTTTAAAAAGTGTCTACCTGAACGTATTGTGACTTATTTAAATGAACAGAAAGCGTCATCTTTAACTAAAGCAGCACTTTTGGCTGACGAATTTATTTTGACTCACAAAAATGTGTTTTTTTCACAGAATTCGTTTCAAGAAAATTTGTCCGAACGAAAAAATCTCTCAGTGAGTCGAAATGTGCCAGCAGTTAACTTAAAAGCTAACAATCGTGAGTGCTTTTACTGTCACGCACCTGGACATTTAATTGCTGCGTGCCCCGTCTTGAAGGAAAAAGAAGCTAAGAGTATAAAAACTCCTGCGGGTGTGGGATTAATAAAGTCCGCTTCCCAGCCAAATGTACGCGGTGACATTCAACAAAAACCTGAAGTTGATGTTGATCCGCAGTTTTTGCCATTTATTTCGCAAGGTTTTGTTTCTTTGACGGGTGAGGAAAAGGATAAAGTTCCAATCACAATCCTTAGGGATACAGGTGCTTATCACTCTTTTTTGTTAGAATCTGTGCTGCCTTTATCTACGCAAACATCTTGTGGTTCAGATATTCTTGTGTGGGGAATAAAAATGAGCGTCACCAAAGCCCCTCTGCATATGGTGCACTTGTATTCACCATTAGTTTCGGGACGCGTTAAAGTAGCTGTGCGTCCGCGGTTACCAATTGAAGGAGTTTCTTTCATTCTTGGTAATGACTTGGCTGGCGGAAAAGTGTTTCCTACACCGGAAGTTGTTGATGACCCAATTTCGGTTACCCTTGTTACTGAATCAGCTGTTACTTTGAATGAGTTTCCTGCATGCGCAATTACACGCGCGCAGGCTCGTAAAATGGGGGAAATCGTAGATTTGTCTGGGTCATTTATGGCTACACTTGATGAAAATGGTTTTGATGCAAGTGACTCTGTAACAGTGTCAAAAGGTGACGTTCCTGAACTTATTCCTGCAGACGTAACTTTGAGTTTAAATATTACTAAGGAGATATTGATCAAAGCGCAGCAGAATGATCCGTCATTGATTTCTTGCTTTTCTGTTGTAGATAAGAGTGGATCTAAAGCCCAAGTGACATATTTTGTTGAAAACGGTGTTCTGATGAGATCTTGGTCCCCAGATTCAGGTGATCTGCATCGAATAAATCAGGTGGTTGTGCCACAAGATTACAGACTTCAGATTTTGAGTCTTGCACATGATGCCAACTTGGCTGGACATTGTGGTGTTAAAAAAACTTATCACCGGGTGTTACGTAATTTTTTTTGGCCTGGTTTAAAGTCTGACGTAGTGAATTATTGTAGATCATGTCACACATGCCAATTGGTTGGAAAGCCAAATAAACCAATTTCTCCAGCGCCGCTTCATCCCATTCCAGCGCTAGGCGAACCATTTGAACGAGTTTTATTGGACTGTGTCGGCCCTTTGCCAAAGACCAAGTCGGGGCATCAGTACATCTTGACTATAATGTGTGCTGCCACTCGTTTTCCGGAAGCAATTCCATTACGCACGTTAAAGGCGAAGAACATTGTGAAAGCCCTCACAAATTTTTTTTCAACTTTTGGTTTACCTAAAGTTGTTCAAACGGATCAAGGGACAAATTTTATGTCAAAAGTGTTTGCGCAGGTTATGAATGAACTGAAAATTCAACATCAAACCTCCAGCCCCTATCACCCACAGTCCCAGGGTGCGCTCGAGAGATTTCATCAAACCCTAAAAACTATGTTGCGCAAATACTGCCTTGAATCTAGTAAAAGTTGGGATGAGGGTCTTCCACTTCTGCTATTTGCAGTTAGAGAAACCATTCAGGAATCCCTTGGATTCAGTCCGGCAGATTTGGTATTTGGACACACTGTTCGCGGTCCACTCAAACTCGTTAAAGAGAAATGGTTGTCAGAGTCGCATCAAACTGAGCATAATGTTCTTGATTATGTTAGCAGTTTTAGAGAGCGTCTCTTTCATGCATGTCAGCTGGCCCAAGAAAACCTGGCTAAGGCCCAGAGTAAAATGAAAGCTCGTTATGATAAAAAATCTGTGATCAGAAATTTTATTCCTGGTGAAAAGGTTTTGGTGTTGCTTCCTATAAGTGGATCTAGTCTTCATGCACAATTTTTTGGACCATATGAAGTGGACAGAAAAATAAATGAGACGAACTATGTGATTAAGACTCCTGATCGAAAACGAAAAATGAGGGTTTGTCATATTAACATGCTTAAACGCTATGTTTCCAGAGAAGGCGTTGTCGATAAAATCTCTTTTGTAGCCCCCATTTCTATCTGCTCTTCAACCCCACTCTATCATCTGGCCGATGACGATTTGAGGGAGAACAGCGGTTGTATGCCTATGGCTCGTTTGAGGAACTCAGAAGTGTTGGGAAACCTGGAATCTTTCCTATCTCATTTGTCACAATCTGCCCGAAAAGATGTTGTTGATCTGATTGAAACTAATGTGTTGCTTTTCTCAGATCATCCACAGCAAACCTCCGTGCTTTTCCATGATATTGATGTGGAAGTTGAGAAACCAATCAAACAACATGCTTATAGAATAAATCCAACGAAGCGTGTTTTAATGCAACAAGAAGTGGCTTACCTGGTTGAACATGGTTTAGCGGTGCCCAGTAACAGCGCGTGGAGTTCGCCCTGTATTCTGGTCCCGAAACCAGACAACACATCTCGATTTTGCACCGATTACAGAAAAGTTAATGCTGTCACTAAGGCCGATTCTTTTCCGCTTCCGAGAATGGAGGACTGCATTGATCGTGTTGGCTCCGCCAAATTTGTTACCAAATTGGACCTGTTAAAAGGTTATTGGCAAGTCCCATTAACACCCAGGGCTTCTGAAATTTCTGCTTTTGTGACTCCCGATTATTTCCTGCAATATACCGTTATGCCTTTCGGGCTGCGTAATGCACCCGCTACATTCCAACGTTTAATGCAAAAGGTGTTATTTGGAGTGAAAAATTGTGAAGCATATTTGGATGATGTAGTAATTTATTCCGCTACTTGGTCAGAACATCTGGAAACTCTTTCAGAAGTGTTCAATCGTTTTCGTGATGCTTCTCTCACATTAAATCTTTCTAAATGCGAGTTTGGTAAAGCCACTATCACCTACTTAGGAAAACAGGTTGGTCAAGGACAAGTGCGTCCTATTGCTGCTAAAGTGCAGGCAATAATCGATTTTCCTGTCCCACAAACAAAAAAAGATTTGCGTCGCTTTTTGGGAATGTGTGGTTTCTATCGCGGGTTTTGTAAAAACTTTTCAGCTGTAGTTAGTCCACTCACTGAACTTGTTAGTCCTTTGAAAAATTTTGTCTGGTCTTTATCTTGTCAGGTTGCGTTTGAGTCTGCCAAAGCATTGTTGTGCAGTGCACCAGTGCTGGCTGCGCCAAATTTCGAACGTTCCTTTAAACTTGAAGTTGATGCCAGTTTGTCTGGCGCCGGAGCTGTTCTTCTGCAAGAAGATGAGCAAGGCATAGACCATCCTGTCTGCTACTTCTCAAAAAAGTTTAACAGACATCAGCTTTATTACAGTACAATTGAAAAAGAAGCTCTTGCTTTATTACTTGCTTTACAGAACTTCGAAGTTTATCTTGGTTCTAGTGCGCAACCTGTACAAGTATTTACTGATCATAACCCGCTAGTTTTTGTCTCCCAAATGCGCAACTCCAATCATCGACTGATGCGCTGGTCTCTGCTTCTGCAAGGCTTTAACTTGCAGATTAACTACAAAAAGGGTAAGGATAATGTAATAGCTGATGCTTTGTCTAGAATTTTTTAGTTTTCTCATTTGAATTAAACACTTGGGGGTGTGTTTAATTCTTAGGAAAGGGGGTGTTACGACTGACGGCGTACAGTTGATTATAAATGAGTCGGCAGGTGCCCGTCCCTGATTGATTGATTCCAAGAAGACGACGGAGATGTCCCATTGGCTGCCTTTCGGAGGGGACGGACATAAAAGATGCTGACGCGGACTTCCTGTGTTCCATCCTCAACTCATCTCCACCGGCCACACCCTTTTCCTTTGTTTATCTGTGTTAGAGTTCTGGAGTGTAGGAGTGAGTTGCCGTTTATGTTTCCTTAGTTTTCTCATGTTTTTCTTAGGTTAGGAAGGTAAGTTTTTTTGTACTTTGGTTTATTTACTTTTGATTAGGTAAGCTTCTCTTATTATTTAGATAGGTTCGTTTTGTTTGTTGTTTTCGGCGATAGCTCACTCTGAAGCCAGGTACTCCAGTTGTAACATCTTGATAAAAAAAAAGATATATCTTTTTAAAAATAAATCATTATCAACTGTTCAATTTTGTGTGTGTCGGATGTTGAGATCGGAGGAGGATGGATCCTTCATGTTGCGACCTGGCCCCCCTAGACTGGTCGTAACATGATTTAACTTCAGAAAGTGAGAATAACATATTTACATGTGTCTATATTAATATTAAATATCTGGTTTTAATTGTAAATGAAGTTTGACGACTTTAGGCTTTTAATCAAACATTAGATTTTGAAAACTGCATAGTTTGAATATCAAGCACTTTCAAGAAACTTATACTGAAATTAAGCACTGCCCAACCTTGAGACCACCTAACTGAAATTCAAAGATTTTCAAGATTGTCAAACATCCAAACAATCCCTGTACAGTTATATTCAATAAACTAGAATATGCATTTTGATGAGATTCATTGGTTGGATTAAAACCTTTTGAAAATAATCTTTAAGCAGTTATTAGACAGATTTTTCATTAGCTCCACATTTCTGCATATTAACAATAGTTTTTTATTGGTCTGAAATAGGAATGATAAAATAACCCAGCTGTACCTGATAACTCCAAGACAGCAGCAGCACTTTGGCGTTGGCATCCTCCGCTGAAGAGGAGACTTTTATAACGATGGATTCCACCATGACTGTTCCATCAGGAAGGTGCTGGATGGTGTAATCTTTCAGCACACTAACACCAAAAATAAAACATTCAAGATGAGGATGAAATGCAGCAACATAAAGCAGAATGAGCTGGAGGTGGTAAGGTGAGCAGTGCTCTGACCTCTTGAGGTGCGTGTAGATTCTGTGGAGCGTGTCAGAGTCACTGTGCGGGTCCTGGAGTTGCACGCGGCAGGTGAAGCGCAACTGATGCTCGTTGAGGCCCAGCTCTTTCAGGGCCTGCTCTGATGACACCAGCTTCAAGCTCTGCAAAATAAAATAAAAAACACACAGTAATGAGATGAATGCAACAGAATGTCATAAGCAGAGCAACAACAGATGCACTCAGATGTCGGTTTAATAGGCAAGAGAAACTGACAGTCTTTTAATTACAGCTGGATACAATTTACATCTGCGTCTTGATGACAGCTGATATTTTAAGTGTAAACACAGCTGAAATCATTAAGATACAACGCTTAAGCAAATTTATGGAAAAAAAAAACTCTGGAGGACAGGATGTGACTTTAAATCTTTCTGAAAAATTCTGTCAGGGAAACTGAAAAAATTCATTTTAGCAACAATATGTATGGAAACTAAGAGAACACACTCATTTTAACCTTTAATACTTTGTATATTTCATTGAAAACTGTAATACTACAAAACAATACAAGATGGTCTATTATTATATTTTTGAAATCCATCACTGTTGTATGTCTTAATACAATATCATCTCCCTTCTCCAGGACAAGCTAAATTTGTAAGAAAACAAAATGTGGTGCTGCAGTTCGTTTAGTGTGGTTGTCCTTGGTTTACCGTCTTCATATGTCCCTTCATGCGCTTAATAGTGTCAAAAAATAAATAAATTGGTGAATAAATTGGCATAAATTGGCATTGGCCGTATAGGTGATGGCCCAGGGCGCCAACTGCTGGAGGGGACACCGCTGTTGTGTCTCCAGGACACAACAAAGATCTTATTTAGGAGTCCATCACTGATATCGCTGTGTTTGACAATTAAAATAAATAAATTTAAAAAAGCATAAAAGTGCAAACTGAATATCTTTTGTAACTCATATGAAAGCAGGTTTTACTGCAGTTCTGCTGTGTTTTAATGGAAAAATATTCCTGACCCAAAACTATGAAAACTTACATTTTCTTTCATGATGAGGGTTCCATGCATGGTGCGAGGTTTTTTAGGATCAGGTAGAGGACCTTTAAAAAGAAGAAAAAAATATATACAATAGAATTTAACAAATAAACTAGAAAACGTTTTTCTAAAGTATACTCGTTGGGTGCAGCCCTACACCAAACAAATCAGAACATTTTTTCATGGCTTCCAAAATTCTCATTACTAAAGGAAAAACTATAGTTTCTTACTGTGGGGTATTAAACATCAAAATTAAAAATCTTAAATTAATGCATTTTCAAAATTTTCAGAGTGAAAATATGCTACTGAAGTACAATATGGGTTATTACATAAAAATCTTCACTAATAGTATTGATAATTTTTAATTAATAACTTCTATTTTTAATGTATTTTTTATGGACCTACTAGTGTCTTTAATAAGGGTGGTGATTATGAATAAATAGAGGACACATATTGTTGATTTGGTCATATATTATGTTAATTAAGCAAATTTTTTGCTTTATTAAAATTTCTAATCAAAGAATTACCCAGCCACAATAGCAAAATGAGATCAGGAAAACCATTTATGCATTCAGTGATCAAGCCCTTTTGGATTTACTTAGCCGACCTTATCATGCCAACTGATCTGGGTCAGGTTACTGTACGAAGGCGGCAAGAAGCGTGAAGTATGACAAAAAGCCAGTTGAACAAAAACCACTTAACCTCCAAGAGTCATCTCCCTCTTGAGCAGATTGAGCGATATGTCCACAGGCACGCTGGGGTTCGTCGTCAAGGCCACCGTCTCCCCATTTGCTGGCATGTAACAGTCTATACCTGCCATTTAAAGAGTTTAGAATCAACCAGGCTGGAAATCCCTTCTGCCCACAGATGTAAAACATCTTCAAAAACAACGAAACAATGAATGAATTACAGATGTTTGAGGCTGTGACTTCAGCAGCACTTACTGAACTCCTGTTCGATCTTCCCCTTGAGAAACTCCATTTTTGCAGCCTCGCCATGCACCAGCAGCATGTTGCGAGGCTCTGCCATGCGAATGAGCTGCATGATGCCCTTTGCATCAGCGTGTGCGCTGAAGGACATGTACTCCACCTGCAGCTTCACGTCCAACTGCAGCAATCACAGACAGATGTGCATTAAAGAAAAACTGACAATAAGATTAACAGGCTTAATTATTTAGGGTTGCCGCTAATGATTAATTTAGTAATCAATTATTCTAACAACTGAGAAATTAATCGGATAAAAAAAATCTGCACATTTTGCATATTTTTCATTTAACCACTTAAATTTACTCGCTGAAATATTAGAAATACTAATACATAAAAAAGCAAATCAAATAATTCATTTTCTTTTTAAATATGAAAATAATTTTATTGCTTAAAATGCAATACCATAGTGTTCCTTTAGTGCATGTTTGATCATTAAAGTTTTTTTTGATTAACCAAATAATAATTGGTAGTAAAAGGTGATTATTATTTTTTTTTATTATTATTTTTTTATTGAATTCGAATTAGGTGAAGCAAAAACTACAAAACGTTCTTTAGCTCTTCTTAAAATAAAATCCTTTTTGCTACTCAAAATAAACAGGTTTGTGTCCTTTTTTTTTTTTAAAGATTTGCTTTGGGAAGGAGCTTATGCTCTACTTTATGCCTAAAAAGTGTTGCTATTAGGAAAGATGAGTTATAAGAAAGATGCATTATAATAATCTGACTCAACATGTTAGTTAGCTGAAAAGAAAAGAAAAATCTTACCGTCGATCTTCCTTCCATCTCCAGTTTTCGTTGCCCATTAAGGATCTTATGACCAATAGTCCCTTGCACACAATACCCAGGCATGATCACCTTTAAAGAGAGTTTTTTTCTTTAATTATCATTCAGTAGTATCAATTAAGGAGGATAGAAAACTTCCTAGTGCTACCATATACAAATAAAAATAAGGTATTTTCATTTTTTTTCCAAAACAGATCATTTCAAACATGTCGCTCCCAACATGATCAAAGCAATGGGACAACTTTCATGTTTTGGTGTGATAAGGAAACAGACGACCATCCAGCTGTCCTGTCTAAGAACATCATTACAGAAATCGATGTGCTTAAAATGTGCTTTTATCCCATCTTACTGTTCTACAACTTAAAATTGACATAATTTCATGATTTGGTGGACTACTAGATTCTGCAAGTTATATTCAAAATACATAAAGAAATATTACCAACACATCTGCAAAAAGAATTTATTGAAAGGAATAGGATTTATAATTTGAGATGATCAAAGAGTTAAAAAAAAAAACTAAAGTCAGAACAAAACAAATGGAATGTTTTCCGTTTTTCAGAACAAATCTTGTCTGAAGAAACGAAATTTTATAATAAATATAATACACTGTCAAGGTATAGTGCTGTGTCATTTCAAAGATTTCTTTTATGTTTTCTACATAAGATTTTTTCCTTCCCAACTACTCCTCTTCATTCAAAACCAATATATGACAAGTTAATTTTAAACTGTAAATTAATTAAATAAATGCTACATGAAATAAATGATTTAACGGCAGCAAATGTATTGCTTATGTCCTGTGTGATGTTGTTTGCTACTTGTTCTTCTTCCAAAGAGGGGATCGTAAAATGTATGAATGAAGTAAACTTTGTACGAAATTTGGAACAAGGACTTTTGGAACATAAAAAGATTTTCTTTTGCATAAAAGACTCACCATGTTCTTGTCATTGCCAGCCCATTTCTTGAATATCTGCAAAGACTGGCCAGCATGCAGCATACCCGGTGTGGCGAACACCACCTGAAAGAACAGGCTCATCTTAAAAGCTTTGCAGCAGTTTGAAACTTTAACATCTAGGGAGACAAGCCAACTCACCATTGGCCCAGGATTATCTGCATAGGAGCGATCAAAGGCCTTGATGTGTTTAAATTCAAACATGTTTCTCTGCACAAAGGTTTTTCGGATCTTCTGGTTGGTCCATGTTATGAAAAGCTTGTAGTAATGATTGGCTTTCTCTGTCAGCCCAGTGGAAAAGTAGATCGGGGCTTTTAGGTTCATTCTCTCCCTGTGTGGAAAGAGGGAATTAAAGGCAGGCCAATTAGTGAACAGAAAATGTTAATATCATGCAATTATTCTTTCAAGCCTAATAAAATGAATGCATCTTATATAATGAGCTGTCGAGACAGAAGCCTTGCTTCTTTGTGTTGCAGTCAGGAAGTAATTGCTTCATGCTGAGAGGTTTTATTTTATTTAACTGGAATGTCAACAATCATTTGACAGAAAAAAAGCTTTGCATCTGATATCTGTGAACAGACTGCAATTATCTCCACACATCACTGCCTTTGCTTTCTTATTTTCTTCCTTTGACATAAATGTGTAAAAATGCTGCAAGCTTTGATTCTGATGCTGTGTTTGAAAATAAACTGTACCAAAATGTTTCCAGCAGGATGCAGAGCTCTTGTGCACGTCCCAGGGCAAAAACTGGAATAAGGACCTGGGGAAGTTTAAAGCAGAGATGTCACACAAAGTTCTAATTCAGCAACAAAATACTGAATTAGAATAGATTAAAATTTTACCTTTCCTCCTCTTTCTATGCTTTCATGAACTTTCTTCAGGAAGTCTCTTTCTCTGCATCTTTTTGAATCACGGATAGTTGTGGCGTATGTCGACTCGGATATTAGGATGTCAGGACGACATTTATCAATCCAAGCAGCGCTAGAAAAAACAAACAATGTTGAAAATGTATCGGGTGCACAATCACTCTAGGCTCATCATGTTTTATTTCTACTTACAATACAGAACAAAGTTGTTTTACCAACAACTATGAACATTATTTACTGTTAGCATCTGACTGTAACTGCAGCCTCTTTTTTTGTTACAAAAAAATATTTCCTGAGCTGCAAACCAGATGTGATAATGTATTGATGCATATTTTGCATCACAAGTTTCTCTTCCAGGAATAAAAACCTCATTTACCTTCCCTGCGTCTAGCCGTGCTACTATCAACAAGCCTGCAGCTGCTATTTGTGCTCCGGTCATTTGATTGGTGATTACACCGCTGATACAGTTTTGTATGTGGTCAACTGGGTCACAGTTTAGAAAATGTCCAACCTTTATAAGGTAAACATACCCTGAATTATTTTTTTTATATCAGTCAAAAAAATGTAAGTTAAGTGTTAGTTGTTGCACAAGTTTTTTTCTGAGGAAGAATATATTATATTTAGCTGATGTTTTCCATTAACAAAATGAGAAATAATCAACATTTTGATCCTTTGTAGACTGTTCTACACATATCAAGGACTGCATTGGAAACGCTCTATATAAAACACACCACCATCTAGCGGTGGGTTATGCAAATGATGCTTAATTTTGCATAAAAAGTAACCAACTTTATATGCAATTCATAATGGCAAATATACCATCTGTTTGATAACTAAAAACACAATTAAATGTTTTATAAAAAAATTAATTCAGTATATTTAGGCTGTGAATGGTTCATTTCAGGACTTGCCTAAAATCCTGCATATGAGAAATATGGAATCAAAAAGATAATATTCAGAATTATTGCCAAGGTGAAAAATATACTGTCTGAGTTCTTGACAGTAAAAACATATTCTACAGTAACAAATTTGACTTTTTGGCAAAATAAAGTCAATGTGGAATATATTTATTCCCACCACCAAAAAGGCTAAACTTGAGCAATTACTTTGTGAATTTGGATCCTAACTTTCCATAAAATCCGACAAAATTTGAGGGTCATAAATTTTCACAGAAATTAAACTTTTATTTTTTTTCCCTTTTTTATGTTTTTACACTGATATACAAAATGTTGATATTATTTAAGACTTATTCTAATACTTTAAAACTCTTCTTGCATTTCTAGCTCTCTTCTCTTCTGTTTTTTGTTTCCCTTTGCACTGATTGCGACAGCCTGATGCTCAACAAAAAAGCTCTTCATTTGTTGGGTGTGACGAGACTCTCTGACCTGTTTGGCAGGAAAAACTGGCTCTCAAAAAAAAACTTTATCCAATAAGGCAGTGGACCCAACCTTAGGTTTCAGGATTTACTCTCCTGTTTCAAATGTTCCACTTTTATCCTTCACCAGATTTAAGTAAATGGGTCTTTAACAGGTTTCTTAAGAACTTGAATTCGGTGTATTGGGGTATCATGCATCAACAATATGAAGAACAGTTTGCCCTGATAAACAAAGATGGGGACTAATGTTAGTGCAGAGTATTTTGTCCCAGTACATTACTTTCCTGCGGTAGAGAAACATCTGCACAGAATGACCCTAAAGTTCAGTTTTAAAACTGTCAAGAGAACACCAGCTTGAAAAAATGTGACCTTTAAAAATCCACACATTCAATTAACAATACGATTGTAACACTAAATACTCTGCAGTAAAGTTTATTTTTAATATCTCCCCGTTTCAGCTACTTATTAAGGATAAACTACATCTTTGGGATGTCATGAACCTTTGTAGATGCTGGGTATTAACCCCAAATTTAACTAATGTGGACCAAAATCAATCATAATTGACAAAAGACTTTTTCGATTTAAAAAAATTGTATATATAAAAAAAAAAAATCCTTAAAACAAAATATGTAAAAATATATACGTATTCATGCAACAAAGAATTTTGTTTAATTTTTCTATGATAGTAATCAACTCAAATAAAATACAAAGACATCTGTCAACAGAATTAGACAGATGTCTTTTTGAGAAAGAAATAGTGAGAGTTCTTAGCTTTGACTATTTTAATTAATGCAGTTTTTTTCCAGAGTTGTTTTATGGAAAATTGTGTGGTTCAGATCTTTGGCCAATTCACATCTCAGCTGAAAGAAATGTTCGTAGAATGCTTCTGAAAATTAAACACTTAGATTTGCTTGAATTAAGTGTCTTGCTTCCGGCAGCACTGGATAATAAAAAGTAAAAGAAGGGGCAATAGAGAAAGAGCTATCATTAAAGACACAGATAAAATTGTTGGTAGAAATGTACTTAAACCAATGTTTTCATCTTTTATTTTGTTTTTTATGGGTTTAATGGGGTGATGTTTCTCTGCAAGAACGGTCCTGTTAAATCTATCTGAAGTTTTATAATTTGAACTAGAAATTTTGCATCCAAATGGGTAAAGTCAGTAAATTTCATTTACACATATAAGAAAATTACATCTAAATAAGACAATTTAATTAAAAATAAGTTTGCAAAGCTCCCTTTGACAGGAGTAAGGCATTCTCCTCTCTCTTCTTATCTCCTTCATGCTTTACTTCTGCAGGATTGCGCTGAATTGCAGTAAAGCAACATTTTACAACCACTGGTGAAAAATGGAAAAGGCAACTTACCCTAAATGCCTGTCTGGCGTCATGTTATAGTCTCCCTAAAACAGATAAAGAGATTTCTCTCAGGCTGCAGTCATTACAATCACCCGCTGTGACACAGTGCAAACTTGTTTACACTCACAGTGTAGACCACAGACTCTGATCCCACTTTGATGTGCACCATAGCAGCTCCCAGAACGTGGCCTGCATAGTACGCCTTGATCTCCAGCTCATCATCCACCTGGCAGGAGCACAACAGAAACAGCTTGATTTCAAACGGGGCGAGCATCTGGCACAGAACAAGATGGGATTAGATGAAGTCATCCGAACGTGTGACATCAGCGCGGCACCTGGACAGTTTGGTGGAGGTTCAAAGGAATCACTTTCTTCATGCAGTCCTTGATCATTTGCGAGGTGAAGAAGTTGGTTTCTCCCTTCTTGTCAACAGTGATCTTCCGGAAATCTTCAAGTAAAATGGGACAAATAGCCTTGGTGGGATGGGTCATGTAGATGGGTCCATCGTAGCCTACCATCTCGCTCATGTAAGGCAGGGCGCCGCAGTGGTCCAGGTGAAAGTGGCTGACCATCAGAACAGGTGAAACAAGGTGAGCACACAGATTGGTTGTATGAATGTTTTAGGAATAGAGCATTGAAGAAAAACACAACAAACCTGATGATCACGCAGTCTAAGAAGTCTGTCAGACGGCCGTTCTGTGTTATGTAGGAAAAGTCTGGGAAACGCCTCTGGAATAAAAGAGCAGATTCACTGTCCGTATACCATGTACTTCATGTCTATGTGGACATTTAACTTGACTAAACAACACCCTTCAAAGAAGAAAAAAGGAAAAACTTTGACATACAAAATGACTATTTACAACACTGACCATCAAAAACTATTTATAAAAGCTACACAACATACCATTTATGAATAAAAGTAAGATATGAATTTATTCAAAAATTTTTACACACCTTTAACGATGGTACCGTACCAATAAGTGTTTTGAAAGTTTTAAATTAACGTATGGCGTTGACCTTATGTTGCTACAGGCATGAACTTTTAATAGATAGACACATGTATTTACATGTTTTTAGATTCACTTACATCGTCGTTGTATCCCATGTGCATCCCACAGTCCAGCATGATGTTTTTGCCTCCGATGGACACGAGGATGCAGCTGCGACCGACATCCTGTCCAGCACCTTGGATAGGGAACACAGAAACTGAGAATCTACAAACACAATTCTGCTTTAAAAAAGTGAATAAAAATGTTGAAAACAATTGTTTTATTATCAATACACATGCACCAAAAAAAAAAAAAAAACAACAACAAAAAAACAAAAACGAAGCTTTGCTGGAAGAAAGTGAAACGCTCTGAGAGTGTTACATTGAAATTAGATGTAATATTGACGGAACTAGCTTAGCATCGGGATAAAAGGCTACAGTACTCACCTAAAGGTGTTACTTTTATTTCAGGCATTTTGTATCATTTGTCCACTGCTGAATTTTGTAGACTAATGAGTAATGCCGCTAAAGTTCTAATAATAGTTTATCTAAACACACTAAATGAGAAAGAAATGCTTGTTGAAATTTGTGCATGCGTTTCATACAGAAGCATTAAGCTAGCGGGCTACAACTGAATTTCCGGCAAGCGCTTCCAAAATAAAGGCTTTCAAAAATAAAGTCGAGATTTTTCTCACAGTATCCTCCAAAATCGCAAAAATTCGAGGAATACTTTAAAACTTTATACCACGTACAAAAGAGACTTCCTGCAAAGTGTTGTAACCTAATATACCACGATTCACTTTTATTTTTGATTGACGATGTTAAAACAAAATTAATGTAAGTGTGCTTATTCTTACATTTTACTTGTACGTAAATGTGTAAATAACATTTAGAACATGTGCGTTGTTTGGCTTGTCGACGAATTTTCAATTACAAAAATAAATCAGGCGTCTTACTTAACATTCCCCGTACTTTTATCTTGAAGGCATTTCTTTCAATTTCCGGGACTTTTCCGGTTCGAGTCTGCGCAGTAGGTATGGACTTAAGAACAGGAATAACTTGCAGAAAACCCACAATGACCACTTTTATTACCATCCCTCTGAGCTTTTCTCACCTGTAATGTGTTCGACATTTGTCTCTCCCCCTTTACACCTGACTCCTCTTGCAAGAATCGGTCGCTGTTAAACAGCATTTTTTAAAATTTATTTAGTTCGCTTCCTGATAGTGGAAAAAACCCACAATGGCAGATTCGGAGAACCAGAAATTCTGTCTGCAGGAGGTCCTGGACAGTTTTAAATCGTGTCTATCGCCAGAAAAAGAAATCTACATCGAACACTACGTGTATGGATGGAGAGGTCTTGTGAAGTAAGTGATTTATAAATATTTTGTCGTGTTTTAATCCTCCCTAGTAATGGGTTACATTAAAGTAATTGAAAATAGCTGGATATTTTTAAAGAAAAACGTATTTTGGTAAGGTACAAGGCTTGTGCTAATTAAATTCTAAATTAAAAAGCAGGTTAGTGTAAAGTACAATGACTGGATTCCTGAAGACTAACCAAACCAAACATTCAGGTCTTGGGATTTCGAGGTAACGTGCTGTTCAGGTTGGATCACTAACGTGTGACCATGACATTAGCAGCCTCCTTCTGCTTCTTTTGACACTTTACACAGCCTGCTGGCGAGCTTGAAGCCATATTCTGCACATACGTTTTGCACTTTGTTCCCTGCGTACCAGCTTTTCCTAAGGAGAATTTGTCTCAAGGATGACGTCACTTCTAGTTAATTCATTTACACTTTGTACTTTGAGTTCCTTATTTGAAAAGTAAACTAGAACCCCTGCTTGAAGTAGGGCTGCACAATCCAGGTACATCTCAGTAAATTAAATTGGAACAGAAATAACCTCCATTTCCCCTCAGTGGGAAAATTCAGGTGTACCAGCAGCAAAGAGGCAGATAAGTTGAAGGATGTAGATTAACAGTAATAAAAAAAAAAAATCAGAACTAAGAAACCAAAATCAGAACCATACAGTGAGTAATTTACAGCATAAGAAAAAAAAAAAAACTAGGCAATTAATAAAAATGGCATACTCTGATTTTAAGAAATGTGCAACTGAGTTGGATTATTTTATTTTATTTTTTTACTATATGCTTATTTGTGCATAAAACAAAAGCAGACAATCTACAAGAAGTGGAAATAACAGTGCAAACAACATGGATGTCCAAATAATAGCAGGAATGTAAAAACATATTGAAATTGCCTAACAGATGCTAGGAGTAATGGCCGACGACACCACTCCTTTTACTGATGGCGCTTTCCAGCTCTGCAGTGAAAAGTGAATTAATTTTGTTCTAACTTTATCAAAAATGTGAATCTCGTACATAAAATAGATTATTCCACAACCAAAGTAATATTTCTGATGTTCATTTTGATAATATTGGTTTAAGTTGAGAAAAATATAATGGAGTTATAAACTGAAACGCTAAACACGTTAAAAACTGAAAAGGGTTTTTAACGCAGAAATGTTATGGTCTCCACCACAGGTGTCAAACTCCAATCCTCAAGGGCTGCTGTCCTGCAACTTTTAGATGTGCCTCTGCTGCACCACACCTGAATAGAATAATTAGGTCATTAGCAAGGCTCTGGAGAACTGATCTACACAAGGAGGAGGTGATTAAGCCGTTTCATTCCAGTGTTTTGTATCTGTGGAACATCTAAAAACTGCAGGACGGCAGAGGATTGGAGTTTGACACCCCTGGTCTACACTGTCATAGGGTAAAGTGCTGACTGGAAAGTTATTAACTATGAGGGTAACCCTCTGTCTTGTCAACAGGCTTCTGAACAGTTTGGGGAGCCTCTTTGGTTTCATTTCTAAAGACGCTGTCAGCAAGACCCAGATCCTGATGAACTTCCTGAAGAGTGAGAATGGCCCTCACTATGCCACCGTGCAGTCCATGGTCAAGTTTGAGCTGGACAATAAACTGGTGGACGTGGACAAGAAGGGCATCTACCCTGAGTCGGGTTGCCGCACTCTGCTGAGGCTCCACCGTGCATTGAGGTGGCTTCAGCTCTTCCTGGAACGCCTGAGGACCAGCAAGGAAGACGAGAAGACTTCAGTCATGTGCAGGGACGCCTACAACGAGTCCCTGGCCCAGCACCACCCGTGGCTGATCCGTAAGTCAGCCGGCGTGGCTTTCTACAGCCTCCCTGTAAGACCGGCTTTCTTTGAAGTGATGAACGTCGGCACACATGAGCAGGTCGTGGACGTTCTGGGGAAGGCTGTGCCTCTCCTTTGTGAGGTGTACGAGATCACAGAGGAACTTTACCAGAAACACAACCTGCTTGATTTACCATAGAAAGGGAACAAGTGCTAGATTTTATCTGTCTGTAAATTATTCCTGCTGGAGTGCTGTGGAAACTGCTGCTGCTGTATGATTATCCCAGCATGTGTGCTATATCTATTGAGTAATTTTACACACTGATTGTACTTAAGTGCATTACAATTTTAGGTAAAATATGGCATGTTTATTTTGGACTCATTATCACGTAAATTAAATCAACCATTTTACTGTTCCTTGCATGTTCTTTAAAGTAAAAAGCAGGAGGCATTTGATAACTGTGGGTACATTATTCATGAACCAAATAATTAGTCTTAAAAATGATCAACTTCCTAATACCTAATAGCAGTAGATAGCCTATCAGTTGTTCTATTTAAATCTAGTTTCATACCATATATAAGTGAAAAACATTGCCATTAATTTAATTGCTTAACTGTATTTCCAAGCCCATATTAAGAGTTAATACACTGGTCCTAGGGCTGATGGGGAATTTAAATCTACAAAAGCACTGATGATGGGTTTCTAATTCAATGTAAATTTTGTTATTTTAAACTACATTGTTCGTAACCCTTTTTATTAAATAAACGGTGCAGAATGATGTTTTATCTGACTCCTGCCTCTGCATCCATCTTAACAGGGTCAACATTTTGTTGAAACGCCTATTTCTGCAATGTGCTTGGTACATAAAGCTGGAGATATGTTTTTGAAACTGGCTCAGTCAGAAAATTGAAGTGTTGACACGGATTTTTAATTGGATTTCGGTCTGGACTTTGACTAATGAATTTTAACACATGAATATGCTTTGATTTGAACCGATCCATTCGAGCTCTGGCTGGCTGTATGTTTTGTCGGTCTCCTGCTGAAATATGAATATTTTGTCATCTCTAACAGGTTTTTAAGGACAGCGTTGTATTTGGCTCTATTTTGCTATAAAATCTTACACATTTAGTCTGCTCAGACCTTAATTATTTATTCAACCTAGAGAGAAATTCTTTTAAAACACAACCAGATTTTATTTTGTTTGCAGAAACAAAGTGTCCTTCACCGTGTATTTAGTTCTTAATGTTTCTAATAGTTTGAGTTTCATCTGTTCTGTCGCGGTAGGATTAGTTCGCCCGGGGCGATTCTACGAAACCACCCAAGATTGTCCTTCAAAACTAGTTTATGAAATATTAGCTGCAGTTGCACGTTTCCAACGCCAGGTGTCAATAGAGCTAAGCCGGTTACCATAGTTACCAGATCGCCTGCCGACGCCGATAAAAGTGAAAGGAACTCCACCAACTGCGTGAAAGGTAAACGACCCAGTTGCACTTCATTTACATTTGTGAGTAAAATGACTTGTTTTTACAGTAGGTTTTAATTCTTAAAAGGCCTCTCGGTGTGAGTCATCGTGTAAACTAACAGCGTTTTCTTGACACTTTGTAAATCATCAAGTGGAGCAGCTGAGGGAGGTTATCAATGCATTTAGCAAGACCAAAGTCTTCGAAAGGGAGGAGCAGACCCGCCGTTGACAGCTTGCTACATCCAGGTGGTTCACACATCGACCCGAAGCCCCCAAAATATCATCTCAGGGGCAAGCCGGACGGAACCGTCCGCTCCCTGTCCGAACCTGAGCTTCGGCAGGCCCGGCGGTGGAACAAGGAGGAACTTCTGCACTTGCTACCGCAGGAGCCTGATGCTGTTCCGAAAGTATCTCTAAATAAGTACAAAGTCCTTCCATCCATACCGACCAGGAAGTCCGAGAAGAGGTCGCAGAAGAACTTGGATGACATGATGGTACAGCTCAACCTGTCTGGAGAAGTGACCAAAAGCAGGAGACTGGAGCAGGAAGGGACTAATGGGCATCTCAGTGTGGGAGCCTGGTGTGAACCCTCAGAAACAGCACCAACACCTAATTCAGGCAGTTTGCTTCTGGCTGTAAGAGGGCCGTGCGGTCGGAGGTTTGAGCAGTACTTTGACCCCACAGACACCCTGCGGGCGGTGAAAGCCAGCGCAGAGGCTCGGTTTGCTGCCAGCTACAGAACGGCTTTCATCGAGACCATGGATGTGCCACGCAGAACCTTTACAGACATGGACATGACCCTGGAGCGGTGTGGCATCCTGAACAGATCAGTGCTGTGCATCTCTCAGAACAGTGACCATTTCCAGCACTATTGAACAAAGCGCTGACGCAAAAATACTATACTTTATTGAGCCAAATCATTAAAGTAATTTTGAATATGAATTAACCTGGTGAGCCACGTTTTTGAGCAAAAACGCACCAATCAGAAATCGGAATAGGTCGATTTGTTTATTGCGTGGTGACCAGCAGGTCAAATACTTTTCATTTTTAAAACTGCCAACCATGTTTGGTCTTCAAACTTTAACATCGTCCAATAACAGAATTAAATCAAATTTAATAATATATTGTTGCACTTCAAATTAGAATATCGGCAATACCTGTTTATTCTTGGAGGTAAATCCTGAACAGGCTACCAGTTGCATAACACGCAATCTAGAGACCAAGGTGTCCAAACCTTTTGCATGTTGGCCAAAATCATAAATCAAAAGTACTTGTGGGCCAAACAAAACTAGTCACAAAGATTGTATTGTAATTTTTAACTGCTTAATAAACTAAGCATGTAATATTTTTAAGTCCTATTGTAGAAAAAAAGCATTTTGCACATTTGCCTTATTAAAATAAAATGACAATTATTTTGGGCTCGATTGATATTTCTAATTCAATCTCGTACATTTTGCTATACCAACAAAATGTGTTAATTAACCTGAGGTTTGTGGAAGGAAACCAGAAAGGTTTGACCCAAGTCAGTCTTGATACACTACCATCCCAATACTGACCAAATATATGTACATTTTTGAATTTGAAGAAAATTCCAAAAAGTTTGTAAAAATTATTTTGGTAATTCTGACTGATCTAAAAGAAATGTCTGGTCAGATTTCAGTTCAGACAGGAAAGAAAAAAGAAAAGTCCTTATACTCAGTAATGTAAACTTCTGGTTTCAACTGTACAAGACCTCATCCTTGGAATAAGTTTTATTACATCTAAAATGTCGAGGCATTTTAAAGTTAAGCATTTATTTTTGAAAAAAAAAAATCGACACCCTTTTGATTTGAAAGTTTCTCTCCAACTCTTTAGTTTTTTTCATATCAGCTAATATATTTTTTAACGATGCCAAGTCTAATTTACTATGAAATTGGTCTTTTCAGAGTGTTCCATGCTATCGTTTCATCAGACCCAAGCTTTTAAGCATTGAGCTGATGAAGCATTAAATCATTAGACAAAGGAAGCAATCAGCTCAAAGTGGGTTGACTTAATCTATCAAACATGCGTTAAATCAAATGTTTACATTTCATCTCGCTAAACAGATGCACAAAATGAGCCTTACATGATTGAAACTTTAAAAGCTTTGCATCCACAAGATAAATAAAACCCATTCTATTTGAACTTCAGATGATTGCTGGTCACTCTGACAAATTTATTCAAACAAATTGCAAAAAAAGAGATGGATTGTTGTACTTTATACTGGCTCAACATGACTAACTACAGGAAGCTTGAAACGGAGATGATTAATTTTTTTGATTTGTTTGTTTAAAGCAATATTGCACAGAAATGAATTATGAAACCGACACTGAAATCTCCACTGGGCTGAAACAAGTTTTTCAAAAAACTGCAAACATGTCATGCAAAACTATATACACTACATACATGTATCACATAAAAACACTGATATTTCACTTAATATAATCAATAACACTGCAAACACACATCTTTTAGCAGCCTGTGGAGACTGTACAACCTCAGTATTGAAGCAGCTCAAAAGAAAATCTGAACAAAAAACAACAAAAAAAGTACCAGAAACAGTCTTTTATAGCAAGCATTAAACTAGCAGAAAACAAACCATGTGACACAAAGTAAACGGTGTCAACTGTTGCACATGGAAAGCAACAGAACATTAAATTGCCATCTTCTCCATTTCCTCAAGATTGCTGGTATCGAGTTTTGTGATTTTCCTGTCTGGGACAAAAGGAAAAACTCAAATTAGGATCTGATGATATGTCATTATACTGAAAAATGAATCAAAAAGAAATCTCACTGAAATGCATTTCAATTTGCTTAATGATTTCCATGCTGTTTTCGCTGTCCACCATGTTAACCGCAAATCCTCGTCTGCCGAAGCGTCCCGTTCGGCCGATCCTGTGCAGGTATGTTTCATTGTCGGCGTTCCCTTCCACATCCACCGGGAGGTCAAAATTCACCACAAGGGACACCTGCTCCACATCAATACCTGCAAACAGATAGAAATATGTGTGAGGGATATTATAAACACCCTTAGCATCACCAAGTTCAAAATCGCAGATCTACTTGCCTCGGGAACACACATTGGTGGTCACAAGCACTTTCTCTCTGCCGTTTTTGAAGCGTTCGATGACAGCGGCTCTCTGTTCCACTGCCATTTCCCCGCTCAGCAGCGCCACCTGGTGGCCCTCCTTTATCAGACTACAGGCCAGCCAGCCAGCCATCTTCCGAGTCTGACAAACAAATTGAGCAAGATCAAGGAAATTCCCAACACTTTGAAACAAAGTGGCGTCACTGCAATACCACATAAGCACAGACTCCTGTTCAGTTACTGGACAAATACGGCATTAGGTAATAGATACTCATTTGTGATAGTTTTCTGGATATTGTTAAGTAGGAGTTAAAATCTAAATATTTATTACATTTTAATTTTGTGCAGTTTGGTTTCACACTCCAGTATCAAACAAACCAAACCCTTTAAAAAAAAAAAAAATCTGTTCCCCCTTCACCCATGGTGGCGCTCACCATGAAGTACTGAAGGAAACGGCATGAAAACCTCTGAAGAAGACACTGTGCGCAACTTCCTTCCTCATAAAATGTTA
Organism: Poecilia reticulata; assembly: GCF_904066995.2. Taxonomy (NCBI): domain Eukaryota; kingdom Metazoa; phylum Chordata; class Actinopteri; order Cyprinodontiformes; family Poeciliidae; genus Poecilia; species Poecilia reticulata. The sequence continues at coordinate 28,624,158 of NC_088836.1, read as the reverse complement.
ATACAAATGGAGCAGTGTCAAAATTTTAGTAGTTGAAAGGTTTCTCTTTTGTTGTTGGTAAAAGATCACAAGCTATTTCTTCTGCTAGTTCTAGACACGGATTTATTTTGGTTTTATTTATCCAGAATGCCTTGCGATCTAGACAGCTATCTGCTTTTGGAGCAGTCTCTGGACCGTTTGACATTCATGTGCATTTGAACCGTGACTTAGGTTTGTCTGCAGACCAGTTAGTTTGTTTGCTCCACATCACAGTTTGATTGCGGATTCACACCTTCCCAAACAAACTGGACTTTTTAAGCAAACAAACTACAATAATAATAAAAAAGACCGGAACAAGAAGCATTCCTTCGCAAAAAAAAAAAAACACAACAAACTTATTTCACATAGTAAAAAATCATTTCTAAAGCTTATTTCAAAAATAACTTTCAACTTACATGGCAGAAGATCATTGCCTGTGCAATAGTCAGACACCCATACAGATTACAGAGAGCTGTGAACTTGTCCTCCTTCTCCCTGCAGAGCACATAGAACTGCTTGATTGTGTCCAGCGTCTCCTCTTCTCGTTTCAGCCGGATTATATTTGGATCGGGAATCACTCGCTCGGCAAACTTCATCACAGAGTCCTCAAATGTTGCAGAGAACAGCAGCATCTGACAGTTTTTGTTGAGCAGCCTTAAAACAGGGAAGGCAGTTATCAGATATGCTTTTTTTTTTTTTTATTCAACATCGGGTTTTTCAGGAAGAGACCCACCTGTGGATCCGGATGCTCTGGTCCCGATGACCCTGCATGGCGATCATCACATCAGCTTCGTCCAACACAAACATTGTGATCTTCTTTGGATCAATAAGCTTGTACTTGGTGCACCAGTCAAGGATGGTGCCTGGGGTTCCAATGACAATGTGCTCTTGCAACTTGACACGTCGGTCCACTGGAAAACACAAAGTGTCATGCAGATATAAAACATCACCACTGGTCACCTTGGCTCTGAGAACAGTAAACTTGAGTGTGTTAGAGACCTTTCTAACGTACTTAACTTCCTTCACCCTTTAACAAGACATGTTTCTCTTCAAATAGTTTACATTTTAGTTGGCCTAAGTGATTAGTTTTTAATTCAGTCCCTACTTAAATGTAATTAAGAATGTATACAAATGTTACGTTATACATCATCACCTTCCAAGTTGGAGGGAGGGGAAGAAAGATTTTTTTTCTTTTGCCAAAAAATGACATGTCATTATTTTTGGAAAGTGACGATACACAAAATTTCCTCTTTTCTTCTATAAATGATGTGATAAAGCAGCTCCTCCCTGTTTAGATAAAGGATTTAATTGTTTTAGACATATTTATCTGACTTCTTGAATGTTTTGTGATATTTATGTAAATATAGTAAGTAAACACAGTCTATCCTATCAACCAGAAACAAAAAAAAGCCATTTCAGGGTCTTACTTCTGTTCCCTCGAATGGCGTAGGCCAGTTTCACACTTGGACAGAATTTGCCCATTTGTTCGATCACTTGGCCGATCTGCAACGCGAGCTCGTACGTTGGCGCAACACAAAGACACTAAAAGAGAGATTTTCAGTCTTAGACAAACTGGGACCGGAGGCGTTGGATGCTCTGAATGTGTTCTGCTCACCTGAGTCCAGGTATTGTCAGGGTTCACATGACTCAGCATGGCCAGAGAGAAAGCTGCAGTCTTACCAGTGCCAGACTGTGACTGAGCGATCAGGTTCTGATGTCTAGACAGAAAGAGAGCATGCATGGAAAGAAGAAATGTTTTACATTTTAAATGAAAAACAGCAATAACAGAACAAGTATTCACTTAAAGCCAAGATGATGTTACACCAAACTTGATAGCCTTGATTTAATAGAGCTGCTAAAATGCCTTTTCAATATATGCATTTAACTAAAATGACAAAAATAAAGAAGAGGAGAAAAAGAAGCCAGGGCACTCTGATCTTTTGCTTACACTGGCTCTGGTCAATTCATCAATCTGCTTCCACATTTTGCCATTTGGTTCCCATAAACGGATAGCACCAATTTACAGGCAAGTAAATAAAACAACTACAAAACCCTGCAAATGTATTTTTTTCCACTCATATCAATGCTCACAATTGACTCAAAACTGTGTCTGAGTGAGATAGTTTTATACCTGACCACAGGGCTCCCAGACATGGTTGTACCAAGTTGTACAGTTTTAATCAATAGGAAAGTTCAACTGTTCAACCTAAGGAGGGCAGCACTGAGACCAGGGGAGGCAGAACTAAATGTGTTTACACAAGTACATCAACATTTTAACAGAAGCAAAGATACCTTTAACCTATTTAGATATTTTATCAGCAAAAAAAGTTGGTTTGCTGGTTAGCTATACTTTAAAGATGAAAGAATAGTGACATGAGGCCGTTGTTAGCTGATCCTGACCTTACTGGGAACCTTTGCGTCCTTAAATGAAAGATTTCAAGTGATGTCAGAAAAGTTTTGGTGAACCTTGACATCATATAATTCCTTTACGAAACAGTAGATGGTATTTTCATTGATAAGTTAACCAAATTGGACTTCAACTGGAGATTGTACATATAACAAAACAAACATATTAAAAAGACAAAGTTTTCCACAATACATCCCAAGTACAAATATGAACTCACGGTTCAGCCAGCATCAGAGGCAAAGCATTCTCCTGGATCCTGGACGGTCTGTTGAATCCCATGTTGAAAACACCTTGCAACAATTCAGGTTTCCTAACATTGAAGGCCCTCAGGGTTAGGTTTCACAAAATAATCAAATAAGCAGTAAACCATATGAAAAATAAAAGGCTTTCGCCAAAGAGCTCACAATCTGAGCTCCTGGAAAGTCTTCACGGAGAACAGAGGAGAGTTGGGATCCGCCTGTTGGACCTCAACTTGGTTTCGGTTCTTCACCAGAGAGTGGCGGATCAATTTATTAAGCAAAGACTGTTCGGCCAGGTCAACTTTGTCGCCGTCTCCTTCACCCCCTTCATCCGGGATCTTGTTCTGCACCACGTTGGCTGCAGGTGGAAACAGAGACCACCGCGGAAATTTAGCTCTCTTAAACAGTTTAAATTTAATGAAGACAAAAAAGATTAAATTACCATTTATATCTTCCTTCACGTTTAATGGAGCTCGTATTCTGTTGATCCTTTTGGAGAACTGAAACTGTCAGACATGACCCAAGGCAATTAGCATCAGATAGCTAACACCGTATGCTAATCTCCTAACGAGCAACGAACATGTGTTTTTATATAATGAGACATTTAACTAACCTGAAATGATGGAGTTGTCGCCTCTTGCTCGTCCACTGCTAATGCCCAAGAGTCTTCAGCCATTTTAGGAAATTATTTTTTTTAAGATACGAACCGAACCTTTCACCAAAGTTTGTTGTCACGTTGCCTTCTTTGAAATAGACTCAACGGTTACTGCTGCCTTCACAATCATTATCATTATAGTAATTTTAAGCTCCGATAAAAATGGGCGTTCAATAAAAGTGTTAAATAGACTCAAAAATAAATTATCTACAAATAAAAATTATTTATTAGATTATACAGAGGTGAAATTAATATATATCTTTCTGAAAAAAAGGCTTTTATATATAAATTGCTATAACTCGTTCAGTTATTTTCTATTTTTTGCTCTGAATGACTTGATTTAAATATGATTTAAAAAAATTTATTCATTAAAAAATACGTCGAACTTATTTGCTTTTTCAGATTAAAATTGAAACTCCCGAAATACTTGCATAAAGACATATTTACTCACTTTACTTGGAATACCTGAAGGCATCACTTTTTTTTTCAAGTTTTGCTCAGCTAATTATTAGGGCGGGAAGTAGAAGGCTGCCAAAGATGCAGTCTCCCCCTAGTGGTGCCTGGAAGACATAGCAATTTCCCTCGTAATTCAAAATTCCTACCAACACTGGATTTGATTAGCAAATTTCCTAAACCCGATAAATAGAAAAGACTGCATCAAATTAATACTGAATTTGCATTTAGGCAAATATATTTTTAATGAACAAAACTGGTACGCATTAAATATATTTCCCTGTCAATAACTGGAAAGATATTCCAACAATGATAACAATGAAAGTTGTAGTTAGGAGACAAGTTTTCAGTTTTATTTTTTTATTTTCCACCAAACTCCACCAACCCTGAGCACCCTGAGAAATACTGTTCTATTTCTAATCAAATCGAATAGTACAGTTGAAGCTGAATCTTGCTTTGTTACTGTAAAATAGAATTTAATCTAAATTATTTTATTATCCATTAATGCAGAAATTCTAGTGCAACAGCAGCAAATGAAGAGACAGGAAATCAAAGCAATAGGTTCACACAAAGATAAAATATGGAACATATTACAACAGCATAAAGATAACAATACCGTACAGTAAGGGCAACATTTCAAAATAAATACTGTGCAGCATGGCTAGGTTCTAAAGGAAGCAAGAAAAGCTTACAATTTATGGAGCGCCATAAATTTTTTCAAGCCAAAACTTGCACTTTCTTTATTTCAGCTCCTACAGATAATGATTTTAATTTTGTTTTATTCAGATCTTATGCATTATGTGAATAACTTTAGAGATACTGGCAACAAATTGACTACATTCCCCTCTGTTGTTCCTTTGGTTGTGAGAAAAAGAGACAGCGAGGAAGGGAGAGCAGCACTGAGGGAAGAAAGAGGGGGAGGACAAAGGGGTGAGTTCCATTGGCTGCAAGTTAATCCAATTTAGAGGCGGATGTTGAGTTCCAGCTACCCACCGACACACACACACACACACACACACGCAGAGAGACCATCTCCACATTTACAACAGGCACCAAAATGATTTTTCAAACACACATTAATTGTCATGGAAACCTTTGATGAGCAAAAAAAAAACACCCAAATGTATCAAACAAAGTGATCACGAAATCCTGAGACAGACAAACGCCCACTTTAAATTTAAAACGCTCCTGCGCGACCGCCTGCCTGTTGATGTTGCATGACAGACGATGTGCGCTGTCTTCCAGCCATCTGCTGCTGGTGTTACACTGCATGACATGCATGTTATTAAAGGGGATATCTGAATTGTTGATAGTGTCAACAAGAGCTTACAACGAGTGGGTGGGGATGGTGCTTTGAATAGGGTTAGGTGGGGAGGTTGCTTTGGATTCTCTCTCTCTCTTTTTGAACCTCAAACCCCTGCATCCTCCTCTCAAGGAGGAGGAGGATGAAGAGGAGGAGGCAGAGGAAGAAATAAATGAAACAGTTTCTGCAACCACATGTTGCTGGGTTTGACTGAGCCACGGCTGGCTGCTGCAGCAGCATCTACCCTCTCCCCTCCTTGCATTGTGCGTCTGCATGTGTAGTTCCTGCCACCTGTGGCAGCACTCCTATTCCCTCTACGCCACCAAAAGCGAACAAAAAAAAAAAAAAAAGCAATTGGAGAGGAGAGCAAGGCAGAGGCTGGACAAGGGGAGGATATGTTTCATGATAAGTGGAATTCTGACAGAGAGAGATCCACGCTGCACTTGACACAAATGAAAGGTAAGACAATGGGAAACACTAATGCATTTTAATGCTGCTTTGCTTCCGTCTGGCGATTCCTGCTTTAGACATCACTGTCAGTAGTTTTAACTGAAGGAGGAAAAGGGTCAATGGTTTAATCTGTCAGCGGATGTAAACAGGTACTCTGTGCCTCAACAGGTGGTGACACAGCATGCAGCTGTCTGTTCTGACCCAAATGAAGGCTGTTGTCTGGGTTCAGGGTTGATGCCTTCACTGTGTTTTTGGTAAATCCCAGAGGTTGGTAGGGTGAGCCCATCAGGAGAGAGCCCACTTTTGACTAAACTAAAACTAGAAGATATAAAAGAACAAATATCACTGATCTGAAGCAGTTCAAAACAAAAGTTTAGCTAAATAAATAAATAAAAAAATAAAACACCTTTTGCACATGTGTGAATATAATCAAGTCCAGTTGTGCTTGTTTGCTTAATTTATCCAAGACTTGATCATGTCCTGTCTGGTTCTCAGTATGTGGCTGATTGGACACATGATGGCAGTATTGAGATGACAGAAATCTGTAAGTGCATTAAACTGTCTTGTTCCTTACAGTAAAAAAAAAAAGCACTGGGGAATGATAATATCATAAAGATTAATGAGTTTATTGCTTATTGGCTATGTCTGTGAATATGAGACCTGACATTACAACCTGTATTTTTTTTAAAGTGGTTTTTCTTTTTTTTGTGAGAGGAAATCACCTTGCTGTGTGAGATAAAGTGTGATTAGTCTCACTGTCAGATTAAATGCAGAGTTTGGTGATTCTGCTGGTCAGTATGCAGGTAAGCAGGCGAGCAGAGCTGTCTCTATGGATATTGCTTTCGTCATTACACTTCCCATCAAGCTCGTGCAGAGGGACTCTGGTTGTGCAGCAGACGCAGACCCCATGACAGCAAGATTACTTGTGCAGGAGAAGGCACAAACAATAAACCGGAGCTGTATTGCAGCAGCTAATTTTGTTTTAGCAGAATTGGAGAACTGTAAAATAATGTATCTTTTATTGCAGTAGCGTAATCTCAGACTACAAAAAAAAACAAACAAAAGAAATAATTGATTTTTACACTGTTGTTGACACTGTTAACAATTCATGTAAGAAAAATCTTACTGGCATATCTATTCTGTATTTTTCTTAAACCTTTACTTATACAGTCTGACAGGATCATTTTAGCTTGTGGTTCTTCAAAACAGGACAGATAAGAGAACATTGCATTCAAGGCAATCACAACATGTTGAACATTATAAAATGGATCAATTTGCTACACAAAAATAGTTATTCACCTAAATCTGCTCAAATCAGATTTAAATTATTTAAATAACTGAAAATGAGACGAACAAGCCTGAGTGACAACCTTGTATTGCTAAAACAATGAGCTCCATGAAAGGAAGATTAAAACTAAATCTTTTACTTCAGCTGCAAAGTGTAACATCTCAAACTCAAATATTTTAAAACCATTAAAACCAGTTATGAGAGACATGCCATGAAAGTCCATCCATCCATTTTCTTGCACCCTTGTCCCTTAATGGGGTCGGGAGGGTTGCCGGTGCCAATCTCCAGCTAACGTTCCGGGCGAGAGGCGGGGTCACCCTGGACAGGTCGCCAGTCTGTTGAGAGGAACAAAGAGACACACAGGACAAACAACCACGCACACACACACACACACACACACACACACACACACACACACACACACACACACACACACACACACACACACACACACACACACACACACACACACACCTAGGGACAATTTGGAGAAGCCAATTAACCTGACAGTCGAGTTTTTGGACTGTGGGAGGAAACCGGAGTACCCGGAGAAAACCCATGCATGCACAGGGAGAACATGCAAACTCCATGCAGAAAGATCTGGGCCAGGAATCAAACCCAGAACCTTCTTGCTGCAAGGCAACAGCTCTACCAACTGCTCCACTGTGCAGCCCGCCACGAAAGTCTGTCATCACAATACATCTTTGAGGTTTGTTAACATTTTTAAGATTTTTCTTTGAGGCAAAAGTTGATCTTTTGGCACCAAACAATATAGTCGGGTCTGGCATAAAGCAAAGGATTTATATGGAAAATCATCTCTTGCCAAGTATTAAATATGGTAGAGTATTGTGACGTTATTGTGGGTCCTGGGAACTTGCTGGGCTGCATGTTGGACATTGCAGATTAAGATTCTGTTCAGTAGCGTTGGGCGTTTGATTGATTTTATCGATTAATCAAATTAGCAGTTAAGAAAGATAAAATTTTTGGAAAAATTTGGATTGTGCATTGCTTGGGCTTCTGTAGTTCAGTGACCATCTTGTTTTACAGATTGTATTTCATTGGATTTTGAATTCATGTCAACTCCAAGAAGAGATGATTGAAATAAAGGTTTTCAAAATATTTGTAACATTTCTTTTAAAGAAAAGGAGGAAGGAAAGCTAAAAATAGATTTTTTTAAAATATCGGATTTGGCACGAAAAAAATCTGATATTTTACTCTTTAGGCATATTACCCACTCTACCAGTAAATAAAAAATTGTCCCTGAGTATTTTCCCCTCATGAATAAATGTACTCAAATTAAAGGTTGTATTTTACCCTTTTTTTGTTTTTAAGCTTATTCTGTTTCAAAAATTAATAAAAAATATATTTTAAGCATTATCACAAATCATTACAAAGGATTCCAAGAAGTAAGAAGAATACTGCATTTATTAAACAGAATAATCAGGCTTCTTAGCTCTTTAATGTAATTGAACATGTTAGTTTTATCATCTCTGAGATCTGTATTTTACCTGCACATTTCTTGCTGGACAGCAATGGCAATGTCACCTTAAAATCTTTGTTTTTATTGCCACGACTTTTATCTTGAATGGTTTTAGCACGGGTGTCACCTTACCCCAGACCTCTTAGTTTTACATCACACTGAGGAGGATTACCGAGGCTAGAGAACCAATAAAGAATGCTCCACTGACAGCTTTAGCTGTAATGTTTGAATCTCTAATGTGTCCCTGGTGTGTGTTTGATCTTATTGCTGCTGGCCATCAAAAGTAATAAAAACAAGAAACAAGATCACTTCCTGCTCAGAGTGCTCAATTTGAACAGGAATATATTTGGAGCTCATGAATAATATTGGGAAGATATTGAGGTAGAGTTCTGAACTATTGGAGGTAAAAGTGTGCAAAACGTGAAGAAAAACATATTTTTACTGTAAAAGACAGTAAAAGCACAATGGATGGAAGTTTTCACTGCTCACTACCTCATTTTAAAACAGGTTAATGTTGAAAAAGAGCCTATCAGAAACATCAAGGCTGATGAAAAAAAACTTCAGTGGTGAACAGAATAAATCGTCAAATTCCCTTTGAAATGAAACGTATTCTCTGAACAAAGAAAGAGATGTTGTTCAGTTGCAGCTTTGCAAACTTTAATATGTAACCTGAGAGAGAGGATCACAGGTAGATGATGGAAAAATATGTATTTTGTCATAAGTGAGCATTGCTGTTGCACATGGATGTTATTCTTGGAAAAAGGTGGCAACAGGCTGATTTTTTTTTTCAGTTAATGAAGTCTTTCCATCTTGGCTTTGTGTTGATACACACACTGGCAAATTATTTTAAAATCCCTGCTTTTGTAGAAGTTGATCAGTTAATCTAACAATCAGCTTGACAGTTAAAATGCCAAGTTTTGGTTATGTGAAATGAGATCTTCCACATATAACTTCACTTTTAATATGCAAACATGACATAATGACATAAAAATCTGCTACATTGAATAAAGAAAGTGTAAGTGTGCACAGCCTTCAGCTGGTGTTTTGTTGAAGAATCTTGTGATTTCGACAGCCAGTCTTCTTTGTCAGGCACCTGTCAGCCTCCCACATCTCCACTCTGTCTTATTTGCCCACGTTGCCTTGGAAAAGTTTTCTAAATTTACCAGAAGGTGAGAACATATCATCTGCACAACTCTCTTTATGTGACCTTGCAGATTTTCTGTTGGAAAGAATGTGCTGACATTTTCTGTTTTAACTTGATAATTTGGTTGTGTGCTTGGTGTCAGTGTGATGATGGAAATGAAATATATTAATGTATCTGAATGTTTTGGTTCTAAGCTGGCTGGTATTTTGAAATGGTTATAATTTGATCAACTTTGACAAAAACCTCAGCTTCATCTGAAAAATATAATGTTTGGCTCTATCAACAGAATGCAACAATTCTCTCACAAGGTTTTGGCAGATTCAGCATGGCATTTTAACTAACTGGGAATTAGAAGCACCTGACTGGTACTTTCCATCACACATCCAATGTAAACAGCAAAGGAGAACTTTTCTTTTGTTCTCAATGTGTGAAGTTTTTAAAAATAAATAAATAAATCCAACAATTTTTCAATTTTATTTAATCAAATGTACTGATTTGGTTCTGTTTGCTTTTCAAAGCAGAATCCTAAAGCCAGCAGGATGCCTGGACTCATCAACAAGGAGAGCCAGTGTGCTCTGCCCCTCAGTGTGTCTGACATCACCTGCTGCGTCAGGGGTTATACTCTGGCTCTGACGGCCTCTATGACCTACGAGAATATTGAGGACCACGCAATTGAGGGTAAGCGAGATGACTGCATGCCACAGACACATCGATGCAATTCAAACCTCTGAGCATCAGTCCTTTCTTCTTTCTTCCCTGAAGGTATCTTCATATATCCACTGGAAGAAAATTCCATTGTTGTTGGGTTTGAGGCTATGATATCCAGTCAAATTATAACCCTGCAAATAAAAGGCAAGGCAAAACTTGATGATTGTTATCAGGACATCTGCCGCACCGCTAACGGGGGTCTCCAGAGCAACACCGGTAAGGCTGAAGTGACTCAGATCAATATTGTTATATGAGCTCAGTCCAAAGGCCTCTGTTTGTGCGGCGTACAGGGGGTTTGCTGTGAAACGAAGAACAGCACAATCGAAGTCTGAGGATCTTTTCCAGCTCTGTAAAGTGTTTATGTTGATCCTAGATCCTCCTCTGTACTGTCTGGTTCAGTGTTTTGCAGCAGGCAAGTCATAATGTGATGAAGCTACTGAGAGACATGGGCATTATTCATACACAATACTGGTGAATGTATTAGGAATACAGCAGAGAAAATGAATATTGCACTGCAAAATCCTTCTTGGTATATTTATGATGAGACTTTTGACATGACATTTACAACAGATAAGTCATCCACATGTACAGTAAAATCAGATAAGCTGATAAATTAATTTACATGTAATAAAATATGAGAAGATTTAGAAACATGAAGAAAAGTTGGGGGAAATTACATAAAAAGAATTGAAGAAAGGCAAACTTTTGAGTATTTAGAAAGCAATTCTACCTCCCTGAGCAGAAATTAATGCCAGGTGCTTTATTTTTTATTAATAGCCTGTTAAGACATTCCTCTTTTCCATGGAAACACAAATGTATTTCATGGTTACATGAGGAAAAAAGCTCTCCCAAGTCCTTCACAACCTCAGTTTGTTAAATATATATTTATAAACTTCTGAATGTTCTAGAAGTAGGACAAAAAATATATATTTTCGCAAGATTAGCAACAGTGGAGTCAAGAGGATAATAATAAGAGTCGTTAAGGAGCCAAGGACCTCTTGTAGAGAGTTGTAGAAGAGCCTGAACTTAATTTGTACTCTTGCTTAAAAAAATAAAAAACAACCCAAGAAGTAACACATTCAGCTGCAATGCCACCTCTCTGCACCAGACTCCTCTGCTGAAGAGAAAACACACTGGAGTTCATTTAAAGTTTGCTGCAGCAACACTAACATTTGGTGGTGTGAAGATCATGTCAAATTGAATTTACTGAGATATTATTAATAATGTGAATCTGTTACCATAATGCTGAGGATGAAACAAGGAATATATATAAACAGAATATAGAATACCATATTATGCAATAAGGACAAAATTACAAAATAAACTTTATACAGTTATTAGAAATAACTGTATAAAGTTCCAAAGGAATGTGCAAAACAAAAATGTGCAAAAAATAAATAAATAAATAAAAATGTGCATGTGTATTTGAGCAATAAAAACAGACCAATGACAGTAACTGACAATGAAAACAGTGCAACCACAGAGATGTGAGAATGTGAGAAAAAATGTTATTTAAAACGACTCAAAATGTCCAAATAAACACACATAGTTGAGAGCAGTGATGGATAGAGTCAGACAGCTGCTGCAAGGAGGGATCTATGATGATGCTCCTTTGTGCTCTTAGGATGCAGCAGTCTGTAACTGAGCAACAGAGCAAAGCCAAGGAAATGCTCAACTGGTTTCAGAGAGAAAATAAAGCAGCTGGGATTTTCTATGTAATATATCATCATCAACATAGGGTCTTCTGTTATTTAAATACAATACATTTTCCCTTTGGTCTCTCACTTTATGGAAAATAACATGAAATACGTTATGCATGGACAATGATTTCCTTGTATATGTATGAGGATATTGTTGGATGTTACCAACATCTGATGAATAAGTGTCCTAAATATGTTTACTGAGAAAAATGCTGAAATGCTCAGTTCTTATTTTTCTGTCTGTAATTATACTAATTTGTCCTGTCATTTCATACTCAAAGAGAATAAGAACGGCAAATACCGGATTAATTTTCAGAGACTGTAAGCACCATTAATAATTCAGCCCTGAAGGGTTTCTAAAAATTCACCCAGCTACTATTTTATATCCATCATTAGATATATCTTTGAAGATCCATTTGCAGGCCAATTAGTTTTTCTGTCCGCAAAACAAAACTGTGCTGTAACAAGGAAGTTGTCTGAAAGCAAAAATAAAACAATCCACCATTAAAGTTTACTTTAAAAGTGTTTTTTGACACAAAATATTATTTTATCTTTTCTAAACTGTAGCTACAGGGAACATACTGGTGGATGAGGACTTTGAGAGGACTGTGCTAGTAGTTAACCTTGGAATTATCCCCCCAATGGAGACGGTGCACATCCTGGTCAGCACGTCGTCTGAGCTCACCACGTTGCCCAGCGGCGGGATCAGGGTCTCATCCCCACCGGTTTGCACTCCTCGGGTACAAAGGACCATCAACGAGGAGCAGGGATTGTCGCCGAACTTCTCCCGAACGTAAGAGATGAAAACCAGATGAAAAACCAATGTGTGTTTAGATTACATTCTGTTGTGTTTTAAATCGAGGTTTAACAGTTATTTTCAATAAGTTTGATTATGATGAGACTCACATTAAAAGTACTTTTAGATAATAGCAATCTTTAAAATGACATTACACCTATTTTTCATGAAATCATCTTGGTTTTATGAACACTTAATAATCTAATCTAGAATGTTGGGTTTTCATTCACTGTAAGCAAAAACAAGTGTGTGTAAAATCATCAGTATATGTGCAACTAATTGCAGCACACTGTAAAAATGCAATATCTTAACAAGCACTTTTTTGTCTAATTTCTAGTCCAAATATCTTAGAACACTTGAAATTTGACTAAACTAATTTATAAGTAAAATTTAAGCAAAATATAGAAGCTTATTTTAAATGAATAACTCCTTAGTATTAATATTTTAATTCTACTATCAGATTATTTTACTTCTAATGTGGGAAAATGTCTTTTTATAGGTGAAATAATCTGCTAGTGGAGCAAGTACTTTTTAAAAAATCTACATTATAAAATAGTTTAATTAAAACAAGTTCATATTTCTTGCTGAAAAATTAGTTGTAAGTTAATTTTGCCTTATTTCACATGCTAAAATGTTAAGCCTCAGAAACTAGGCCAAAAATACTTTTGTGTTTTTGCAGTGTATGCATTAAGTAGATTGAGTTAAAGAAATACATAAATTTACCAAAATACATACATTTTAAGTAAGATATTGAACATGACTGTTGTGGCGTGTTAAAGTTCTTGAAAAACAGTATCTATGTTTTTAGTCGTGAAAGACCCACTTGTGCCTCAAGTCCTCACGATCAGAATCCAAGCGCCTCTCCGCTGTGGCTGGCGGCGCTGCTGGAGGATGAGGCCATCAACTCCATGGACTATGAATTTAACTTCCAGCTGGAGATTCGAGCTCCGTACCTTCTCGCAGGTTAGATGATTTATCTCTTTTGTTTATATGCAATTATTGGAGGCTCTTAACATCTGTAACATGAAAACTCCTACAACATGGTGACACACTCCGTGTTGCATATGTCTATGCTTGTATATTTTGTCTAAAATGATCAGTTTGATTTTAGAGGAATCCTCAGTAAAAAATTTCAGTTTTACGTCACTTCTCTGCCTCACAGACTTTATCCCCAAGAGAGACATTCATATAACAAAGTAACACCAACAGTCATGCAATAATAAAAACACTTAAACTGAAATAAAATAAAATACATGCACCTAATACAAATACGCTGTTGAGGACATCAGGATTTTTTCTCAATATTTGCTGAATTTCTCAACATACTTGGGAAGTTTCTGCATATCTACCATCAGTTTATTTGGAGAAAAAGACATCAGTGATTTCATTTGCTTATCTGAATTATAAGAAACTGTAAGGGAAGGTGTTTGGTGGTGAGCTGCACAAATACAGCTCACTGCCAAACATGCTTTTGCTGCAGTCAGAGACAATCATGCAAACAAAATCCAAAACCAAGTTGTTGGGATTTTTTTCTGAGTTGATCACAGAGTCTCTGACATGCAAACTGAAGAAGTCACAACTTCTCTGTCTCCCACCAACCAGATTAAATTAGCAATTTTCCATGGTGTTTGCTTTATATTATATCTAAGGCTGAAATGATTAATTGTGTTGAATCGGTTATTGAGATAATAATCAACTATTTAAATAATCAATTAATCATTAACTGGAGTGACTCAAAGGAGGTCATTTGCTCCTTTGAGCAAGAACAACATATTCAGAACAGTATTTAAGCTAAAATTGTACAAAATGTTACATTTAAGATGCAAAAAAACGTTGTAGATATGTTTTACTCCAAAAACCACAAGTGGTCTAATTTTAGCTCCGCCCAGTTCAAATTGTGGAAACAATTTGGCATATTTTGCTTATCGATTATTAATCAATTAATTAAAATAATAATAAACAGATCAGTCCAACACTGTAGTGATATTAAGTCAAACAGAAAAGGTTGTGCTTTTCGCGTGTTATTAGGATTATTTGTTTTAGCTGCAGATGCATCCTTTGATGCAAATGATCAAGGAATGCAACATTATTTCATTTCAAAAAATATTCATAAGGAATTTAATTATTTATTTGCATCTTTTAATGTATTTTTAATACTGAAAAGGCTTAAATAAAATCACCAGAATTTTCCAGCCATCAGAATAATCGATGACTAAAATAATCTTTATTTTCAGCCCTAATTATATCTCCCACAGCTTTTTATTTAAACTGCACAGGTAAGTTTGTTGAGTTGTCGACTGTTAACGCTGCCTCCTCTTTGTGTGAATTCCTCTGGAAATGTGTGCCCAGGATGCTGTTAGCGACTGGAGTAATTGCCGGTGTTTTAGAGCCACTTGTTTGCTCTGTGTAGGAGTGGAGAGCCCTTCTCACGCCATCCGAGCTGATGCAGACCCTCTGGCTCGCTCGGCAACCAGCGTCGTCATCACGCTGGCTGACAAGTACACTTACGACTGCCCTGTCGAAATACTCATCTACCCCAGCGGTGAGTTTATAACTTAAAACTCAGCGCTGCACTTAGACTTTTATTCATTTACAAGTAAAACATTCTCAAATTGGCTCTTAGCTTTTTTCTTTTACACAATATGTGGCCTGCAATCAGATCAGCAGTGAGGTGACTCACTATCTGTCCAGGAAAAAAAATTATTGCATACCAGCACCAGGAGGTTTTTCCTCCTGTGGTGCTCTTTTTTTGTCCCTCAATGCCGTCTTGATCTCCAGGATGTGTGGGCTGGTTGTCTCCCTGAGGCAGGAATGAGCCGTGGACACACTGAGCTGATGGGCCTCTTATGAGCACTTTGTTCACAAGCAGACCTGCGGTCAGTCCAGGACAATCTAATTCACAGCAGACTTGTGCTGCTGTTTCTGCCACAACATGGAGGTTCAGCTTCAGCTAAGGGATGAAGGAGACAGAGCTGTGCTTCGAACATTCACGGATTGTGTTTCGATTAGTGACAATACAATGCGAAAAGTAAGACCTTGAAAGGCATTATTGTTGACAAATATTGTACATATTTCTAGTCCAGGTTTAAATCTCATGATAGTTCTTCTAAAATTAATAAAAAATGGAAAAGGAGTGGCAAAATTACTTCCGCAAGAAATTCTGGCATAAATGCATAACACAATGTTTACCAGGGTTAAAGTAGATGCATCAATGTTAATATTTGAGCTGATGAAGTGAAAATGTATACATTTAAAAAAGGAGAAAGTCAGAAGAAACATCATATAAGCGTGAATGTCTAGGAAACCGACACACTGCAAAACCACAAAATCTTACAAAGTATTTTAAGTCGTTTCTTGTGCCATTATCTTACTTGAAATAAAAAAATTTTTAAAGTAAACTAACAAGTAACTTTTCAGCAAGAAATAGGATCTACTTTTAAGTTAATAATTCCTTAATATTGGTGAAAACCTATAAGTAAAGCCAATACTTTTTCAGCAATATTAAGACATTATTGACTTAAAACAAGCTCGTATTTCTTCCTGAGAAGTTACTTGTAAATTAGTTATGCCTTGTTTCAAGTGTGCTAAGATTTTGTGCACAAGAAAATACTAAAATACTTGGTAAGATTTTATGTTTCAGACCAGCATCTTCACTCTGAGGTGCAGTGGGATGCATAAACATGTTCCTCCCAACTGAATGACATAATTGCCTTTACATTAGCCAGAAGGAGTGTGTAGGTCTCACATTACATGGACCAGTCAAAGGGGGTCCATTGTCCATTGAGGTGCTGGGCTGATACAATATCAGCCCAGAACAAATATTTCTAATCTTTAATGAACTGAAGGAAATACTAGGTCAGAATTCATTCAAAAAGATAAATTTTGAATGAATACAGAAGAAAAAAGAAAAATTGCAGAAAGCTTTCTGCTTTAAGCTGGTGAATTTTCCATTTTGGTTTAAACTTCAACTGAGTGACAGTGTGAATTTTTAATTATTTTAAAACCTGGCAATGATCCAAATGTTATTTTATCCTGATTTGTAAAACCCTATACTTGGAAGAGTGTGCCGACTGCAGCTCTCACTAAACCTTCACCCTTTCCCTTAACAAGAAAGAGAGAAACTTAATCCTTTTTCTCATTTAGTTTTCTTTTCTTTAGCCCCACTGTGATACAATTAATACCACAATCAGCGTGGGCGTAATTCTGTGCTTTTGGATTACCTTTTTACTCCCCAGTGAAGCTTTCAGTCACAGAAACTGACAGTTTCCATCTTGATGTCTTTGTTCACCGTCGCTGTGCCACATCAGAGCCCCATGTGCCACACGTTCTCGTCGAGAATGGAGACATGACGCAGGAGGAGTACGACGAGTATCTTCACAGTCGGAGTGATTTCATCAAAGCAACCAAGAAGGACTCCAGCAATCAGAGGAAAGTGAGTGTGTGGCCATCATTTCCTTCCTCTACTTGAACTGATGACATCAATACTATACCCGTTTCTGTTCAGAAGGCGTCAACATTAAAGCTAAGAACAGGTGTTTTTTAAAAGATGCATTTATGCTATTTTAACTATAGTCTGAAGCAGAATGTAATCCTGATAAAATCATGAAACATCAGGGAGTTACTTGTGTAGTTGAATATTTCTAAAACTGTAAACATTTTTGGAAGTTTGTAATAAAACAATATAGATAATTCAGTTAATTCAATATCTCATAAATGTTATCCCCCTCATCATCTACGTAAAGTTTCCCGTCAAGATTTTATGTTTCGCCTTCCTGAAGCTAATATGATATTTTTCTGACATAATCAAATTATGACATTTTACATTTGCTGAGGCCTCTATATTCAATTGGTTGAATGCAAACAAGCCTTTAAAAATGTTTTATCAATAATTAATTCTCCCTTTCGCTGTTAAATTTTAAATGTCTCTTTGAATGCAAATTAAACTGTTATAATTTATTTAGTCAAGAAATTACTTTATTAGGAATTTTTTTTAAATAGTTTTTGTAAATTCAGAAAGTTTTTTCTAGTAACTTTTCGATTTTTCAAACTCAGAAGTTTCCTTGTTTTTTCTAGAACATTTCCAACACTTTTCAGTGAAAATTTACTAATTTTTTTTCTATCTACAATGGCCCTGTTGTATACTGCTGTTGATAGGAGTAGTAGCCAATTTGAAACACAAAGTTAGCCTTTCAAGTTATATCTGGGATCAGTTGTAGTTTTTTCCAGTTTCCCTCTGGGAAATCTGCCTTCAGAGCATCCCAGTTGATTTTAGTACAACGTTTAAGGGACTGTCATTTTTTCCATTTCATATAAGATTTCTCTTGGCAAGTGAAATCATCGTCTGAAAACTGATTTCTGTGTTTAGTCAGGTTATCTTTGTCTGAAAAAAAAAAAAAATATATATATATATATATATATATATATATATATATATATATATATATTTTGATGATCTGAAGCATTTAGATTTGACAAAGCAAAACCTGGAGAATCCCTGTAATGGGGATAATCCTTTTTGACAGCTTTGTATTTCTCAGTGCCATTGACGGAGAACACACAGAAAAGGACTCCTCCACTTCCTGAAGTGCCTTGTTTGTTGTCAAGGCTCTTTCAATCAGAAGGAAAGGCTCTTTAGGAAAGAAGCCTTAAAGACACAGGATCTTTAATGAAGGGTTTTAATCAGAAAGGGACAAGAAGAGGGGATCTAATTTACAGTAACATAAGAAGCTATTGATTTCTTCAAGTATTACATCGATTTGTTACTATATATATATATATATATATATATATATATATATATATATATATATATATATATATATATATTATATATATATATATAATAAAAATTGACCAAAAGGGCACTTGGGGGCAAGGAGCAAAAAGGGCAGGTGCTCAAGCACACCCAGGCCCCCCCCTCAGCACGTGCCTGATCCTGTCATATAATGGCAGCCAGTGCGGTTAGCCAGAGGTTGCGTAATCCCAGGTGAGGCTCAGCTCGCTGCTGCCTCACCGGCTTCGCTTCTGAGCATTTGAATGGGAAAATGCACAATCCAGCGATTTTGAAGAAAAACTAATCAGAATTGGTTAAGCTAAGTAAAAAACAGACACTTTATAGTACAAAACCACAGGGTGAAAATAGCACCCAATTGATCTGCTAATCAACATACTGTACTGCAGATGTTTTATTTTTAATTAGGGCAAAATTATTACAAAAAAGTTAAAATATTCCTATAATGGAAAATATTCGATGCAATATAAAGTATAAATCTGTTTTTTTTTACTACTTACATTAAATGTGTGGTGACACTTCTGGTTTTGTCTCGCTCGTTCTGCGTCACTTTGCTGTGTATTTTGTATTTACCTGTTGCTATGTCTTGTATATTCTTTTTGATCCTGTAAAGCACTTTGGTCTTCTACACATTGGTTATGTAAAGCACTACATAAATAAATTATTGATTGATTGACAACAATTTTTTGAATTTCCTTTATAGCCTCGCAGTAAACAGGAACACAACTATTCTACTCTCATTTAACCAGAATCAGCTTTTAATTTATTAAAAGTGTCTAAAAAGTGTCCAAAATTTGGACCAAAATTTTATCCAAAATGTAATCTTGTTTTATAGCTAACTTTGAGCCTCCAAAAATGTGCAACTTGAATTTCTTTTTAATAAAGCACACATGCAAATTCCTTTTTAATTTTTGTGACACAGTTTACACGCTCCATTTTTTTTTTTTGCAAAAAAAATCTAACTACTAAAGGAAAATATAATTTATTTAGGATTGTAAATTGGTTTAGAAATTATACTTTTCTTTGGTAATAATTCTGACCTGACAGTTTTGGTCAAAATGATGAAACTCTGCTGTTTTGTGCACATCTAGGCTCTTTGATTATAAAAGACAGTCTTGTTGCTCTGGGTCTAGGTTGAGTTCTGCGATTATCTCTGCGTGGGGCCATTCACATCAAGCTTTGATGATGAGACTATTAAGTGACCAGCAGACCTAAACTGGAGGGGAAGAGCACTTAGCCATAAAAATGGGTTTCTATGGAAACACTCCAAAGGCGAGGCTCATTCTGCCTGATTTTTTTCCTGCACATTTTCAATAATTGATGTGTTTTGTCAATCTGATCACTTGTGCATTTTGTATTGAATTCTCTGCAAATCCTCTCGAGTTCATTATCTCCCCCGGTAATTTATTTATCATTCTGCTCCACTTCTTCATCCAGGTAGATGTCATTCACAGACGGCTGCATAAGGACATCCTCCACAACCCCGTGGTCATGCTGAACTTTTGTCCCGACCTCAAATCCATCTGCTCAGACCTGAGGAAAGTTCACGGCGAATTCATCTTCCTTATTGATCGAAGCGGCAGCATGAGCGGACTCAACATCCACCGTGTGAAGGTGTTATTACCTCAGCTTGACGTGTCGTCGTGTTTTATTAGCTGCTATTATTTACAGATAAATACTTCCTGTGTCTCTGGCTGTGATTTATCAAGGTTGATTTTTGTTCAATTATGTTATCAACACATCATTTATTTTTAAAAGCAGCTTAATTGAAGGCTAATTTTAGGCTTAAAGGGGGATTTTAGTTGTGTACAACTGTGGTCTGTGGATATTATACCGTCCGTCCGTCCCTCCATCCATCGTTAGCAGGTTCTGTTAGGTTGCATCATGTTTAATGAATATTCTCAGCCAGACTTGAGAAATTCTGCAACTTTTATTTATTTATGTGGTTTTCTTTAAACATTTATATTATTTGACTGGTGATGCCATCTGCTGTTTTTTTATTTTTTTTAAACAAACTCACATTTGATCTTTTTATTGGATCTGTCAGACACCACACGGTCTGAGTGGGTTTTACAGAGATATAACAACAATTTTCCACAAATCTTTTAAAAGATCCTCAAACAAACTGGGACCTTCCTCTTTGAAACTCTTTTTCTTTCCTTTTCTAAGTGCAATTGAATTCTGAGTCGTATTCATGTTCGAGTCAATGCAGCCTTGGCGCTACTCACCTGAATGAAAGTGGAGCTAAGTGGTATTATTTCAGAAACTGCCCTTGAGCTGGTGAAGAGGCAGTGATTGGTGAAATGACAAGGTGTGATGCTGCTCACTTATCAGTGCAACATTCGCTGCAATGATGAGTGATGACAGTTTTTAGTTTTAAAATCCAAACTGGCTCTTGATTTTGTCTTCCAGGACGCCATGGTGGTTATCCTGAAGAGTTTGGTGCCCGGCTGCCTTTTCAACATCGTTGGATTTGGATCCATGTTCAAATCACTCTTCACAACCAGCCAGAACTACGAGGAGGTAAACGTATACAATGCATGCATGTACTGCAATTACCTGAAACAAAGTTGTGGTTCAGCAATTCAGGAGTAAACGGTTTGATAGAGTATTTTAAAATGTATTCATAACAGAGGAGATACGAATAATAGCATGAAGAATTAAAGAAGAGTACAGTTTGGGGCTAAATTAAATAACTTAGAAGGTTAAACATTTTTCTCAATGGAAGACTTTCACATAGTTGGAGTCAACTGCTTCCAATCTGTGTTATCGGCATGAATTCACCCAGGAGACTTGTTTCTTTAATCCCAGTGACACAAATCCAGTCTGCAGAGAAGAGAGTAGATCAATGGCATTAACATCAGTGCTAAGATCTAAATCAACAAGTGCAAACTGTTTGCCTTTTAGCTAACAGTTTTTGTTACAATGGGTGAAATGCTACTCTCAGGACTGAAGCTCAAATAAGACAGCAGTTTATGTAGCAGGGATTTTGCACTTTTTCATACAAAATAAGCACCTTTTAATTAGAGTTGTAGCGCTGATGGCTTATTTCTCTGATAAAATGTGTGTTGAGAGGTAGATGAATTTATGTTAGCAAGTTAATTCTCTTGGTTTTTATTTTAGTAATAGCAACCATTAATCAGACTATTTATATTTGCAAACCGGCATGCTGACTTTCCTGGACTTTTGTCAGTGTTCAAAATATTGTTAGGTATAAAAGATGGATGACTGGTAAGCCTGTGTGACCCAAGCAAAGACTGTGGGTGGCCAACATTTTTCAAGAGGGGCACCACTGTATGGTTCCACATTTTGGTTTATTAAATATACTACTTTTACTTCTAAAATTAATTATTTAATAATAATGATAGTAATAACAATCATCATTGTTATTATTGCATCTAAGTACGTTATTTTATTTTATTTAGCATTTTTCAACCTTTTTTTTTTATTTCCAGTTGTTACGCCCCCAAGGTCTAGGGGTCCAGGGGCGGCAACATAAAATGTGTCCAGAGTAACAAGTGGAAAGTAAAATGATTTATTACAAAAGAAAGTTTCACAAAACAATACAATTTAACGCAACTAATGCAAAACAAAAGGGGTTAACAAACTCAAGAATATTAAGTGCAAATTAAAGTTACAAAATGCCCACACAAGTCAATTCAAAGTAAACTCAAAATAACCCAAAAGGGGGGAAAGAAAAAAAAAAAACACACACACACACAAAGGGAATGCTAAGGGGAGCACCAAGCCTCCCAAACACGAGCTTCTAGCTTATGAAATTAAACAAAAGGAAAGTCAAAATTGCTCAACTGAACAAGCAGAAACAAACCAGGCCAAATTAGTTCAAAGACTGCCCAAAGCAGTTGGAGACACCAAAACAAGGGGGGACAGCTTCACAAAGCCTCTTCCAACTAGCCGCCCAACTGAATGGACTCAGGAGCCTTTTATATGGTGCAGGTGGGCCTCATCAACATCTGATTCGCTTGCTAATTCTCTGCTGGTCCAATGGTGTAGCTGCTCTCCTGCAGCCTTCAGGCAGCCAATCAGGAAGCTGTGCTCTCCCAGCTAATCCTGCATAACAAAAAGGGAGCCTGCACAGCCTCAAGAGGCCAGGGGCCGTAACACCAGTTTATTCCTGATGGTCATTTTATTTTATTTGCCATATCAAACAACACACATACTGTACTGTGCATAGTTAATATGTGATATTTTTGCACATTTTGTTTCTCTTTTAGTCTGTTTATCTATTCTTGTTAGTTTTGTTTACCTCACAATAAAGGAGGAAAAAAAAAATACAAAACATCAGAAACATGTCTGTTACATAAACGATGAACATGCTTTACATGTTTATTTCTTTATGACATCACATTCTACTTTAATGTGTTTTACACTCATAACTTTTAATCATTAATGATTTGGTGTTTTTATTTCAACTAATTGAACATTTCTGTTTCGTGTTCTTTGTGAGAATAGGATTCTGTGTTTCACTAACCCCTACTCATCCTCATGATCCAGGAGGCCCTGGCGCAGGCTTGTGATTACGTCAGGAAGATGAGAGCCGACATGGGGGGCACCAACATGCTGGCGCCGCTCACCTGGATTGTGAGGCAGCCCACGTTCAGCGGTCACCCCAGGCTGCTCTTTCTGCTCACAGACGGAGCTGTCAGCAACACAGGCAAGGTTATCGAGCTGGTCCGCAGCCACGCACGATGTATCAGGCAAGTATCACTGTCAACACATCTTTTTTAGTGACTCAGATCAATAAGTTATGCTGTTGGAAATGTTGTCAATATTGTGTAGCATCAGGGTTTCTTGTTAAAGGCGTCTTGGGTTGTAGAAACCTTGATGTTTGATCAAAAATGTGCTTCACACCTTCACACATCTTTGTACTTTCACACATTTTCTTTCATTACAGTTACAAACTTCAACCTGTTTCTTTTGGGATCTGACACAAAGCACAAAGCAGTGGGTAGTAGTATAATTAAAAGAAAGATGAAAAATGATAAATGATTGTCAAAATTTAAGTGTAACCACAGCATGATGCTGCCACTACCTTGTTTAACTTTTTAAATTTCTCTGAGTAACATTTTGGAACAATATACTTTTAGGACTACTTTCACTATATTGTACTTTTTACTTTTAGTTGAGTTGTTTTGGTATGAAGTATTGGTAATCTTACTTGAGGAAAGTTTCTGGATTCTCTACCCGCTGTAAGTAACTTCACTGAATGAAGAACAAACTTATTTTGACCAAAACTTCACACCAGAACGTTTAACAAAAACTACACACCGGCATTTTTTGTTAAAGTTTCATAAGTGATTTTTGTTGTTTTTTTTAAAGAAACTGATTTGGAAAAATGTTCCTTATGCCTGATTTTGTTAATTTGTAATTATGTTTTTTATATGAATAATTTTCATTTTGGTCTTCAAAATAACATTTTGACATAGCTTTATATTTTGGTCTCTGTGATTATGTAATGTTTTTTTCTTAAATGATTGATTTCTTTCGTTCAGGTACTCAGTACTGGAGTAGCATTTTTACCAAATACCTTTCTACTCTTACTTAAGTGATTTTTTGGACAGATACTTTTTTACTTTTACTTGAGTAAAAATATTAGAAATTGTGCAACTCTTAATTGAGTACCAGTTTTGCGTACTGTGGTTAAGCTGTTGGCCACACATAGTATTTTAGGGTTTTGCTTGCATCTAACCAGACAATTTTCTTCCACATATTCGCTCTGTCATCTTATGACTAATAGGAATCTGCGAATGCAAACATTTAATGTCTTTTGGGTTTTTGTTTATGTGATACATTTTACATTTTCAGACGATGGATTGAACAGTACCTCTCTGAGATGGTGAAAACTTGGATTACAATTTTAAAACTAAAACGTCTCCATTTACTGTTATTTAATCTTCATAATGCGGTTTGCTCACTAATGTTCTCTGAAAAACCTTTGAGATCTTCACAGAACAGCAAAAATTATGCTTGGACCAGAAATATAAGCCCTGTTTAGTATGTTTAAAGGCAACTGATTGCAGGGGATTTTATTTAGAGGTTCCAGAATAAATGGGACAAAGCACAAAAGCATACTTTTCGAATTTCTCAACTCTCAAAAAATGTCAAAAACCATGTGTTGTTTATTTTTTACTTTAAAATGATATGTTATTACTTAATATCCTCATAAAATATATTGATATCTTAGTTGTAATGTAACAAAATCTGAATAAGTTAAAGGGGTGTGAATACTTTTGCAAGGCACTAGCTCCTCGATTTTGTAATGCTATTTAAAAACGTAGAGCTAAGGCAGATTTAAATTAATTAACACATCATCTTCTAATGCTCCACAAGACAAATCCACTAGTGATTTTATTCACAAAATAAAATCACTAGTGTGGGTTTATCTAGGTGTTGAAATGTAAACCAGGCCACAATGGTGTAATCCTTTTAAAATGAAATGTGGGAATATGGAGCCCGTTTTACCTCTTTTAAGCATCCAACATCACAAATCTGTCCTGGAGGGAACATCTGTGCAGCTTTCAGCCACAACAAAGCTGCACGAATGCTAGAATGAAGAAATAAGAAACCAGCATGTGAGCTCCATCTGTCAACTTGCAGGGAGCGCTGATGACACAACAAATCTGCAGCGCTCCAGGAAGTCGTTTTATTTTGCCGCTTGCATTTAAGACTCACGCTGTGAAATCCCCGTCCAGAGTCGTTTTCTGGAAATTATTGACTTTTGTCGTCCCCTTTTAATGGATGACTGCCCCAGGATAATTGCATTAGGTGCGGAAAGCTCGGCCAACTCATCAACACTTCCCAGGTCATTATCGCTCTATGCTTACAAATCAGCACAGCCACTCAGAGACCAGATCAAACAAGGATGAATCTCCAAAAGACTCAAGTCAGGATCTAAACCGCATGGAAAGCGACACACTCGCTCTAATCAGCAAATGCTTTGTCATTAAAAATTCAAAAGGAGAGTGTTGGTGCAATGCAATTAGCTGAGCCATCCATTTTTGAGATATTGACTGTGTTATGCAACAAAAAACATATTTCACTCAACTGTAAGAGCTGGGAGGAACTTTAGTCCTGATGAAAGATGAAATTATGCTTTGAACTCCAAACCTTTGCAGAGGTATTCATACTCCTTAGGCATATTCACAAGTGGAAGTGAGAATAATACATAATTTATTTTCCATTTTTAGCAAATAAAAATAAAAGAAAAGTGGAGTCTGCATTCATTTACTCAGACAATTCTCATCTCCTTTCACTGGTCTGTAAGGAATTTCTCGCGTTGGCCTGGATTGATTTTCTACCAGACCAATCTGCGAAAAGAAGATATTGTGAATGATAACATCACTTTTCTTTTTGGCGCTGTTTTATGATTTCAATTTGTTTGTAGTTTTAGCAATGACAATGGAGGAAGTGAACAAAGTCGTTCAGCCCGTTCTTGACGCTTCCGAACATTGAATTAATATTAACAACCATCTTTTTTAGCTCAGCACTTCGTTGTGGTGGAGGATAGTAGCTTCATAGCGTTGAACTGACACATTGCATACGTCACAGACAAACATTAGCGACTGGGTAAAGTGTAAAACTTCAACTGAGTCCACGCCTCCAGGAAACAATCACTTCTCAATAGCCAAGAAAAAATCAGTGCAAAAATAAACAGCGTAGAACAAAGGGCTGGTTTTTGCCAGGCTAATTTACACCTGTATTTGTAGTGACTATTTTGGAATTTTATTTGTTGGGAAGTTTGGAAACTACGTATTTTGTCCTTCTTTATTGTCCACCCCACATAAAGGTTTTTGGTTCTAAAGTGGCAAAATCTGGAAAACCACAAGAAGATATTTTTCCAACACTCTGTTAGCATTGTGTCTTTCATTTTTGATGAAAATGTGCACCCATCCTGTGAACACATCTGTTGCTATGCTGGAAAATCTCCTGATCTGTCCTTGAAGGTGCTGCCTTTAATGTTTCTGTGCAGATGTTTCACATTCGGCATTGGACAAAATGCGTGCCGGAGGCTGGTGCAGGGGTTGGCGGCTGTTTCCAAAGGAACAGCTGAATTCCTGGCTGATGGAGAGAGGCTGCAGCCCAAGGTACACATTTCCAGCCTGGAGTGTCACTCATAATGACATCTATAGTTATTCTGAAGGCCACCGGAGAGCCATTATGCAGCCATTTCAATACATCGAGTGCCTGCCACTGATACCCATTAAGACATCATATGCGAGACACCACCCCCTCTGTGAAACTATCAGCAAGAAGCTGTGTTATTTCTATGTTTTTACTCCACAGATGATAAAGTCGCTGAAGAAAACCATGTCCCCGGTACTCAGTGACATTTCCATCGAATGGCTCTTTCCTGAAACCAAAGAGGTGCTGCTCTCCCCTGTTGGCAACACCTTCCTCTTTCCAGGAGACAGTCTGATTGGCTACAGCGTGGTGTGCGACACTACCCGTTACCACGACAACCCCAAATCTGTAAGACACCTGTTGAAGGGTAACGATTAGTTTAATGCACCAGTGGGTCAGAAAAGCAACCTTTTCTGGTTGACAAACTGTCTTGTAAAATTGCTGTTACTACAAAACAGTTTGAAGGTAAATCTCGAGTGGAAGTCCTTGACAAATATTTTCTGAATGGAAAAATAAATAAATGAAGCCTTGTGAATTGCTTGATCAAATAAGCTAAAAACCACTCAACGGGGTGAGTCACCTGCTTCACATCTCAACAGGATAAGAGGAGGCGATACAGCATGATGCGCTCCATTGAGTCAGCCAGCTCTGTGTTTTACCACTCACAAGAGGAGGAGGCGGGGAAGACGGGAGCGGACAGTCAGGGGTCCCACCGGGAAGCACCCTGCGGCACGCTGCATGACTCCTTCCAGGACGCCATGGCAGAGGGCGGCCTTGTCATCACAGAGCCAGACCTTACAGGTAGGAACTGCACAAGCGGATTTCCTTTGTTTTTATCACAAAGTGCAGGAATGTTTACTTTAAACAATAGTTTACTCATAGTCAGAGGTATAGAGTACCCAAAAAAAATCACACTCAAGTAAAAATAGCACTACTTCAACATATTTTTACTCCAAAAGTTAAAAGTAGCCATCCAAGAAATTACTCAAGAGTGAAAAAGTATTTGGTAAAATGTCTACTAAAGTACTGAGTATACATGAGACATGAGACATGTACTCTTTATATACAACTCAGATAAAGTCCAAATTATGTGAGTTGTATTGATATGTGATATCAATACAATTTGATCAAATAAGCTAAAAACCACTGAACGGGTTGAATCACCTGCTTCACATCTCAACAGGATAAAAATATTTATATGTTTATGAATATAAATAATATTCAAGTATGAACTTATAGTCAATTTCTTTGGGACCCTACCATGCATACCTTATACCTGCTCATGTATGGGACTATGTATTAATTAAAATACCCTGTAGACTTAATTATTATTGGTACATAAGTGTAACATTGGTTTCTAATGTAGTGACTGTAAATTTTTGAACTTAGATGACACATCACCAAGGAGACGTGCGTACAGCACAAACCAGCTCATGGACTACAACCCAGCAAAGAAATCCTTCACTCCCAGTGACCCCAACTCTGTGGTGTCCAAGAATCCCCTGAGGAGGAGCAAAGTGCAGGACCTGACAGGCCAGATGAGCCCCGAGCAGGAAATGCACTGGAAGAACGACTGCCAGGTATGACCTGTCGCTGAAAGCTACCGCTAAAACAGGTCAACCATTTTCCATACATCTGATTAGTGTGTGCTGCTTGCTTAAAGTCCCTGCAACCGACACACAAAATAAAGCGCTAGCATGTAATTAAAGCAGCATATTATGAATTTATCTAATGATAGAGTCGTCATGCTGTCAAGTAGAAAATGATATTTGAATTCAGAAAGAGTTGGCAGCTAAGGGAGCTGCCTGACCCCTGTCTGGATTGGAGTATAATCAAGAAGAGACTAACGTGTCCTTCTCAGTAATTAAGGGCAAAATTAATGAATCACAATTAGGTTTGAATAACTCAGGAAGCAAGTTGCCATGACTAAACAGAATTAACAGGAGGAAGAGTGTCTGCTCCAGGTAAATCCCATTCAAGAATCCTGTCTTAATCAGACTTAATGAATAGGTGTAGCAAATCTTTATTTGAATTGAAGGAGGTCAGGAGACATGGAAACCTCGGGGCATTTGAACTTCTCAGCAGAATCAACAATCCGTCTGTCAGACTGCCTCCATTTATCTGTCTAGTTTGTGTTTTGGCACACAGCGAGCTTCTGCTCTGTGTTTATAATCAGTTAAATCAAGAAAATACTGTGCTGAAGTAGTCACGTTCTGCATTTTGTCATGTTGCAATCACATGGTTCGGTGTGTTTTATTTATTGGCAAACAATAAAAGAAATGGTGCATAATTTTGAGATACTGAAAATAGTCTTGTTCTTAAGATCTTATTATTCATATTTTAAATAAGCTTTTATTGTTTTTATAAACTAAAGTTTGTGCTTGTAAAATTCAAATTATATGAATACTTGAGCAAGTCTCTGTGAATTTCTAATTTTGGGCGTCAGGCTATGGGCATTTGTTTTTCTTTAATTAAAAATTACCAGCAGAGTCTCCCTCTCAAACATCCCCTGATACGATCCAAAAGAGCTTGTTTAAGCTCACAGAAATGATCAGAATAATAATGGGCTGATGCTGTATCTCGCTTTATCGACCCAATAATGGCACCTGGGTTTTCTGGTGTTAGCCACAGCTGGCTGGTCTGTGCGCCTCGTCCTTCAGAGGGCGACCTGGCACCGGTCACAAGCCGCCTCCGCAGCAGGAGGATGACTCTGAGCTTCATCCCCAACCCCAGCTACAGGATGGCCCTCAGCCAAGCGACGGCACCGGGGTGCCTGTGGCTCGCAACCCTGCTGGGGATGATGGGTCCAGATCGTCCACGGACAGCCCCTCCGTTGGCAGCATTGGAGACACAGGTGAGAACACAAAGACAGCCTTTCTGGATTAATGGGAAATGTTTCCTTTATGTCAGACAATGCGTCAAAAACATGTTTGCTTGTTAAGTCTGTCATTTTAGCGCAGAATTTATACTTATTTCTATTAAAAGCCCAAAGTTTAGTACTTTTAAGCAACTTTAAATGTGAATAGGATGAAAGAAAACAAAAGAATTTTGCACAGTTCACCAAAGTGTTGAATCCAAAGCTCTTCTGTAAAATTACAGGTTAAAATTTCCCATAAATGGGACGTATATGCACAAAGCCCCAAGTAAAAGGGGTTTGTGTTGAAAATGCCTGAATAAAGTTACGTTGAGTTAACTTTGTCAATATCCCACTAATGTAGAAAAAACACAATTTCACAGTTGTGTTATTTCCAGTAAATAATAAATGCAGTTAAAATCACACATAAATAACCTTGGAGTCCTGTTTGTTAACCACAGGATTTCTTTTGATATATATATTTTAGGTGGTACAAGAAAGTTTGAGCACTTCATAAATAAAATATTGTATTTCAGGTAGTTTATCCCTAAATCTGCTTTCATGCATTAAACGGTTACTCCTCTGATATTTCAGATGGATATGGCCACCAGATGTGTCAAGCAGAAACCCCTCAAGAGACCCACATGTCACATCTGGGGACCACCAGCCATCACAAAGGAGACTGCAAAGCAGTGGTGTCGGGATTGCTGTGTGGGCAACCCATGAAGTGGGAGGTGGTCTTTGACATCGAGCCGTTTCTAAGCGGCCGGGAACGTGAGGAAAAGGTTCACGAGGAGCTGTGGAACGAGACGTTTCACCACCTGGCCGGGAGCTCCATCATACACGACTTTGAGCACATGGCCGATAAAGAGTCCGAGATAGAACAAGGTGAGCTTAGAAACTCGTCTGACACAACTGGAAAAAAATGTAAAAAAATGTCAAAGGATGAGGTTTTCAAATTCTATTAATTATTTTATTGTGTATATTTTGTGCAATTCATTAAAGAAGTAAAAAGTAATGACATATAATGTTACTTAATACATCATGGTTTTTGTATTGTATGGTTTTTTTTTTTATTTCCAGGTTCTGGCAGGAAGTACCAGGTTTACGTTATTCACACTAGCAAAGCCTGCAATATTCTGAGCAAACACACAGCATTTGTCCCCATTGACCTGGACACCAATGAGTATTTGCCAACATGTGTTGAATGCGTTAATGCGGGTGAGTTACATGGCTCTAATTCTCCTGAGTGAAGTCCCCCCCTCCCACTTTCTTCAAATTAAATGAAGCTGGTGTCAAACATTTTGTGCTGCGTTTGTGCCGCAAGAATCTAGTTTGTGTCGCTATCATTTTAAAGACACTCATAAATTTTTCCAGAGGTCATGAAAGGTCAACCAAAATCAAGAACTGTGTTGCATTTGTGATGGTTTGTGCAACAAAACATTTGCAGCTGCTCTGCAAATTTGTCGTTATAATCTTTAAAATTTTCCGGCTCCAGAACAGTCACTTGACACCAAATTTGTTTGATTTTGTAAATATGGGATTGGTTGAGGTTAAGTTGTACATTTTCCTGAGTTTTAACTGTGAAAATCAGTTAGAAAAAAACAACTGCTGTGGTGTTTGCACTCTGCAGAGCCAAGCAAGGTTGTGACGATTTCCATTTGTCTTGAAGGTGCAAACCTGAAGAGGGGCTCCAGGTCTCGATCAGGGAGCAGGAAGAACAGAGGGTACTCCATCGGGCTCGGCCGTTCTCAGTCCGGCGGCATGTCAGAGGAAGCCGAAGACGTCCTCCTGCCTTACAGTACGGGGCTTCATTTATTTTTCAAGGCTGTGTGATGAAGCATGCACATCACAATAATCAAGCACAGGCATGAAAGTGGCCTCAACAAATCCTTTTTAGTATGAAATGTCAAGCAGGACAAGATTCTAAAAATAACACCAATTTAAATGGTAGTCTTTTGGATAATAATCGAATGTGAGACTTGATGGAGAGGGAGTGGTCGATAAAATACCTGACAAGGAGAGATTGATTGTTGATTTCCAATTAGAGTGTAACAAACATTTTGCTTTCTGAGTTTAAAATAGGTTTTAAAACATTAAAATCTACCTCTACAGTATTAGAAACCTGTTTCAATCTATACATTCGATCTATACATAACTGTAACATCAGCATACAAATGAACATTTGCATTGGTGATGTTATTATTAATGTTATTGTTATGAATTTGGTATGAAGGCCAAAAATTTCACCTTTGTTCTCATCTGACCAGAGCAACTTCCTGCCCTTGCATGCCTCGTGTAAAATGGAAAAATGACTTCATATGGCTATTTTTTAACAATACAATTGGTGGATTGCATGCCTAGTAAGTGATTTTTTTGTGTTTTTTTTGCCAAAAGTGATTTTTGGCAACAAAAAAAAATCCCTTTTGACAAAAATGACTTAGGCCATTATCTTAGGAAGGTGACTCTTTTAAAACCACACATCATTTTCTTTCCACTTCAGAATTATAAACTATTTTTTCTTCATCCTTCATGTAAAAATGTGTGTAACATATATGTAAAAATGTGAACATGTTTGAAAGCAACTGTATTTGTTTATGTCAGTTTAAACCTGCTTTCATGTAAAACTGCAAAGAGCTGTGAGATATACGTGTCTCTCAGAGAACTTTGTGAGCTGTTTTATAAATAACTTCAGCAGCAGGACACAACATTTTTAAAAGGATTCTCAGTGATGGCATAGCAACAGCACGAGCTAATGTGGGCAAGAGATGTTCAAGCATATGCTGGTTTAAAAGAAGAACAGATGGCTTGGATATGGAGGAGCTTTAAGGTTTTAATGATTCAAACCAAAATGTTGGAAAGCTGACAATTAAAGGAAAGATATTGTTTCATTTCTTGTTTACGAGATCGTTTCTGTCTCGTCTGACTTTGAAATTCAAATTTTCCGCCTAAGTACCAAGCAAACTGAGTGAACGGTTTCAAACCGAGGCCACATCAAACAAAGTGACGAGCTTATTCGATGCTGGAGTTTTTGTAAATAAACTAACACAGAAAAAATTTATTCTTCTGTAATGGTTCTTTAGAAAATGACTTTAGTTCTTGTTTCAGATGCAGAGGACGGCGTCTCTCCATGCAGCACCCCCTCCTCCGCCGGCTGGGACAAATGCAGCTTCACAGAGGGTAAGCACATCAGCCGCTCTGCAAATTTGTTGCAATTCCTCAATTTTCCCCCACTAAGACCTTCGACATGCCTCACACAGCAGCATTTTCTACCAAATGTGAAACTGTAAATCACTGCTTGGTACTTAGACGGTCCTACTCTTGTAGAGGTTAACAGAGGTCGGCAATTTTTATCTCGGCTCAAACTGACGATGTCAAACAAGACACGTTTCACCTGGAGAGGACAGAGATGCTGGAGTGTGTTGAATGTTTTCTGTCGTCACTGTTACACCTCACTGTGCCGTAGTTTTGTTAATTACCAGATGGTGAAAGATGATAAGCAGACCTCTGCTTTTTTTTCTTTTCTGCCTGCCTCTTTGTCTCCAAGTCGCCCCACAGAGGAGTCCGTCTGTTACTTCAGACCAATCACAGAAATCGGTGGAGAGTCTTTTTTCTGCCAGGTATGTGATTAAAGTTCAGCTGGTGTTTAAATGTACTGTAGCTGCATTCAGTAAAAAAACACCAGTTTGACATTTCAAAAATACATTTGCATAATCTTGAAATGCTTTGGTGCAAGAATGAGGTGGTTTTCTGGCCGCATCAATGTTGGTTTATTTTTTTGCATCACACGAGTCACATGATCAACAACCAGATGTTGCCACAGGCGCAAACCACAAAGAAGACAGGAAGTAGTTGGAGGTTAATGGCACGGCATGTTTTTTAATCGCATGAACAAACTTATTCACTTGTGATTTTAATCGCGTTTTTTATTTAATGGGAGTGTCTCAAATTGTTTTTTTATCAACATTTGTGGAATATTGATAAAGTTTTGCACATATTTCTGATGAAATGGAGCCACTGACAGACCAGAAAAAACGCTCTAAATATGTATTTGGACATGTAAGACATGCTCTCAAAGTATCCAGGAAGTATTTTATCCATCACCAATTGTTCTATATAATAGAAAATTATTATAATCATTCAACAAATATGACATTCTGCTGCTTCCAGCAAAGCTTTTTCAGACATTTCAGAAAACATGATTATCTGCAGGAAATACCACTTTGATAGTGATGTATAAAGTTTTGCATTGTAAGATTTTACTTCTAACAACACAAAAACATTTTGTTTATCTTTTAAAGTAAACTTGATCTGCAGCTCTCCAGGTAAGGAGAAAATAAGTCGGTAATGAAACCACTAGTTGTGGTTGTTAGGTCCTCTATTTCCTTCAAAGTTCTTCTTTAGATTTTTTCAGCCACACATGAAACATACCTTAAAATGTTAGAAAAATAAATGAAAGCATTTATTTTGAGATTTCAAAAAAATATAAAATATGCCTGTCACAGTTTGCAGAGAGAAACGGCTCCCAAAAAGCTGGAGTCTGATCAGCTGAAAGTTCAACATTTGTTTGTTTCCATCTAATTAGCATAAAATACTGTTGAGCTATGGTATAATTTTATTATTTTCCTCAAATTTAAATTTAGAAAGAAAAATAGCAATAAATATAACTTTCTGACAGGTTTCTATGGCAATAAAGTATATACCAATCATTTTAAAATACTTATTTTTCCTTTTTTTTATGCAGGAAGTAAAAATACAGCCGAAAATTAAATGCGAAACTTTGAATTACAAAAGATCAATTCTTTAAAACAGATAAA
The DNA here is from genome assembly GCF_904066995.2 of Poecilia reticulata. Lineage (NCBI taxonomy): Eukaryota > Metazoa > Chordata > Actinopteri > Cyprinodontiformes > Poeciliidae > Poecilia > Poecilia reticulata. Next base: position 28,589,913 of record NC_088836.1, on the reverse strand, counting down.
CTCTTGCATTATTATTGTACAAATATGTTCAATCTTTGTATTTTTCTTGTTTACCTCTCCTCTGGGTCCTTATATGAAAAAGATAACTCAGAGAAATATTCAGAGCAAGCATCTGTGTTTGCTGCGCTTTACCTCTTTACCTCCTCCGTCAGGCTGGCCCTCAGCAGGACTCGCCTCCTGACCCGAGCTGCGAAAGGATTCATGTGTCGAACGCACAGCAAGTCTGGCGATTCAATAGGAGAGAGTGAAAATGAGAACAAAGACTACATTCCCCTGGTGAGCCCCAGATCCATTCTGTTTATTTCAACATGCAGGTTGGTGTGTCACCGATATGAATTAATGGCAGAAAATGTGACCGAGAAACACCAGTTGTTGAATGATGCGGAGTACAGCGTCTCTCCAAATCTATTCAAGCCTTTGATTTGCAATGCGCATCAACTGTAAAACTAAACATTATTAAATTTAGACAATCACTATTTCTTATTGGTGTAGACTCTGACATGAGCCAAACGGCCGTCTGAAAAACAAAAAAATATTTGCTCTATTTCAGTGTATCCCAACTGTGGTCCTCAACGCACGTTTTGGATGTTTTGGATGTTCCCTGCTTCAACACACTCCATTGAGATGATTGCAATTCAACAAAGACCCTGTTAATCAGCCATCAATTAAAATCATGTGTGCTGAAGCGGGGGCATGTTGAAAACTTGCAGGGCGGCGTGCCTGGAGGGCCAGCGTTGAAAAAACATTTAGCTAAAGTCGCTTTATTCGGTTCCTTCAGGAAGTTGATATGGTTTTGTGATTATGGTGGCCTAAAAGTATTGAATTTGCGACGTCTTTTTCAAAATGTTGCCATCAGTGTTGTAAACCTCTTTTAGTTTTATTTTTGCCATAACATTGTATTATAAAAAAAAGTTGAAATTGCTGCACATAACTTTACCTACAAAGACGGGATTTTAACATAGTAAACATTTAAAGTGCAAATGACATTTTTTAGTACTTTCTTGAAATGGCACCCTGTACAAATAAAATCATATCCTGAGGATTGTCAAAATGCAAAAGAAGAATATAAGAAAATTCAACAGAACATCTCAAATGTTTATTGGAAAAGTTAAAAAGAAAAAAAGAAAAAGTTACGTTTAAGGCGTCACAAATGTTTTAATCTTGCAGGTTTGCTTTTCAAAAGACGGTGTAAAAAAGGTCGTTAAATTAGAAGGAGGCTGAGCGAATTGGTCAAGATTCAACAAGTTGCAGTGATAAGAAAAAGGCATACAGAAAACTTTTGTGGAAAAGCTGGACTAATAGTTGGATTTGTATAACATCACTACTTCGTGGAGGGACTCAGTACAGAGGGTGCAGGGGTTACAGTTTCGTTTCCAACTGTTGGTAAATTTCCTTTAGACTTTATTTTACTCAGTGTGGAAAATATAAATTATTTAGGTTTTAGTGTTGCATTGTGGGCATTATTAATATTATATGCATTCTACATGCAGTTCTCAAACAGAGACCTTGACTGATGCTTTAATCATGCAACACATGCTGGCCAATTCATGAATACAAATTTAATGGAAAGAAAAAAAAACACATTTTGAGAGTAAATACGTGGAATAAAAATACGCAGAAAGACTTTTTTCCTCCATAACAACCCAGAAGTCTTTAATAAGGGGGGCTGTTTCGAGCTGGTAACGACCATTGTTATTGGAATATATAAAACCGTGCAGACGAGGAGCGTGCATGCAAATCAGGAGCTCAGGTGCACCCTCTCCTCTTGTGTTATTGAAGCTTCGCTTGAAAGCAAATATAATTGGTAGATGATTTGTAGTGTAAATACGATACACCACTTGAAATTTCCCTCTAGAAGGACTAACAATAGAGAATAATTTCACTCCCCTCTGTGCAGGTGTTGTTGCAGTTGGCGAGCGGCGCATTTCCCCTGGACTCAGCTCTCTGTGAAGCCATTAACGTGCCGATGGACAAGCTGAAGTGGACGTCGCCTTTCGCCAGCCACCGCTCCAGCCTGGGCCACCTGTCTCACTCCGGCAGCCGGCGCTCTGACAGCACTGACGACGGGTCCAGATCCCCGTTTGAGCCAGACCCTTATCAGCCGGCAGCAGATCACTCTGCTGGCACCTGCAGCCCCTCTTATCCATCCAGAAACGCCTGGCCGGACGCGGGCCAGTCCACTGCCTTTGAACCCCAGTTTTTCTCAGAAACGGCATCACCTGGCAGCGCGATGAAGAGGATGCAGGATCCTGAGAGCATGGTGTGGGCAACGGCCGTCGCCTTGGCCTGGCTGGAGCACAGCTCTGCCAGTTATTTCACAGAATGGGAGCTGGTGGCGGCCAAAGCCAGCATGTGGCTGAATGCGCAGGACATCCCAGAGGGGAAAGATTTAGCCTCCATCAAGGCTGCTGCCAATCAGCTCTTCATCATCCTCAGACACTGGGATGAAAACCTGCAGCTGAACATGCTCTGCTACAACCCCGGCTCTGTCTGAGGCCTTAAACAGACTCCATACCAGATGATACTATGCTAACCAAGGCTGTACCACCACAGTGACGTTGCAAAAGTATTCATATCCCTTAAACTTTTTCTTTTTTTTAAATTTCACAACAGCCTTAGTTGTTTTATCTTACCAACTTGCATGACAAACCAACACAAAATACTGCTTTGTTCTGAAGAGGAAGGAAAATGCTACATGCTACAAATCTCAAAAGTGAAATATGTATTAGTGTTCAGCCCCCTTTACTCTGATACTTTCAAGTAAAATTCAGTCCAACAAATTGCAAAATATTAGTAAATACAGCCCAACTTTGTGTCATTTCAGTAAAAATTCAAAATATGTCACAGGTTTGTGAGAGTAGCAAGAGGAAAATTACTCAGAGGTAACTCTGGAGGAGCTGCAGAGATCCAGGTGGGAGAAACATCTGGTAGGACTTACACAAATCTGGCCTTTACGGAAACGAAGCGAGAAGATTGTAAATTCTAAAAGAAAGCTATAATTAATATTTAAACGCAACAAACACAAAGAATAGGAGCCCAAAATTGAAAGTTATGGCTGACTTTCAGAATACTGTGTGGGGGAAAACTAGGACTACACATTGACCTGAATAATCTCCAAAACTGCAGTCAGCATGTTTACATAAAAGCAAATGGATGGATCATAATGGCCTAGTCAAAGTCCAGACCAGGGTTCTGTAACTTCTACATTCCAAAGAACCATTTTTACCCTCAGTCAAGACAAAATGTAATTAAAAATGAAAAAGGCAATTTATAATTTCTGGTATATATCTACTATAAGAAAAATGTTATTTTAAATATCTTTTTATGTCTGTTTTTTTATTTTAAAATAAAGAAAACATAACACTTTTGCAAGAAAGAGGGTGCATACATTTCATTGTCATCTATGGGATGTTGAGATTTGCAGAAAGTAAGTATGTATGTAAAAGTCACATTTACCAACTTAATAACAAGAAGAAATGCTTTAAAAGTAATTTTAGTATCATTTTGTTTTGGAAATTCAATGAAATTGTTCCACAAAATAAACTATATTTAGTTAAGTGTGATGCAGAACCCTTTTCTAGACCCAAATCAAACTGAGAATTTGTTCCAAAACTTGAAAATTGTTGTTCAGTTTCTCTCTGTTCAATTATCCCACAAAGGTTTTCCAGCAGTAACAGCATTATAATCTGGTTCTCCAAAGTATTAACTCAGGGGTACTAAATAAAAATGCTGTTTATCCCCCAATTAGATGCCTTCCAGTGGTAATGAATGGTATTTACTGGAACAGAGTTCAAGTGCATGACATTCCTGTCAGATTTTTGCTTCTAAAAACATTTCCATTACACTACTTTGTGTTGGTCTGTTGGTCTGAAATCCTATAGATATATATTGACCTTGGCGGTTGTATTGTGTCCAAATGTTAAAGAAAAAAACAATCCAAGGGGTTATTGATGCAAAAGCACTGTCTACAGAGCAGTTAGTGCTCTGGAGTCAGCTTCTTCTTTTCCTGTTGCAGTGGTGAACAATGTGTGTTTTGCTCTGTTTGTGTGTGCTGTTCCTCCTGACATATCACAGGCTCGTCAGAGACACTTTTTCTAAGCTGTAACCTCGCCGGTGCCAGGCTCACCCGCTGGATCTCCGTAAGCGAGGGCCGTGTTTATGAGTTTGTGGAGATTCAGTGTTAACGTTTTAGCATGTTGGACCGGTCTCCATCAACATGTGAGCAACACTGCTGTTGTCGTCATATTGATGTTCTGGCTGGAATGCTGCAAAAGAGTAATAAGAGAAAACATTTCTTTTAATTTATCGATGCATATTTGCTGCATTTTTGGACTTAGCTGTGTCGTAAAAGCAGAGATTATTTTACCAAGAAGCATTTGGGTTCTCACTGGTGGTATTGTCCCTCTTTTATCTTGTGTCTGTTACTATTACAGTGTTATTATTACTTATGTTTTTGGCTTAAAGTGTAGCAGAGACTGAAAAATATGCAAACAGCTAAAGAAAATATTAAATCTGTATGTTGACATCTAAATATATATATGAATCTGGTTTAAATGGAAGAATGTGCATGTTTTTGTTGCTTTATTTTGGTGAATACTGTGATTATTTTCCTTTGAATGATTTGAATTCACATGTGTTTCATATTGGAAAGCAATTTTTGGTGTTAGCTCAAAAGGGTAGTGTGGCTGTAAGTTCAAGGTTAGTCCAGTTTAAGAAATGGAAAGTTTAGTCACAGCTTCATTAAAACTTTAGGAATTGAGTTAAAAAAATTGACTGCAATTTTTAAAATACATTTTTAGTTATTAGGATATTCAGATTTAGTGTCACTTTAACTAACTGTACCAGAAGATACTTGAACCAATTAACTTGAACATACCTACACCATTAAAACATGGCTTTTTGAACCATTAAGTTGATTTCAGGATTTTTGAAACACAAGTTAACAGCTCATCTTCTCATATCTGTCTCATAAATGTCTAGCTGCTGAGCACTGTGTGCTAACAAGTGTGTGCCCCTATTACTGTCTGTCAAAAAACCTCCTTTTAATGGTGTTTTAACTTGCTGCTGACAGAGGACTCTTCAGTTCGTTATCTGTGCCTCTAGGTCTGCATGTCCGACACAATATCATTAATATTTGGCAACCTTTGCCTTCTGTTTACCCCTTCACTGCTTTTTTTCTTAATGGATGATATATGAAGTACTCAAAAGAAAATATGGTTTTAGAAGCTGAAATGTCTAGCTGCTTCACTTGCTATTGGTTGGTTTTGGAAATCAGCCAAACCGAACCACTGATTGGCTGATCCCCCAAGATAGCACAGATATGGAAGCCCATGGATGTTAGCTTCAATCATGATGCCAAGATGGTTTTCTCTGTGCACATTAATGAATATTAAGGTATACTTTGTGTTTGAACTATTAAAATAGGCAGTTATAAGTGTTTTTAGAGGGAGTATTAAAGGAAACCTATGCAAAATTCACATTTTGCATGTTTGTATACTTCCATTTGGGTAAAAACTGCTTCTAAAAGCAGCCCAAGCACTTAAAAAAACACCCAGCCATCTTTTGGCAATAAGTTAATGTTTGATGGTGTCTGGAAAATGAGCCATTTCAAAAACCTTCCAAATGTAACGTCTCGAATCAGCATGCACTGCGCTGTCACCTAGCAACTCCAGTGAAGCCCAGCTTGTCACCTAGCAACCCAAGCTGAGCTCCAGCATATTTGCTCAGCTGGTTTTAATGCTGTGTATACTGTACAATGGCTGCTGGAAAAGACAAGAGTTTTGTTGTTGACTTATCATCCAGAAACCACTTGCTGCATCCTTGTTGGTTGTGCAGGAGGCTCTTCTTCTGCTTTTCATAGATGTATAATTGCACATGTCTTTGCAACCATTTTCATGTGCAAGTGCAAACTTTGAGTTGGGGGTTCTGACCAGATTGTTTGGATTTAAAGTGAAAAGCTCATTCTGAAGGGAGGTCAAAATAAAGCTCATAGACCTAGACTAACCTTTTCAATTAGGTCACCTTTAAGTATCTGTTGATTTTAATTGTGTTCCCTAACCCCTGCGAACACTGCATGCCGTGTGCATAATGGGGAGACTTGAGCTCTAAAATGAACTTAAAGAAAAAGCTTTTATAAAGAAAATGTTTAAAAGTGTAATCAACAACAAACCTTGGCAGCTGCCCATGCAGGTATAATCTAGGGCAGCCCGAAATGATGCTGCTGCTGCTGCTGCTGCTGTGTGGGTTAATCTTGTCAGAGTAAGTGTCCTGATTCTAGTTGGTGAGCTTAGCAGGCTCAAAACATCAAAGCACCAATATCAGAGAGGAATGTAGTTATTTATACGTGAGACTTTCCAGTGCAGGTAAGGAAAGGCTCTGCTCATCACACCACCAGCTACACACCTCCACAGATGGAGGGTCAAATGTGTGGGTAGGTACAGGTTACAAACTCTGGCTCTCTGCTGTAACTCTCCAATTACCTGGAAATGGTGAGCATTCATTTGAAATTCTCTGCAGACTTTACACTCTCATTTAACATGAAAAGAAAGTTCTAATAGCACACAGAAAAAATTATTGACACAGCAGCAGCTCAATCAAATGTTCAAGACTAGAAGGTAAATGCTTAATTAACCTACGATGTTAACTTGAACACAACTCTTTGATGAATTCAAAACAATCAAAATAAATGAAAGTAAATGATTTACACAAGAATATTTCTTCTGTTCTGTAATGTTGCTTCTGATCCCAGATCAGTTGAGCGAAGCTTTGTTAGCATGGTGGTAGCTTTTAAAAGTTGTGTTGGTAAAGTCCATAATGACTGCGAAATTTTTTTCAGGCTGGTAGCAATATAGCTTCATTCAATACCAATTTAATTAGTAAGTTAAAAAAATAAAACATTTAGCTAAATAGATCTGATTCACGTACACAAAATGTTAAGCACATTTTGTTCTGCGACATATAAATGTAGCGCCAAACTGTTCCAAATTTTGTGTTATAATGTGTCGATAGGCCAGGTTGTTTTTGATGCATCACATTTTTTAGTACATAATAATCAACATCAACCATCTTGGACTGAATGTTCAATGATCTATACAATCTATGAATGCACCCTAGTGATCAAAATAATTATTAGCTGAATCAATGGGAAAATAAGCCCAACTGCCCTGCCATGTCAGCCACTTTAAGCTTTTACTATGCCGAGGTGTGCTACCACTAGTTCATTATTACGAAATCTGTTTAGCATTTTTGCAAAGTTTATAGAAGTGATGCCTGTAGATGGCATGTATTGCATCCCAAAGATGTGACGCTGGTGAAACTGAATTTTTTAATGTCTGAAGAATGGATGGTACCCTTTCTTAGCCGAAGATCAATTTAAGTTGGAAACAGTATTCTTACATATTCTGTCTTTGTTGACCCCTGAATCAGGCAAGAATAGGAACTGATTTTGAACTTCTAACCAAATTACATGGACATTAATTAGTTCATAAGCAGCAGGTGCTATCCAATCCTCCAGAACATGTGCAACAATCAAGACTCTTTTCATGGAAATCAAAAGGTGAAAGACACCATTAATTATCAATGTCAAAACTCATTTACCACAAGTGCCTGAACTGAGTTCAAAGTCAGCAGAAAATATCTTTTGACTTATACATGTTCCATTATTTTCGGCACAGCCGAATCTGTTGGCAGTTATTATTAATTCCAGTTAAAGGGATTTTACACTGAAATCAAAACGATGCCATATGAAACGCTTGTTACCAACCATTACGTTCTGCTGATACTTATATTGAAAAACAATCTTTTTTTGTTCTGTTTGTGAAATAGACCAAGGTGTGTTTTAGTCAGTGGTAGTAAAATTTGCATCATTTGAAGAAGTAATGATTTCTGAATTGGATGCCTGATTCTGTGCAACCTGGTGCATCTCAGCTCGTTAATTTTAGCTAGCATATCAAATCTTTGCTGTTTTTATGTTGGGATCGCTAATGTCACTTCACACAAATCATTTTCCTGAACTTAGAAAATAAAAAACGAGACAACTTTTTAAAGAGTTGTCTCTGCAGTAACAGCATTCTTCTTTTATAATTACTCTCTTTTTTTTCTTATTCATGTAGTATTTCATTACTCAGGTGTGTTTATTTCTACTCAGGCCGAGTTGCATGAGTCCTACATGAACACAAGCGTTTAACACAAATTTTGATCATTCCTACATATTGAAGCCAGTGGAGCGGTGTTTTCCTTTCTGAAATTTAAAATATGATTTTGATGTTATAAAGTAATATATCTGTGCTGTAATTGCGACAGTAAGTGCAGCTGTAACTGTTATAAAATGTATTTTTCATGTACTGAGTCAACTGTATAGTGTATTATCTTTCAAGTTGCTGTTTGTGCCTTTATAAATGATTGTTGACCATTTGAGGCCATTGAAAGCTTCTGTAGTGTCTTTCAGATTTGTTGATGTTATATTAAACTCTACAGGTGCATGAAATAAATATTACTACAAACAAAATGTATGTATGTATGTATGTATGCAATATGACAGTTTTGGATCACACTGTTGCAAGAACGTAGCAAATGGATTGAACTGGGAAGATCCACTCAGCTTGGGTCTAGAGTAAAATGCTGACATGTTCAATAAATATGTTTCCTTCTGTAGGTTTGCTTTGTGAAAATCTAACTGCTTTTGTAAAAAGATTTTGTCTTGCAGTATTCAGACCTTAAAAGTCTGGAACTTTAGTTTTAGCATGAGGTAATTTCTTCTTCAAAACAAAATTGATCCGAATTTTATCTTCACAAACTAATTTTTCCAGTTTATCCGTCATTCATTAATATGACATCTGACAGTACAATATGCTAAAAAATACTCTTCAGATCATATTTTTCCCACCTACAATCATCACTAATAAGTTTTTTGAGATGGTATATGATTGCATTTTTCGTCCAAACATGATGAATGAAAACGGCAAAGACACCCAAAGTCAAACGTTTGTCTCATCTGGCGTTATTCTCCTGATATTTCACTGGCCAAATGTTCTGGAGCAAACCTTAAATGAGCTTCGACATGCTTTGTCTGAAGCAGTGCAAATCTGTACAGTGAACGTCCGTAAAGGTCACTGCAGTCGAACATATTACTGACCGGTTTCATGGAAACACTGAACCTACTAAATCTTAACTTTCTGCTTTTTGTCGATTTTTTTGACGATTCTTCTGATTCCTCTTTCGACTCAGAAATTTTGCAAGGATCACCAGGACATGGTTCGTTCATGGTGAAATGATTTTTATTCTAATTGTAGATTACAGCCTGAATGTGGCATATATACATTTAGAGATATGGCATTGACTCACTTTTGGAACAAAATAACAATAGGAAGATATTGACAAAAAAACAAAAAAAAAAAACTTACGAAACTCTGAACCAGGTTCAGAACAAGGAGAATGAACAAAGACACAAAATGGCATGAAACAGAAAATAAATGGAAGAATCCACTTCTTTACCTTAAAGAGTAAGGTAAAGAGGAACAAGTACAACTTAAATACTGAGGAAGAGTTGTAAAGTGACATGAGAACCAGATAGACTAATCAGGAGAAATATGTGACAGCTGAGGCAAGGAGAAAAATCTGAGGGAGGAGACCAACACAAAGAAGCTGAGAAGTACAAAACCTGACTATAATCTCAAGGAAATAATTACAGGAAACAGAACCAAGCATAAACTAAGAAACAGAGCACAATTAAAGTATGAACTAATCTAGCAATACTTTAGAAATAAAAACACAAGGAGTATGGGCAAACTTATTAAGGGGTGGACAGGTTTTTGAAGTGTTTACGGTTTGTTTGACAGTGCAGTGTGAAAGCGAACCAAATCAGCTGAAAATGTAACAAATGTTGCAATTTTGGTTGCCAATCTAATCAAGTCTAATTGACTATCATCAGTGAAAACACCATTCTCCTTCCTGTGAATATTTATGTGACCTGCAGGTTTTTCAGCTTCATAAACTACCCTGTTGACATCAGTGGTTAGAGCTTTTTTTTCCTTCTTTTTCTCCACTCAGCAAAACACCAGAACCTCTTAAACAACAAAGACTACTATAAATACGGCACCTCAGAATAAAACAGAGTGGGGGCGTTAACTCAGATGTGCTCCTTCCATTTTTTAAAAAGGTGAAGCAGCTTGTCCGGCAAGAGAGGGACCCGGGTGAACAAAGGCAGAACAGGGAGAAGTGCAATCGTTAGAACAGTGGGAGAAATGACAGCTCATTACTGCGGCGCAAACAACCATCTTCACCCCGGCTTCAGAGATCAAACAGGGCTCCAACACCTCCTGGCAGTGCGCTGCTGTCAACAGAGCACACATGAAAAATCCACCTGATGCTTATTAGGATGTGCAGTGGTCAAAAAAACAAAAGTTTCTTACATCAACTTTACTGTTGCTAAGCTACTGACTGTAAATTTAAAAATGGTGTTGTGTGAACTAGTGTAAAGCTTTTTTTTTAATGCTATATATAGAGAATTGTTTTATTACATGGAGGCAAGAAGAAGCTGCAGCTGAAATTGTCTTGACTGCATGCTGATTTTTCACTGAGGGCAGCGATACATTCATTTAGATTCAGGTAATTCAGTTGCGCTCACTAATGTCCGTCATCATGTGCTTTACCACACGGCTCCGGATCTGGAGTGGACGGTGAAACCTCAACCACAATTATTCTGTTTACATTTCAGCCGCTGAGGCGGCTCTGCCTGCATAATGGAGGCCGATGTCTAATTTAATCGAAGGCAAGTATATTATGGAGGTTAAATTTGCACATAAATAGCACACAGAGAAAAGGAAGAAAAAAACATGAGTAATTTCACTGTCTGGCGGAAAGCTAGGCCTGCGGTGGGTTGTGGGCATCAATAAATGACTGCAGTTATAAGAAGATGATTACTGGTTGCTGTGACAACCACTTGTGTTTTTCACAAAACGGTCTGTGTAAAAGTTTTAACCTTTACTTAAATATTTGCTATATTTTAAAGCTTTGGACATGTATTGTTGAACACCGAGATGCAAATTTTTTCTAACATATTATTTTGTAACATATTATATTAGAAAAGTGTTTGGAGCACAAAAAATTTTATTTTTGAGAAATTAACAGTTATGACTAATTTTCGAATATTTTGATATTTAGTTCAGTTCAATTCAAACATAATTAAGGTTATTGCAGTACAATTTCCTACAAAGAGTTGTAGATGCTGATGACTATAGCAGACTGTGTTACAGCAATTCTGATGAAGCCTCTGACTGAAGACACACTGTAGTATAAGTCTCTTACGTTTTTCTCAGGGTTGTCTGTAATTTGCTTTATTTTATGAAGAATCCTTCTTTGCAGCATAATCTCAAGATAAACCAGGGAACAGAAACAACTTTTTCATCGTTTTTAAGACAAAAAAAGTGTTCTGCATGTTTGCTGGGTTAAAAAAAAACATAAAACAGCAGACTATATGCTAAATCCATCTTTTTTCTGGATCTTTTGTCTTTTTAGCAACGGGAACAGGATGTGGTTTACTCTTACTTTATTTAAAGTTTACTAATGGGGCTGTACTTGAGTAAAAACCTTTTTTCTAATGAATTCAATTAAAAGCAAAAATCCTGGACAAATACTTTGTGTTGCACCTTACCTGAAATCAGTGAACATTTCATTCCAACATTGTTTTTAAACGTGGATTTGCATCAACAGCCTGAACTGGCAAACCAAATTGAAGTTATTCTTTAGGGCCACCCAGAATTGTTCTGAGGGCTGCATGTGGCCTCCGCGCCGCATTTTGGACACCCCTGCTGTTCTGCATAATGCTTGGAACAGGAGAAAGTCCTTGTATCCGTTTTTTTCTGTTAAGTGTAATCCAGGCGAACAAACAGGATCTGAAACGAATATCATCCCAGTGGGAAATAATCATTAAATCTCACTCGAGTTGAGGTGTAATTAGCTTTTAGAAACCCTTCGAAATTTTAGCAGCAATGTTCTTCAAAGCAGCAGCACTTGAATGCTTGGTTTACAAAGGACCAGTAGTATCATTTCAGGCAGCATAAAAGAGAGATTATCCTCTATATTGACCTGTACCTCTTTCAAATAAGAGACGAATACCAGAATGGATCTCTACTAAGATTAAATAAATGGTGGCCGATTGGAGAGAATTACTGAGAATCTGGTTCAATATAAGAAGCCATTACTAAGCTGTTCCAGTAAAGCATTAAAGTGGCCATATGTTTAATTTACAGCTGCTCGTTAATTTCAACATATGGCAGCTGGATTTACATACTAAACGAAACGTTATATTTACAGAGAAACTGACACATGTGTGGATCTCACCTAAATCTTTAAATGTGTGAATTCCTGGACAACAGCTGTCCAAAGATTCACTCTGGATTCAGATTTTAAGCTCTTAAGAGAGGAACACAAGGAGGAACGTCTTTTATGGCTCATTCACTGTCACAACGGTGACAGCTTCTTCTGCTAAAAGCACTGCAGGAATAAAGCAGCGGGGGTTTCCATGGAGTTGGATCTGCGTCGCTGCTTTCATGTTTGCTGTACACTAAAGAGGTTCGTTAACGCGCCACTATTGACCGAATAAGTGGTGTCATGGGATTTCATTGCCTGATTTGCGGCCACAGTTGGAGTCAAATGTTTGATACACAACCGTTAGCGCTACTGACAAAATGTGTGATGATTTTCCTCCTCAACACTATGCTACATTGAAAAACATAAAATCTTACCTGGCATTTGTTGTCTAGTTTCTAGTACATTTATCTTAGTGCAAGTGAAGTAAGAAAAAACTAACTTACAAGAGTGACTGCAAGTTAGTTTTGTCTTATTTCAAGTGTACCGAGATACATAAGAAATGAGACCAAAAATACTCTAAAAGTTTGTGCTTTTGCATTGTACTTTATCCTCAAATTGGGAAGAACTAATATTTCATAATTTGACAGAAAATTTAGCTAAAAATGTAATACAAGTCATGGCAGAAAGACAGTGGCAATGATGCTAAAGAGTCAATTGTTGCCATCCATCGATCAATCAAGGGTTGTAAATCAATTGTTAAAATGATTATTTCCATACGGGAAACATTTGAAATAGTTGCCAATCTTAGAAGGAGTGGAGTGGACCTGCCAGAAGATTCTCCTCAATCAAAACTTAATGTGATGAAATTCCAGAAAACACAAGATCTCCTTCCCAGTCTCTGCAGCAGGGCACACCTGAGTCATATAATTAGGTAATTAGCAGGATTCAGGAGGACTTGCTGGCTTCTTTAGGATGTAAATAGGCCATTTGATTCAGATGTGTCGCACCGGGAATCAATCCAAAAGTTGCAGAACACAAACCCTCGCTATGCGTGTTTCTGCTGCAGGGCCGGTCCGAATAGATTTTCATTTGGGTCCCTTCTCCCACACCAACATGTCAAAACCAGATGCTTTATCACTCCTAAGCTCCTCTATGTATGTAACATATCTACTATTATTAGCATCACTTGTAATTAGCTTACATCATACTAGCGTTTTTGTGACTCTTGATTTTAACCTTGCAGGAGTAGCAAATGTAATAAAAATTGGATTTTGAAAAGTAGAGTGGTATTTAACTGTGCCATATTGTTTTTACTATTTGTAAGTAATGTCAGCAGTACTTTTATGGTAAACAAGTTAATAAGTTATATTTCTCCAACAGGTGCAGCAGCTAACAGCAGGAACATATTAACCTGTTATTTGTGTAACGACTACAAAAATACTACAGAAATAGTTTTTCCATGTGTAATTGCATTTAGTAAAATAAATATTTTTATCATAATAGCTTGAGGGACCCCGGGTGATGTGGTCATCCTAAGTAGACGCTTATCTCGCATGTAAGATAAGCGTCTTATATGCTTATCTGATAAGCATATAAGACGCTTATATATGCTTATAAGCGTCTTATATGCTTATAAGATGCTTGTAAGCGTCTTATAAGCGCTTATAAGCATATATAAGCATGCATTAAACAATTAAAGTTTAAGGCACAACTTTAATTGTGCCTTAAAGTTCATTAAGGCACAATTCGAAAAATAACGCGTGAGTTCAAACACAACAGACAAGCATTACCATAATAGTCAGTGGAGGTTTGAGTCAAATCTCAGGACAAACTTAATATTTCAGTTTGAATAGGACTCCTCAGTGGAAGTTTTGAACAAATTTTAGTTGAGCTAATAGATTTTTTATTCAAAACTGAAGGAAAAAAGGAGAAATATTAAGCTGAGACGAGTCAGTTGGCCTGGAGCCAGAGTGGGTTTATGTTGGACCCAACTTGTAGCTAATCCTTTTCTTCCTGCTCGATTACACTAAATGTCTGACCTTTAGCTCAGGTTCTTTTAGAGACCAGCCGGCATCAGCTGATATCTGAGATATCCGAGGGGCTAGCTGCTGAATACTAATGAAGTGTTAATGGCAAGGTTGACTTAATGCTTAAATAATACACTGGAGGTCTCAGAGCATGACGTGGGCTGAAAAAAATGACGTTTTTGAACGAATATGCTGATTTCAGAAAGAAAACATTGATTTGTTTAAGCCAGATAAACGAAAATGCTCCTATATGAGGCAGAAAATGCAGTCCCTGAATCTGTACTGAAATTGTCTTTCTTCTGCCTCTTTAAAATTCAAAATGATAGATCTTAATTTTTAATCACAAATCTTTGGTTTAGGGATAAAACCGCTGCCTAAATAATGCATTTTTCTGTTCATTTATGCTCCAAAACTACAATATTAATTCTCACTAAAGCCCAACATCCCCCTCTCCTGGTAGTCTCCTCATTTGACAAGAACACTTACAAGAAAAAATTATTCAAAACCAGATTTGCTTTTAATGATGTCTCAGTCGCCAATACAGCGGAGTGCTCTGCAGTTTAATTTCAGGCTTTTATGTGTTTTTTACAACCTGTAATTGAAGTGGATGAACGCTGCTTCAGTCAGGATTTGTGGATTTTGCAGATCTTTGTAGTAGTTGTAGATTGTAACTCACAATTATGCCCTCCTAAAAATCTTCATGGTATGTCCGCAGCCTCATTTCCTCATCCTCTGCACTGCGATGAGGAAAACGTGACCTCAAATACGAGTGGAAGGTGGTCGCACTTCCAAAAACCAAATATCAAGAGGTTCTTCTCTCTCAAAAGCAAATAAGAGCAAAAAGATTCAACGGTAAAATGATCATAGAATCTTTAAAAATAGCAATAAAGCTGCAGGAGGAACTGTCGGACTTCCTACTTCTGTAAGAATGATGTTTCAGTTGTGAATCATTGTGTTTTACTTGTTGAAAGATTGAAAAAAAAAAGAGAATATCAAAGATTGGTTATAAAGCAGCTTTTATTTGCATAGTTTTGTCTTGACCACAGACAAAACTAACCAACCATGTAGCATATTTTCTTTGTTATGGATGTCACTGATGTACAAGAATACATGGAGTGGATATGAAACGCACACCATGATAAATAATTTCACAATTTCTTCTTAACCTTTACCATGTCGGGGTAAAAAAAAAAATGCAAGAATAAAGTCATAATATTACAAGTATAAAGTTGTATGAAAATAAAATCAAATATGATGATAATAAAGTCATATCACATTTTAGTAATAATTTGACTTTATTCTCAAAATATTAAGAATATTGAATTTGTTCTTGAAATATTGTGACTTTATCATATTGATTTTATTCTCATATTTTTGCAACTTTATTCTCGCATCATGACATTATTTTTGTAATATTACAACTTTGTTGTAATTAATTTTTTTCTTTAGAAATCCAACCTACAAATGCATCGGCAGGGACAATAAAAAAGCTGCAACAACCCAAAAAATGCAAACTGTTCAACTACTGGCTTGTTGAAGCCTCTTTAATTAATTTTAAAACATTTTTGTGTTTTTAAAACCGTCTATGACCTTGACCTAATCAAGAGCTGCTGCATCAACACACACCCTCCTGTTCCGTCTAAAGACAAAGTGTAAACTTGGAGACGGCCGTGGTTTTGCTGCAGCATCTCCTAAATAAAGGAATGACCTTTCTTTGGACCGACCGCCTGTTTTTAAATCCTTAAAACCAATCTCTTCTCTCTGGCCTTTGAGACCGTCTGAGATGTTGACTTTTACTTTTTTAATTTAATTTAGTTTTTATCTTGACTGATAGTATAACTGCTGTATTTATTTAAATAAAGAGACTGTTATCTGATTTTGTAGAGTCTTTTGATTAGAGCACTTTGGTCTTACGGACATTTAAAGTGTTTTATAAATAAAGGTGGTATGAGATAGTATTTGGAGAAAATATGAGACAGTTGTGACTACGGCTTTTTGGTTTATGGAAAATCTTAATTTTTCTTTTCACCAATGAACTCCTTGGGTTTCCATAGTTCAGAGTGAAGTCAGCTCACCCAAGGCCACCATCGTGTTTAACAAACTTTTTATTTTTTTATCTACAGCTTTTATACACTGCTCAAAAAAATAAAGGGAACACTTACACACTTAAGTGTTCCTTTTATTTTTTTGAGCAGTATATATTTGGATTTTGAATTCAGGTCAACTCTACTCAAATTTTATGTTTGATAATGTCTTGATATTATCAAACTAAATTTGGAATATCAGGAAATGAGGTAGTCACTTTTGAGACCTCAAACACAAAAAATAAAAAATTAATTTTCCACGCTGTTTTTTCCTCATTAAAACACCCTTGGGTCTTTATTCTGCAGATGTGACTACATTTTCATGATTAAACAAAAATTCTTGTGTTCTGACCCAAACACTCCATCGTAGAGCTCGCGTCAGGGACGACTAAAATAGTTCTGATTGAAAGCGAGAAAGAAATTGTACTAAAATTGGAAAAGTGAAACTGGTCAAGAAGAGTTATCCATGTTTTCTCTCTGTCCTGATAAAGGAGTAGGACAGTAAGACAGATGCTTTTTCTTCCAAAGTAACATGAATGTGTCTAATTAAGCTAACCATTACACTATGCCCACTGTGAAACATGGGGATGGCAGCCTCATGCTGGGCAGTGATTTTTCTTCAGATAAAACTGTAGATTTTAAATCCAAGTGGTTGGAATTAGAAACAGCTCCAGCATTGGAGTTCAAGCAGATATTAAAATTATTAATCACTGGAAAACAAATTCAAGTTTTGGAATTACGGTAGACTGAGTCTAGAACTTGACAGGAAATCTGCAGCTTTATCAGAATTTCTTTTAATGTTATTGTGCCAGTTTGAATGTGTAACTAGTTACATATAGTTATGTATTTGCACAATTGATTTGCCGATAATAGGTGGCTCCTACCAGTAAAGACTAAAGCACTTCAACCAGTTGAAGGAACCATGTCATTACAACTTTAATTTTTGCGTTGAATGCACTTTTTGGATCCCCTGTACGTATGAAGATGACAGCCAGAGTCATTTTAACAAGAGTAAAAGAGTGAGAGGTGTTGACCAAATGTAAGGCTTTAATGACTACAAGAGTAAAGGCCCTTAAGCGTAAAGTCCTCCGTGGAAGTGGGGCCAAGAATTGGATCAATATTTGTAAGCCTGAGCACAAAGAGATTCAATTTTCTCTCTCCAGATGACACCATTTCTGAATCAATATGAATTAGCTTACAAATTTGATTTCAACATTCGACTCCAGTTCAGCCAAGGTGACTTGTCGCCATCGTTGCTCGCGTAAATCCCCCTTTTCAAGCCTGGGAAATTCCGACTAACTGCAACTTTAACTGTTGTAAAGAGGCACCACTCTGTCGATAGTCGCCCTGCAGATGGGGCATTTCTTTGGCTCCTGCAGGGCCTCGTAGCAGGGGCCGCAGGCACACACGTGACCGCACTCCAAAAACACGAGAGCGCGTTCCCGGCTCAGACACACGACGCAGCTGGTGGCGGAGAAGCTGCCCTCCTCTATCTGGAGCTCACGCATGAGCCTCCTCTGCTGCTCCTTGAACTCCTCCTCGACACTCCGCCGCTTCCTGCTCTCCCGGCAGTGAACGTACCACTTCCACAGCACGTAGAGGAGCGTGGAACAGGCGGCGAGCCCGAACACGTAGGACAGGATCCTCCACACCCTCACGCCGCTCGTCTGTTTCCTCAACAGGGACTCGTAGTTCTGCCGAGTGAGGAAGTAACAGAAGTCCTGCTTCGGCGGCTGCAGCTTGATCAGGTCGTTGTCCAGGACCAGCTCGCCCACGCCCGTCACGCTGTCGCCCACGCGCAGCATCTCCTCCATTTCGTGGATCCCTTTGGACCGCTCTCCGCTGATGAAGTGGCTGATGAGGTTGAACATGGACTGGACCGTGGGGTGGAAGCTCTCGTAGGTGGTCTCCAGGTCCAGCTCTACCGCGTCCAAGGGACGAACTACCCGCACCGTGGTGGAGATGTTTTCGTTGTAAGACCCGAGCGCGAACGGGACGGTGTTGGTGCGCTGGTGGATGATTTTCTCTGTGCTATTCCTGTTTGGAAATACAGTTAAACATTTTCAGCTTCATTTAAATTAAGTCAACTTAATTGCTTACACAGCAAAAAAAACTAAAACAAGTATTTTTATAGTAGTGGTATATAATAGTATATATTGGCAATATGTTAGTACACTTGAAATAAGACAAAACTACATAAAAATAATTTTTTCAGCAAGAAAAAAATCTTGTTTAAAGTCATCCATCCATTTTCTTGCACCCTTTTTCCCTCAGTGGGGTCGGGAGGGCTGCTGGTGCCCATCTCCAGCCAACGTTTCGGGCGAGAGGCGGGGTCACCCTGGACAGGTCGCCAGTCTGTCGCAGGGCAACAGAGAGACACACAGGACACACAACCATGCACACACACACTCACACTTAGGGGCAATTTGGAGAGGCCAATTAACCTGACAGTCATGTTTTTGGACTGTGGGAGGAAACCGGAGTACCCGGAGAAAACCCACGCATACACAGGCAGAACATGCAAACTCCATGCAGAAAGACCCCAGGCCGGGAATCGAACCCAGAACCTTCTTGCTGCAAGGCAACAGCTCTACCAACTGCGCCACTGTGCAGCCCTTGTTTAAAGTCAGTAATTTCTAAATATTGATGGAAAAGGTACAAGTTACAAGTGAAATAATCAACCAGTGGAACAGAACAATATTCCCATATTATATATTAAAATGTCTCTTTCCACTGGCACATTATTCTACTTACAGTACCAGTGCGGGTAAAGCAGCTGTTATTGATATCTGATGCTGATCAGTTTCTCTGGACATTAGTAAAGTCCATGTGATATTTTGAACTGAGAAATATGTACAATATAGTTTGTAGAGTGGCAAAGCTTTTTTTTTTTAAAACCAAAACTGCTTTAGTTCTAATTCAATACAACATTTAGCTGTCATAATAAATCTGTAAAGAACCCACAACAGTTCAGTTTGATTCCTCACCGCCTCAGAGACGTCAAGCCTTTATGTGGTTTTGCATTGTTGTATTATTATGGTTGGTCGAGGTTCATGCAGTTTGTGAACACACTGCTGGTTATGGAGCTGAACATTTTATTTGTATTTATTTATTTATTTCAAACAGACAGAAAAGACAAATCAAGAAAAAAGAAAACAAAATAAAATAGAACGAAGCAAACGTAAGAAATAAAAATGTAAAAAATTATTCTGCCCATGTGACATGCACATTTTATATTTTCTGTTCAAAAAGTAGCAGGTAGAAGATATAATATCTTATAATGTCCTGCCCCTTTCCTACCCTTCAACGTATAATCAATTAACTGTCAGAACATCAAAAAGAGACAACTTGTTTCCCTTTTACATGATGTTTGATTATGTACAATTATTTAAATACTATTTATATCATCTGATTATATTATAGACTATATATCATATTTTGAAATAAGCTCTGTTTTAATGAGTTTTTGTAAATTGGTTTACATTTGTACTTTTTTTTACATTGACTCATTACACACTAAATCTATGTAAGTTTTTATTTTTTTATTGTTATGTTGTGTTTTAATGTACAGCACTTTGTATCAGCTGTGGTTGTTTTAAAGTGCTTTATAAATAAAGTTGGTTTGGTTTGGTTTGGTTTAAGCCGTCAGTAGAACTAGTGGAAAACTGCTGCTAGCACCATTATGATGTCACGTCTGAATAAGTATTTTTATACAAAGAGAAGTAGCTTAGTAGCTTTTTGTTGGTTGATTTTTCAATTGTATTTTTTGGGCCAGTTTTGTTTGGTTTTTTTCCACATGAATTTATCAAAGATAAAAAAAACAAACTTTCTTTTCCCCCTGGCCCAGTAGAAATAAGACAGGAAGCAATCTGTGACATTTGGACATTTTGCAGATTTGTTTTCATGCTGTTCAATGTGCTGCAGCTAATAAGCGATCCAGCAGCAAACTGATGCCAGGAGTGCCTTTTCCCTTCTCCCCGATGGATGTCTGATGAGGTACATCACAAAAATGTGGACTCTGTGAATCTTGTGGGGCCAAGCTGCTGCCTGCGTCACAGTCACCATCTGTTCTGACTACGATACTCCACTGACGTTACCACCTTATGCAAGATTTGAATAGTTGTCTGAAGTCATTCTCCATCTGCTCGCATGTCAAATTCTGATGACGGCGCTTGGACTAGAAAAGCCAGAAAAGCAGGAAACAAGCAGAATGTAGATCGGATCTTCAAACGACTCACCATAAGTGAGTGGTGCGATTCCACACCATCTTCTCCTCTTTCAGAGTCAGCCTCTCGATGACTCCTTTGCAGTCATCGACATATTGGCTGTTCAGAGTGTCCTTCACTGATCTCACCAAACCTGAGGCACAAAACCACTCTTAATAAAGCAGGGAGGTGAAACTTATTTATCGTTTTCAGGCTTTAAAGAATGCGTTGCAAACCTTCTATGACGGCATATGGGATGCATCTCCCAGAGGTTTCAGACAGGATGGCTTTTAAATCCTGATCAATGGAGATTTTTTTAGCTTCCTGCATTAAAAAAAAACAAGAAAATGGATCAAATCTTGCATGCAGTAAATTAATACATTTGCCATTTTGTGCCTAGAAATCATGTCTGACCTTTAAATGGGTAGCAGTTTTAGCTCTGCTTCTGTAAATGGAATAAAATACAGCAGTCAGAGCAGAGCTGGTGGCTAAAACCACCATCTCCACCACTGAAGGTTTTCCACTCGACTCCATCCTGGGATTTGATTCATTTAGGACCACTTTGGGAGAAAGATGGGGAAAAAAATTATTTTACAACATAAAAGTAAAAGTAGTTCCTTTTACTTTTATGTTGCAGTTCAACTCTCCAGCTTTTCAGAAAAACATAGTAGCTAAATTATCTTTCCTGTCTTTATAATGTGACAAAATGTAAAAATATGCTTAAAGTAAGATTAATATTTAAACACTCAATAGTTAAGCAAATCCCATGTTTACTGAGAATGAACTACCAATCCTTTGTTATACCAGTCAAACAAGAGTTTTTAGTTTTTAGTCATATATAAACCACTGGAAAAAGAAAGCATTTTCTTTTCCAAACTCAGTGTTTACATATCAGGAAATAATTTAATTTATCTGGCATTAATAAGGTTCTTAATATATTTAAATGTAACCTAAAATTATCTAAGTGTACAACAACGTACAACAAACCCAAATCGGTCATTACCTATTAAACAATATGTTCTTTGTGGAAATTGGATTTAATGGCATTTAGAACCACTTTTCACAGCAAGAATTCAAACGACATTTATATTACTTCATAGTTTTGTTATATTGTTGAAAATACAATTTAGATCTTCTTTTGACAATGCAGTTTTTAAAACGTCATGGGCTTTTTTTTGTTTGTTTGTTTTTGGAAATCAGAGAATCACGTATTTTTCCTATGACAATATAAACATTAGCAAATGTTCAGGAATACAATAAACAGGAAGAAAACGTTTAGCCAAAAGTCAGAGCTTTTTTTTATATATATAATTGTAAGAATAGAAACATATTTGAAATGCACACTTCTGCATTTTAAATGTTCAAAAATATGAGTAAATAAAATTTCACCAACCACCAAGCCAGTCAGTATCATAACACACATAACCTTCAAAACAGGAAGTTAGCTTCGGTTAACACAGAGACGATTCATTATTGTCAATCGAACTACTGCAACGACTTTAGCCTATTTAATAAATGCTATTTAGTCTGTAGCCTCCAAACCTTGTCAGTTTTTTTTACAGTTATTAGCAATTTCAACATAACTAGCTATTGGTAACCATTATTAGCAAACAAACTAGCTAACACTTTTCTACCTAAGCATACTTGCTGATATAAAATATAGCAGTTTGTTAACTATGTTTGGACTACAAAGGAGAAATCGGCTTACGCCGTATTAATAAAGTTAAGAATGACTTAATAGATAAAAGAAAGTCCGAACCTTTGTTCACCGTCGTTGACAGGAGCAGCTGCTTTTGAGCAGTTCTGCTCAGTGGAATACTTGCAGTTCTGCTGTCAGCCAGCAGAGGTCAGTAAAAAACCGTTGAAAAAGAAATCTGTGACCAGAAACTGTTCTAAGTGAAACTATGCAAAAATGTTTCAAATTACTTCAATATGTCTGTTATGTCATAGCAAAAATCCCCTTTTATTTCAGAAGAAAAAAATGTGATATATACATTAATATTGGTTTTGCCCAGATTAGATTTTGAATACCTTTAAATATGCAAATTCCTCACTCTTTATACCTATTATTTGGTCGTATGTTGTGATCATTTTTGTAAAATTGTAGAACCTGAATTACCGTACACACATACTTCAATAAATTTGAAAGTCATGAAGCATTTAATTTATTTAATTAATTCAATTCTAAAAATTAGACACAATAAAACATGAATCAGTATACCATAGAGATTCCTAAACTTATGATGTATTTCAAACATTTGCTTTTATTAATTTTGATAATTAAAATTATATTTCTAATAAAAATGTTACAGCTGTGGTACAACCCACACAATAATGGAAAAGATGACTTACCAGACAGTAGCCGACACCTTCCACAAGAGGGGTAAGCCACAAAATGTCAATGCTAAAGAAGCTAACTTGTAAACTGAGTCCAATTACCAGTTATTACTGGGAAGTTGAGTGGAAGGAACCACTGGTTAAGAAAAGAGACATTTCTAAATTTCCCCAGATTTCATTTCCATCTTTGACTCTCCTCAAACTTATATTTTTTTCTGTCCTTGCAATATGCTTTTACTTAAACTAAAAATGAACAATTTGCTTTCTTTTTGTTTAAAATAGATAATTAAATAAACAATAACAAATAATTTAAAAAAAGCTACAAAGAAATGGTTTGAAGAGCGTAGTGTGCTTTCTTCCTACAGTTGGTTGTTTTTCATTTTTCCTGTTTGAGCAAGCATCAGATTGCTTTTGCCTCTGCAGAGAACAACGTTAGTGCCTGATCTGATAAAATTAGGACGGATTCCTATTCATTAAAATGTAGCTGCACCCCTTGGAGCTACCTAGAGAGAAGCAGGTCTTTCCTGCCCTGAGATGACCCTTTGACTGCAACTGAATCTAATCTTAGCGATGACTTTGGGTTCAGCTATAAATCATTCCACTCACACAAGTAGGCTCTTGCAAAGAAAACAAAAAATATCTGCATTGCATGATAAGGCTGATTTAAAAACGCACCGCTTTTTTGAGAAGTAAATGCAATAGTTTTTGTTTGCAGAATATGTCTGGGTCATTTAATTGTTGTAAATTAATTTAGAAATGTGCAAACAACACCTATGGACAAATGTATTGTTTATTTCCAACATCTGAACTCAGATTTGATTTCTTGTATTTGGGTCTGTGTAAAGTGACCCTTTTCTGCCTGGAATATGATTAAACACAGTAATCAGATTACCTGAGACTGAACTGCAGAACAAATAAACAACTATGTTCACTCAAAATAATGTTAAATCAATGTAACAGAGTTTGATGTTTCACAAAAACAAAACAGGGAAAAAAATTCAAAGTACTTCTTTTTCAATTCTGTATATTTATGTGTTTTTACTAAATGCAAAATTAAGTTTCTAAATGATTATTTTATTTATTGAGGTGAAAAAATCTAGAAGAGGTAAAAAGACTTCTTGAGGTTTTAGAACCACAGTGATATGGAGGAAACATGGAGCAGAAAATACTCCATGTATGACTCAGTGATTTATAAGTTATAATACTGGAAAAATGTCTAGTTATTTCGCTTATAACTAGTACTTTTTAAAATCAATATTTAGGAAATATTGGCTCTAATCAAGATATTTCTTGCTGAAAAGCCATGTCTAAGTCAATTTTGTCTCATTTCAAGTATACTCAGATATTTTCAAGAAAAAATAGATCAAAAATATTTTGTAAGATTTTGTGTTTGTGTAGTGTAAAGAAAAAAAGCGTCACCCAAAACACCCCAAAACCTTCAGAGGTCTAGTTAAAGTCCGTTCATAAGTCCAGGTAATATGCAGTCACCTTCCCTTTAAAGGTTTGTGTGTGCTCACAATGCTTCCAGTGTGATTAAATTCAAGCAAGCATTTTGATGACTTGGTGTAAGCTCATGTTCTTGTGTCTGGGGACATTCTGACACGTATCTGATCATTTTAAAGATAAAAACTATCTCCTGATTTTAATTTCATACCAATATATTTATGCCACGGTGGTTGCATTTTTCTTGCACATATTTAGTAAATGTGCTGCTGTCTCAACTTCCTGATGCATTTAAAAGTGATCATCTGTGTATCTGCTGGGTAATTAGGAGCTGATTGGGTGCAGAGGCATGAAATGAATCCTGATTCTGTTCTGTGTATTTATGACAGATAAAACTGAAGTATGTTTTATAAATGCAAAGTCTAATCAACTCCTACATACATCAGTGTTCTGCCAAAGCAAAGTCTACAGTTTGACATATTCAACCTGACATGTGAATAATGAAGCCAGAAGGTGAGTCTGGCTTTTTCCACCTTGCTTTCAGCCTCAAAAAGAACAGAAATATCCTGCAGGCTTCTGTTGAGGGTTAGTCATGCTCTTTTGTTGGTGGTAGTGCACGCTTTGCAGATCCAGTCCTCCTTTCTAAAGAGGAAACCCTTCCACTTCCTCTCTTCTTTGTCTGTAACCAAATTCAACAGTATGACACATTTCCAAATGGCTTTCAGACAGTCACATACGGAAGCTAAAGCTTTTTGTGAGATGGAGACTGAATGTGTTGTAAAAATGACAGAATCTCCTTCCACTGCTTCAGAAAATCCTGACAGTGGGCCTGGATGAGAAACCTCCAGATCAAAATCAATGTTTTTATGTAAAGAAAATATTCAAGATTTAAAACAAGCAGAGCTTAATTTACCAGAAAGCATTAGAAAAGGCCAGAGTTGAGGAATTCAGCTAAATACATGGTGATTCTTTAAACCAGTCGTGGCTCGGGGGCCAAATCCGGCCCTCCATGACTCAAAAGAGACACATGAATAGAACCTTCAAGATAATAGTTGTGTGATTTTATCTATCAAATAAAACCTGTTTTTATCTGTATGCTGCCAAATTACATCAATCATTTCCTCCAGTTTTTTGCAGAAATTCACTCAAAATCAACAGATGTCTGCCTTTTTTCACTGTCATATAGGTGGCGCCATAAAATCTATGATTTTTATTGAAAAAAGATTAATAAATAAATCACAAAAACTTGGAAGTTTCCTGGAGGGACTGATCAATGTTAAAAGATGTTCAGTATTATTTAATTTCAACAGGAACTCATTGAAAGCAGAGACAGCTATTTATTAATATTTCAACAGTTTGTTAATGAGTTTCAATATATTTTGTCTCGACTGGCCCTTGAGGACATTCATGATCTTTATGTGGAACAAAATGAAATTGAATTTGATTCCCCTGCTTCATAAGCTTGTTGGAGGCTGCAAAATGCTTTAGCTTGGGTCGAGGTTTACCTTCCAGATATGTTTTTTTTTTTTCTGGAAAGATTGTTTAGTTGTAAAAAAAAAAAAAGGAAATTCTCCCATCCCTTTCCCTCCGTTTTGTTTCAACATCTGTTTTTTTTTTTTTTTTTTACCTTTAATATTCAAAACAATTTTTTTGCAAGCCACTTCTCATCTTCGAGGTCTTTGCATCCGACACTGGAGCAACAAGCCAGTAGAAAATCTGCAGTAGATTTAGATGATGACTCATAAACTTTGATTCAATGAGTGAGACAGAGAAGAACTGCGGTGGTAATGAGAGCGATATCAGTGTGCAGTGACTTCTACCAGGACAGCCAATCTTAATCTCATAAATACTGAATTATTTCTAATTCCAGATGGGTGCATAATTTAGATCCAGATAAACTGCTGCTAATTAACATGCATCACTTTATCTGGGGTAATGGACTTATTTGTTCCCTGTCCTGCACATTTACTGCAGCACGGCGTTTTCCCAACTGTATAAAACAGGAGTAGAGAAGGGGGAAGTTGACCTGCAGGTCTTCTGTGACTATTCGGCTCTCCTGATTAAGGACGGGAACGAAGCTTGTGTGTATAATGTTCGTCCCCCTCCCTGGTGATTAAACTATGATTCACTTCATCTGCATTTCCTTCCCAGCTTCTACAGTACAGTATTGGATTCTATAGTAGATGGACTTCGATAAAATTGATTTTCATCTTCTTGAAGTTCATAGTTATTCTTTTTGTAAACAAAGAAAAATTCTACTCTCCGTATATTGCTATGAAACATTCCCATCAGTTTCAGCAATGTCACTTTTGATCTGATGTGGGTGCTGCTGTCGATGGCACAAATCTGATCTATGACGTGCACAGTAGCCCTCTCTGTCATCGTTTGTTCTCTGAGCCGGGCTTCTCCACTGCTGCCCTCACATAGGACCATAAATCAACCATCTGGGAGACGGGGCCCCTCTCTGCCAGGCCCTTCTCATTGATTACTCTGTGCTGGGTAAGTGTAGCGTGATGAGGAGAGAGCCCAATTCAATTAGGTCTCCTTCTAGACAGAAATATGTAGCGTATGTTGCCCCGGATAAAAACAATCCCTCCGAGCTCAATGTGAAGGAACTACGGATAAGGAGGAAGAATTAGGGGAGGATGACACAGAGATAAAGTAATTGGTTTACACAAGCACCTCGGGCAGCTTCTGGAGGGTGAGAACCGATGTGCGTTTTCAGGAAATTAAAGGTAAAGTAAAGGCTGCACAGAGGACACAGCAGAATCTACAATTTAATAATCGGCTGTTTTAATGTAATTATCTGGAAATATGACAGAATGAATCTTTTGCCTCTTCAGGAATAAGTTTTGCTGTTGATTCTGGTTAGACTCTCATTTATGTACATTTAGGGTTGTATTGTACAACACTTTGACTAAACCTGTTCTTAATAAGGTACGGTCATCATGTTTGTGAAATATCTCTAATTAGCTGCACCGACATTAATTCTGGTGCATTCTTGTCTCTCTAAGGATGACAAACTATATGTGCTCTGATGTTTTCATAGTATTAATAACTCAGGGGTTGTGGAGAACAGAAAACTGCAGCTTGCATCCCAATTCCTACTTTCACACTTGCTTTCCATAGCACTTGAATAAGCTAAAAGAGCAGCAGAATGCAAAAGTAAGCATGCTGCTCTGGAGAGAGTGCAGACAAATGATATTCGACTTCTGAAGCAGCACTAAAACTATCACTGGAGACGGAGGTAACTGACTCCGTCTGCATTTGGTACTGTCTCTTTGTGAGCATAAAAACCGTCTCTGAGGGCTTTTTTTGAATTTCATTTTAGTTTGGATCTCTGCCTGACTTGTGGATTTAACTTCACTCACCTCTGGTCTTTAGAGCAGGGATGGTTTGAAACAGAAAAACATTTTATTTCATAAATAAAAAGTGAGCTTTTTTTTTCTTTCCTTCATCCTTTTTCTATTTTAGCTCCAAACCATCCCAACATATCCAGACATTGATTATTAAACAAGGCATGTGTGCATGGAATCTTAGCTATTTTATGCTTCCC
The DNA here is from genome assembly GCF_904066995.2 of Poecilia reticulata. NCBI lineage: Eukaryota > Metazoa > Chordata > Actinopteri > Cyprinodontiformes > Poeciliidae > Poecilia > Poecilia reticulata. The sequence continues at coordinate 28,561,952 of NC_088836.1, read as the reverse complement.
AGGATCGTTTTCTTTCCCCATGAACATTTTGGGCAAGCCAATGAGAGTTTAGCATTTACATCACAATGCAGGACATTTTAAAGTTATCACCTTGGAGACAAGATGACTGCCATATTCAGAACCAAAATAACAAAAGCAACCAAAGTCAACAGAATCATAAAATACTGTTATTATAATGTCGGGCTAAAGAGCCACAATGGAAGATCTATTCAAAGTAAAAGAAAGTCAGATTTATGTCGTCTGTTACAAAACACCAACCCAATGTGAAAACAGAAGATTTACTGACTGGTTTTGTGCTATATTTCTGTACATTTGAGTGATTTGTCTTTCCGTTTCATCAATATTAAGGAATTATTTAACTGAAACAAGTTCCTGTACCTTTACTTTAAGTGAGTTTTGTCATATTTCAAATGTACTATCACCTTCAAATGTTATTTGATCTTCTGATCTAAGGGATGATGTTGCTTCATCTAAAACTGGAGAAACCATTTAATTTCACTCAGTGTTGCCGTTATTTAGTATATTTTACACACAGTGACTGCATTCAAATGTTCCCTTCTGGGAAACAGAAGGGAATTATCCAGATTTACGATGTCATCTTTCAGCCAAGAAAAGTAAAAGCCAAACAACCCAAGAAAAGTAAAAGCCAAACAACAGTAGTAGCAGCATAAACAGAAAGCAGTGACAGACCTACACTCTGCTGTGGTTAAAACAATATGAAAGAAGAAAATAATCCAACAATTCACCCTGAATACTCACTCAAAATGTTTATATTAATTACCTTCATTGTATCATATCCGGGCTGCACAGTGGTGCAGTTGGTAGAGCTGTTGCCTTGCAGCAAGAAGATTCTGGGTTTGATTCCCGGCCCCGGTCTTTCTGCATGGAGTTTGCATGTTCTCCCTGTGCATGCGTGGGTTTTCTCCGGGTACTCCGGTTTCCTCCCACAGTCCAAAAACATGACTGTCAGGTTAATTGGCCTCTCCAAATTGCCCCTAGGTGTGAGTGTGTGTGTGCATGGTTGTGTGTCCTGTGTGTCTCTGTGTTGCCCTGCGACAGACTGGTGACCTGTCCAGGGTGACCCCGCCTCTCGCCCGGCACACTAGCTGGAGATGGGCACCAGCAACCCTCCCGACCCCACTAAGGGACAAGAGTGCAAGAAAATGGATGGATGTATAATATCCATAAATTAGGTCTAAAAAGAACTTATACTTGCATAAGTTCTTTTTAGAAAATAAGTTCATGCCATAGACACTGAAAACAGAGCTTACTTGACATTGTCCTCGAAGCAGATTTCTTTTTTCTTTTTAAGAATTCACAGCTCACATCAGGGTTAGAGAGAGAGAAAATACTTTTGTAGTGTAGAGCTATTTCATTTTTCTCTCAGCAGAGACCTTGATACTAAGTCTGTGCTGCCTGGCACAACTTGCTGGCATCAGTGTGCTCCTCCTGGATTTGCAAAACAAATAACTAACAACCTCCCTCTGGCAAAGTACTTCAGTGATCAATAAGTCTCAGGTGATCAGTTATTCAGGAGCTGTGGGAAAAATATTAGTGTGTTTTAAAAGGATTACATGCTGGATTTGCATCAATCAAACAAGGAAAACTAAAGAGAATGCTGAATCTAAAACAGCTTAAATGAAACATGGAATCTAAGCAAAAAAAAAAAAAGGGGAATAATTTTGAACCTAGAAAACTTTAAAGTTTGGAGAGATTCTCTAAAACACGAGCAGCAAAATTGTCCCTCCAAATGAACATTATTTAACACATTAGAAGGTTTTCATGTTTGTGGACTTCATGAACAAAAACATATACTGGCTATGCAGTATAAGTAATAAGAATTAAGTTGATGTTGCAAATCTTTTTTTTTAAATTATTTTTTTGCTGTATTTCACAGGTAAACTCAGAATCTCCTCCTTTGGACGTCACTTGAGTGAGACGGAGCACAGGCACAAGGGGAGGGATGCAGCAGACGACATATTCATCTGCTGCCTGAGACATATTCGTCTCAGGTCAGTGAGATGCTTCATTGCAGCTGAATGGCTAGATATTGTTTTTAAAGGAAATTACTAATTTTTCTGATGATACTAAGTAAAATGTTATTTTTTCTGGAAAAATATCTCATTAACATCTTGGTCAAGACATGATGGATGGATGTTTCAAAGTGTAAGTCAAAGCATTTTCACATTTACAGTTTCACAAAAAAGCATCAGGCCTAAACTGTGCAGCCTTAAGAAAACCATTAAGCAAAAAAATTAATTGAAACACTATGCAAAGTTTCCATTTACAATTTCCTCAGTGCAACATTTCTGAGTGGGCTCACTCTTTTGTTTTTCAATCTGTGTTACTTTCGGATCCAGCATCTAATCAAGCCAGGGGTTGGATGCATCTGTCTTTTTCACAGTTTCAATTTTCCAGGGAGCACAAATGTTGGCCTCCGGTGTAATAGAAAAATCTCACGTGGTCCGAGTGAAGATTGGCAGACACAACCTATTTTTCTCTGTCAAAGGCTTTACAAAACTGCTTTGCAACTGGAGTGACTCATCATTCAGGGTCCTGCTATTCAGCAGTGATGATTCATCCAACTTTACAGATGAACATCAATCTGTTGTAAAGGTTTTCAGCAGAAAAAGGTAAATGAAGTGAGACACGGTCTAGGCTTCTCCAGTGTAACTTATTTTTTCATTTGATAAATTTGATGAACCATTAAGCTTTAATAATATTTCAACACTAGGACTGGGTGTACAGAAGTTGAAGAAAGTAATAACTTTAATGATTCTTGTTGTGAGCCACTTTATTGGTGTGTCGGTAGAAACAAATCCAATAAGCAATAATGGGAGGTAGTATCCAATATTCTGAGTTAATATTTCAAACTAAACAGCTGCTTACGGCCATTACGCCAACGCACCAACAAGAGTTTTAGTAATCACAGAAATTGTGTTTAATGTTGTACAATTAGGAAGTTATTGTCATCTAAAAGACAAAAAAATGTTTTTTTGATTATTTTTAATATTTAAGCAACAAAAGTCCTGCTTAGGGCTTACAACCTTCCCAATTTTATTTTTATGTTTTTCCTTTTTCTTCCAATAAATATGTACATTCTTAAACAAAAACTTCACACAAACTCTGCTTTATAGATTTTATGCTACATTATTGTTACCTTGCAAAGTTTCCCAGGCTGGTGAAATCTGTTTAGATGCCAGAAAAAAGATTTTCTTGCTGAAATTCTTCCAGAAATTTCAGAACACTATTGAAAAAACTTCTGAGGTCAAATCAGTAACCAGAAAGAGACACAAGTAAAAAGCAAATCACTGTGAAGAAAACTTAAACGGCAGAGAAGAATGGAAAAAACAATGACAACGTTTAGTGACAATATTTCCACTTTTTTATTAGAGTTTCAGGCAGTGACCTCCACAACACATAATGCACGTGTTGTGTGTGTTATGTGCAATTTCTGAACTTCTTAGCATGAAGTAATGGGACTTTCCAGTTCAAATCTCCTCCACAACAGCAGGTCAAACATATAACAATAATAATACGACTCTAGTAGTGGCTGTGAAACCAGGTTGACCTACTGCTGCTGCTGGTGTAGCTGTTCAGATTCTGTATTGAAGGTGCAAAGTGGCTGCAACCAAAAAGAAGTATCAGCTATTCTTTGGCTCAGAAAAATATGAACTATAACTGTTAGCATCTAAACACTGATGCTATAATTTAGTAATTATATTGCTGAGTCACATTTTTAATACTGACATTAATTCATATGTTACATTATTGCTTGTTCTCCATATGCGTTATCACTTTCCATTTCGCTGGACATGTTTTATACTTGTTTTATAATGGTTTTGTTAGATGAATTTTGCAGATCTAATCCATCACAGACAATATAATGTAAAAGAAGTTTTGCTGAGTTGGTTGGTGGTCCGCTTGACTGGGAGCAGGAGCCCCAAATCAAATTCTGCTGAGGGACCCAAGAAACTTTTTAACAGGCTTTGGCTTAAATGATCGAATGAGCCGACGCTTCTGGCTCTGCATCTAATGTTTTGGACTTTCCTTTACACTAATGCTGCTGATACAAAAAGATGTATAAGTAAGTAATTGTGAAATAACACAATGACAAAGCAACATAAAACTTTCTTCACCAGTCTTGCATCTCTCTGTCTTGTATTTGTAAAAATCTTAGTGATGCCTCAATTTGGAACTGAGAAGATAAAAAGCGCTTTGGTAGGAAGGCGTATGGAAGCAAAACAATGAAGCATGGAGAGGGAGATGATGTCGGGAGCTGGTGTAAGACTCCTGCGCTGGTCAGCTCTGCATGATGCAGACTAAAGAGGAGAGAGAGGAGGAGGAGAGAAAGGAGGAGCGAGAACAGGAACAGACTGCCTGAGCTGCACAGCGCTCAGTCTCTTCTCTGAGCTTCGCAGAGCTGCTTGTCTTTGCGCTTTTTTTACTCTTTCACCCACAACGCTGTTCAAACATTATTTTTTTTGCCTGAACTGACTAGATTTAAAGAAGCAGGCAGAGGGTGTTACTTTTCCTTCTGCACCATGTTACCCTGGAGAAGGAATAAGTTTGTTTTGGTGGAGGATGATGCCAAGACTAAGCCCAAGAGTCTGGGGACGGGGCTGACCTACCACTCCATCCTCTCCTCTCTGCTGCGCTCATGTCCAGACTTGCTCCCTGACTCCCCCTTTGACTGGGTGGGCAGCATCTTTCACACCAAACGGCAGAAGGTGGAACTCAACAAAGAGGAGCCCGTTTACAACGTGCGTTACCTTGGGAGTGTGGTTACCATCACGGCAAAGGGAGACGGCTGCACCCAGGAGGCGGTGGCCAAGATCTGGGCAAGGAGCAACTATGGGGAGCAGAGTGTCAAGATGAGGTTGACGGTGGGGTCACAGGGCATAAGAATGAGTGCTGACAAATCTGGGAAGAAGAAACCCATCCATCTGTACTCTCTGAACAGAATCACCTACTGCGCAGCCGACCCATGCAGGCCCAAAATCCTGGCTTGGATCTACAGGCACCAGGTGAAGAACATGGCGGTGGTGCTCCGGTGTCACGCCGTGCTGGTCAGCAAGTCGGAGAAAGCCCACGCTATCGCCCTGAGCCTCTACCAGAACGCCACCTCGGCTTTCAGCGAGTTCAAGCGGCTGAAGCGTCAGAGCGATTTCCGGCACCGCCAGCAGCAGCTGTTGGGTGAGGAAGCGGTGCCCCTGATGCCACTTAGGAGGCTGCTGAATGGGCAGTGCCACTACAGACCGCCTGCTGAAAACCCGGGCACCACCACCCGCCTCTGCTCCATCACAGAGGAAGAAGAAGAGGAAGAAGAAGAGGAGGAACAAGACAACAGAAATAAAAACAACGAAGAGAAAGAGGCAAAGAAGAAGCAGAAGGTCCTGACAACAAACACAGACCCGACTCAGTTGCTATCAGAGCTGGACATTGGGGACATCGCCCGGCTGGAGCAGTGCCAAATCAACTTTATCAGCGACAGCAACAACAACACGTTTACATTCATAACCTCTCTAGTGTGACTGTGATGTAGTTTGCGGAAAGCAGCTCTCCAACTCAGTAAGACATTCCTCTCTTTGCCCTCCACCGGCGCCCCACTCAGGCTCCCTCCATCCACGTCCGTGCAACGTGAAAGTGTCTTTACCAGAAACTTCTCCCACTGTCGGGTGGAGGCGACGGTGCGATCCTTCAGTGGGAGCGATTTTTCTTCCTCCCAGATGGCACCGAGGTTTGGCTGTAGCAGTTTAGGGAACTGCTTGTTTACACTTGAGGGCTAACGCACAGACCGACGACAGCACAATGACGAACGAGGACAGTTGTTCACAAGAGCACCAACGATGCTGAGATAGCTGAACGTGGGTCTCATATCGAGGAGAATTTTCTTTTTACTTTTATGTGAGGAAAATTAAAGCCGCGTTTACCAGCAGGGACTTGTAATAGTTTTTTCAGGGAGGTTTCTTTGTAAATTTGTACATTTTTCTATTTCTGACTAAAGTATTTGTTATGCTTTTACAAATGGTCAAGGACGATTAACAAACAAGGCTATAATTCAGGAGGGAAGCCATTGAGTTGAAATCTATATTCCTGCCGTTTGTTACCATGCATGGACAAGCTTCCCATCCTCCGTTTTTCGTCTCTGATCCTTTAGCTCTTAAAAATCAACACTGTGATTAAAATTGTATGACCAAGGGAACATCCAGAAATATTCATGCGCCACTTTACTGTTTATGCCTTGTATTGTCAACATACCAGTATATCAGTGTTTTTCTGTGACATGCCTTCACGTTTTTTGAGTTTTACAATTGCGTTTGTTTTTCCACCAGCCCTTGCAAAAACGGACACAGACCCTCGGCGCTTCACTCAATCTGTTTTCAAAGATTAGCTTTCTTAACTGTGCTCCGTGTGTGCTACTGTCTCTAGATGCTTTGTAATAAATATAAGATGAAGCTATTTATTTTCCAAATGCGCTGAATAAAAGTTGCGCTCACTTGGGTTTCTTTCTTGAATTCTCAGAGGGAAAGTATTTCTAGATTCCATCAATGAGATTATTCAGATGAAAGCAGCAGCTCTGCGTTGTTCTGCTGTGCATTTGCATGTTTGTGATGTTAAATGGCCTACCAGCCCTTCAGTGGCACCAGGACCACCCCTGTATTTATGCATGAATTTAAGATAGGAGAGGATAATGAGCAATGAGTTGAAACCTTAATTACAAACCCATCTAAAATTAATCTGAGTATAGCTTCCTGTAAAAAAACAAAACAACTGAAAACATTGAGTAAAAGTACCATCAGGTTTTCATACAAGCATTTTCAGCAAAACATTGTTTAAAAATTTTAAGGCAATATTTACAACATTGTTGCTCCTGTAATAATATTGATTACTAGAGATATATCAATGTACTCTGATATTTATCTAGCCATTTAATGTACTCAGAACAACAAATAAAAAAAATATATATATGCTTTTTTCAAATAAAGATATTTAGCAAAATCACGAATTTTATTTCACACAGGGTCAAGTAAAGACTGTTTTTAAAAGATGTAAATATATGAAATAAACACTAACTGAATTTGGAGGAAGCACTTACATACTTATTGTGTAATCAGATGTCTAATTAGCCAGGCTAGGTTAGCTAGCCTGACCTCTACTTATCAAATGTACTGTTATTGACAGCTTTACTTACAAAAGAGAAATCCCTCAATAGGAGTAATGGGTGCCGTCTTTGAGTTTCAAGCCCAAAGCGCTCTGAGAAATGAGAGTGACCTGTCTGGTAGTGCACAAAAACAGGGGAGGGAGGGGCAACTGCTCTGAAAATCTCTGGAACGTTCTCTAGCATTTTATGAAATAAATGTACTCCATAGTACGGAGGGCTAAGAAGGGACAAAATTAAATAAATAAATACATCAGTAAATAATTTATTTGACAGTTAATTAATTAAATAGGTCAATACAACAATGCAGACAATTAAATAAATGTATATTTTAGTTATTCCATGGTTCCTGTTCCTGCAGCGTCACCATGAAATAATTCAAAGTCATGGGGTGGGGTAATCATCCATCCATCCATTTTCTTTACACCCTTGTCCCTTAATGGGGTCGGGAGGGTTGCTGGTGCCAATCTCCAGCTAACGTTCCGGGCGAGAGGCGGGGTTCACCCTGGACAGGTCACCAGTCTGTCAAGGGGAACAAAGAGACACACAGGACAAACAACCATGCACACACACACTCACACCTAGGGGCAATTTAGACAGGCCAATTAACCTGACAATCATGTTTTTGGACTGTGGGAGGAAACCGGAGTACCCGGAGAAAACCCACGCATGCACAGGGAGAACATGCAAACTCCATGCAGAAAGACCGGGAATCGAACCTAGAACCTTCTTGCTGCAAGGCAACAGCTCTACCAACTGCACCACTGTGCAGCCCTGGGGTAATCAACAGTTTCTTTAATTATGTATTTATTTAATTTTGCCCTTTTCAATCCTCCATGTCAAGGACAGGCCTGACAGAAAATGTTAATGGTTCTGAAATCATAACATTTTAAAACCCTGCCATACCTTCCATGACTTACTGAAACACAACAGCTACAGAAGCATTCTGATTATTTACCATGAGACTTAAAATTCAGTGCTTTTATTTTTCATTATTTATCCTTAAAATAACTCCAATTTGACTGAAGTCTCCCTTTGATTGAGTAAAGAATACAAAATAAGCTTGGCAGCATTAAACATCATGAAACACAAGAGTTAAAACATGTTGTGAAGAGTTAAGAGAGAAGTGATGTTGTGATGACTTCCTGAAAGATGAGGATCAGAAAGAGCAAGAGCTTTTGAGGAGTTTAATTACAAATTCAGATTTCTTTTATCAAATATTTTCATAACTAAATATAACAAATGTGACATGATTTTGCCATAAAATGCCAGTCCACGCCTGTAAAATATGTAATACTGCCCCTTTAATATCACTGTAAATACCCCAAAATGTCTGTCTGTATTGATTCTTCTTATCCATCCTGACTGAGCTACAGAGAACCTGCACAGAAGAAAGGCAGGAAATCTTTGAAAATTATGTTTGTTGAAACCTCAGGTTTGTGTCAAAGGTTTGTCAACTACCGTGTTTCCCCGATAGTAAGACACCCCCGATTTTAAGACGTATCTGGGGTTTCAGGGGGGTTGGCTAATATAAGCCGTACCCCGATATGTCTTACTTTCGGGGAAACACGGGGGTATTGCCGCCTCCCTCTCATCTAGCTGCGCACCGCCTCCTGCCCACGTCCGCACCGTCCCCCTCTCCATACGTCACCGTGCCGTCCCCTGCACTTCCTTTTATAAAACTGTTTTGTGGTGAATACAATACTGTTCAGGTTGTTAATAAACATAAATTTTATGGTTAAAACAAAAAATTCGACAATTTTTTTCCAATATAAGACATACCCCGAAAGTAAGACATAGTGGGGCTTTTGGGGATGAAAAGAAAGTAAGACACTGTCTTACTTTCGGGGAAACACGGTAAATATGAAGTCAAGGCCCCCACTTGGTCACCCCTTACAAATCTTTCTGCAGCCACACCCACTTGACATCTAACATTATTACTTTAAATATTTCTGCTCCCATGAGCTTTAAAAAGTCAGTTTTTTTGCCTCTAGAAAAAGAGATGTTGGTGCCGAGCTGCCAGTCACTTTCAATCCATGTTAATGTCACTTGATAAATTTCTGTAGGCCTTGTGCTTGCTTTCTATTGCTTAGCTGTGAAGGCAGCAATTAATCAGTGCACTGAAATGTTCGGGGAATGAACATAAAGCACCTGCCTCAGCAGGACGGTTGTCAACCTCTGCGACTGCGCCAAGTGATCCAAAACGGGGACAAAAGGAGCTTCAGTCACCCCCAACCTTTTTTATTTCCAACGTCATCCATTTTAATGAAGAGGGTCTTTAAGCTGACTTACAGAAATAAAGATGAAATCCGTGCAGTGTATATATGCAAGGTGGATTTGTGCTGTGGTGTTTTGCCCCTGAGGAGTTTATTAGCATCAGCAGGAATAAATGAATATTTCATGTCCCATATTTCAACATATCAGCACATATTGCACGGCAGTAAATATCTAAATTCCCTGAAGTTATTTCAGTCCAATCCAATTTATTTATAAAGCGCTTTTAGAAACAACAAATGATTGACCAAAGCATTATAGTGAATAAAGTCTAAACAGATGTTAAACAGACAACTCTACAAATTTGGTAGAACAATGTGTTGAATATCAGGGACAAAGTCTTCAGAAAATAATTTAAATGAATTTGTATTACTATTAATACAAATTCATCATTTTCAAATTTTGAAAATGATGATCAAATAAAACCACAAATTTTAATTGAGGAAAATTTATGGTAAACAATTTTCCTCAATAATTTACCACAAATCTGACCCATCACTTTAACATTTTGCATATTTTCTTCTTTTCTGACCAATCACTGCAATTCTTTGACCAATCCTCTTTGTCCTCTTCTAATTCAACTTCCTGTTTAACATTTATTTCCACTTCCTGTCGTCTTCGTCTTTCCCGCCTGTACCAACATCTGATTGTTGATCACATGACTCATATACAGTAATAAGTGCAAAAATAAAGTCAGAATAAAGCTAAATCTGAGAAGTTGTGCTCATTGTTGCCTTCCATATTTGAAAGAAATCTTTATTTTCTCAACAAGAGTCAGGGAGGAGACATTAGACCACAGACAAGAAGCAGGACGACTTTTAAGATAAGGAGGGATTATAATTCAATGTGAGGATATAAAGAGGGAAAGGAAAAGTTATGTGCAACATTGTCAACATTTTTGTAAGACCAGGTTTTGGCAAAAATGAAGCTAAAAAAATTGCAACTTTGATTGTGACTTTTTGAAAAAGGTGCCACATATTCAGTAATTTTAGGCTGCAACAATCACAAAAATCATCGCAACATCCTGGAGGGACTGAACCGTACAACCATCCAACGCCAAAGGATTCATTAACCTAATAGTCATGTTTTTGGTCTGAAGTTCCCAGCATGGATTTGAACCCAGGTTGTTGAAAGGCAACAGAGTTAGCGACCACACCACCATGCAGGCCCCATTTAAAAACAAGCAAGTGTTTAGAAAGAAAAATCAATTCTTCAGCACACAGGGAGCCAGTGAAGAGCAGGTAGAACAGGAGCGATGTGTCTTTGTCTGTGTGATCGACTCAGAAGACAAAAAAATTACGTTTCATAGCAGAACATGAAACACTGTTTGATTTGACATTTCTTTTTAGGAATGCTGCTTTTGAAGAGGGATCGGTTCTGCTTTGTTGACGTGTGAACATGTTTGGTTCAGTCTGGAGAGAACAGTCTGGAGACGCATTGTTCCGAGGGAATCCTCTGAGCTGGAACTTGCCCGATCAATACTTTTTTTTCCCCTCGCAACACGCCGCTCCTGATGGAGGAATGAATCAAAAGAAACATAAAAAAGGATAGATTTCCTTCTGCCATCTACCCATCCAGAGAGAGGATAAGTAGAGAATCTGAATACTTATGCATTTTAATCTTCGCCTCTGTGATACCATCCTGCAAACATAGTGCTCTAATGGCAGAAATGTGTGCAGCCACCTGCAAATGTTATGTTAATATGGTATGGGGTGGTTTGCAGAGACGCTACAGGGATTTTATGTAAGCATAAATCAAGAAGAGGGAGCAGATGGCAGATTGAAGTTGAGTTTTATCTCTCCCATCTTCCGGGATAACAAGGGGTTCAAGCCCAGATACCCCGCATGTTAGGATTTTTCCCCATATCAGCTGCAACACAGAAACCTTATCAAACGACACAACTGCATACAGCCATACTGTGACAGTTCAAAAAGGTGCATATTTTTGTTTGTCTGGCTGCAAACATGCATCTGCTCAGCAGCCTCTACATCCTCACACAGCGTCTGTGAAGCTACACGAGGCTGTGAGTGACAGCACCACAGGTCCAATTATCCCCATCACGGAGGGAAGAAGCTAAATGTTTTCCACAGCTGCTGGCAGCAGGTAGAGCTCTGATTTGTTCCAGTTAGAATTAAGCCTGGGGGGAAAAAAAAAAGATTCTGCAAGCTGTCCAAGGAAGCACACTGAGGATCAGCGAGACAGCTCAGCAACTGGGCAGATGAAATTCTGGGTAAAAATAGAAAAGAATGTGTGCTTTCAGAGTTAATGTTGCAAACTGGAAGGGAACTTACGTTCTTTCTCTAAATATTCATACAGTTTTGTTTTTTGCCTTCTGAATGTCTAATTCTGGACCACATTCATCACAAATCGCTGCTGCAGTCCTCCGAGGCTCATGTTTACAGAGGCTCACGTTGAAGTAGAGATATAAGGACCAAAATGATATTTACTTCCACATATTTACCTGCAAACAAGTTAATCCTGAAGATACAGTAAGAGTTGCAAGTAAACAAAAAAAACTACAACCATATGTGTCGAGGTAGGTAATGAATAAGAGTGGATACACTAGGATTTGCTGTGAAGAAAAGCAAAAAAATCAGGGAACAGATTAGGAACAACTTATTATTGTAGATTAACAAACCCATTCAAAACCCAAAAACACATGGAACACAAACTGTACATAGGAAATTGGTAGCTATTTGGTGATGTTAAAGTTAAATAAAATGTTATCACTATACTCTATTAAAAGTTCTTGGTGTTTTAAGCCAAATAATATCTGTGTTAATGTATGGAGTTACCTTCGTTACTCCTTGCTGTAACATTTAGTCCTCTCTATCTCTAGTACTGCCAAGAATGGAGGCAAACCATGAAATGAAATCTGTCTTGTCTACTGTTGCCCCCCGTTCTTGAGGAAAGCAGATTACATGCAATCCGCTGGCTTTCTTAGATTTACATTTTTTTTTACTGCTTTGCAATTAAGTGAGCCAAACTGTTATGTTTTGAGGCATTTTCCTGACCCACATGTGGAATTATGTACAAGACGCAGAATGTGAAATGGAAAGATTTATTTACAGTATTTGCAAGGAAGTAAAAAAACGATCAAGAAGGACTTTTCAGGGTCTGTGATTCTGCAGCATCTAGAAGAGAACGGGGGGTAAGACTGGGCGAGGAGTATGGATGATGAATGATTGAACACAGATTGAAAATGTGATGGCTTACAGGTGGATTGACAGTGTGGAGGGAGGAGTGAGGATCCTCATGGTGGGATGTGCATGGTAGTCTGAAGGGTTTTGTCCGGAGGTGATTTTGTTGAAGGCTGAGTGATGCAGGATATGAACACGCAGAGGGCTGGAGAGCAGGCAGGCGGATAATGACTAGGATGATCTGTCACAAGGAGTTTTGTTGAGGGAGTCCAGGGTTTGAGTGGCACTTTGAACTTCAGGGTACACAACACATAGGATAATCTGGAGCAGAGGTAATACAATTATGTTTTCTGAATATTAAGATTCAGTAAAGCTACCTTCGGGGCTGCACAGTGGCGCAGTTGGTAGAACTGTTGCCTTGCAGCAAGAAGGTTCTGGGTTCGATTCCCGGCCCCGGTCTTTCTGCATGGAGTTTGCACGTTCTCCCTGTGCATGCGTGGGTTTTCTCTGTGTACCCCGGTTTCCTCCCACAGTCCAAAAACATGACTGTCAGGTTAATTGGCCTTTACAAATTGCCCCTAGGTGTGAGTGTGTGTGTGCATGGTTGTTTGTCCTGTGTGTCTCTGTTTTGCCCTGCGACATACTGGCGACCTGTCCAGGGTGAACCCCGCCTCTCGCCCGGTACGCTAGCTAGAGATGGGCACCAGCAACCCTCCCAACCCCACTGAGGGACAAGGGTGTAAGAAAATGGATGGATGGATGGATGGATGGATGGATAGATGGATGGATAAAGCTACCTTCACACAGGCAAATGCAACCCAATAACGTTCCTTTCATCCCAAAAAAATATTCTGATTCGAGCCACTTTCATTTGTGGTACTAAATCAAAAAAGTATCTGATGGTTTTCAAAGCGTCTTGATTCTGAACGGTCATCATGTTGCATTTAATCTGACATTTATGTCATTGACGTGAGACATGCGTCATAATAATATTATATATCAACAGCAAACTTCCTTTTTTTATCAGTTTAGAAGATAACCAGCATTGCTTGTGGGAAGACAGTCTCCAATACATCCTTGCTTGTTATACTATACAGTCTGAGAGAAGGGCCTGGAGTTCAGCTTGGAACTTCAAATAATCAGAGTATCAAAGCAAGCAGGGATCTTCTTCTATCTCATGCATATCTTATAGTTTCCTTAAAGAAAAATGTTACAAATTACATTTTGAGTTTTTCTCAGCATCACTGTGAAAATCTAACTGATGCAAACCAAAGTCAAACACTCGAACTGTAAGCTGTATGTTTGGGATTCTTCTACTTTGAATTACATCACACAGCTTATCAACACCGACATAAAGAAATGGCAGCTCAATGATTTGATGTCAAACAAGTTTCACTCTGTGCCACAACATACAACTACACACCATTTATCTAGTGAGAATAGGGACAGAGTTAATTTAATAAAATGTTTATTATCTTGCTAAAAACAGCACAGTTAGCAATGCATGAAATTAAGCAAAAACTTTGAGATTTAAAATCAAGCCTTAGGTCGTGTGTGTGACTTTTGCATTATGTTTCTACTGACAAAGGTAAATTATCACTCTGCTGCGTCTATGCTCACAGGAGGAGTGCATTGTTTTTTTGAAGCTGTTCAAGTGTTGCTGATAAATTCATGATGATAAAACTGCAGTGTAGAACAGCTTTACTGCTCATCTCCACACTCCTTTCTGCTGCGGATTTTACTGAAAAGGAAGCACACAAAACATCCACTGCTGTTTGAAACACAGGATGTACCCTCAAATCTGCCCAAATGACCCTTTACGAGATGAGAACATTTTCTTTTCCTCATCACTTTACACAAAGCAAAACCAAAAAGGGGAAATATAATGACCCCATCAAACACTTCCTGAGATTTTCTGTCACAGGCGACACAATGAGAGACAACCAACCACTCGCTCCTTGACGTCACGGTGGGGCCATTAGCCACATTAATAACCAGGACCATAGGTTGAGGTTTGTGTCTTTCGAGGGACTCAATTGAAGACACTGCTGATTACGTCCTTCTGGTGTCTTTGTTTTTTTTTGCAGCTGTGGTGAATGCATGTGTCGCCTGCATTGTTGATTCCAATCGCACAAACCAGTTCCATCAATCCCGCCTGACACCTTGGTTGTGTGTGCTGACTGAAGTAATTATATTCTGACGTCAAGAGCCCAGAGCTAAATGTCAAGAGTAAAATACATAGGGCCAATAAATAAGCTCATGTCAAAGGGCAGGCTGGCAGATAAGATTGATATGGGTGTAATTTAAAGCTTGCATTGTGAAGAAGAGACTTCCACATGAGAACCTAACTATTTACAACAAAAGTATTTTTTATTGTTTTTGGTGTTAATTTATTTTTGGCAGAAAAGACCATTTCACCACACCTGCTACTGGTTTGTGACATGCGTCTTTGTCGTGCTAACGAAGGGAGCAAGATGGACAAAAAAATCCCCACACAATCCAATTACATATATATCATGTCATGTGAATTTTTTAAATGTAGTGAAAAAGTAAAAGCTAATTAGGCGTGTTTTTGTCTACTGGTTTGGAGTGAATCAAAAGCCCTCCCTCATAAAGACTCATAACTACTACAGCTGAATACCAAATAACTAATTAGAAGACAACCACATCAATGCTGCAACTAACATTTACTCAGTGAAGATGATTAATCAAACTGAAATGTTATCATATTGTGCAAAGAGCAAAAAAGAAAGAAGGTGGAAATCTCTGAAGGAAGGATAAACCGATATGGGGAAGTTGTCTAAACCAAAGAGAATATTTCTGGCCGGGAATGGAGTTAAAGATTTTCCTGATACAGATGAATACCTCAGATAATTGCAAGTTTTTCTTACAACATTTACAGTGATGCATCAGCAGATACTCTTGCGATCGGCTCCTGACCAGGAACTTGAAGCAAAATGTTTGGAATAATTAGTTTGAGTCATTGCATTGTCTTTTGTTCTGTTACCAAAACTTTGAAAGACAAAACTATTGATTAAAAAATGCCATCAGAAATCTCAAGTAAGGAAAAAGAGACACTGATGAGAATTTTTAAAAACACGTTTCGGGCTTCCGCTTTGAATGTAGCAGACAAGAGTTGCACCCGTCTTATCTTCTAACTCTCAGCGGGAAAATGTCAACACGTTTCTTCCGGAAACGCAATCCGTGAGAGATTGTGTCTCCCCTTTAGCTTTTCCAGCGTCAGATTAATAACATTCACCAGGTAGCATTAAACATTATCTACTCCCCCACATGTCTGCGTTTCCGTCTATTTGAAGCCACAGATACAGATGTCATTTACCTTCCTGCGGCAGCCGTTCTTTATATTTAGCTCTTACAAAACAACGTGGAGCAAAAAGAAAGTAATGGGCTAAATTATCATCACACAGTGCTCGCAGGAACAGCGGAGGAGTGCTTGACATTGAACCCGTGGCTCTATGGGTTCAGTTTGATGTTCTGTTTTTAGCTCAGCGAAAGGTATGACTAATATGATGACCAAACGGAAGCACTTTGAAAGGAAGTTTTGCAGAAAAGAAGAAAACAAGGCTCAACAAGGAAGGAAAGAAATAGTCCTATTTACCCCCGCAGCATTTCTTTGGACAGAAAGGAGGCAATCAGTCCTGCATCCGTTTGTTTCCCAGCTTCCCATTACGCAAGGAGTGCTGAAACAAGACTCGAGAGAGCAATCACTTAGGCACACAGACGCACAATCAGAAAAAAACTGGGACGAACTATACACACATATGCACATAAAAGACTGGGGGCATCTCATTTAGTGTTTTGAGAACGAAATAAGTGTTTTTTTCCCCGTCTAAAGATCTACAGAGAGTGGCAGGTGGATAAAAGGGCAGTGGAGTGGGTGGACTTGGCCAGCATGTGAGTGGGCTGGCACATGCCACAGAAAATACCTTGTGTGGACAAGAGCCAGTCACAGCCACAGTTTCTGAACAAACAAGGATGCACAAAACACAGTTTGGTCCTCTGCAGCTTCATACACACACAAATATATATATATATATATATATATAAAGTGAATCTTCAGGATTTATATCATACAGTCACAACATATTGCCCATAATTTTGAGTTTTGCATACAGCTTATGAAAAACCAAACCACATTTTTTTCGCTTAAGACCAATAAAAATAATTATTTTTTTATTGCAGAAATACTATGTCATTGCAGTTAGTCAAGGACTCAGCCATTGATCATCTTCATACGGAGAGTAAGCTGCAAAAGAAAGTCAGCTGTTCACTGAGAATATTAAAAGTACTGTAACTTTTATATACAATAAATGTAAAACATGTTTTTAGGTATTTGTTTAAAACTGTCATCGTGCCATGATCAAGCTCCAAATGCTATCATTCCTATCTGAAGAAATACACCTCTGCTGATAAAAAACAACCAATCAAAGCCATTCTTAGTGCTGTCAATCATGCCTGTATATGCGCTATTCAGTGTCGTAATGGTAGAGAAGCAACTTAGAATTACCAGAAAACTGTTTATCTGTGGCCATGTTGACGATAATGAGCATACATGACAGGCTCTGACAGAGGCACATACATCAGCATGATTGACAGTGTTAAGATCCTCCTCCTGGCTCTGACTGGTTGTTTCTAACTGAGCAATGTATTCCTGCACCGATTCCTTCACTGATATAGCACTACCAATTGTGCCACTGATTAAAAACCATAAATGAAAAAGTCCAACCACTTTTTATTTGCCATGTCTTCTGAAAAAATACATTTAAAAAGATACTAATCATAAACAAGTAAAGCAAAACTATTCCAATTAAATATTTTTTGTGGACAGAAATTTTGTACAATGTATGCTTTCTTTTATAAATCTTGAAAATGTTTGTATGCTCAGTAGAGAGCTTTTGTTTTGTCTGACCTCCACTATAATGATTGCAAAGCTTATTATCCTACAACCAATAGATGTATTCCACTGAATAAAAGATGGGACTGGCAGCCTTCTGCCTAATGAAGTCAGGCGAACAAGGAAACAAACAGTATTTCAGTCTAACAATGATGCATGTTATGGTCTGTAAACAAGGTCATAATTGGATTAGCATCCAAAAGACAGATTTTGTTTAAAACATGCACAACATGCTCTCCAACAGGATATACTTCCTGTTGGAGAGCTGCAAGCTGAGTAATCACACATTTTTACTGTTGTCTCATTTAAATTAGAATTGTTGTAAATTTTTGCTGAATGCAAACATCTATTAAAAATCATGTTAGTAAATGTTCTTTGCTCTAATACATCTGATAGCCTCTGTAAGAAGATTTCTGATGTTCTCTTGTGCAACAGACAAAATCAGTCTTGCAACCTGTATTAAAAAGGAGTTGCTGAAGGCCAAATATGTGAAGCACAAAGAGAAAAACTAATTCAAGGCACTGGGAAAAAAAACCCATCTGTCTTTAACAGAGATTTACACACTCCTCATTAGCATGAATGTCATGATAATTTGAGTGCTCCAGTGATATAGTTGAATCATTGTTGTCACAATTTCAATAACTATAAAAAACAAGAATCAGATTTATACTATCCTAACATCATACCAAATATGTGTGCGTTTTGTGATGACCTCAGCGTTATGAGCACCACACTGACCAGCTGAGCATAATGTTGATGTTAAGAAAAACTTACATGATGTTGACAAAATTTCTCATATTCTAATGTTTTTCAAAATCAATATGCATACGCTGCTATCAATTGGCCAGTATGGGGATTGAACTCATGACCTCAGTGTTATTAGCACCACGGTCTGGCCAGCTGTGCTAACAGGCCATACATAATGAGTTTTCATTGATTTAAAAAAAAAAAACTTACACGATCCTATCACAATGAAGATTTATTTTAAAGAGTTGATTTTATTTTCCAGCAATATTTTAATTTGAAGTGTTGATTTTATTTTTCAGCATATTTTTTTATTTTAAAGTGATTTTTTTTTCAGAGGCATTTTTTTATTTTGAAGTGATGATTGAAAGGTTTTAGATTTCAATTGACCAGTATGGGGATTGAATCCATGACTTTGATGTTATTAGCACCACGCTCTGACCAGCTGAGCTAACCGGCCATGCATAATGTTGTTTTCATTAATTTAAGAAAAACTTGCATGATCTTACCACAATAAAGATTGGAGAAAAGTGTTCATATTCTAATGTTTTTCAAAATCAATATGCATAATGGTTTAATTTAAAACCTTCTACTATTTTGTAGTGTTAATTGGGCAGTGTGGGGATTGAACCCATGATGGCACACAATTTTATCAATAATAACTAGAGGAACGCTTTAATGTACTGTCATTTGTCCCAAACTGTTTTCTTTAGCAGAATAGAATGGTGTAGGATATGTGTCACAATAAGGGTGGACAAAAACCTGCTAGGTTGTGTGTAAACGTTTGATATCCACCGTTTATTCACAGTCAAGCCTTTTCCTTTTCCTTTGAGGTAAATGTCATGGTATCCATTTTGTCAGCTATGTTGCCACCACTGCATGACATGCCAACACCACTCTGAAACGCTGGAGGGGAAAAAATGAAATGGTCTCCCAATGAACCTGATGCAGTCTCGCATACAAGCGTACACGCAGGCATTGTGATTCTAATTAATTCTAAACTCATCATCTCTCATATCAGCATTAGGAAAACAGACAGCCATCCGATTATATAACTCAAAAACAAACTAAGAATACCTTCAAGTCTCCTAAACCTGCTGTGCATAATTATTTTCATCAAGCCTAGCCGTCACCACCTGCAGGTAAGAACAAAAAGTATTCCATTTATTGCCTGGGTAACATAAACTGCTGTTTTCTGTTGTGGAAAGAAAACTTCACCCGATTGTTCACTGAAATGTTTCAACATTACTTTAACTTTAAACACAGACTGTATGTAAACTGCCTGGAGAGGTAAATTCTTATGCATAACATGGTTCAGTACACTAACCCTAAAAAATTCGGCAACATTTCATGTTTTTGACCTAACTTTCGACCTTGGGTCTTACCATGTGACCTTCACCAGGGTATGTTTTCGAGCACCCTGAGTCGTTAGGAATGGGTCCCAGCTCGATGAGATACTGGGATCATGTTTTTCGGCGATAACTTTTTAACGGTGAGGTGTTTGGAGATGGGACCTGTATTTCCGTGCTCAGGGGGTCCTCCCGCGTCCGTAGATGTATAGATCATAGGGGGTCACCGGCCAAAAATTCGGTGAAATTTCGTATAATCTTCGTTATTTCTGCTTAGAGCGCCCCCCTCAGTCCATAGAAATTAGTTCCATTGGTTCATGGACCATTATGTCATACATTACATTATAGATTTGATAATTCTGTTCATAAATATCACCTAATAAATACTTACCTCTACTTAATGCTTACCTGTACTTAATAAATACTTACCCGTATCAAATACTTACCTGTACTTAATAAATACTTACCGTTATCCAATATTTACCTGTACTTAATATACACTTACTAGAGATGTGCCAATCAGGTTTTTTCCTGCCGATACCGATCGCATAATTTATTTTTTTTTTTTAATCAAACACTACCGGTTACATTATGTGGAAAAAGGAACCACAAATTCACCTTAATTTAGACAAAAACTTGTTTTTAATAACTTTTTCCAAGAAGAAAACTAAACAAAACAGGCATTGTGCAAATCGTACTGCTATCAATAATACTATCTTTAACAGACTGATAACATATGAAGGCTCTGAAGAGGCTAAATAATGCAAAGAGCCAAAATAAAACCTCTCAACATTGCCAAAAAAATTCAAGTATAAAACTTAACATTCAAAGGCAAATACAGGATCCATTGCAATAAACAATCCTGAGTTATTGAATGAAACCTTCCTGATAGCATGGTGGCTAGCTGATTACTGCTAGTTCTGAGTGGCTGTTTCTGACTGAGCGGAGTAATTATGCAGAACAGGGAGGAGATCGATTATTTTTTTAAGGATTATCTGTCTCATGTTAAGACAGCGAAAGTTTTAATACGTATGTAAAATGTATTTTTTTAGGTTAGATGCTGCAGCTTTAAGCAGAGGTTCAGTGTGAGAGTCACTACCAGGTGGAGCAGAAGCGGCGCTCCGTCTGTGAAATATTACTACCTGTAGCGCGTAGCAGCAGTTCAACAGCGAGAACAGAACCAGCGTCTTACATCGCAGCTCGAAGACTTAAATAATTTTGCGGATTATTTGTTTAGCTTTCTGAAGGTCATGCTAATAATCCGGGTGAGTGTTTGTAGCTGTGCGCTGCTTTACCTGCTATCTGATCCTCCATGTCTTTTTTACTGCAGTGAGCCTCGATGTAGCCAAACTCCGTCAAGTATGCCATTGTTTTTATGTCGTATTAGCTTCGTTGTGTTGATGCATTTTGACGTGCTTCACCCCACGTGCTTCAATGTTCCGCCGCAACACGCAAACTTCCCCATTCACTCAGTACGTCATAGTTCCACATCGCTTAGGATTTGTTGCTGCGCGTTGCGCAGTGTGAAGGAAAGAGACCAGCTGCACAGGCAGGCTGAGAAATGAGATGCAGGTCATCAGTATCGGCAACAAGAGCCAATGATCGCCGATCACTGATCATGCACTTTTTCACAAAAATCAGCCCGATTATGATTGGTGACCGATCGATCGGCACACCTCTAATACTGTACTTACCATAACCTAATATATACTCTCCATTACCTAACACTTACCTTTACATAATATGCCTTTTTATATCCAACCTGCAAAAATAAAAAGACAATGACATCAATTACATATTAAAAAAGACATGACATTACCCATAACGAAATTACACATACAAAAGTCAAGTTAGACTTATCTGCATGTCATTTGTCATTTTGCTCTAGAGCAGTGAACATCTCGAGACATTACTCTGCAAACACATTACAATACATATCATAATACAGAAAATACCATTTAACATTAAACAGCACTGTAGCGCACATAGGAAAAATTACATTACATCGCTTGACTTTCCAACAGTACACATCAACACTTACCTGCACATCATTTCTTGCTTCACTTTCAAACAGTACACATCAAAATACATTACATTACAATATACATTACGCATTACAATAGACATACACAACAACAGAACACATTAAACACTTTCTTTTTTGGACTTCTGTTGGGAATTGTCAGACACCATCATAGCCGAGTATCGTACTGATCTGTGGGAAGTTGGGACACTTAACACTGCTACCCTCGGTGAGTCAGTGTCCCAATTTCCTTCACTGCCAGCATTTCTGGAAGCAGACATTTCCATGTCGTTTTTCTTCCGCTTATCCGGGGTCGGGTCGCAGGGGCAGCAGCTTCAGAAGAGAGGCCCAGACTTCCCTCTCCCCAGCCACTTCTTCCAGCTCCTCCGGGGGAATCCCAAGGCGTTCCCGGGCCAGCCGAGAGACATAATCCCTCCAGCGTGTCCTGCGTCTTCCCTGAGGCCTCCTCCCGGTGGGACGTGTCGGGAACACCTCACCAGGGAGGCGTCCAGGAGGAACGCCTTATGATGGACACAAACTTTGGACTTGGTTTTCCCTGGTCTGGACGCGTGTCACCGGGGCCCCACTCTGGAGCCAGGCCTGGAGGTGGGGCACGATGGCGGGCTTTTACCCACGGAGCCCGGCCGGGCTCAGCCCGAAGAGGAGACGTGGGTCCCCCTTCCGATGGGCTCACTTAAGTTTTGCTACAATATCAATGGACTGGTGGTGGAGCTTAAGCGTGCCACGGCCCTCCAGGCTCTCATCCACTACCTCCTACTGCTCTGTATGCAGGTCCACATACTTCAAGACTGTTA
Organism: Poecilia reticulata; assembly: GCF_904066995.2. Classification (NCBI taxonomy): domain Eukaryota; kingdom Metazoa; phylum Chordata; class Actinopteri; order Cyprinodontiformes; family Poeciliidae; genus Poecilia; species Poecilia reticulata. The sequence continues at coordinate 28,539,530 of NC_088836.1, read as the reverse complement.
TGTCTTTCTCAAGAAGCGTGTGGACCTTACCAAGTGTTCCTCAGCTGGGCTGAATGCCTTCAAGAACAGCTGTGGGTACACTATTGGGGATGTGGACGGTGGCTACTATCTGTCCGTTATCTTTACCCCGAAGTGCCTTCAGGATCCGGATACTCGGCTCCTGAAAAAGAACCTCTTTCAAATATACTCGTGAAATGTTCGACACAATGGTCTTTGAGTTCCAGAAACTCCTGAAGGCACTGTATGGTAAAGATAAAGGCAGGCCAACTGTGATGAAGCAGGTATCTTTAAATACCAGTCAGTATCATGTCTTGAGGCAGTACCAGTTCTTCATTCTGGACCTCTTGGACAAGGCCTTGGCAAATACAGGCGAGAGCCACCTGTTGTCTCCTCGCCTGTATTTGACCAAGTTTGGACAAAAGGATAGACACTTTGGATCTCACGGATTTCGTAGATCCATGTGCTGTGGTCTCTCTGTCTGTCCACGTCTTTGCCCGAGAACCAGGCGTCCACCTATTGTTTTCACGTCACAGTCTCCTGGATTTGGTTGGCCCTCATGGATCCCTGTACTCTGTCCTTGGGATCCATGAGGCCACCATTTACCAGAGTGACCTTGACCATAGAAAACTGGCCCTCGACCAAACATTGGTGGACGCTCTTGGTGACTCGGGCAAGCTGACTTTCCTGCAGATGTATGTGGACAGTCCGCACGTCCACATACAGATGCCGTACAGACATCCTGTCAGCGGAGCGGTGGTGACCTGCCGGTTATCCCACTCTCAATTTCAGCGGGCCTTGCTCTCGAGAGCTAGGAGCTACATCAACCACATGGAAGACCTAAAGGACAAAATGGAGCTCCAGCTTGCCCTTAGGGTCGAGCAGGTCCGCAGATTTGAGGGTGGGGTACCGGCCGAGCTTGTCCCAAAGAGCTTCTTTTGCAGTTCCGCATTAAGAATGCTCTTTGTGGACAACGCTCTGGTCATCCCGTTTCAAGACATCGGGAGTGACCATGGGCTCATGGTCACACTTCAGAGGGTCCTGAACTTTTTTGTGGAGGGACTGCAGGTACTGTACTCCAGCAGTGAGGGGGTGGCGAGGTATGACGCCTGCTGGAAGTCATTCCAGTACGAACTGGCTTTAGAGGAGTACTTTTACGGGCGTCCTCCATCGCCATCTGACTTCCAGCTGAGCGACAGCCTCAGGACCAGCACGGTCAATCTGAAAAGCCTCACACACAGGAGGGGCTTTATCGGGTTGGCCCTCACTCAGCCGCTAGTGCCGGTGAGGTCCCACCCCCTCTTCACCACTGGACACGGAATGCGCTCCAGACAGTTTGTTTGGAGTGCATTTTCCCCCTGTGCCAGGTGCTGGAGGCAGTCCCAGCTGTTCTGGGTGCTGCACTGGTCCACATGTTACTCTGCGACGTCTTCAGACAGAATGATGACATCCCATACAGTACTCTCAAGGATGAGAAATCCCCTGGGAGACTGAGTGGGAGCAGAGGACCTCAGCAAAAGAACAGTTTCCCTGCGCCCCTCACCTTCGGCCGAGCAAGAGAAATCGTAATCCAGTCCGGTTAAGACCCACATAAGTAAGTGCCTGGTTGCGGGCTTCCTGGCACACGGACTACGATTTTTCCCTGCCGTGAAGTTTCGGGACTTTCACAGGGCACACAAGTTGTTCTGGAACTGCCGGGATTACGTTGTGCTCGAAGGTGAGGGGTTTAATGTCCAACTGTCCCAGGTTGCTACAGCCACCCTTCAGGTGTGTACCGAGGTGGTGAGGCGGTCACTTAGCTACTCCAGGAACCTGGAGAAGTACCGTGACCATGGCATGCCATGGTTGGTCAAGGTACTTCAAAGGGTTCCGGAGAAAGTTGATGCCGCCTCAAGATACACAGCTTTGCCAGCGTTATCGGGATGATCATGAATGGGGACTATGTAGATTATAAATATCTACAAAGTCTCCTTTATGAGATGACTCCCACTAGCCAGGAAGTCCTACAGAAGTGGAAGATCCACTCGCAGTTTAGCCTGCCGAGGGTTTTCAACTTTATGGTCTGGAAGCTTCACGAGGACATCCCTTACAGGCTGCAGGACCCGAGAAAGCCAAAATTCAAGCCTCCCCAAGAAGCCCCAAATGAGGAGCCTTACGAGGACGTGCAAGAGATTGAGGAAGAAGATGACCTCAAACCCAAGAACCGTACCTGCTAATAGCAGGAAAGGGTGGTCAGAGGCCTAGGAGGAACTCATCAACCGCAATCCCAAATTGCCAATCAAGCAAGCGTATGCCTTCTATGTCCGTTTGTGCATAGAGCAGGACATATCAATACGCACGAAGGATGTGTTCAAACTTAAAAGATGGCGGTTGATTGGGAAAAGGTGTTAAGAGTTTGTTCCACCATTTCACAAAGGCTAATAAGAATATCAGGTCTCATATTCTTATTAGCCTTTGTGAAATGGTCAAATCAGCTGGACCAAAATCATTTTGTTTTAAACCACATAGCCATAAAAATGTACATACCATACTAAAGAGGGTCATGTCGATGTCATTTGTAACAAAATAATTTCAATCTAGAGACTCAAACGGAGAAAGAAAGTGATTAAAAGAGTTTGACAAAATGAACATGAAAATAAAAAGTTCTTTGGCGTTCAGGCCCCGGCCGGGGACGTCGAGCTGGACTTCGATAAGCTCGATGAACATTCCTGAAGCAGCATAGGAATGTAGGAAAACTATGGAAAACTTCATTGTGATTCATGAGAATAAAAGATTAGGCTTACGACCTTAAGATATGACAACTGAGAATATTGCCATCATATTTCAGGTATGTTTGTGTTTTTACTTTTATTCAGATGCATTTGTTAAGAGTTGTAATGTAAAATACAGAATCGCAGACTTGCTTTTTAAACTCAGGCTTGCTTGCTTAGACATTGGAAACAATGCCAGTGTGGCTAAAAGCATTTCATCTGTCCCATATACAAAAAGAGAGTATCTATTTGACGGATGACAGAAATGTTGCAATATTTCCCTAGGGTGATGGGGACTTCAATGGACCTTACCAAGCTCCACCCAGAAACACCCACGTTGCTGCATTCCTCACAAACAAAGCACAGTGCTTAGTTTCTATGTAAACATGGCGTCTTTCATTTCGACTGACTCTCTGCAGAGTATTTCTAAGTCTATTAGTTTAGCATTTCTGCCGGATTTTCACAATACATCAGCCACAACAATGGACAGGCGAACCAACAAGTTCATGTCATCTTTTTGGACGACATCAAGGTGTTTGAGCCACGCGATGCCTCCAACATTGTGCGCATCACAGTGAAATGCTACCAGTCGATGAGGAAAACAGCAGATCCTCACACCCTCAGCATACAGCTGTGGACAAGATCACTGATGCCTATTGTTCTTGCAGGGCTGGGTAAGTCGAGCATTCGTGGTTTTGAGGGTTACTTTTGAAACCAGTGATTTCTTTTGTTGGCAAATGTTTGAGTGTCCCTAGGCCTGATGCTAGCGTAGCTAACACGATTACAGTTTATAAAAAAGCCTTTTCAGGTAAAATAAAATCTTAAAAGCATGTCAGATACGGTACACATTGCATATTGATCTGTTCAGCTAACGTAAGACTGTGTAACAGACAGGCTTCAAGGTGGAGAAGTTGTATCGGTACTGCCATTCTGCTGTACTTGGCTAAAAGGTTTTCATAATGGATGTATTTATTATTGACTCTTTTTTCACTCACTAAACACAAAGAAAGCAAAGCAATAAAACTTACACCAGCACACACTCCTTTGTTTTTATTGATCCTACGACGGTTGAGCTGCAAATGCGGTCGTGCACAAGCTTTGATCCAAGCAAGGCATTCCGTTTCAGATTTTGGAAATCTGTGAATTTTAGTTCTACTAATACGATCAGGATACCTGACATTGCCTGTACAGATACCCACTGACAATGGAGAACCCTTCTTTATCGAGTCCTGACGCTAAAACTTTCTGCTGGTCTGCTCGTCCACCATGTACATTAGCATGTGTTTAGTACTGTAGCTTGTGTTTGTGAGACGGTCAAGCACGTGGTAGCTGCGCTGTGACGTAAAATGGGCATTAGCCAATGAAACGCGGCCCCTGTGGTAAGGTCTATTCCCTGGAGCTTAATCATCGCGGACATTATGAGGTGCATGGCATCCCAGTAGAAATACGGACTATACACCTTCAAGGGATCATCCTGCCCGTTTGTTTCCAGAGGACACTCGGACCAGTTATTGGTTCCTCCTACCCACCTCCACGGGCCACCACGACCAGGAAATTTCAGAGGTGATTAAATATTCTCCTTTATGAAACATGCTCTTACAACCTCTACAATGCTTAAGATGCTATAAAATAGCATTGGCTATTGGCTTTCCCAATGCTAAGCCTGTAAAATTAGCAGAGAAGTTGAAAACATGTTGGAAATCTTTCATAGTTAAGTTGGACACCACATGGTGTTTTTGTAGTGTATCTCTAAAAAAATTGGATCACATGATGGTTAGCGCTATTGACTTCAGTTTTGACCTATTGTGCAACTACAAATTATATATATATTGTAAGACATGGGGGGAAAACACACTCCACCCGGCCGCTGAGTCCGGAGCCAGGCTCTGAAAACTCCGGAGCACATGTCAAAGAAGCCTAAATTTGGATTAACTGAGTGGATAGATGAAGCTATGAGGGCTACTTTCTAAAAACATCTTAAAACAACTTTTTGTTACAAATTAATAGTATATTTACCTCAATTTACAGCTGCTGATGGCGCAGGCTGGTATGGATTTTGGTTTTCCAAACGAAAAAATTAGTCTATTTTCGCTTTTTAATTTCAAACAAAAAAACGAACTGTCTGAAAATACACGGACCCTGGAGTATTCTGATGAGCGCCACCTGTAAGAGAAAATTACCATCCGAGGACGCATAGGGAGCCTTATAGAGATAAAAACACCACCCAAAATTTTAAATAAAATATAAGGGCTATTTTGGGAAATTAAGCACCTTTTTTTAATTTAAATTGAGCTGAAAACCTGCAGAGGGGGAGAAGAGGAGGTTGCCATGAAAAGGAAAACACAGTGAAGAGTCAGGTGAGCTAACCATCCTATTATTTGTTTCCATCCTCATAGGATGGGTTTAACTAAAATTTTGGCATCTAACCCAGACTCACCCTTCTACAAAACGCCCCAGATTACTATTATGATTTTAAATATTAAAGAAGACAATTAGCTGGGACTTGAGAGACGAATAGAAAAAAAAAAACATGATAAAATTAACCATATTTTTGTGTGACAAAATTAACCATATTTGAACAAAATACAATCACAGAGAGCCAGTCATATTTTGAGAGGTTATGCCCTCCGAGGAAATGAGTCCCCATTCATTCTTCATGTCCTTCCGACCACCCAGTTTTTCAAAGGCCCAAAAGTGGCCGTCCGTAACAGACAAGGTAAAGGCATTGATAAATCCAAATCATCATGTGTGATGGTAACAGTGCTTGGCTCTGGAAAACCCGAACAACTCTTTCCGTAAGTTTATTTGTTTTTTCACTACATAAACAATTAGAACCAAAACCAGAATTCGTTATGAGCCAAATAGAGCAGAAAATGTCCGAACAGCTAGCCAAGAAACCATAGTCATGAACCGCTCTATTGTCAAGTAAGTCCGCCATTGTTTACAGTTGGTAAATTTTGCAGAAGTAAAAAGTCAGATGTTTACTTCATGGTTACCAGAAAATACGCTCATCTCTTAGCAAGAGATTAACAACAACTATTGGTGAATACAAGATTTCTTCTGCTCTTTTGAAATACTACTTATCTTATACTTCTTGCTTTTAAACAAGAATTGTGCATTTGTTTAATTTAGCAGAAAAGTGAAAATGATTTGATTTACGCTTCGTGGCAGTTTGTTAGTGTAACAGTTGTGGAATAAATCACGTCAAGTAACCAGGATTTGCATCGATTTATTCCTGTTTAAAACAAAAAACATGTTCAGCAGTAGCTCCTGGCTCTGGCTTTCCCACACACACCTTTACCATCCAAAAGAACAAAAAAAAATAACCATGTTGACACGGTGAACTGGATGTCACCAACGTGGGATTTAAATGCCCAGGACAGTGTTGTGCTAAACATCAAAATGTTATGAGTTGAGCAGCATACTTTATGAATTTTGAATATTTTAATGTACAAACAGAAGACAGCTCTGTGCACGTACCTCTTCCCAGCGCAGCTTGGCGCGAACTGAGGAGGGCAGCTGGAACACACAGAATGTGACACGGAAACAGGAAACAAGAAAATAAAAGCTTCTCCACCAAAATAAAATACACTTCGAAAACCAAGAAAAAACAAATATATATAGATAATGGGGATGGATTTGGGGCCACATTAGGATCCAAAAATAAAAACAGCTTTAAACAGAAATAACCCACTGCAGAGCAAAGGCGACAACAATCATGTAAATTCAACAAAAGGGTGTTTTGAGAAGGTTAATCAGAAAAATAAAAAATAAAATTAACTAGGCTACATTAGCAGGAAAAAACCCGTTAATCTCTTAACACCAACTTAATTATTGTATATAAAACATAAGCTTTTTTAAAATACTGTTTATCTGCTTAGACAAAATAAATTTATACTAGGTATATTTTGCCAAAGTAAAACCAGATTTTTTGATTGGTGCATTCAACACAAAAGTAAAAATCTGATTTATACTTCATGGCAGTTCGTTACCAGAAAACGCATTCATCTCTTAGGAGATTAACAGCAAAAATGTTATTGTTCCAAAAACATAAGATTTTTTTCTGCTCTGTTTAAATATTACTTATCTTGCACTTCTTGCTATTTAACAAGAATTGTCCAATTGGTGAATTTGGCAGAAAAGTGAAAATGTCCTTTTTTTCATTTTTCAACGCAAAAGTAAAAATTTGTGGCAGTTCGTTACCAGAAAAAAAAACGCTCATCTGTTAACACCAAATTGATTATATTTTATAAAATATGAGCTATTTTGAAATACTGCTTATGTGCTTAGACACAAGAAATGTACAGTTGGTAAATTTCGCAAAAGCAAAAAAAAAAGTAAGACTTTAAATTTGTGGCACTTGGTTACCAGAAAACAAGCTTATCTCTTAACAGATTAACAAATATTGTTATTGTTCAAAAAGCATAAGATTTCTTCTTAGCACACAGAGCACACAAAATTGCTCTTTTGAAATACTACTTGTACTGAACATGAATTGTGCATTTGGTGAATTTGGCAGAAAAATGAAAAAAAATATATATATATATATTTTTGTCATTGGTGGTAAATATATTATGAAACAGACATTCAGCACAAAAGTAAAAATTTGATTTATACTTCGTCGCAGTTTGTTACCAGAAAACGCACTCATCCCTTAACTCAAAATTAATAGCAAGTAATATTATTGTTATTAAAACATAAGCTCTTTTGAAATACTGTTTGTCTGCTTAGACACAAGAAATTTACAGTTGGTAAATTTTGCAAAAGCAAAAGTCAGATGGTACTTGGTTACCAGAAAACGAGCTCATCTCCTAGCAACAGATTGACAACAAATATTGTTATTGTTCAATAAACATAAGATTTATTCTGCCCTTTTGAAAGACTACTTATACTTAAGAATTGTGGAGTTGGTGAATTTGGCAGAAAAGTGAAAATGTTTTCTTTTTGTTGTTCATTGGTGGTACATATATTATAAAATAGCAGACATTCAACAAAAAAGTAAAAATCTGATTTATACTTCGTGGCAGTTGGTTACCAGAAAATGTGCTCATCTCTTAGCAACAAGAGTTGATGAATTTAAATAGATAGTGTTAAGAGAATAAAAATAAAAACTTCTGACTAGTTATACACAACAACGATCCAACAAAGACGGAATTTGTGTTCCGTTTTTGTTGGATCGTTTACACGTTCTAATTACGATCTGTGTTTACACAGTAACGGTACACATTGAAAACGTGTAATGCTGTCGCTGCACCTAGTTGGTGCTAGGTTCTTAAGGCGTTTTCGCACTGCAAGGAACGGTACGGAACAGTTTCAAAGTAGGGCCGACCGTGTTTGCATTAGAACTTCCGACCGGTTCCACCTGGCTCCTCAGGTCGGCCAAGCGGTGTTGCTTAAGCCGTTTTCTCACTGCAGGGAACGGAAAGGAACGGCACGGCACGCTTTGGTACGGTTCCACCCATACTGCAGCCCTGTTTTGTTTGCATATAACTGAGGGTGCCATCGAAGCTGTACCTGACATCATTATTCTTGAAACTAAACAATGATTTCGATGCAGCGGCCGAAGCCTTTTCCTCAGAGATGCAGCGGAAAACTTTCTCTTTCCTCATTGACCGATCTCGTTCATTCTGTACTTGGTTTATCAGGGAGTAAACGGAGGAAAAAAATTACCTCATCATGGGACCAGGTAACAGCAGAATAGAGGGGAATTCATCGCAAATTATAATAATAAAATATTAAAAAGAGTACTCTTTACAAAATACAGTAAGAACAGTTTAGTGAGAGCCAGCTAGACCTGATCAATGGCTGACTCTAAACCAAATCAGCTGCTGATTCTAAGCAGCACCGCTTGGCCGGTGTTCTGTCAGATGGACATACTCTGTCAGGATAGCACACATGCAGTGAGTACGCATGCCCGCACATGCGCAATAAGAAGTCCAACCATCAGTGGAGTTGTCAGTTCAGCATACGCAACAAGTTATGACAAAAATAAGTCATTAAATTGTTTAGAATATGACATAATATGGTAACTAGATAGCTATACATGCGTTGTCGTGGTTTCAAAGTGTATTTAAAGCAGGGTCTACCTGCAGCTGCAGTCAACTACAACACACGCCCGTGTAAAACTCATTAACCTACTTAACCGCTAAGTCACGATGCCATATCCTTGTGACTACCGGTAGTTCATTTTTGTCCTCTGTAGAGGACATTTCTAAATTTGAATATCTCCCACCCCCTGCATTCTACTGAATTAATTCCTTTTGGTATCTACAGAGGACATTTAGGGTTTTTCAATGATACCACATGTGAAGGGGTGGGGCTTTGTACCTTCCTTTTCCTCATTCAGAAAAATGGCGTCCATCACAACAAGCACATTTTATGGAAAGAGAAAAAGTAAGTGCATAAAACTTTATTGTGCAAATTAAAAAAAAAATTGTTGGCATATTCTAAATAAGTCTCTTAGGAGCATATTAAAACATTATCGTACTATTTAAAAGTTCCTCTATTTTGTTCTGGGGTTTTTTCAAATGACAAGAAAGGTAGTCGTTCTCAGATGCAGAGAGAATTTTACTGCGAATTACTGATGGAGACTCAGATATTGAGTTGTCTGATGAAGAAGGGGAAGATGCAGTGTTTCAGGCAGAAGCAGAGGAAGTTGATTCAGAGTTCCGAGGATGAAATTCAGGCAGGGCAAGCAGATGGAGAGTCAGATGAAGAAAGACAGTTTACATCTCAGTCCAGTAGGCGTCCTGTGTGGAGCCAGAATACAAAGTACACCTTGAGTTTGTATTCTAAAATTCTTATTTTTTCTCTAAAAATTTATACTCATTTTCATTTTGGTTTTTTTTTTCCTTTGTTTTTTAAAGATTCCAGTTCCAACACAGTGATTCTACCATCATTCAGAGCAATGATGCCATGACACGCCAAAACTGGACCCCAATGGATTATTTTAAGCAGTACATTGATGACTCTGTGTTTGAAGTGATGGCCCTATTCACAAATCACAAAACAAGCGTGAAGTCCTTGTGTCTGTAGCAACATTAAATATCACTCCTGAAGAACTGAAGACATTCTTTGGGAATTCTATTTACATGGGCTGTCTAGGATACCCAAACATTCAAATGTATTGGGCCTCAAATGCCAGAGTTCAAATTGTGGCTGAATCCATGACCAGAAATCGGTTTTACAAACTTAGAAACTCCATCAAGATCGTCAATGACCTTGATGTTTCAGATGATGAAAAAAAAAGTGATTTCTTGTGGAGAATCAGGCCCCTCTTGACCAAAGTAAGGCAAGGATGTTTGAGTCTACCTAGAACAGGAAAATTGTGCATTGATGAACAAATGATTCCATTTACTGGTCGATGCCCAGTGCGCCAGTATATACAAGGCAAACCACATCCAACTGGGTTGAAGGTGTTTGTCTTGGCTGCACCAACTGGACTAGTCTTGGACTTTGTAGTCTATCAAGGTAAGACTACCTTCCAAGTTACAGGAGGAAATGGCATTGGAGAAAAAGCTGTTCTTCATTTGGCAGAGTCTTCCTCAAGGAACCCACCTGTTCTTTGACAGGTTCTTTACAACAATCAACCTCCTTGATACCCTGATGACAAAAGGATTAACAGGAACTGGAATGCTCATGAGCAACAGGGTTCCAAAGGACTGTAAGATCATAGAGGATAAGACCTTCAAAAAGAAAGGAAGAGGTGAATCAGAGATGGTTGTCAGACAAAACCCTCCTGAAGTTGCTGTCATAAAATGGTTGGACAACAAGCCAGTTGTCATGGCATCCTCTGCTTATGGCATTGAACCTCAGGACACACACAGAAGATGGCCCAAGAAAGACAAGATTTGTCCTGGTGTCAAGGCCACTGGCAATTGCTGAGTACAACATCAATATGGGTGGCGTGGACTTGTTTGACCGAATGTTGAGTTTCTGCAGAATGGCTTCTCGCACTCGGAAATGGACAGTGCGTGTAGTTTTCCACTTTTTTGACCTGGCAATCACCAACTCATGGCTTCAGTATAAGAGTGACTGCCAGTTTCTGGGGAAGAAACCACTGAAGTTTCTTAACTTCAAACTGCTCCTTGGTGAGGAGTCGATTACTCGGGCCCAAGCAGGAATCGGAAGTGACAGTGAAGATGACTTCAGTCCTCCACGTCAAAAGTGGAAACCACAGCCAAATGCAAGCTCTGAGACGCTACGGTACCATCCATCTTCCAGAGATGATGGACGAAACACATGCGTCAAGTTGTCGCAGATCTGGCTGCACAAGCAAAACATATGTGATGTGCACAAAGTGTTCCTTTGCGTTTCCAAGAAGGAATTGCTTTTTGAATTATCATAGCAATTAAGCACGGAAAAGCAAAACAACTGTGATGATGGGCAGTTTTGTTACTTATGTTGATGTCTCGATATTTTCTTTTTTGGACAAACTGGTTGCCATGAAGGTTAAGTTTTAAATGTATGGCGTTCTAATGTCCACTGTAGTGGACACATGATATTTTAAAAATAAAAACTTATTTTCCAAAAAAAATTTTTCAGTATTCTTAAAGATTGTGGAATCAAAAAAAAAAATGGCGATTGGACAATATTTTTTTTCCTGGTAGTCAGGAGGATATAACTGTTAATATCTATGTTGCTGATTAAATAAAATCATATGGTAATGACAGCGTTTACATGTCTGAGCTTAAGCGTATGACTATCTGACAACGTATGCTGATCTGACAGAACACCGGCCCGATTGGAACCACAGCTCTTGCGGTTCCAAGGGGCCGGGTGGAACCGGGTCGGAAGTTCTAATGCAAACACAGTAAAACGGCTTTAGAATCAGCAGCTTATTGATTTAAGTCGTTTGCGCACTGCAAGGAACTCCACCTGTACTGCAGCCCTGTTGTGGTTGCATATAACTGAGGGTGCCATCGAAGCTGTACCTGACATCATTGTTTTTTAAACTAAACAATGGTTTCGATGCAGCGGCCGAAGCCTTTTCCTCAGAGATGCGGCGGAAAACTTTCTCTTTCCTCGTTGACCGATCTAGTTCATTCTGTACTTGGTTCATCAGGGAGTAAGCTGCTGATTCTAAGCAGAACCGCTTGGTAGGCCCGATTGGAACCACAGCTCTTGTGGTTCCAAGGGGCCGGGTGGAACTGGTCGGAAGTTCTAATGCAAACCCGGTCGGCCCTTCTTTGAAACCGTTCCGTTCCTTGCAGTACGAAAACGCCTTTACAGTCAGCCATTGATAGTTTTGCAGTCAGCCGTTTATCGGGTCTAGCTGGCTCTCACTAAATTGTTCTTACTGTATTTTGTAAAGAGTGCTCTTTTTAATAGTTTTATTATTATTTTTAATTTGTAACGACCAATATTCTGATTTTCTGCCAAATAATATGTTTGGCAGAAAATATTTAATAAATAGTATTTATTAAATATTAATAAATAATATAAATAATAAATATAAAAATACCAATAAAGCACGTTAAGCTTGTTAACAAGTAGCTTGTAGGCTACTGATGTTGTTTATGTTCAGCCATGTAGACTCATTTTGCCCCCATTTTAAATGTATTTTCTTAACAATAGATAGATAGAAAACACGCTCATCTCCTAGCAATAGATTGACAACAAATATTATTGTTAAAAAAACAGAAGATTTTTTCTGCTCTGTTGAAATACTACTTATCTTCCTGCTATTTGTGAATTTGGCAGAAAAGTGAAGAAAAAAAATATGTGCGTGTGTCAGAGGTTGCGCTAGACTTTTTTGTTCTTTGTCATTTTGACCAATATCCTCCTGACTACCAGTAGTTCATTTTTGTCCTCTGTAGAGGACATTTCTAAACTTGAATATCTCCCTCCCTCTGTATTCTACTGAATTAATTCCTTTTGGTATCTGGAGAGGATATTTAGGACTTTTCAATGATGCCACATGTGAAGGGGTGGGACTTTTGTACATACCTTTTTCTAATTCATAAAAATGGCATTTATCAATAACACATTTTATGGGAAGAGACAAAGTAAGTGCATAAAACCTTTTATTACCTTACAAAGACTGTGGAATTAAAAAAAAATGGTGATTGGACAATATTTTTTTTTCTGGTAGTCAGGAGGATAGGATAAAAAAAAAAAGGTTATGTTCCATTTTTACCCGTCAAATTATAACATTAACATAGCCTATGTTAATGTAGTCATATTTTTATGTGGTTTAGTTAATATTCATCCAGTTGAACCGTGAATCCAGATCCCAGAGAAATCTACGGTAGTTAATTGGACAGTTGGATCTGCCTCAACCAAACTGATCCATTGAACTTTTTTATTTACCCTGTGTGGCACTTTTATGAGGATTTTTAATTTATTTATTTTTTTAAATTATTTTTTTTTGCGTGGTTTCACTTCCCCGAAACGGACCGATGTTACATCTGCCGTGCTTCTGAGCGCCACTCTCCTTCTGGGCGCGGGAGGGTACTGTCTTCAGCTCCATTTGTTAAAACCACAGGATGAGTTAAGTTTAATTCTTTGCAGAGCCACGTACGCAGTCGTATGTTACGACCTAATTACTTTTATTTATTTCCTCAATATAAACTGCCCACTCCTCTGTTTAGACTAAATGGATTCAACATTGCATTCTCTCTAGTTTTCTCTGGTCTGTAATGGAGACTTGAATTAAACGCGCCATTTCTACCAAAGAGGAGGTCCTTAGGTCCTTAGCCCCAACCTGACGTACCTTCCTTCGAGAGGTGGGGGGATTTGGAGGGGGGCGATTTATGTTTTCGCATCCACCTGAATAATGTGTAGTTGCGCCACTGCTTGCATGTGTACCAGTCAAGGGTGTTAATCATAATCTGTCAAATGACCTACAGGCTTTAAGTTTTCCTGTCGTTTAAAAAAATAACCAGTCAAATACGGAAAATATTCCATCAACGCAACCTCTGATATATATATATATATATATTTTTTTGCTAAGGTAGTTGACAATTTTCAATAATTGATCATCACAATTAGCCAGAGTAATTGTCAGCATATCCTGAAATCCATGTACTTGTCAGGAAGTTTGTTTGAAATTATTTTATAACCTTAAAGAATGGTGTGAGCTTTTTCAAATATATTCATAGTAAGGTATGAGGTAACCCTCTAGAAAGATAAAAGGAAAAATATAAATTTCTCATACACAATTCAACATTTGTCTTTAGGTGTTTAACACAGCTAGGATGAAAATTGATCTCTTGGTTAATTCACCCTTACAAGAGCAGACTTGTCAGATTTATCTGCTTCAGCGACACGAGACAGATGAGTTGGATGGGAGCCGAAGAACTCAGTTGGGTACATATTGAAGGGTTGAGCTGTTTAATATTCTGCTTCAGAGAACAGAGAACAGACAGTGCCAGTGTCTGTGAGACTCAGACAGTGAGTCAGTAGCAGCATGCCTACATTGAGACTGAAATTAGAAAAGATGCTGCATATTCTGTAGGCTTTAAATCAGGTTTATGCATATGCATTTTCCCAGATGCACGGTCTTTTACCACGCATTTTGCTCCGTCAGGCACACTCCTTCTTTGATGTGCGAGCGTTAAACTCTCCAAACTTTCACACAGCCCTGCCCTTCTGCAGCACCTCTGTCCCTGCACAGAGGGTGCATAAAAACCGTATTCAACTGGATTTCAAAATTATTTTTCATTGCTACTGAAATCAAAAGAAATCAGGTCACTTAAATAATCGCTAACTGTTGCAAAGGTGCTTTTTCAATGTGTACTAGGAAAACCAACAATATGTGCAACAGACTGAGGACTAAGAGAAGGAAAATGTTTTGCAAACACATCATCCATACAATTTATCACATAAAACATAATTTATGTTATTTATTCTGAGCATCAACTCCCTTCAGTTCGAACAAATAAGATGCTGATCCAGCTCAGTTGCCTGGGAGATTTACTTTTGGCCCCCAAGAAAAGGCTGGTAAAAATAAGATAAATGGAGACGTGGGAGAATCACAAATATGAGAGGGGATTTGCCTTACCTTGATTTCAGAACTTTTGAAGTTCATGAGTAAGCTATGTCTGTGCTACATTTATTTACTACAGTTGCATTTTCAACCGTTTCCAATCTGGTTTCAAAGCACTCTCTCAATTAAATTTAGATCTGGATCGTTACTGAGCCATTCTGAAATGCAAAAATGCTTTGATCAAAAACTTTTCTTACTTGTCATATAAAGACTACATTAGTTTGTCAAATAACTTATTAATTTGATAGTATAATTTATGTGCCATATGAAATTAAATATATGAAATTTCTTAAGTATTTATTTAGAAAGTGCAAGAAAATGAAGAGGTAGGAGGCAGAACAATGTCATGGCCATACAATGCAACCCTCAGGACAATCAGAGTTTTTAGAAACAATATGAATAATTTTCTATTATAAATTAATAACACTTTGATAGCTGTTCTAAAGCAACTTAAGAATGAATGAACATGAACCGGAAGTGGTCTGGTTTCACCGCAGCAACCACATTGGACGTGTCGAGAGGAAAAGAATCAATGATAAAAAAAATACTGAAGTGATTCAGTCTTGCTAACAGCAGAATTTATATAGAGGTTTGCAATACCGGATTTTATCTTGATTTTACACTTCCTCTTATCGGCAAACTAATTTGCGTCATCAGTTAAATACTTGTGTGGAGCTAAATACTTAGCTAAAATTTTAGGTCCTTTGCAAATGTTTAGGATGGAAAATAATTTGCGAATTAAAAATTTAGTTTGGAACTGTGACGACTATAAAGGTATACCATAGTGAGAATATGAAATTTGAAAAATGAACAATAAAACACATTGAAAATTGTGATTTCAACATGTAAAGTTGGGGAAAGTTTATGGATTTTGAATACTTTTACAGATTGCTTTACATTTCTTATTTAAATAAAAACATATTAACTCTACTAGTGTTAGCCAGATTAGTCAATTTCTTGCTACGTCTTTGTACTTGTCCACATGCAAAGTAGGTGCCTGGTTATAAAAATGGCAGTGACAATCTTTAAAAATGTTAAAATGGTGCTACTGCTTTAATGTGTTCATGAGATTAGTTCAGTTTAGATGTCTAATCTCTGTTATTTGCCTGCTAGAATATTAACCAACTGTGTGTTAAACTGTATTCATGTAATCACTTTCTGCCAAGTGAGGCGAAAGTAAATTAGTTCCTGTGCTGCAGCATTACCATAAATAAACATAATATTATATAATTTGCTTACCAATTTAGGATTTTAGTCACAGGCTACATGGAGTCAAATAAAAATAAAATTTACTCCAGTGCCATTTGATTACTCTTCCTGTCTGCTGTGGTCACTTCTGTCACATTGGCAAAGACTTTTTTCTCTCTCTTGGTGGATGAAATGCCATCTGTGGAAATGTGACGCAGAGAGGAAATACAGTCTGCCAGGGAGGTTGTTAAGGAATTCAGAGATATATTTTTCTGTAGGAAAATACATATCTTTGCTGTGTTCTGTGTTTTCTGTGTAGTTATTTTTGAGGTTTTCTGTGATTAGTCATGTCCCTGTCCTGTCTTCCCTGTTGATTGCTTCCCAGGTGTGTCTCATTCCCTGATTACCCTCCCTAAGTCCACCTGTTGTCTTTGTCTCTTGTCAGATCCTGGTCATATGTCAGTCTGTTTGTTAGCCCTCCAGTACAACTGTATAGTCCTGGTCCTTTTAGCTCCGTGGTCAATCCGTGTAAGCTTTGCTTATGTTCTCTGCCGGGCTGCCTGAACTGGACTGTTTGAGCGACTTCCTATTAAACCAATCATCATCATCATCACCTCAAATCTGGGTCCTGCCTGCGTTCACTCTCACCACCTCCACCTAAACTCATGACACTCTTCATTTTGATCTTGCACCCAGAAAAATTTTTTTTATCTTTTTGATATACTCTCTACTTAAGGTAGAAGTACTGTAATTCAATTGTGTTATTTTTTATTTAGTTAAAATTAAATTTGTTTTTTTCTAGGGAGGGTAGGCAGGAAAGCTAAGTGTAGAGAGGACAATAACGACCAATAACGGTTAAAGGAAAAACATGAATGGGTTCAGCTATGAAAAACGTGTTTTGAAGGATAAACATTTTTGCTAAAAAGATGGATTCAATTACACCACAAGCCGCCTCCTTCAAAGTTTGCCGATTACTGTGTTCTAACATTTAGAAGAATTTTTCATCCAACAAAAATTAAGGAAGCATACATAAAAATAAATTTTAAAACACATTCTAGTCTGAATCAAAAACAGTTGCACACCAAGTTGCTAAATCTCTCCTCTTTGAATAATCATCAAGAGACCAGGCTTGGAGCTATTTCACTAATAATTAATGCAGAGAAGGATTTGGGGCAGTGTTTTACATCCAAATTAGCTTTTATCTCCTTTTGTGACCATGGTCCTGGAGGTTTTACCTCATTGTAAAAGCTCTTCATGTTCAAAATACTAAAATCCTCACTGAGAAAAGCCTGCTTCCAAAAAGACTTAAATAGGTTTTTATTTTTATTTCTTTGATCATAAAATCATCAAATTTAATTTGGTTCTTTCACAAATGCAAATTCTTGTCTTGTTTTTGCAACTGATGAAGAAATGAAAGCCTTCCGAGAAGATGCAACATGCCTCTGTGCTTTAATGCCGTATGCTGAAATCCCTCAGCATATGCCATTAAATTTCACTTTTCCTTCAGGTGCTTCTTGTGATATTCATTTCGAATTCCAGAGGCTTAGTATTTTCCACTGGGAAGCGATGAAGACTTGTCATTCTTCAAGCCTAATTGCATTTACTGTAAGACATCAAAGAAGAATGAAAAGGGGGAGGCTAATATAGAGGAAACATTCTTCCTGAGCTTTTCAGCTTATCTGAAAATATGCGCGTTACATAAGACCAATAAAAAAGGGATTTTTAGTGTACAAATATGAGCTTTATGAGAAGTAGCTCGATATGCTGAGCAGTTCATAAGCTCCATGCTTGGTCAGGGCTCCTTTTGCACGAATCATGATAGGGTTTGATGTGTCATCTTCCTCATGATGCAGGTCAATGAAGCACAGTGATAAAATGGAAGCAGGCTGGAAAATTGTGATATTTTGTTATTACAATAGTACAACAAAATGTAATAAGTTTAAATCCATATAGCCAACTCCTACTGTGAACTCTTGAGGCTCTGACTTTGCACTTCACAATCCCATCAAAGCTGCTGCTGTCCTTCCTCCTTGAAAGCATTTCTCTGTCCCATGTTTCCCTTCCACCTAATTTTCTGTAAGTATACTTATCGGTTGGACAATAATTTGAAACCAAGTTTAGCCTTAAACTTGTTTAAGTTTAGCCTTAAACTTGGTTTCAAAGTGTGAATTTTATTAAATCGTGAAATTGAACAGATGACGTAATGGTCTGGGTTACATAAGAAAATAATTACCCTGATAATGAATGTGGCACCCTGCTAACTTGACTTGATTTGTTTTAGCTGTGTGTCTCCGAACTCAGCCGTTATAATCAGTGGAATCAAGGTGTGGGTTTAAGTCTCAGCTGGGGGGGTCCTGCATAGCCCATTAGCACGGAAACTCCACGTCAGCTTCCTCTCCAATAAATTGCATCCGACGGATTTACAGCACACTGGATTGCAGTAGCCTGGAGGTGATGAGAACCTTTAAAAAAAAATAAAAATAGATTGCCTTTGGGTGGGAAATTTGCTGAGAGAGTTCTACCCTGGGTCTCTATCCCCTCAGCTCTAACAGCACTGCAGATGCTTTCAATCGTCACCTCCAGCTTGCACTTCTATGATGGAATAAACACACCTGCCTCTTGCGGCCCCCAGAGACCCCAATTCGCACAGTTTTCATTCGGCAGAGCTGCTGTAAATTTGGTAGGAGTCATATCAGAGCCCGGCAGTTGCTGGAGTTCAGCTAATCTTCTGAAGCTTTAAACAATGTGTTTGTCAGAGGCAACGCCTGCCAAGCCCCTCAGCTAAGCGGCTCTCAGAGAGGCAAATGATTCCCAGGAACTCTTGTGTCTCTCCTCTGCTGTTCTGCAGCTGAAAGTTGGGAGCTGAAACATCTGGGAGAGCATCAATGTAATGAAATGAATGCCTCAAGCAGAAGAACCACAACAAAACAGTTTTTTTTTTGCTTTGCAAGACATGCTGGTTGCCTCTACAGGAGTCAGTACTGGATGTATCAGAATACCTTTGACTCTAGATTATGTCCTTGGTAGTATTTGCAGTTCTCATAAAAAATAAAACTACAGTCTTAGAAATTTGCTACATCAGCACCCTAGAAACATTGGCACTTCTTATAAATGTTTGTGCAGCAGTATGTGCAGCGCCCAACAAACCTTTCACATTTGTACAGAGCCTTCCAGGGGACATGGGGAATTTTTTTTTTCTTTTGCGTTCCCTCACAAAAGGTTTTGCGTTTGCTTGCAATAATCTACTGATCAGTTCATGCAGCATAATTGAATACTGCAAGCCTTTCTTACGGTGGCCGCCGTACTTTCTGCTTTAATACAAGGCTATGTAAGGTTTTTCCATGAATGTTAATATCTCGTTGTGAAATTATGTTTTATATATTTATAGGCACCACAAACTTATGATATAAACAGAAACTTTCCGTAAGTAGGGAAGAAGTAAAAATACACCCAAACTATTTAGAATATTTCTGAGTTTTTATCGCGGGGTAATTGTCATGATTAGGGTTTTAGTGAGGTGAGAGAGGACGCAGGCAGGCCAGGATGAAGTGAAGATGATGATGAATTAATGATAAAATAATCCAAAAGAACAGGTTTCACAGGGAGCAACGGGGAAGACGGGGATATACACACGACAAGGATCCGACAAGAGACAAAAGACAATCAACACGGAAGACAGAGACTCACAAGGGAACAGGCTAATAAACACAGAAAACCTCAAAATACACAGAAAACAGATCACAACAGTAATAAGTCATCTGATTGTGTCTGTGTTTGTCTGAATGGTTTAAAGGACTGCTTTCAGTGCCGTTCCATCTTAGCCTAAGCAGACATAAACATGCAGTAAATCGATTTTCAAATCAGTTTTTTTGCACCAAAGAGTTGATAATAATAAACATGTTTTCACTGAGGCTCTATAAGAGCCATATGAATGGAATAAGTAATTACTGATATGACAGGAGCACACAGCTTTGACACCTGGGGGTTGGTGTGTCGATGTGGGTGTGACTGTCCCCACCCAAAACTGCAAATAAATTTAATTACTGTTCTGAGTTTAGAAGCAATATAAATGTTTCACTTAGATGATGACCTTACTACACATTACACCTGCTAGTTAAGAGCTTGTTAGCACGCCAATTGTAAAAATACAAATCTAATTTAACTCTGCACGTTGGTCCTCAAAGTAGAGCTGCTGGCTTGGCTGCAGGCATATTTCAACATTTAAGTGTTGCACTTAAATAGCGGCAAAGTTGTAGCACTCATTCTTTTCCATTTGTTCTTCTGAAAAATAAAGTTTAAGTTGAAGGGCATACAGAAGGCAGCTGCTGATAATAAAGCCAACAGATAAATCAAATCAGGCTGAAATCCATGAGCAGAAGGCCATGGTGTAAATATCCCAGTATATTAAAGCTTTGCCTCCCACACTTGACATAGTTAATCACGCAGCTCTCACTGTCATCCACAAATAGCCTCACATTAGTCAGTCCGCACCGCCTCAGAAGTCTCTGAGAGACACACAAATGACACTACAGTTACCCCATAACAAACATGGCTGCTTCTTATTTCCTCCCACATAGGACATCCACATTCATAGCTAATGTACTTAAGTTATTAGTTTGGTTGCTTCATTTTTTTTCACTGGCTCTAACGGTGATAGAAACTAGAAAATTTGGTATTTGTTCAGAATTCCTTTGACAGTACAGTGGTTTGGAAAGTTGTTGATTCCCCTTCATCTGAGCCAGCAGAGGACCAAACTTATTTTCATTTTGGGCTACATCAAGATCACGAATGTCCTCAAAGGGATGGTTGTGTCATCGGGAGGCGCAGAAATGAGGAACAGCATGAAATGTGGCAGAAACAGGGCAATCATGAAAGCAAATCTTTCAACAGCATTTTTCTTGCATATAGCTTTCTATACTGCAAAAACACAATCTTATCAAGTATTTTTGTCTAGTTTCTAGTGCAAATATCTTAGTATACTTTGAATAAGACAAAAACTAACCTACAAGTAACTTTTCAGCAAGATATAGAACCTTGTTTTGAGTCAATTTCTTAATATTAATGAAAATGTACTAGTTCCACTGACGGATTGCTTCACTTAAAACATGACGGAAATATCTAAGTGAAAAGAAATCTGCCAGCGAATTCATACTTTTTAAAAATCTATGTTAAGGAATTATTGACTTAAATCAAGGTCCTATGACTTGCTGAAAAGTTACTTCTACATTTGTTCTAAGATATTTGCACTAGAGATTAGACAAAAATACTTTGCAACATCTTGTGTTTTTGCAGCGTTCTGCAAAAACCCAAAGTTCAGGACAAATAGTTGTGTCAACAGATTCTTGAACCTGAGCTCTGACTTTATATATAATGCAATTAAAAACAACCTGTTAAACGGTGCTATGCTCAGATCGATCATAAAAGATCCCTACAGACAGCTGAATTGCCTTATTAAATTTTCAAACACCACAAAAAATAATTGACATCCAAGACACATGAAGCAATGGTCCTGTTAAAGATGAACAATAATAAAAGAGCAGAAAAAGCATGTGGGGATAAGCTCCATTTTTCAATTTTCATTGTTGGGATGAAAGAAGTGATATAGCAACCAAGTGCAAAATTTAAAATGACAGGAAGATGCAGACAAAACAAGCACAGATTTAGAAGGCAACTTAAAAAGCCCAGCGTTACATAAGGAGAAAATGGGTCAGGAAAAGTGGAATAAGTTGTATGAAGATTTCCTCCGAGCGTGCATAGTGTACATACTTCTCTTTAAAGGGGTAAAAATGAATTAATGAAAATCAGAGTTGTTTTTACCAAACGGAACAGAGACAGACTGAACTGAAATGTGCTAGATCTAAATCGCTATGCATCCACTGCTAATGACAGCCAGAAGCAGAGATCAACCCTTTAACCATATTAAGTATTCAGACGCAGTCATATCAGATTTCTATCTTACACAACCTGTTTTGGTTCCCTTCTGCTTTGCATAATCATGCATAGCTCATTTTTATAGCAGAGAAAAAAAATACAAAGTCCAGTTGAATTCCCATAGTTTATAGAAAAATGTGGATATGAAGTCACAATTCAATGTAGCAGCTTTAATTGAAATAATCTGTCATAAACTGGTTGGGTTGGAGACGCAGGCTGACCCAGATGAAGATTATAATGATGAATTTAATGATGAAGACCAAGGAACAGAACAACGGGGAACAGCTCAAGGAACAAACGACGGCGACACACAGCAAGGATCCGACAAGAGACAACAGGTGGGTTTAAATACACAGGGAGGTAATCAAGGGAACGAGACACACCTGGGAACAATCAACGGGAAAAAAACGAAGAGACAGACTCACGGAACAGGATAACAAATAAACACAGAAAACTATGGATCCTGACCTAATCTTCTGATTTGGATTGTGATGTGTCAAAAATACGAGCAGAAAGATGCCATTTTTTTCATTGTGTCAGTCTGTTGGTTCTAAATTCATGTTTCTTTGGCTTTGTTTTTTTATTTTATTTGCTATTATTTCATATGTGGCAAAAATGTATAATAGAATAAGGTTGCATTACCCCTGTCTAGAGAATATGAGTAGATTAATATCTTATTTCCTGTACACATCAATCAGCATTGGTAGGGGAGCAAAATTTGTCAAATGTCTTGTTGTAAAAGGTACTAGAGGACTTCTCATTCTGTTACAATATAACATACCTGCCTCACATTTCTGTAGAACAGGAAGGAATGATACAACAGAAAAATAAAGCTTTAACGTCAGCCTTACTATGTTTTTGGTACTCACCCGACATGCTGGATGCTTGAAACTCAAGTGAAATTAACAGCTTGTCTCCACTATATGATTAATTTGGCTAATAATCATTTGACCAGTTGAAAGTACTCGTATAAACACCAGTATATGTGGCAAAATGTAACAGCCTTCACAATGTCACAGACATTTTGTTTGTTATCCAGGGCTTTGTTTAACCCCACCCTTGTCTCCAGGCTGAGCTGCAGGCGGTGGGGGGCCTCCAGGTGATTGAACCTGTGTGCTGTGGAAGTGACCAGTGTTGTGTATTTCTTCACGATCGAGTGTCTGACACAACTGCTTGGGGTAATTTATTCGTTTTAGGAACCAGTTCCCCATTTGGACTGCCCTCCCCCTGCTGGTAGGCCTCGGTACTGTGCACTTCCTCCCCATTGTGGTTCCTTATGTTTTGATTGTCTTTTTTAAAACAAACATGAAACAATAAAATTGTATTTATTTTTTGGAAAAGTCTTGTTCTCATTGGTCACGAACCTCGAGTGCCTACTGGCAATATTTCCTTTGGTGCAACTCCCAAGGTGGAGTTGACAACTTCTGGTTACCCGGCTGTGAGGGGCAGAGTATCGGCTCCATACCGTAGTGTTGCCACACATATTTTTTCTTTCACTCTACATAAAAAGCATAAATGTATATCATCTGAAGTTCTACACATATAAATATTCTGTTTAAACAGGGGAAAAAAACATGTATTCACCAAGTTGTCTGACAACCTAAAGACCAACACGTATAGCAAAAACTGAATCATTGAAAGAGTAATTGAAGATCTAAACCTAAAACATTTTTAACAGAAAAACATTCTATTTTGAGCAACAAGAACAGGATTTGAGCCTTTATTTCTTTGAAAACGCTTGCTGCATTTAGCAAAATGAATTAGCTTTTAATTAAAATAGCACATTTGGGTGCACCAAAGACTGCTTTTGAGTAAAAGGTGTTCTAATTAACCATAAAATTAAAGAGAATGCAAAAATAGTGAATTAAGTATAACTGACAATGAAATTTAAAAGAATGCAAAAATATGGGGCTATGCCAGTCTGCTGCTGATGGGCATCATCAAGCTGAAACATCTTGACTTTCAAGTTCTTGCAACACATTTCCATATTTTATCACTTTTGGCAAATTTTATGGTTTGCCAAAAGCTTTTGAACAAAGAACCCCAACTCGTTTTTTCACTTGTAGCTCATGCAGTAAAAATCTGTTTTCTGAGATACTGTAAAATCAAAGCTCTATTTGCTGAGATTTATTTCCATATTGCAGGCAGAAAAATGGAAGATGGAAAATATGAGAAGAGGTAAATTAAGCAAACGAGAAGAGCATAGAATTACTACCAGTGATAATAAATTTTACTTCCTCCATGCTGCTTTCTCCCTGCTATGTGGTCACTAAGTACCACTTTTATAATCCAGAACACGCTGCCGGACTTCTAAAGGAGACCTAAGGGACATCAAGTTAGAAGGAAAACTTTGTGAACCAAGCAGCTAGAGCTGCAGAAGGAAATTTCTGCATGAAAATTTCTTACCTCTTTTTTTACATTTTCCATGTCTCACTCAAAAATTTCAGTGTATTTTATTGTTTTTATGTGACAGATCAACACAAATTACCACATATGTTGTAAAGTAGATTAATCTTTTTTTCAAAACTTTTTACAAAAAAAATATTTTTAAAAATCTATAACATGCATAACTTTGTCTCTTACAAAAGAGAATTAAGGCCACTAGAAATGGATAAATAAATTCTGACTTTTATATTCTGAGATCAAAAGTCAGAATTCTGAAATTAAAGCCAGAATTGGAAACTGGAAAAAAAAATTTTCCAGTGGCCCTAATTTCCTTCCCCCTTTTCTCTGATACCCATAAAAAAAATTTAGAAATCACATAATTACATGAATTTTTGAATTTATTTTTCTTTGTGGCTGTTGAACATGAAGAGATATTTTCTTCACATTCTTCTTCTTTGGGTAGTTGTATAGAAACTCGACCATAGCTGATGTCCTTGTTGTGTAGTCGGCTGCAGGAAGACCATAAAACCAAAAAGCACACTAACGACTAGGTCACTGGCTGCAAATGGACAAGGAGAATGAACTTTATGAACGTCACACGCTTTGACTTTCTTGATGTACAAGCCCAGCAGGACCGTTGGTCCGGCTGCTAAATGAGCCTCCATGGAAACCAACTGTCCAGCTCCATAGGAGAAGCTTCTATTAAAAAGCAGCAGCTGGAAAATGAGCAATCGGAGCAAAGCTGCCCAAGTGAGACATTAATGTTGAGGGCGGGAAAGAAGAATGGTTTGCAATTTTCTCCTCCCACCTCAGAGACACACACACACACACATCCAAACCAACTGTGTACCTACTAATCATATCACAGCCTGCAGAGGCTGAACCATAAAGAACAAACATGCAGTAAATGCATCTACTGAACAGACATTCTGCTGAATAACAGTTTAACAAGATTTCTGGCATATTTGTTTCATTGGTCATTTAATGTATTATTCCAGACATTGAGGTACATTTTTGGGAAGATACAACACCAACTTTTTTTATTGACACTGTTTTATTGTCATTGTTAAAGTTGTGTGAACACACAGTAAAGTCTTTATTGACCAGTCTGTGATGTGATGTTTCAATAAACGCCTGCAGCTTCCAGGTTTGTTCGATGCTTTTCATGAAAAAAAAAAAATCTATTTTTTTCTCTTAACCATAGAGATCTTTCTTTTTCTCATTTATTTATTGGTATGAGTCACTTAGTATCAACATGAAGGATTGCCTTGTATTATGAAGATTTGTGGTTAAATTTTTAGGAGTTTTCTTCAGAACTGTATTGAATGGCACTAAAATGCTAAATCTATTCTGGCTGATCCAAGTCATCCATTTAGGATATAGCTTGTTTTGCTCCCATCCGGGCTCAGATATACTCAGCCACTCACTCTATCAGTTATACATATTTTTAAATTTTTAGTATTTACTGTAACTGTTTGTATATGTGTGTGTGTGTCTGGTTTTCTTATGGTTACTGTCTACTTTAAAATGTTTAATAACACACTGAACCTTGAAATTCACAAATCTATTTATGCGTGCTAAATGTTGGCATGCAAGATTTTCTTTTTGCATCCTGCTGACATGTAAATGATGATCTACTCACAGCTAACCCACTTTTTACAGTTATCACACATACATTTAAAGGGGCAGTATTGTTATATTACATATATGTATTTTCCAGGCACATGGTGCCATTTTATAGCACGAACAACTGTTACCTGCAGCCGTTATAAAAATGCTGTGTATATCAAACATTGGTAACACTTTATTTGAAGGGGTGTGCATAAGACTGACATGACGCTGTCATAAATATGTCATAACAATCATGAACATGAATGAGTCTCCATGAATGTTTACAAGTGTTGTCATGAAGTGTCATTTGGTAAATAATGACACTTTTAGTTCAAAATTGCATTAAAAATTTAAACTTTGCATTACTTGGTCATTAGTGACTATCGTAACTGTCAAGTTAAAACAGCAAATGGTGTATTTCTGAGTGCATTACCATCTCCACCCAGCTGGCATGCGCCTCACAGGAAATCAAGCACACCCATCTCTCTCACTCAGGCCTTCAGGAGCCTATAAAGTAACTCGGCACACCTGTGTTCTGAATGATCCCTTCAGACAAAGAACTCAGCTTCAAGCTCCTTTAATGTTCATTTCACTGGTAGGAAATGAACATTAAATCATTTAACCTGCATTCAGAGGGCCTAATTGATGAAATGGGTTTGTTTGGAATGTAGTTTGTTTTGTTTGGTCACTGATAACTTAAAGGTAAATTAATATTGTTTGGGAAATGTTATTTTGTTCACTATAATCTGTAAGTATTTTTGGTTCATTTGTTTGTAGGTTTTCAACCTGCTTGGTGACCACTCTGTGTCTACTCTAACCACTCAAATAAAATTATGGTGGTCTTGTATTGTAAACTAAAGTAATTTAAAGACAAAAGAAAAGAGAAATAAAAGGATGTCACTGAGATGAGTTGTTCCTGGATCTCTTTGATGGGAGCAAGCCTTTTTCAAGTTTGGGCAGAAGCCAAGGCGGTTTGAAGAGGCCAAAAACTTGACAGTAACACAAAGTTCTCTTAAAATTTGCATTAAAAGTACATTAAGTGTCAACTTTGCATTAAAAATGTCATTATTTACCTAATGACACTTCATGACATCAGTCATAAATATTCATGATGACTCCTTCATGTTTATGACTGTTATATGTTTATGATGGTGTCATGTCAGTCTTATGCACACCCCTTCAAATAAAGAGTTAGCCCAAACATTTGACTTTACAATTTAGAATCTTGAAATTGTGCTTCTCTAAGAAGCTCCTGCTCTTTCCAATACTCCCCTGCAGCAAGTCATCACAACATTTCTCTATTAAGCCATTTTCAGCAGTCTTTCACTGAGAAGTAGCTCATATATGACAAATTCAGCAGATGCGCAGTTCCACCAGGTGTTTGCTCATTCTTGCTCTCGCTAATCTGAAGGAACTGTGTAGAAACGGTAGTACTTCTGCACTGCAGAGGAGATGCAAGGATTTCTCAAACATACATGAAAGAATCAAAGCAACACTCCAGTTACGTTTTTTGTTTTTGAGGGAATAACATGATGTAAAGCTCAAAAAAGTCAATTTTACAATGCTACCCCTTAAGGGGAAAGTCTGCTCACTTTTATGCATACCAAATTGAATTGTAAAATATATTTGGTCTTTCCAAATGGATTTGGGTTGGAAAGACAAATGGAAACCATACACATTATGTTGCAAACTGATAAAACGATGATGGCCGTTCAGCTTTATTTCGTAATCATTAACAGGCAGCTGAGGACATCCATTTGGCCATCCCAATGATGAAAACATGAGAAAATACGAAAGTGGATTAACACAAAGAACTTGAAAGAGCATGACAGGGAACAGTATTGTCATTGGAGCACTCTTTATTCCTATGAGTATACGATATGTTTTGGATTTTAATTGTTACATAAATATCTCATTCTACTGAAATGAGATATAATAAAATTATCATCTATTGCCAAGAATAAAAATGAATTGAACTGAATAGCACTTATGGTGGATTTGAAAAAGGAAGTTGCTTCTGCTTAATTTGAGTTATTGTTTCAGTGATGATGTATTGTCCCTCTGACCCAAATGTAACGGATAATATTTCTAAAATAAGAGCGGGACCATCACCAGAAGGCTAATTTTTTTCATCAATTTGTGGGGTAATGTTTCTGAGGATTGGTCTCCTATTGAAAAAGGTCACACAGACAAAAAGGATCCACTGAAAAGGCTGAGAAAGCTGGAAAAATACAAGGTTACTCTGAAAAGAGTGAAAAAGTGTGTTGATGACACAGGCTGCTGTTGCTGGCAGAAAACATCCTGTTCACAAAATTAAATACATCGATCTCTGTTTTGGACGGCAGACTCAGGTTTATTTTGAGCTCACTCAGCAATCCTTTCGTCATGAATAAGAATCAGTGTGAACGATGGAGCGGTATAAAGAAGTCTCTACTGTAGATCATCATCCTCACAGATTACATCACTATGAAAAATATTTTCCAAATCAGTGGACCTCTTGTTAAATTTACACTCAACATATAGCCTTTTTTCCATTTCAGCACATTCAGACCTGAGCAGATAACAACACTATCGAGGCGTTTGAGTGCATTCAGTGGGGGGAAGCTGAAGCAGCAATATTCACCAGATTCATATATCAGCTCTGTGTGCAACATTTTGAAACACTATAGTGGCTCTTAACCACCAGACAGCTTTTAAATTACAAACACTGAAACCAGCATGAGTTGGTTGCTTGGGTGCAGATAAATGAAGCTGCCAGAGGTCACTCGGGGTGCTGCACACGTTTATAGCTGTGTTCGTACCATCAGATGGTGTTACTCTCTAGCAGGGCTCTGGAAGAACACGTAATGGAAAACCTTGGGGGAGACGTAGCTTGAACAGAGCATGATGAAAGGACACGGCAGAATCATGGGGGTTCCCGGAGGGTGTTGGGTTTTTTTTCCCCACTTCATGACAACACTCCATTGGCATGACTACACTCCGCTCACACACTCAGCCTCGTTCTAAGAAAATGCGATGGACGCGGGCATTCAGATATGGTTTGTATGAGATAGAAACATTTTATCAAAGCAGTCAGCTTGTTATTAGCTAAACGGATAATGCAGCAGTTTCAAAAAGGTTGCAGCAGAGGATTACAACTCAAACGTCAAAATTATAGCAGCTTCATTTGTGAGTTACACTTTGTCACCTTATTAATAATAATGTTACATCATTTTACAGGTCGACGTCTAGAGGGACGTTGACCTGTAAAGGGAAATTGTACTTAAGTAAGAGTAGCTCTACTACCACATATTTTCACTCAAGTAAAAGTAAAAAGTGGACAAGTAATTACTCAAGTAAGTAAAAAAATGTATTTGATATAAAGGCTACTCAAATACTGAGATCTAAACATCAATCATTTAATATTTAAAAATGACATACTATCAACCAATGCGGAAATTTTAGCATTTTAAATACCAACATGAAAGTAATTCATATAAAAAACATAAATATATAACAAAATCAGGCAAAAGAACCAAATTTTCTAATAAGTTTCTTTCCATATCAAACTTATTAAACTTTAAACGGATCCACAATTGGTTGTAACAATAGACCTTATTTAAGAATATTTATTTTGGATGCCCAGTAATAATACTGTAGGCTGTTTAGGTTTTATACATTTTAATAAAATATTGTCACACAGAAATTGCCATGTTGTTTATGCTGCAATGCATTCTGGGTAAATGAAGTATGCTTACTCCGATTGAGTAACATCTTTAAGCCTTTTATAATTTAACCGGAGCTTAGAAATCACAAGAGGTAGTGAAGATGAGGAGGGCCAAACAGAGGACAGCGTTGTCGGAAGAAGATGCAAACCTGTCAAGTCTCCTGTTTTGGCCGGAAAACTGACGTTTTTTACCCCCCTTTCCCGCCGTGCTATTGAATTTTTATTTTCTCATAAATATCCAGTATTACGTCGCCCACTCTCACATTAGTTGCTCTCACCCCCAACCCTACAAGCTATCACCCCCTTTGGTCACAGAAAATGATGGATCACAGATTTTGGTGTAACAAATTGCACAAATCTAGAGCTGCTGCTTCAAGCTTTTGAACAGTCTAATTGGTGTGATTTAAACTTTTCTTTCTTTTTCTCCTCTTGCTTTTATTAACTTAACTAGCTACCATGTTTTTTGTTGTTGTTTATTTTCTACTTATTATACAGATATAATGGCGGGAGAAAACTGTAACTTTGTCATATTTTATATCATCGCCTATTTTACTTGATTTATCGTTCAATCTGTAAAATATGACGTGGCTTTTTCCAGAAGTTGGATGAAGCTTTGAAGCAACAGAACAGAAAGAAAATGAGTGATGTGTGCCTGATGGACTACTATGTCTCAGACTGATTGATGAGCCCATTAATATTTCATATCTCATGTTTTAAAAACAAGCTTTTGTGAAGTCTTCCTCCTATAGTCAGCATACCGTCAGCTGACACAGATGGCGGTTTAAGTGCAGGGTTGTTCAGAAGGCTTGTTAATCCTAATTATCTCCCTTCACTAATGAAGCCATTAGTCGTGTTGAGTTGCCAGAGGCTTGCAGGGCCACACTGCTCCTGCTGCTGCCAAAGACGCTCCTGTTTTCTGCTTTAGCATTACAAGTGACTTCTCCTGAACAATAGATCTTATTTTAATCTGGCAAATACAGATGATGCATGTTCATCATGTCAGAGCAGATTGAGATGATCAAGCCTCAATTATGCTTTGTCTGATTTAATTTCACATACGGTGCATCTTTTTTGTCAAACTGCTGCAAAGTGATTTTTGAACGAGGCAACACCTCTTGCTTCTGCAGCTGAGGTTTGCCAAAAGGATGTACTTGTGAGAAAGGGCGACAGTTGGCCTGAAGGCTGACTGCTCAATAATGCATGTAAAACCCTGAAGGCTAATGAATAAAAGGCCATCTTGGCAGAGAAAATGTCCCCACTGGATGAAAGTCACTGAATAAATTATTTGGTAATCAAACATCATCATGAAGTTACGAAGAGACGCCGTAAGTCAGATAACCGGCCGGTAATTCATTTAGCGATCCTTATATAACTGTACTCCAGCTGAATCTGTTAAAGAAATTAGAAGAAAATAGAAACAAATGAAGCATATTTTTTTTAGAAACATCCAGGAAAAACAAAATGTGCGGCATGTTTTCTTTCGTACTTGAACAATAGATCTCACTTACGATTTAGTTTCTACTTGATTCAATTCATCTCTACATTGTCTTGCACTCCATCCGTCTCTCTGGCGAAACACAGATGTTCCCGTATCAAAACAGATGCTTCTCATCAGCTTGAAGGTTGTCAGTTTCATAAAGTGCCTTTAATTTGACAAACGAGCCTCATAGGAATGTATACTCTAATTTATTGAATGAATATGAATGTAGTGCAATCTGGGTCTCCCATGGTTTTTGTATTTTTTTACAACGGAGGTTAGGATTTTATGTCTGGTGCCTTGCAGAAATATTCATAAACTTTAAACTTTTTCCCATTTGTCACTTGACCATAAAAAAGTACTGTATTTTAATGTATCTAAAAAATCTCAATGTTTTTAAATACTTTTGGTAAGCTCTTTTCATACAAAAAAAAAATCTGTACTCCCCTTTTACTTCGACACCTATAAATAAAATGAAGTACCAGCCAGTGTCTTTTTATTTCAGTAAAATCAGTGCTTTTGCAAGGCACTGAATTTGCACTTGTTATGTTTCATCTTTAAAATTCCCTTTCAACTCTTACCCAATGAAAAAACAACTCCCTGCTCTCCATTTTCTAAGCAGATCACACTAAACCTAGTCTGACAACGCTGTCTCTGCTGTTTTAAATTTCCTCTCTCAAAAGCAGCACCATGACCTCAGTTGCTGTTTTCAACAGGTTGCTCTCAGTTTACCTCTTGATATTGAAGAAAATCTATTATGTATGAGCCTTTGAAACTCTCTATAACACTTGTTGCTGCTTTCTGGCAGCAGTCTTAACCTGTGCACCCAGATATTCAATCAGTCTCAGTGTTTCGCAGTATTGATTGCCCCTCCTTCCTCCTCGAGGGGTAATCAGTGGCAGGCAGTGAAGGAGGGATGACAGAGAGTCTTCCTCTCTGCATACGGATGAGGTGTAATCTGTCTGCTATCACCAGCTTGTAGCAGCCATGGGGCAGGGGAGCGGAAATGACTTGCTCTGTGTGTATTCTTTGTTCTCAGCTGGAGTTAGTTTCTCTAACAGAATTGAGAGCTGAACACAGAGAAAAGTGAAAGCTGTCCACTTGAGGAGCTCTGCCAAGTTGGAGTGCAGAGTTTGAGCTTCACTCACTTGCATTTTGCTGTCCATTTGTGTCTCTGCTTTGTTTTTTTCAGCCATGGAGATAAAGAGCTGTGCAAAAATAGTTGTTCCTCTTCAACTTTTCAATGTTTTTTTTTCAGTTTTGATACAGATATCTAAGGTTTAGTATCAGCCAACACCAATCCGATACAAAGAAAAGTGCTGAATTGACTTAAAGAGTTTTCTGTTTTCAGACATAAATGTACTGAATTGCTCATTTATTTGATAACTTTGAACAAGTACAGCAGACTTAAACACACCGATAGCTTCACAAGCTTGGTCAAATATGTAAAAACACAACTTTAATTTGTTGAATCAGTGCAATTAGGAGTATTGAAACAACGAAAAAAACAATGAAAAACTGAAACTAACAAAAACAATAAGTGAACTACTTTGGTCAAACATGTAGAATTTAACTGCATGTCACCTTTCAAATGGTCTATTAAGTGCAATTAGGAGTTCTAAATATAAGGTTAATTAAATAATAAAGCATGATGTAGCTCAGAGCACAAAGCGCAGAATTAAACTGAATAGATCTGCCTTTATGGATTGGGCACATTGTCACCATACCAGTCTAGATATTTTTTCAATATGGAGGCCGATACAGATAATACCGGATCAGTGCATCTCTAATCAAACCAGAAACTTGATTGTGTTTTCTTGGGATTTTATGGGATAGACTTAGTAAGTGGAAGGAAAATTTGCATTGGTTTGAATGTAGCCACCCTGAATTAATTCTGCATCGAATCCCTTCCTCTGCAGTTAAGTCTTCTGGACTCTCTGTCGTCTTTACACATCACATGTTCTTTCAGCTTTACCTCAGTTAGATTGTAAAGTCCAAGACTGGCCTCAGATAATCGACTGGATTTAGGTCTGAACTTTGACTGGACCATTCTAACTTCAGAAATAAACTGGAAGACAAACCTCCACTCCCAGGCTCAAGACTTCTAGAAACTCTACTCACCTTCCCATTACCTCTGACCCGGTTTCCTGTCTCAGCTGAAGAAAAACAGTCCCACATGATGCTGCCACCACTGTGTTTTGCTGTGGGGGGGGATGTTTTTAGGATTTAGTTTTTTCTATGCATGGAATGTTTTGATCTCATTTGACCAGAGACTACTTCTATTAATACTTCTATAATTAATGGGGGCTTTTTTGACCCATTTTGTAAATTTACATGGACACCCATGTTTTCTTATGATTGCAGTCTTGACTTACTCTTTTCATTTTAAGACGATGAATTGAACAGAACTCTGTGCGATCCTCAAAATGTGTTGTACTTTTTTATAACCTAACCTTCATTTAAACTTTCCACAGTCAGATCTGTCCCCTCTTTTACATATTAGCAATCTGCATGCTGAGAGCAGCCCAGGCTCTCTCACACGGGATCGAATATATTTCTCTCAAGTATCACTAAAGATGCTTGTTAAAGTTGCTTCTTTGCTGGGTGACTCCCTGAACAGTCAGGGCTTTTCGCCAACTACATTTAGGATTCTGTCTGAAAGGTTCAACTTCAAAAAGAAAGATGGGGCTAATCCGCAGCACAGCCCACCAATCACTGTCAAATCCCCCCTCCACACCCTCCATGCTTTACTTTGCACAGCATCTTTGGAGATCTCTTCTCTTTCCTCTGCTTTGATTTGAATGGATGTGTGGTTATGGTGTTTTCAAAGAGGCTGCATAAGGGTTTGCAGTACTTACCACCTTTTCCTTGCATCATTTTAACATTTTAACAGTAAAATGTCCCAAAATATATTTTTTAGAGCTTGCAACTTAAATCTTTGATGTTTTCACACCATGTTTTTAACGCCGCTGTCTTGAAACCACAATTCATAGAATGTCTGAACGTTCAACTGCAGTGGCATTAATAAGTTGTTAGACTCTCTTCTCTGCAGGAAGCTACAGGAATGCAAAACACTGAGAGACTGGGTTGGAAAGTTATGCAACCATTACAGTGTTTCGCTGCATAAAAGCAAACCTCAGAGACAAACAGGAGGTGACAAACATATGTGTTTAAAGTACAAGCAGTGGCATGTATCAGAGCACAAACACATGCTTCATGGCTTGTTTGGAAAGATCCTCTTTGCTTTGATGTGATTGGACAGTTTGTCCAATCCCCTCACACATCGCCTCCTCAGACTCTATACCCTTCCTCCCACGTCCTCTGTTTGCACTCCAAATGTCTTCATGCCATCTGACAGTGACGCAAAATACAAGCAAGGCAGAGTTGTCACTTCTGCTCTGTCAAGCTCCAATGTGCCCAAGTAGTTTACATATAATGATCTTTCACTGTTTGGACCACAAGCAGAAAGATTTGTTGCACTTTTTTTTGCTAAGCCAGTATGAAGAATAAAGATTACAGTAAAGTTACAGTAAACATCTACACTTGTTATAATGCAAAAAGTTGATGCATATTTTTAGAAAACTTTTATGTACTGGATATATTATCATTTGTATGTGGGGTTTTTTTTAATGCAGCGCTCCCATCGCTCTAGTTCACATAATTGGATAAATAAGATCATAAATCATTTAAATTCCAAAATCCTTGTGAAGTATCAGTGTGGGTTCAGGACCAACCAAAGCACAGAGGAAGCACTAGTAAGACTTGTAAATAATTTTAGATGCAGCGTTGATGGAAAAACGCTTTCAGTTCTTATTCTCCTTGATCTACAATACTTAGGAAAATGTTTTCACCCACTTTGGTGGTTTCATTTGATTTCCTTTTGACTTTGTTTTTGCATTTTTATAAAATTTAAATATTGAGAGAAATAAATGATTGGCATGGCACAAAACTGGAAAAATATAGGAACTCTGAATCTGTTTTCTTTTCCAAAGTGAGAGAACTGTTAAGTTATATAAATCATAGTTTTACTGAGTCTGTTTTGTAAAGATTTTGGTGTAGAGATGCAGCAATCAGTGCGATATAATCTGATGCTTAAGGCCCTGAAGGGGTTTTCAGCCCTTTGTTTCTGTACAGACTGCCTTCCTTTGATGGCAGCCCTAAGTTAGGAAACATGATTAAAGTGCTCTACTTTCTGCTAATACTCTGAGGCGAAACCTGATAAATCACTGAGCATCAAACCGAACAAAAGAGAGTGGAAGGATGAATGCAGCAGCAGCTTTTCATTAAGTCCTCACAAGTTAAAGACCAAAACCAAATACGCTTTCACTTGTCTGTGTTTGATAAGCGATGACCTAATAAGTCCACCGAAATGTTTGTTTTTTCCTGAAGCCATCAAGAGGGATAAGATCTTTCTCATGCTTCATGGTAAATGTGTGTCATGGAAACTTGAAGTGCTGTTATTAGCTATTATTATCCTCATCATGACAGTCAGTCGGACTCGTCATTCTGCTCTCTTCCTGCACCTCAGAGCTTTTCAAGCTGTCTTGATCTGACGTTTTCTTTGCACTAAAGACTCGGGGTTTGCTTGTAATTGGATTCCATCTTTTCAAAGTGAACTAATTGGTTTGATCGATGGAGCTGAGCTGAAGTCTTTTGTGTGTGCGTTTTTTGTGCTGCGTAGCTAAAATAATCTCCCATATGTGGGTGGTACAGATGGACAGCTTGATGATGAGCTACACCTGCTGTGCTGCTCCCATTGTCCAGCATACAGGTGTGTTAAAAATGCTCAAAGTCTCCGTTACTGCAGTTACATTTCTCACAAATAACTGGTGGTGGTAAAGTGTTTTAGTCTCTTTGTAAATGTGAGGATGCATTTCCTACTCCATAAACGTTTTCAGATGCTGCTCTCCTCGGTGTGTTTCACTAGATCTGTCACGATCCACCTCCTGAGCGCTTCATCTCCATTAAGACCCAAAACTCTCCTCAGTGGACAGAAGAAACAAATGGCCTCAATTTAGCCGTAATGGATTTAGGCGCTTTCAGGTTGTAAAATGTCACAGAATGTCAGCTGAATCATGGGATAATGGTTAAGTTGGAAGACTTTTTTCAGCACAACTTGCATTTACAGTGTCTTCACTTTTTCACATTTAGTCATGTTTTATTGGGATTTATGTGATAAACTAATACAAAAGTGTAAGTTAGAAATTATGCTTTTTTAAAATGATTTCACTAGAGTTTATTTGCATTTGGTACTCTATATTTTGATTTATGATGGGACTCGATTAAAATTTTTGAGTTAACTCCATAGCCTGTAATTCATTAATCACAATTAATTGCATTTTAGTAAAAAAAAAAAACACAAATTGACAATAACAGTTTTTTGGTTCTAAAGTATGGAATAAATTGACAAATGAGCCCAACTGTATTTAGCATTTTTAATATGCTATTTAAGTTATTCAACCATCAGATTGATGCAAAAGTGCTATTTCAAGTATTTCAGTAATTCCTGGTCATTCATGTAGCATTATTAGAAATTTGATATTAACATTGGGAATGCCTGCGCTTGTTGTAACTTTTACATTGAGATGCTACTTTAGCTTTGGTGATGGGCTTACACCGTTTTTTCTGAAAAAAGTGAAAATAGTCTTTAGTCTTTCCCAGTGTCCCATTTTTGGAGCTAAAATTAACGCAAGTGGGCCAAACACTTGAAGAAAAGCAGCTTGGTTTTCACTGTTTTTCACGGCTGTCGCTTGCGCGTCAGATTTATGGGTGCACCAGAAACACAAAGCAAAAGTTTGTTTTGGAAATTGTGTGTGTAAAAATGTTTTTTTGATATTTTAAAATCCATAATATTAATAAATTCAAATTAACAATCAAAAGCCGTGGTCGTAATTTTTTTCAAATTACAGCCTTATGAGTAAATTGTTTAGTCTCTAATCCAGTGGTTCTATGGAGGCATCAGAGGTTTATTGAAGAACATTAGGATCAGAGGTAAAGCTGTGGACACATTCACAGCAGGGTTGGGTCATAGCATTGTTTAATATGTCATAAGAAAATGGAAAGAGTATGACACAATTACAAACCTAGTAAAAATATGGCCTCCCACGTAAGCTGAACATTAATCAGGCTAGCATGTCAAGAGTCCCATGATAGCTCTGGAGGAGCTGCAGAGATGCATAGCTCAGATGGGACAATGTGTTGCATTTCAAAATATAAAAATTCTATTTATCAAATCTAAATAAGAACCATATATTATTTTTCTTCCACTTCATAATTATGTCCTTCTTTGTTTTAGTCAGTAAAATAAAATCCCAATAAATGAAGTTTGTGGATTGTAATGTGATACAATGAGACCCAGTTCAGAGTGGATCCCTTTTGAGATCCACTCTCCTCCTTGTTGTCTGTAACAACTGATGCTTCCTTCTGCCACTATTTTAAGCTCCCACAGACTGACTCTGTGTTCTGTGTCCTGTGGACTGGAAGCAGTCTAAAAGGGAACGTCTGATTCAGTCACTCAGTCCACTCATTATCATCTGAATTTCTTTTTCAGATTAAACCCAGCATTTATTTTTGCACTCTAAATGGTCAGGAGGTGGATTTCAAGTTGGAAAAACTCAAAAAATGTAAGCTGGTATGACTACCTGCAATCTATCTACTTAAATGGATTTGAGGGATGTGATGATGATTATCCTTTAAAAACATGGGCAAATAATTCAGGCTTTGCCTCTAGCCAATTATTCCATCTTCTACATATTTTACACATCCCAGTTGTCCCAGTTTTATCACAGAGCCTCCTGGCTGGCAGCATGAAAAGAATTATGAAGCGAAATAGTAAAAAAAAAGAAAAAAGAATAAAGTGCACGCATCTCTGCAGGGTCAGAAGACAAATAAAATATGTCATGGGGAAAGAGGTTGCTTCTGAGTCTGAATGGCTCTTTGGTTATGAAGAGAGCTGAACAAAAACATAAATAAATAGAGAAAAACACGGTCACGTTTTCATCTCGGCATCTGTTATGCCCTGAAGCCTCCTCGCGTCCCTCTTAACTCAAACAGTTGTCAGACCTCCAAGACTCTGCATCATAGCAATATTGAAAATGGAAGAGCTGGGACACTGAGCCAACTGAAGCCGTCCCCTCTCTGTTCAGCTGGCTCACCCTTCTTCTCATACCTCCCTTTAATGAAGCATTCTCAGAAGAACAATGACTGTTTTTTACTGTCGCACACCGAGGCATGGTGTAACATCTTCATGTGCAGATACAACTCTTCAGAGGACGGGGTTGTTATTATCAGAGAGGAGGTGAAGAGGAGGAAGTGCCAGCAGGCTTTCGCTTTATTGTTGTTTTCATGTTCCTCTTGCTTTAATGATCAAATGCCCTCTGGTGGTTAAAATGAGTCATGCGCATTTTAAAACTCCAGCAGGATCCTCCAAACTAGTACTCCTCTGCTTTGCTCTGATTCTCTTGGGATCTGTTTGGTTTGGTGAGAAGCAAAACATAAATGACTCATGCATTTCTGAAAATTACTCAGCAAGTTTATGCTCCTTAAAGTAGAGCAGCAGATCTTCTTGACAATCCATGTTAAATAATAGCCAATTAGGTTTTGATTCTTTGGTAGTATAATGTCATTTAGGTAAGCCTTTAATAATTTAAAACGATGCTAATATGAAATCTTTCTTTCTCTGACCATTTTGCGGTGATTAAAATAAATAGTTTTTCTGCACATTAAGGCAATTTAACGAGGTCGACGTCTGAACTTTGACAAGGCCACTAAAAAACGCAGATTCTTCCCCGATTTTCAGCCTTTCCACTGTAAATTTGTTCCTCAGATTCACTCAAGCTTTTGCTGTCGGACGGATTTCTTGACATTTTACTCCAGAATATTTTGGTATACTGAGGAACTCATGGTTGGCTTAATAAATGAAAGATGCCTTTAGGTCATGTGGCTGGAAAACAGGACTAAAATATCATTCCTCTGCAGCTACACTTGATAGATGGCGTGAGATGGTTTTTGCTGGTATGCTGTTTGTTTATTTTCCAAAAGTTGCGTGGTGCATTATTATCCAACTTCACTTCCTTTCTCTCATTTCTCCAAGGGACATTGTTCCAGAGCTCTTGTGAGTTATTTAGAAAGCAACTTTGCAAACTTGAGCTGAGATGCCATATTTATTGCAAGAGAGAAAATGTTTTTACTTTGCATTTCTTCCACATAAACCACACCTTGTCACTGTTTTTCTCTGTCTCTGCTTGTGTATGATCACTAACAAAATTAGTAATTGTTTTATCATAATCTTCATCATGATAACTGGATAATCTTAAATGAAGGTCTTTCAGTTTTTGCAATTGTAACCATCTATAGGTAGAAATCAATAACAACATCAGAATTGAATAGACTTTTAATAACACACAAGAGGCAGGTCAATGTAATACACATCCATCTCACTCAAGGTGCAACACAGGATACAAAAACATGCCGCAAAGCACCCTGGGAAATATGGTAGATCGTCCACTCCCAGCACACAATGTTTCTCAGCATTGTGCAGATTTATGGACATTTGCATTTGATGTCTTTCCCAGAAAACCTTTTGTTATCTTTTGTTAGCTGGTAACTGGATAAACAGCTGCTGTCAGAGAGGTGATGATTATCGGTTAATCAGTTAGCAGCACCTTGCTGTTACTTTCCCTCTTCAGTCTTGTGAGAGGGTTTAAGGTTCACTCAGTTTGTCACACACGGTTTTACCATTGAGCATTCATTTTTCTCTAATAAATACAGATCATGGAGTGTTTTTTTTTATCTTAAGGAAACATTTAAAACAACAACATTCATTTTAAAAATTACATGATTTGTAAAGCACAAGAAATTAAAGCTGGTACTCCTTATTGTTTACATTGTTGATTTGTATTTTTGGTGCTAGTTTTGTTTCTGCATACAAACAAGCAAAATGACTGCATTCAGAGTCTGAATGAATGTCAAACATTTCTGATTGTGTTCAAATTTTTTGAAAACCATGATGTGCACTAGTTTGTGTTCATAAAAAGTACAAATAAAACACAACACATTTGCGATTGTGACAAGGCAGAAAGTTAAAAGTTTTAACAAGTATTTTTGTAAGGGAATTTCTAATAAAGTGGTTCTTCAAAAATGCCATTGTTAAATTCAAACCATTTGTTTTATTTCTTTTATTGCTTAACTGTATTGGTATTGCAAAAAAAAAATACCAATATAGTTTTTGTCTGGAGAATATTTAATATTTAAGGTCTGGAAGTGGTTTTCAAGTGGTTTACTTTATAAAAGATACCTATAGAGTATAGAAATGGGTAATCTGAGCAGTTCTTCCACCTTTGTTTAAATATCAGACATGAAAGGAAACATTATTCTTTAGATGAACACTTAGCAGAACTCAGGGACGTTCAGCGAAAAGAAGCCATTAATATTGTGAAATTATGTTTTGTTTTCTTAGCTGCCACAAAGCCCGGCCTTTTGGGAGAAGCTATTCATGTAATGGTCACAATCTGTTTTGGTCAATCAATACGTTTCCATGCAGCACAAAGAGTTTTATCTCCTTTTGTGACCCTGCAAGCGTATAGAGGGCTCAGGATGAATCATGTCAGGGGACATAGAGTAAGACCTCATGGAAACGTTTTCTCATGCCAGGACAAAAGGATTCAGTCCTCATGTAACCAAAACTGTAAAATCAGAGACATAAAGGAACTTGAAATCCATCAATCAGCTTGGCCGCTGACACACCCATTAAAATAGAGCAATCCGGGCCAAGCAGTGAAACCAGAGAAGTAGGCCATCAACTATTCATTCTGTTGTGGCGGCCGACACCTATCAGGTGCAATGCGTTGTGTACTGATTTGAGTCGGCTTTATGACCGCTCGTGTTTTACAGGAATCCCAGCTGACTGTGGCTGCTGCTTCGCAAGGGAGATGAGGAGGCAGAAAGAGTCAAACGACTCTTGGAAGCCATTACACAGATTGCTCCGAGGGACGACTGGCGCCATGCATGTTTAATGATTGTGTTCCAGTTTTTTGATGATTTATACGTGTTCAAGGAAAACCAGTGACAGGCCATCAAATGGCTCACTATAGATAAAACAGATTTGTCAAAGTTTTTGAAATATTCATTGTATGACTTATTCATTTTCCTCATGCCTTATATATTTGAATTGTCAATAATGATGGCCACTGAGTCTATCTCGTCAAAACAACCTGTGACATCGTTGCTTAAAGGTCACAAAACAAAAATTGATGACAAAGCGTTTTAACTTCAATTAAGTAATCAGAGCAGGGTGAGTAAAGCAGAAGAGTAATTTATTTACGTGTATAAAACAAGAAAACAATACAGTTATTCTATGTGTTCATATACATTAAATTTTTATTTTTACTAAGGTTCCCTGAATTTGTTCACTTCTCTGTCTCCATGGTACCTTCTGCATATTTATAGGATATCTCAGCTGCTACTTCATAAATAAATCACCAAGTACTCCAGGTAACAGTTCAGGCTTGTCGAAAAAGTTTGTTTTTCCAACACATAGTGAGGATAAAAGGAAAAATGCACTCTTGGTCTGTTCTGGGGATTTTACCAAAGATTATTTGCAAACTCAATTATGCATATTGTATTATTCTTACAAATGTGGTACCATTTACCAGAGGAACAAAGCAGACTTTCAACAGTATAATGCCAACAGGCATTGTTACAACAAAATAATCTACCGGTTTAAGTTTTCAGATTTTCTTGCGTCAGGTACACACAAAACCCTAGAACTTGAGGATGTATTTTCTTTTTACCATGGTTGTACATGCACATATAAAAACAAACGCCATACACTACAAATAGTTGTGTTAATTATTTTTTAAATTCATATAGCCATTTGTAACGTACATTTGTTGCACAATGTAATACAAACCAACCCCTTTCTAAACTTTGAGGTCACTGTCCAGGGATATGTAAAAAAGGGTTAATTAATAAAAACCCTGTGGAAATTGCACACACAAATTGCACACCCCTTAAAGAAGAGTTGGAAAACAATGACAAACCCAATGCTTGCATGAAATTATTCATAAGAGATCTGTTATTGAACAGAGGGCTTATTATCCTAAATGCCATAAATCAGACAAATATCGCTTTATTGCTCATAAAGAATAATGCTAATGAATTGAACAATAACTTTAACGTGTCCATCTTCGGAGATATCCATTCATATTCATCTTCAGAGAGATGAATATTCATAATTTCATTCTCTTATTTATAAGTGCATTTATTTGATGTGTGTGAATGTACTTTTGTCTTTAGCCTTTCAAACAGTCCACATAAAGCCGGTGAATGATAGTATGGCACCTTTTACCTGATGTTGTGAAATCATGGCTGTTTGACAGATCAGCTATTGAGGTTGAAGATGTTTACGCTGTTCTTATTAAAGGAGAACTTAACTCTGTTACAAAACTGAAAGAAACTGGTCCAACATTTGGAAAACTTGAAAATTGTTACTTGTCTCTTATCTCTTTAGTTAGCTTAGCTTAGCTTAGCTCAGTTTAGATTATATTAGCTTAGTTTAGTTTATCTTAGCTTAGACAGTAACTTCTGAGATTTATGCTTTATGTCTGAGCGTATTTTGCTGACAATAGCTTTTACACTACTGGGTAACTAGGAAACACTCCCCTTTTAAAAGCTAAGCTCTCTAAAGGTTCTTCTAAGGTTACATAGAGCAAAACCTACAGAAAACTTCAGGGAACATCCTCTAGGGGTTAATGTTTTTGTTATAGGTTATGGAACAATAAAGAATGTTCTTTGAATTCCAAAATTAGGGTGGGAATTGAAAATTAACCAAATGTCCTTGGAGGTTTCCCTTTTGAACTTGGTAGCTCTTTAGATTTACTGCTTGATGCTTTACAAGGTGCAACTTTCTCTTTTGCCATCATAACCACTTTCATTCTTCTTGGTATAGAAGCAACAGATCTCTGACCCCACCGTCTAAAAAGGTGCTACTAAACTTGAGCGCCAACAGTTTCCTGTTCCTAGCTAACAAAAGTGACACTGAGGTCTTGGTTTTCTCCTCCTAGATTTCACGTATCGTGTATTCAGAAATAGTATTCTGAATCCTTTGGCGCTAACAAAGCGTAATTAAACCAAAAGTTGCCCTTTTATTATCTCGAACCAATCTATCATCAACATGGCATTTACAATCCAGATATCAGATATTCTCTGACTATTCTGTGTAAATGATTAGATGTTTTTTTTGTGTGCAAAAAATCCATTTAACATTAATCAGCCATAAATATGTGATTATCAGTCAGGTCCAACTTAGAGTTGATTTAAGATAAACAAGTAGAAATTCAGTATCTGTAGATTGTGAGGTTGAATTTCTAAAACCACGATTCTAATACTGTGATACTTGAACTGCTATTACTGCTACTAGCTTAGTGTAGTAGTGCACTTACTTAGGATTAGTATTTTATGAGTTTTTGGTACCTTAAGCTGAAGTTTTTAGGAAGCTCAAGAAGTTTTGTGCAACCAGTTTCTTTTGTTTTGGGGGGCTGGCAATTTTCAATGAATCTCAACGTTCTTGTTCCAGCATTATTAATAAGATTATAACTTTTTTTTCCTCCTTGCATTTTTCATAAAGTCATGGCTGTCTAGTGTAAAAAAAAACAGCTCTCAGCCCAAAAGCCAGCATGACCGTTTCCTAAAATATGGAACCATCCCTGAACAGTGTTCACCTGATATAGCGCGTGTAAAATTAGATCAAAGAAGGCAACATTGAAATGAGGAAGCTATGTCTCCAATGAGTTAACACTGAGCCCTAATTCTTCTTACATCTGCTGTAGTAGCTAAATATGGTGTTGTCTATCCAGCGGCGGAACTTGGACACGGCGGTGTAGACTCCAGGAAATTCAGCGTCGGCACATCCTCTTCCCCATGACACCACTCCATAGGCCCGCCCGTTACAGACAAGTGGGCCACCTGAGTCTCCCTGAAACAACAGCATAAAGGATCATCAGAGGTTATTTATTACTAACGTGTTGATTCCTGTTGAGAATTTAAAGGGAAAATAACATTTATCCACCTTCTCTTCATCAGCTCCCTGTTAAATCTAGAATATAATTTAAAATTTCTTGATAATTAAGCTGCATTATATAGTAGAGATTTGATTGTTTCACATCTTGTTCCAACTGAACTCTTTGCTTTCAAGGTTCATTGGTGGCTCCTATAATTTTTAAAGCTACAATGTCCAGTGGATCCAGCTCCCGGTTT
The DNA here is from genome assembly GCF_904066995.2 of Poecilia reticulata. Taxonomy (NCBI): domain Eukaryota; kingdom Metazoa; phylum Chordata; class Actinopteri; order Cyprinodontiformes; family Poeciliidae; genus Poecilia; species Poecilia reticulata. Next base: position 28,495,242 of record NC_088836.1, on the reverse strand, counting down.
TAGTCAATAAGCCAGACAGACACATTGTCTACTTCAAAAGACCAGGCTTAAAACTTTCCTTTTTATAAAACTTATAGGCAGTCATTATCTCCTATTATTTCTTCCACTAACTTTATGTTCTCTCTGTGTTTTTTTCTTTTCAGACAGGTTACATCTGACTCATTTCTGTCGCCTTCTTTGAGGAGGCATTGGCTCAGCTGTTACTGCCAATAACTCTATATTCTCTCTTTAGATCATAAACCTGGAAACTTGTCTTTCTATGTTTAAACATTTCTCTCTCCTAAAGTAACTATTTACAATTTACTATTTAACACGTTTCCAGAAGGAAACTTATTTATGTATTTATTGTTGGACACTTTTAGAGGAACAAGAGCAGTACAAAGACAGCATTGATTTTGACTTTTTCATCAGGACTGCTGAGAGCAATAATACCAGCCTATGTAGGTTGTAAATGGAACGTGATTTCCCCCACGTATCCTTTATTGGACAAAACTGAATTTTACTGACTGGGAAAACAATAAAAACACTTACAGTGTATTAAACAGTCTCTTTTTGAAAAATGTACAAAATAAATTAGAAACTTCTTTGACTGATAATTCAGAAATATGACCGCGCAGAGACCTGCACACTTACTGCTGACTTAAATCAATATTAAGATGTCTTTTTATTGTTGCAAAATAACTGCTGCCACAAATATCCCTAGCAATTTCTATAAAATAAGCGTAACATAATTTTTAAAAACGTCTTAAGAGTTGATAAGTGTCTAGGAACATTTAATTAGTAGTTCACATTTCATTTTTGTGTCAATATGGTATAAATTTCATGTTCTACATAGTTCAATTTAACTTAGCCATTTTTCAAAAAAGGAAGTACAAGAGAATATCCCCGATGCGTGTTCATTTTTATAAATTCGGGAATGTACCAGAGGATGTGTACCGGAGCTTTAATGCAATGTATAGTGAAGACAGCGGTTAGGAAAAGGGGAAAGTGATCCAAATCTTCCTGTTTGAGAATCATTTATCCATATTAACCATAATTTATTATACATGCAAAGTAGTTTTTTGGGGGGAAAAAAGCCAGAAAAACGTACTTCCTGTCCTACCATCACAAACATAACAATGCAAGCCTAGAGGAATCCATTGAGAGTTCAGCTGAATGAGACTAATATTGAATTTTTTTGGCAATATAAACAGTCCATGTGGGTCTCCCATAAAACAAGAGATGAAGATAAACTAAATACTAGTAAGTGTGGCGGTGGATCTGTGATGATGTGGGCCTTTTTGGATTACAAAGATCCAAAGATCTTTTTGGGCTTTTGAGATATTTTAATAAAAGTTTGATTGCTTGTACAAGAAAACTGAAAGAAGGTAACAATATAGCCATATAGTAAAATAAAATGGTTCACACAAAACTATATCAAAAGCAAAAAAGAAAGTCTAGCCTTTTCTGTTTCTGTAAAATGTGGCCATTTAAATCAAGAATACTTTATTTATACACTGAATAAAATAACAGGAGACCTCTTACCTGACAGGCGTCTTTTCCACCAATGTTGTAGCCGGCACAAAGCATTCTGTCAGTGATGCGGCCATTAAACGACTCAGTGCTGTTACATTTCTCTGCAGACACAATAGGAAGTGTGACAGTCCGAAGGGTGGCTGGAATCTGGCCCCCTGTGGGGCTGGTGTATCCCCAACCCGACACTCGACACATTTCGCCCTCCGCTATGGAGGCGTCCTGCCTGGGCAGCAGAACGATGGACACGTAGTTGTTCAGGTCGATGGGTGCCCTTAGCTAGTGACAGAGTGAAGAGTGGGTTTTTTGTGATCAGATGAATTCAGGAAAAGACTCTGCTAGAGTATTTGCATTCTGTACCTTAATGAGCATGATGTCACTGTTGTTTGTCGTGCTGTTGTACTCAGGGTGGGTCACCAAAAAGTGGGGGAACACTTCCTGCTCTGTGCCTTCATAAATGGACAAAGAGTAGTCTCCTGCTACTACCACCATTTTGCTTATCCTGTGTGCAAAACAAGGTATACTCCATTAATGCTATGAGTTGTTCATGTATATCTTAAAAAGGTGCACCCAAATACTATAGTTACAGTATGGTAAAAAAAAAAAGAATGTTTTTTTTTTCAAATTTAAGGCTATAATAAAAATAATCTTGTCTTCATCAAGTCCTGAAATTGTTTAAATCAAACTTCAGGTGAACAAAAACACACATCAGATTCCAGACTGTCATAATTTGTAGCAAAAACATTAAAAGAGAAATGGAAACGCAGCTGGAGATGGACACCAGCAACCCTCCCGACCCCACTGGGGGACAAGGGTGTAAAGTGGATGGATGGATGGATGGATGGATGGATGGATGGATGGAAACGCTTTTGAGTAAAATCATTTCATACACCTTTGATGATTCAGTGTAATTAATAAGGCAGTGTAATTAGGCCAGTATAAAAACAATGTCAGTATAAAGTGACAAAGGTTGCTTAAAAATGGAAAACATTCAAAAATATTTGACCATAAATATTGACCTCTGCAAAAGAAGAATACTATTGCTTATGTGGAAAGATTGCCAGGAGAAAGTCTCTGACAAAAAATATTACAGCAACATTTTCAAAGTTGCATATGAATGACTGTAGAGGGAATGTGTTGTCAAAATGATATATTATAGGTAGTAGCACCTCATGTTGATGGTGATGTAGGGGGCAATGATTTCTGATGGTTTCTGCTGTTTTAGATTTTGGGCACAAATTATCATGTAAACTGAAGCCTTAAAAACCAACTACTTGTACTTTCTTTGATTTGTTTCCTAAAGAAAACATATTTTTCTTTCTTCAAGCTTTACTGACTCACTGCACAAAACAACAAAGTTACACTACTCAAACCTATTGACCTCACACTGGCATCCTAGATACAAAAATGAACCAGAACATGATTTTCCCCCTCACAGGTCTGCTGAATGTCACACCTGGCTGATGGAGAAGGGGCCATACTAAGCGCAGAAAATGTTATAAATGCCCATTACAGAATGACTGAGCTGTCTGCAGAGATGGTAGAAAGCTGCTGGGAATGCTGCAGGCTGACCTGAAACAGGTCAGGTACTCTTCATCTGTTTATTTAAGCCACATCACAAAATGGCACACCAGACAGTGAACAGAGACATAGTTATGCTCTTCAGTGTTGCATATTCTTCCACATTACAACTACAAATCTTGGTGTATTTTGTGGGATTGTAAGTGATTGATATCATGTCAACTAATTACTCCCTTTTAATTATTTTTCCCATATCCTTCTATACCAGTCTGAGCCTTGGTTTTGATGCAAAGAGAAATGGGCACAAATTTTCTTATTATGGATTAGAGAGCAAGTTTGGAAAATTCTAAAACACTCACAGTTTTTGGTGAAACTCTGCTCTTTGTTGACTAAAAGGGAAGAAGGCAACACAGATATCTGAGAACCAGACAACACTTACAGCCGCTCACTGATTGTCATTTAACAATAGGTACTGTACAAAGTATCAGCTAGCTGATGTAACAACATTATCTGGATTAAATGCCAAACACTGTGTGAATTGATTGCCTCTTTGCAGGCACAGTTATTTGCTTGTAATCCATATAAAAGTGTGTTGTCTGCGAGCGTCGACGCCACTGTCGTGCGTGTGTCAGATTGCAGAAGCAGAGAGCTCCATTGTGTGACGGGTGTCATTTTTCATTTGCTTTATTTCAGCCCTGGCATTAATAGAACTTAGCATTCGATATGGCTGGAGATTCCTGGATCCAAGAAAGTAAAGCCGAGAACTTTTTGTGCCACAAGACTTCTCTGTTTATTATAACTTCCTTAAAAAAAACAACCTGAAGCCAGACCCTGAAGCAAGACTGTGACCTGGGATTTATTTCACCTCTTTATTGAGTTTGTGCTTTTGCAGGAGGTTATGCAACATCTATTCTCTGCAGAAACAAACCAGAAGAAGAAAACCAGCTCACCCAATATTACAGTGTGCTGCTGTGATCACCCAGAATCTGTTAATCAGGAAGCCCCCGCAGAAGTGCTGGCGGCTTGTCGTCTGTAAAGATACAATGTACCTGATGGAATGAGGAACCGGCGCGTAGCCTCCCACAATGCGTTCCTGTGCAAAGCCCTGACCTGTGACACACAGAGAGGTACAGAAGGGAATTAACTCTGACAGGAAAGAAACACAGAGCTGACACAGTTGTGCTTTCATTTGTCACAGAAAACACACAAATCTTGGCCCTGCGGATTCCTTTCACTCAGCAGATCGATGAAGGACGATCTCATCCCGGAGCTGCATTGATTGCCAGCAAGGATGAATCTCAGCATCATTATCTGGTGTTTGTTTTGAGTAAGCCGAAGACACAACTTGTACTCCGGCTCCTACCAGTGCCTTGTGAAAATTCACATTTTGTCACATTACAACCAGAAACACCGATGTATGTTATTTGGATTTTAGGTGGCAGAACAACACAAAGACATGACATATAAGTCCAGGAGTCGATTATTTGGTTTCAGTTAAAATAGATTTACCGTATTTTCCGCACTATAAGGCGCACCTAAAAACCTTCAATTTCCTCAAAAGCCGACAGTGCGGCTTATAATCCGGTGCGCCTTATATATGGACCAATATTGAGCCACAACAGGTCTAGCAACTACGGTAAGCAGCCGCCGACTTCATTTTCGCCCCTAGAAGAAGAAGCGCGCGGTGCATGCTGGGATAGTTGTCAGAACGCTGGTTTGTTAATAACGTTTGACTGACCTATCTACCTACTGACCTGATAATCAGGTGTCTGCAGGTCATTTAGCATCACGTTCTCCACGAACATGCTGTGCGCGAATGGAGAAGGGTGACCATCGTCCGACCACGCCCCGGCCCAGTCGCGGAAAGCTCTCCTCGCCGACCCAAGTCGGACGGTTTTGATATTCACTTTAGTGCAGCTCCATCTAGTGGATGCATAACGTAACTCCAGCCTCTACTGTAGCATCTATTCTATGCGCCTTATAATCCGGTGTGCCTCATAGTGCGGAAAATACGGTATGTAAATCTGAAAGAAACATAGTTATTGTTTAGCAATTACCAAGCAAACTCAACATTGAACCAAATGGGGAAACAATACGAGATAAGGTTGCTTCCAAGTGATCTACGATTACGCAATCATAGATATTATATACTTTGACTGTAATTTTAGTGAACACATTATCATCACCAACACAGTAAACATTTTCTAGCCGCAAACTAGAATCTGCTCACAGTTGTGCTCAGTGACCAATACAAGCCGGTGGGAAAAATTGTCCAAGCGATATTTCATATATTTGCCATAGAAAATTAAAAGCAAAAAACTTTTTTAATGAAGAAGATGACAGAATAAACAAACAAAAATCTGCTGCATAACAGAAACAATCACAGTAGCATATGTGGTCCTGCATTTCCACAAAAGAGCAGTGAATCTCCAAACTCTATTTGACAAAGCTAATCTATCATTAAATTTTTTTAAATCATGACATTTTAATCCCGAGTCCATGCCTCAAAAATTACAAGATGTAAGACGTGGTTTAGGATTTTATTTGGTTCACAATTTAACAAGAGATTAGCAGTTATGTTTTCCAAAACGAACTAAAATATGACTTTAATTGTATTTATTTAAATTAGGATGATTCTAAAAAGATTTCCATCCATCCAGCCATCAAACCATCCATCCATCCACAGTGTGGTGGAGTAATCTTCTTAGCTCTTAAAGTTAATGAACAAACACAGACCTGTAGCTCACTGCGACTGAGAGAAATTGATCAGAAGCTATTATTAGCAGCACTGCTGCATGTTGAGACCAACATGGAGACCTCATACAGCGCATGACATATAGCCTGGAAGTTAGAGAGCATTATATAAGACCTTGGAATCTTACCTTGGGTATTTGCTTTTAGGAAAACCACCAGTGAACAAGAAGAATATTGATGTTTTAATAGGAGAATGTTGCAGTTTTAACAACTTCTTTCACTTTGTAGGTTAAACCCCAGAGATATCTAATTTTACACCAGCTCTCATTCCCAGGTATGTTTTAGGGTTGTGACAAATTTTCTTTGCACAAATCAGGGCGTCAGCCTCAAATACTCATTTGTTATTGTTGTCGTGGGCTCTTGTCTATTGTTGCATAGGTTTCAAGTTATATTTGTGAACAAGCTCACTTTCTCTCACCTTTACGTTTTGGAAAACTCCTCATTTAAAAAAGGACATATTTTGTTATTCATAACCTTCAAAGATTGTATGATGGGATCGTTACCACCCATAATATAAAGTTTCACATTCATTCATTTGTTTTAAAAAATATTCAACAAAGTAACGTTTCTAATTGCCTTTTCTGAAATCTCCCAAACTTTTTTATTTCAAGAAGAAATCTCTAACCTCCATTTCCAGCTGCATTATTACTCTGCTTGTGATACGATGCTCGATCGTAAGCTGATGTAAAAGCCTTTGAGTCACACTTTTGCTCTCAGTGGAGCATCAAAGCTGCTAATCTCAAAATGTGCTAAAAGGGATGCTTTCAAAAATTCATCAGGGACACCAGTAATACATTAGGTACACATCCATGCACACTCATTTCAAGAACATGATTATGCTGGATAAACTCAGACTGTTCTGTTGCAACAACATCTCTTTCCTCCCAATCTAATGTCACTTCAAGCCATTTGATTTGAATTTATTAACTCAAGTTAAAGACGTGTACTTACAGTTCACAGCCAGGACTTTCAGCAATATACAGAGCAATACAGATGCCACGTTCATGATGACACAAAAGAAAGAGCAGTCTTCCCGCAGCAAGAGGCTTAACCTGTGTGATACCTGTCTAATTTAAGGGGAAGGCATCTCACCTGCACTCTCAAGTTTCCAATAGTTTCTATTTCCGTTTCCATGGTCACGTCCTTCTCAGGCCAATATATAATTGAAATTGCTCTTTGGTCTCACCGCTTCCATGACCTAATCATACCATAGGTGTTTGTTGTTTTACTGCTGGTTCTTGTCCTGTCATGTAAAATGTCCCACAGGGACCATAAGCCTGAAAGTCGCAGCTATTTGTTAACTTTAATGTGTCATTTGTCAACTTCTCTGACGTCGTATGGCCGGTGTTTGACATACTGTGTCCAAACTGGTGGCTGTGGCTTTTAATACGGATCAAATGTGCTGCTGTCTTGTTAAATGAAAGGAAAAAGAGGAAGGCTCAGTGTTGCTGTTCATCACTGTCCAGGCTCCTCTCACTGATTTCCCCAGGAAGGATTACAATAAGGGTCTTGGCAGCTAAAAGCTGTAGGATCAGGCCGGGTCAAGGCAGCATGTCTGGAGCCGGCCGTCATTAAAAATGGAGCAGGTTTCATCTCATCTGCCGTCCCTCTGAGGAGTTCCTGACCTCAGACGGTAATAGCCCTCCAAGCTGCCTTTGCCTGGTGTCTGTCATCCCGCTGGAAGCACAACTCTGTCTTTTTTCTCCACATGAATCTCTCCTCAGCTCAGGTGCTGCCATTACTGCACCAGGGTGCCTCCAAATCAGTTCAGTTTGTTTGTGATGCACAAATTTATAGTCAAGGTGATATCAAAGCACTTTACAAGTCAAATGGATCCAATTAATTCCAAATATGTGCAATCAAGTCATGTCGTAATTGTTTCTGTCCATCTCTTATCTTTCAAAAATCTGAGATTAAAAGACAAAGACATCCAGCAACCCTTCCTTTGGTTTCTGGGTATGACATCCCCAATGTGGATGTTTAGTTTAGTGAAACCTTTGTGATTAGGAGCTTTTTTATTTATTTATTTATTTTTATCAAACCTTTGTTTGATCACATAAAAAAACATCAAGATTAAAGCCTCTTTCACAAGGATGACCTGGCTTAGAAAGGCAGCAGGACTCAAGGCAAATAAACAGAAATAACAAAAGTTTACATTACAACTATATATTTATGGCAACAATCTGCCAATGAAAAGCAGCAACTAAATTAAAAAAAGGTGGAAATTTAAGTTTTGAAACACATGCACTGTAGACATGATATTCATTGTTGTTTGTTTTTAAATTTTTTGAAAAGTGTTCAGTGAAATCAGTTCTGACAGTTTTAGTTCAGCTTGCATGGCTTTCCAAGCAGATAGGGCTCAAAAGCTAAAAGCTTTCTTTCCCTTTTCAGTTCGCAAACGAGGAACATAGAGATACAAACGGTCCTTACATAAGGCATAACTGCAGTCTGTTCTCCAAATGACAGTGCATAAATAATTAGGAAGAAAGCCAATAAAACACGTGTCCATTGTTAATAACCATGTAGTACTGCATGGGTACCTCTAACCCGAAATATAACTTTTTGGTCAGGCTGTCTTTTAGTTTAATTCCAGTTTTCTCCCATTTAATTGTGAAATTTGGTAAATTTAGTTTTTATTTTCTTTTAGTTATTTTGCTTGTTGTGGTATCATGAGCTCTTTCCTGAAGCTAAATTTCTGTTTGTACAGAAGAAAGCTAAAATACAGCACAAAAAAATGTAACATAATAAAATGGAGTCTGTAGTTAAGATCAAATCACTGAAGAATCAATTTAATCTCAATACAGTGACTTGACAGATGGTATGATACTGTTATTAATCTGTGAAAAATTGATTTCAATTTTAACAAATAGATTACTTACACGTGTAATTTTAGCATTACCTGATACAAGAACCAATAGAGGTGACTCAGTGGATTTTACAGAAGTAACAAAAGCATTTTATACATATGTATAGTTTAAAAGAAGAGAACACCTGTGTGCATTGCTTAGTTTAAAGGAAGAATAAGGTGACAATATAACCAGATGTTCTTTCAGTTATCTGTAGCTCAGGTTCTTAAACAAAGTTACTCTCACACCAGTATCCCATTACTGGGGATCTGCCTTCCATTTCTATGGCATACAAAGATACAGGACTTCAGTAAGCAATTTCCCAGCAATGCCTTTATTTGATGAAACTATAGCACACGCAGTTTCAGAAAATTACGTGGCACGACTGTCAGAACGTAGAGACCCAACCAGACCCCACCAGATGTTAGCACCATTTCTATTTTTAATCAATCTTTTTTTTTTTTTTAGCAGGAAGTCTCTTGAGACAAAATCTCTTTTTTGAAGGAAACCCAGTATATTTATGGGAATGCTTTGTGAATACTGCAGCAATGACCTGATAGTAATGTTGCTTCATTTAATGCAAAGCTGTCCAGACGCTTTGCACAGCAGATGTTTAGAAAATCATTAAGTTTGAAAAAGATTTTTTTTAAAAACAAGACAGTGATGTCACGGTAAAACTAATATAACTTGCGCTAATGTAAAGCTATAAATAATTTTTATGTATCGTTCAGAAAGGGAATTTGTCATAAGCATATTTTACACATTTGACAAAGATGATGATTTACACAGCCTTTATTTCCTCATGTTTAGGACCAGATAATATGCCACTTAGTAAAGGCAGAATATGAAAAAAGTGACAACAGCTTCACTGAAGCAGAAAAAAAAAATCAATATGAAAATAAAAATTTCCTTCTGACAAAACTTATTAACGGCAAAGAAAATGGTAACTATATTTCCAAGTCAGAAAATGTGGAAACAGTATGAACATTTTGAAATAAAACAATAAATGTAACGCAATGCATTGACTCAACTAAAGGCTTGCAGTTTTATGGGTGAGACATGTATTTCTTTTCCTTGCAATGTTCACAATGTTAGTGGTATTTTATCAACAAGCTGTAATTGGTACAACAGTGTTACTGTCATTAATTATAAGTCTTTTTGACTGTGGCAAATTCAAATGCTGATTTACAATAACATTTATAAAACCAGAGGTAAAACATGACAATAATAACGGCAGATTGTGATGAGCTGCTGTCCCATATTGCCAAACAGGTTTTTGCACAGACGGGAGTGATTTAAATTCATATTTTGTGCATTTCCAGCAAAGCCACTGGAAATTTTAGTTATTTTCTTCCAATAAACAACAGTCTAATATTTTATCCTGCCTGTAAACTGGTGAGGATCACTGAAGATTGAGGCGTTTCCAACCTAAATACCGCTGGACTAAAAAACTTGAGCCTACTAAACAGAACAACACCTTATCTTTGTCATGTAGTAGGTCAGAGCGTGAGATGGTCAGAGGACACAAAACGATGGAAAGATAAAATTAACAAAAGATTTGTATGGGGATACAGTTACACTTAAAAAGCCAGGAGGAGAACACGAGTCTCACCAGAAGCACAGAGGGGTTCAAGCTTTTCACCTTACGGTAAGCGGAAGATAATTCAATTAAACTCAACTCTTAACCGTCACTGATCTGACACTGATTTACAATTCATATTTAATTTATGTAAATTTTCAAGGAATGCACCTGTCATATTGAGGCAGATGAGACTCAAACTGTTAAACTGCTTTATATGTTTGTTTAATCGTGTTGAAATGACAATAGATGCTCCAATATGTATTGTAATAAAGCTGCAGAAATTCATGCTTCTCTATTACAGATTATTTAAGGTCAACAATGTCTCCTCAACAAATTGCAACAGTGCTGTTTTTTCTGTCTTCAAAAGTATGCTCACGTAAGTTCTTTATTATATTTTAAAAATATAATCCTGACTAAAATCTTTGAACATTTTAAACGAATACATCATCTAAGCTGGTGAACGCATTCCGGTGTGTAAACATAATTGTGTTGCATGTTATCTTGTTTACAGTTAAGCCCTAAAAAGATTATGCCTTAGGTGCAAAGTAAGCTATTAATTTGAACAACACATTTATTCTTCTTACTTCTTAATATGCAATGAAAAAAGATTTATCTGTAAAAGGCTAAAGATTTGGGTTCCCATTTTAAAGACTTGGACATTACCAAAGCAAATATGTAAATATGAGTGGAAACTTGCAAAAGAAGAGTTTGATTATTGTAATGGAAAAAAAAAAAATCACCACCAGGGTATAAGTAATTCAGGGCTCAACTGAGTATGGTGCGCATATGTGTGTGCACCATATTTGCACACACATACGGTGAGCTTAAACCTGTTCTGGTCTAATATCTTTCCCTCTAAAGACCAATAGTCAGGGCCACATTCAGAAGGATGTGGCCCCTGGGTCTGGGTGGACCCCGTTTTGGTGCCCCACCAGCACAAGATTATGTTACGTGCGCTAATATATATAGCTGAACACCAACTTCAGGGGTTTTAGGCCTCATCTACATGAAATATATCTTCATATATGAAATTTGCAGTCAGACTTTATAAAAAGTTTCAAATAAATATGGCAAAATTTCTAGAAATATTTTCATGCATACAGACATAAAATCACTGAAATATGCAAAAGAAGATGTGGAGCTTTTATAAAAAAGTCCATTGTTCTTCCATCTGGTGTCATTAGAGTTGAAAGTCTGTTTTTTTTTTCATATCTCTCAGGGTTTTGTCCACAGTTCAAAACATGATTATGATGACTGTGCCTCTGTCTCCTGCGTCAGTAAGCCTATATGTGAACAGCCACCTGATAGGCTGAATAGGAGCCCAACCCTGTTCCTATGCTGCTCCTATGATAGAGCATCATTTTTTTTAAGGTTATCAGTTGAGATTTGGTCTAAGTATTTAATTAAATTTGCGCACACCTACCAAACTTTTTTTTTTCTTTCTATTAAATGTTACAAGTGCCAAAACCTAAATACCCTCCTGCTCAATGCTGTGAACAGAAAGCCTTGATCAAAGGATCATCGGGGGTCAGGAGGTCCAACCGTACTCGATCAAATACCAGGCCTCCCTGCAGACTGAGAAACGGGAGCACTATTGTGGAGGGACACTGGTGGACAAAGAGTGGGTGGTGTCTGCTGCCCACTGCTGGAGACCGTAAGAACTGAAATCAAAGAGATGTTTGATTTAAATTGTATTTAATCTCTGTTTCATTTTAAATTTTATTTTTTATTTCATTTACTCAGTAAATAGTTCATTAAAGAGATCATGAATGAAAAGGATAAAAAAGTTTACATTTATATTTGCCCATAAATAAAGGAAATAGCTTGAATAGCTTATCAACTCATAAGACTGTTACACGGACTAATAGAAAACATTAGGCTATTTAATGCCACATTGCTTCATCATAATGATTTTCAAATTTCAATTTAGTTCTTTTTATCTCACTGTCAATATTGTTTGATAAACTGACACGTTTTTAATACCACTTCCTCTTAAATATTCAAAACAGATTTTTACATATTTGTTTTTTGTAAATCTGTTCTGATTATTGTTTGTTTTTTTTTTGTTTTTTTTTACATGTAATTTATACATACGTTTTAAAATGTTCTACTTAATTCATTAAGTTTCAATATGTTTAACTGTATAAATATTGGGTTCATGTAATCTCTGTGTCCACTTCCACTTTTGACTCTAACAGCTCTTTTCTGTGAAAGAAAAATCATATTTATAAATGTTTTACAACTACTACCCCAGACTTCCACACAATATGTCAGGAACAATCATGTCTGACAAAAATACAAGGCCTTTCTGTTTAGTAATCCCTTCACCTTATTTAAAACAGGAATAGCTTTGGTTATTCTGATAATTGGACAATCGTTGCTTTTTGAATGGGACTGTTTTTGACTCCCAGGAGCTACTTGATGATTGTGGTGTTGAGTGAACACAACCTGCGTGAAACGGAGGGATATGAGCAGATCTTCGGTGTCTCAAAAATATATGTGCACAGCTACAACTACAAGACATTCAACAATGACATCATGCTTATTAAGGTTTGCAGAAGGGGAGCGGTGGTGAAATAATAAATACCATGTAACAGAATTGACAAGGACTAGTTGCTCATCATTTCACTGGTCTGTGTTACAGCTTGATAGGCCAGCAGTGCTGAACGCCTACGTCCAGCCAGTCAAGCTGCCTGATGAAAACACCCCCCCATTAAGAGGGAATCTTTGCACCGTGAGTGGGTGGGGTGTGACACAGGTTTACAGTTACGTGCTGTCTCCGGTGCTCCGAGCTGTGGACGTGACAGAAATATCGCTCTGCTACTATTACTACTGGGGCAGGATCACTGAGAACATGATGTGTGCTGGATCTCAATATGGTGGCAAAGATTCCTGCCAGGTACAAAAAAAAGTTATTCTTCAAGTGTACATGTCATTATGATCAACTTTGATTTCAGGTCTGACTAAGTGAGATAAGCTCATCATCCTGTGCTTGGTCATCCACAGGGAGATTCTGGGGGTCCACTTGTCTGCAATGGCAACTTTGAGGGGATTGTCTCCTGGGGCATCAGTTGTGCAAATCCATACTTCCCCGGTGTCTACACCAAAGTGAGGAACTATGTGCCATGGATCAACAATATCATGAATTCTGATTAAACATTTAGCTTTAATCTTAATAACATCAAAACTTCTAACGCATAATTTTGCCTTCATATCTGCATGGTACTATAAATAACTTTTAATGTAGCATAATAGTAAATCATTGTGTAATTTTCATGTATTCATTTCTCCCATGCTTCATATAAAAGTCTTTCTTGCTTTTGTGGTTGTTTGGATGAAATATTATTGCATTAGAATAAACTGTAGAACTACTTATCTGAATGTCAAATGAATAGAACTGAATTATTTAGGTGGTCACAAGTAAGTAGTAATTTATTTGTTAAGAGATTTCTAACATATTCCCAAATAAAAGCATTTTTATTGGATCTTGTTTTACTTAATAAAGAACAGCAATTTTATTTTTAATAGTTATTGGATCAAGATAAACTGCATAGTTGGCTAAAGGTATAAATGAGCTGACTCAATTTTTCCCCACAAGTCATTTCATGTATCATATCAGTTAGCCATAAATTATCTTTGGGGATGAAAGATTTGCGAATCCTTGTCTTGAAGATTGTGTTTCCAAGACTGTTGACATGTCTACTTAACTGTATAGCATGCTTGAAAATGTTCTGGCAAACAAATACATATTGTCTATTGTCATATGTGTAAAAGATGCTTATGATAAATTACATTTCTGAGTAAAAATGGTAAAGTAATTAACAAAGTATGGCTGTTTAAATACACAGTGATTTTTTTTTTCTCATGATCTGATATTAAATCAGACTCTCATCATTTCCTGTTTTGCTCTGTTTGGATTACCAGGACTATTTCTGTTTTCTAGCTCCAGAAGTTTGCAAACATTTCCATAGTAATTGGTGTATTTTAACAATTAAAACCTTGGACCAGGTTGGGTTCAGCTTCGGAAGACCACATCACAGTGCCGCTGTTGTCAGCTAAAAATAAGAAAGTAAGGCTTATAATTCACACATATTAATCAAAGTGAGAGTATCAATTTCAGTTGGAAAATTCAACATAAAAGCATGGAACCATCCTGTCTTAATTCAACAGTTCAGCTGCTTGTGGGTTAAATGCATAAATCACAGTGTAACAGTTTTTGAATGTATATTTGCAAAAGTGTAGTGCTCTGTATGACATAGCTCAAATAATATCAAACAGGTTTCTTTTAGACGAGAATGAGTTTATTGTACTCCAATAGCCTCTACAATCCAATAAAACAACAGTCACCTTCAGAATACAGTGGAAAACAAATATTCGTGTAATATTTTTGTAGCCAACAAATCTGAAATAATGTGTGATTTTTATATCAATATGAACTAAAATCTCAACAAGTGTGTGATATGATTCACACACTTGTTGAACCTAAGTAATAAAGTAACCAGTGAATGCATATAAAAGCAGATCGTCAACATCATTTTTGAGTAGCTGTCTTGACTACTAAGATTATGATTAAATTGTCAAAACTTATATGCGAAATGTGGTATTTGGGTTTTCTGTATTATACTGCATTTTATTGGTCTCTAGTTAACGTAGACACTCTCCTGCAGTTTCTTGTCCACCAGAGTTAACTGTTTTTCAAAACAAAGAATTCCTGCTGTTGCACTTTTTCAACGCCAGATGTCACTAAAAATAACGCTTAAAATGTAAACTTCTGTGGCGCATGCGTGCATGGTGTTGTTTTTGTTGCGCTAACAGTTCGCTACCTTGGAACAGTAAAACCGGGACTGAGGTTCACATTAAGGGCTATTTGAGCCTCCTGTTCTGGGTTCACCATGTCTGTGAAACACGCCATTAGCCGAGGGCTGGAGCTCGGCCGGTCTTTTCTTCAGATTGGTCTCCTTAAATCAGGCGGCCGAGTCGCAGCAAAGCTCCGAGCTGACCGTTTCCGTGTAGGCCCGTCGGTCCGCACCGTTCAGCCTCAGGCTTTCCTGCCGGCCCGGTACCGCTATTACCGCACCTCTCTGAAGGGTCTGGCGGCTCAGCTTCAGTCCGCCGGTTTTAGAAGGAGGTTTACCGGCGCGTCGCCTCGGAACAGGGCCGTGTTTCTGGCTTTTGGCCTCGGTGTGGGGCTTATCGAGCAGCAGCTGGAGGACGACAGACAGAGCGCTGCAACATGTCAAGAAATACAGGTATGGTGACCTAAAGTTAGATTCTGATTCAGTAGTTCGATTTCAAAGGCTTCAAGCCATCTTGACTGTTTTTGAAAATTCATACTTGGTTTCTATTCATACCTCAATAGAATTATTATGCATTCCCCACATTCAGCATATTTTATTTTTAACCAAAGGACAAATAAAAGTTGTGGCCAGGAATGATCTCTTGTAGCAGTCAGTCTAGCAACAAATCTGAAGAGGCCTCTGACTGAAGACTGTTGCTATGAGAAGGCTATAAGTTTCAGACCAATAGGACAATATTTGGGGAAAATTAGACAAGGCATGCAGATATTGGCAGGCACAACATTCCTATTGCCAAAAAATGCATCCCCCTCATAGCTTGAAGAAACAAAGAACTAAGAGTGAAATGACGTTTTCTGCATAACCACATTTGTTTTATGAACTACTGGTTTAGTTTAGAGATGGTTTGCCCAACATAAAGTGAAAACAATCCAAGTTAGTTAGAAGTGTCTTGTAATCTGTTCTTCCTCCCAATGTGCAGGCTGTGTTTAAGAAGAAAAAAATCCAGAGCACACTGAGACCTTTCACCTCTGGATTCAAACTGGAGGACTACGTTATAGGGAACCAGATCGGTAAAGGTTCCAATGCGGCCGTGTACGAGGCTGCAGCTCAGTTTGCTCCCCCTAAGGAGACGGAGAGAGACTCGACACTGGTGGAACTAAGAGACAATGAAGAGGAAGTCCAGAAAGTGCGATCTCCGGCATGCTGCTCCTTGAGAAACTTCCCCTTGGCTATCAAAATGTTGTGGAACTTTGGGGTGAGTAATCTGCAGCAAATGTTGTTATATGGTGATGAATAAAAGCTTTAAAAAAATAGCTAAAATTATTAGAGGTGCTGTCTGAATCAATTGAAAATGCTCAAAAATAGATTTTATTTGGTTTAATTTTTTTTACCCAAATTATATTTTTGATTGTTTATTTTATAATTATAATTATTATTATTTAAGAAAAAGCTAGGCGGCTATGCTAGCCTAATAGGGCTAATTTAGATAACAGAATTTTATGCACAAACCTATTTTTGTTTACATTTAAACTGATGGAACGTTCTAATTTTTGGGTATTTTTTTGTACACAGGCTGGATCTTCAAGTGAGGCGATATTAAAATCTATGTCGCAAGAACTTGTCCCATCTGGTCCTCTGGCCTTAAAACAGGAAAAAGAACAGATTAACCTGAATGGGTAAATATTATGTGTTCAGATTCTTGTAATCCTGTCCTGCTGTACAGACCAAAGAACTACAAACATGCTGATGAATCCTTCTGGTCTCTCTGTAATGCAGACGTTTCGGAGTGCTTCCCAGAAGAGTTTCAGCTCACCCAAACGTGATCAGAGTGTATCGGGCTTTCACCGCCGACGTGCCGCTGCTACCAGGTGCGCAGGAGGAGTATCCAGATGTGCTGCCAGCCAGGCTCAACCCAGCGGGCCTTGGAAACAATCGCACTCTTTTCCTAGTCATGAAAAAGTATGGCTTGAAAAAGTTAAATATGGCTTACCGTATTTAATCTAAAACATCCCACTGGTTTATATTATCAGGTTTAACACATGTAGTGCTTCATTAAGCTCCTGTTGTTTTTGTTTTCTAGCTATCCCTGCACACTGCGGCAGTACCTGCAGGTTTCCACACCCAACCGCAGGCAGAGCTCTCTGATGGTGCTGCAGCTCCTGGAGGGGGTGGACCATCTGTGCAGGCAGGGTGTTGCTCACAGGGATCTGAAGTCTGACAACATACTGCTAGAGTTTGACTCAGGTCAGATGTAAAAACACACACAAACAAAAACAAAAAAAACATGTTAATCATGTTTCTATCAGATTTTCTTTAATATTTTGGACCTCTTTCCGTTATTTTTCTTGTAGGTGGCTGCCCCCGTTTGGTAATTACTGACTTTGGCTGCTGCCTGACCCAGAATGACTCCAGCTTACAGCTTCCATTTAACAGCATGTGGGTCAGCAGAGGAGGAAACGCTTCACTCATGGCTCCTGAGGTGAGTCTAAATACTTCAACCACAGTAAATACTCTCTGACGCAAGTGAAATATTTCGATATGAGACTTCAGGAAGGTGATTAAAATGGCTACGATGTACGTTACCTCTTGAAGTCACTTTGTCACATTTTGTAATGCTAAAACTGTAAATCTCTATGTGTTTTGTTGGGGTATTTTGTCTTTTTAACCCCTAAATAAAATTTGAATTCATTTTATTAGTGTACTGAATCCTTCTGTGCGTAATATAAGCAGTTTAGCAGACCTGTGTGTGGAAAACTCAACACAGCACATCAAACTGAAGTATGGCTATTTAAGACATAATTTGGAGCTGGAGCCATTAAGGAAAATCTTTGGGAAGATTTAAAACTTGATGGTTGTTTATCATGTTGTTTATTTATATTGAAAAAAATTCTTAGAAGACTTTTGATTTACCATTTTCAAAATAAACTCAGTTACTATTGTCTAAAACCCTCCAAAACCGTATGTATTGTTGCAACTGCTAGCTTAGTTTTGCTGTTTTTTCCACCTTTTGTTCAAATAGCATATCATAAATTTGAAAATAGAATTAAATGTAGTTACTGTGTAGTTTAGTAATACAACACACATTTATTAATGTAACTAGTGATCTAAAGCGCTGCATTAGATATGAGAATGTTTTTAAGACCAGTATTTGGGGCTGATTGCTGTGCCCCTAAAATAAATAAGTAATAAATGATTCTTATTGTCACTTTTATTATCATCACAGTACTACCACAAAATATTGTGATAAAACCCTAAGTCTGTGTTCCCCATGTGTAAAGTTAATCAAGACATACCTTGTAAAATGTAATTTTCCTTTTGCTTGACTTTGTGTTGGATTATTGCATAAAAACCAAATAAACGCACTGAAGTTTGTTGCTATTATGTAAAAAAAAAATGTGAAAAAGCTGAATTGACATACACATTTATGAACACACTTTGTGATCATTTATTAATGTGACAATAAAATGATGTGTTAAAACTCATTAAAATGTGTTGTTCTTGTCTCTAGGTGGCGACTGCAGCTCCAGGCCGTGATGTGGTGATCGACTACACCAAGACGGATGGCTGGGCTGTGGGGGCAATCTCCTATGAGATTTTCGGACAGCAGAATCCTTTCTATGGAGCGGCTGGATTGCACAGCACAAACTACCAGGAGAAGCAGCTGCCTCCTCTTCCTGCCTGTGTTCCAGCTGATGTCCAGTTAGTCATTAAACTGCTACTCAGGAGGAACCCAAATAAGGTAAAAGCAGGCTCCTAACTTAACTGAAGGATAAGTTAGGACCAGAAAACTGCACAAATAACTGGAATCTGCACTGAATGCATTATTCTTTCTCTGCAGCGCCCCAGTGCTCGTGTTGCAGCCAACATACTGCATTTCAGCCTCTGGGGTCGCAAAGCCCTGGCTAACCAGGACAGCGCTGGCATGAGGAAGCTGGCTGATTGGCTGCTGTGCCAGTCCGCTATGGTCCTCCTGCAGGGCTGCAGCGGCCCCAGTGGGAACAGAGTGGAGGCGGAGCTTCAGAGGAGCTTCCTGTCTAACCTGGATCTAGAAGAGCTGCGCGCCGCTGTAGGCTTCCTACTTTATGGGCAAGATCAGAGCAGGGCCTGCATCATGTTTCCATAAATTCACTCAAAACTCAGAAAACTCTTGTGTGTTTACTTAATAAGCTAGTGTAAGTGTAATGCTGTAAGTGTTATGCATCGTTTTACCAGTTGCAAAATGGATTGCATTATCCTTCTTCTATGCGTTGTACACAATATCCCACACAAGTCTTCAGTTGTGTCTCACTTAGCATAGATCCATTTCTAACTAGTGCTCTGCATTTAAATCTCAGGGTAAAAGACGTCGGTGTCTCTGCATCTGTTTTTCTTAATGTAATTCCCCCAAAATGAATTGTCGATAATAGAGAAGAATACTGATGGCTACTTGTAGTTGAGTTGTTAAAGATGTAAGATCTTTTATTTATTTATTTTTAATACTTACAAGAGAGAACCACTACACATACAGTAATTATTAAGCCACAAAGTTAAGGCCAATGCAGATTTTTTTAAATTAAAACAATGCATTGCACTTGTTAGGCTCTACTGTGTAGGGTAACGTAGTTGCTATTTCCATTAAACACCTGGTTACCATTAAGTGTGGATAGTTCTACATTTTTCTGCAAGCTTTCTGAACACAATACATGGAAAAATCTATTAAAAAAATGTTTTGCTGTTTGCACTTTTGTCCAAGTTTGCACATTTGCTGAACTCTAACCAAATATTACAGATGGGGGTGGAGGGAAACTAAATGAAAATACTTAAATTTGTTAGTGTTAAGAAAATGTTTGAAAAATAAAAGAATTTGAAATTCTGCAGGTCTGATTTTTTTGTGTAGAAAAAATGTGTTTCATTCAAAGAGGGACGCTGAGTTGATGCTTGAATTCCTTTGCAGATTTCCTATGAAACTTTCTCTGTCATTTGTTCAAGCATAAAGCAATGAATAACTGTAGATGTTGGGTTCACATAACCAAATAAAAACAAGAAGACTTCAGTTTAGGAAACTTTAATAGAGATCCAATCTGACAGGAAAGAATCTTGTGGTAACCTAATATTTAACTTCAGAATGGCGGAAATGCGCTCATCTTAACTCATCCTCACACTACATTTAATACTCCTCTCCTTCCTCCTCTCCCTCACCCTCAATTGAGTCGACTCCCACCTCTTCATAATCCTTTTCCAGAGCCGCCATATCCTCCCTGGCTTCAGAGAACTCTCCTTCCTCCATCCCCTCACCCACATACCAGTGGACGAAGGCCCTCTTGGCATACATCAGATCAAACTTGTGGTCAAGCCTCGCCCAGGCCTCTGCAATGGCTGTGGTGTTGCTCAGCATGCACACAGCCCTCTGGACCTTAGCGAGGTCACCACCAGGAACCACAGTGGGCGGTTGGTAGTTGATGCCAACCTTGAAACCAGTGGGGCACCAGTCCACGAACTGGATGGAGCGCTTGGTTTTAATAGTGGCGATGGCAGCGTTGACGTCTTTGGGAACAACATCGCCACGGTACAGAAGACAGCAGGCCATGTACTTGCCATGACGAGGGTCGCACTTCACCATCTGATTGGCCGGCTCAAAGCAGGCGTTGGTGATCTCAGCCACTGAGAGCTGCTCGTGGTAAGCCTTCTCGGCAGAAATCACAGGGGCGTAGGTGGCGAGAGGGAAGTGGATACGAGGGTACGGCACCAAGTTGGTCTGGAACTCCGTCAGATCAACATTCAGGGCGCCATCGAAACGCAAGGAGGCAGTAATGGAGGACACGATCTGGCTGATCAGCCTGTTCAGGTTGGTGTAGGTGGGGCGCTCGATGTCGAGGTTTCTGCGGCAGATATCGTAGATGGCCTCGTTGTCCACCATGAAGGCGCAGTCGGAGTGCTCCAGGGTGGTGTGGGTGGTCAGGATGGAGTTGTAGGGCTCCACCACCGCAGTGGACACCTGAGGAGCCGGATAGATGGAGAACTCCAGCTTGGACTTCTTGCCATAATCCACAGAGAGACGCTCCATCAGCAGGGAGGTGAAACCAGAACCGGTTCCACCCCCGAAGCTGTGGAAGACCAGGAAGCCCTGCAGGCCTGTGCACTGGTCAGCCTGGAGTAACAGAAACATAATGTGAGCCTGCTGTATAAGGTATAATATATTGTAACTGTATTCATACTCTTTGGTTTGTGTTCAGATCCTTTGAGTTCCAGTTCCAATTTGTTTGTGGTTTGTCTCTAAGCTTCAAAGTCTTCATCTCAGTAAAATACCTTGAGGTCAGCCAGACTGGAAGGAGAATATCAATTTTCCAATCTTACCACAAATTCTTGTTTGGATTTTGTTCTCAACTTTGAATGTAGTTTGATATAGCCCATTTAGAGGTGCACAAAACTGATATTGTGATTTTTTTCCCCCAACCCTGCAATATATGTTGTAGTGCCCAGTATTAACATCTGCTGCTGTGAGACTCTGGCTGAATGTGACATAAGTTTGAAAATGCAGTTTGATGGTATTTGGAAGATATTAGCCAAAAATGATTGGGCCCCAAACAGTCTTTACAATGTGAATATTGCACACACTGTAATTGTAATAGATTTGTCATATATTGTGCAGAACGAAGTCCATCCTATACAAAATGGGATTGCCACCAACTAAGTCATTTATGAGGATTTTGGATTCAGGACCAAAATGTTCAGCTTTGGTCTCTGACCAAAGGATTTGTCTACCCAAGCTGTGGAATCTATGCAGCTTAGGTGGTTGCTTCTCTGATTAATGCTCTCCTTGCGGGATCTGTCAGTTTTGCACTGGGTTTATTTTTGGCGAATCAAGCTAAAAGGGTCTGAACACAAATGCATGCCACACTTTTCAAATTTTTATTTAAAATTTTTTTGAAAACAAATTATTTCCCGTCTATTTCACACTTCAAATAAAATGCTGTATTAAATTAGAGAAATGTCAAGAGCCTGTTTTGTAAAATTGACCCACCAGTTTGCGGATCCTGTCCAGAACCAGATCGATGATCTCTTTTCCGATGGTGTAGTGTCCGCGGGCGTAGTTGTTGGCAGCGTCTTCCTTCCCAGTTATCAGCTGCTCAGGATGGAACAGCTGGCGGTATGTCCCAGTGCGGACTTCATCTAAAGAGATAAATGCAATAAGATAAATTCTCCAGTTTAATCAGTAAATAATGAGACATTCATATTAATATTTGTGGAATTTACCAATAACAGTGGGCTCCAGGTCCACAAAGACAGCTCTTGGGACATGTTTTCCAGCTCCAGTCTCACTAAAGAAGGTGTTGAAAGAGTCATCTCCACCGCCGATGGCTTTGTCGCTGGGCATCTGTCCATCAGGCTGGATCCCATGTTCCAGGCAGTACAGCTCCCAACAGGCATTACCAATCTGGACACCAGCCTGACCAACGTGGATGGAGATACACTCACGCTGGAAAGACAAAACAAAACATTTATCATTTTCACCAAAGGAAGCCATTTTTCAGATATCATCCAAACTGAGGTCAAGGACAAGAATGGTAAACTCTTCTTTGTAAGGTACGCATTTTTCTCTGCTTACTTCATTTTTTTTTTTTTTAGAAAGATAGCAATTCGTTAAAAATTGTGAATCTTTGTTTTTTTTTTTTGTTTTTTTTTGCTTTAAATAAAGCAGTGCGTTTTGTGCTGCGACACCAAACTGCCAATTGCTCAGAGGATTACTGTAGAGAGAGGATTATCTAGGTCAGACATGTTGCAGTGTGCTGGCTGGGAAGCTCCTCTCTGCTCAGCCATTGGATTCCTGCTGAAATAGATTTTATTTCTGGTGACAAATATATAAATATTTCACCCAGTTTGGTAAAACTGCTTTTTAATTTTTAATGGATTGCATTTGGTTAAGTGTTGGATTTATTTAGTGTACGTTTACATAAGGACGCCTTACAGGCACAGACAACCAACCTGATAACCTGATAGCTAGTTAATAAGACATGGTGGTTAAAGAAAGGCATGAACGCTGATTTAGAACAACCCTTATATAAGTGAAATATTTCAGACAAAACTGAAATACATATAATATATTTATTATACGGATTTTACCTATTCAGATCGTCAGCAGGTCGAAAAATGCATCAAGACAAAGCGCAATACAGAAATGACCTACTTTCCTTAGATCAGACCTTAAAAATAGCAGCTTTGCAAATAAAACGTTTGCAAAGAAAATGTAAGACATGCTTACCATGTTCGCTTGTCGATGTTATGCAATGTAATGACACAGGTTCGGAGGAGAATGTGCGTCCGCGCTGCTCTGTGGATGAAAGCTGCTTTAGTGACGCACCGCACGCGTCCTCAGGGAGGATACAGAGGCGCGCGCACCATCCACCACCACCCACACAAACCTGACATCAACCTGTATGAATGACGCGCAGACAAAGAGATGCAGCCGATCCGCGGAGCGTATCTGGTACAGAAGCATTTGGCATGAAAATAAATAAATAAGTAAATCAGAAAATGGTGGATGGGCTAAAGATGAGGAGGCGCGCCATTTTATTAGGAGATAGGGGGGCATCCAGGTTATGGATTCTTTCAACACATTGCCCACATCCAGGTGTAGGGCCACCAGATGATATGTCAAGATATGTATCCCTGTATCAGTTTGTTTATATTGTTTTATTATTATTACTATGATTTTTTTTAACGTCAGTCCAAAATGACTGAACCCTTTTTGGAAACTGCTTGTGCCATCCTTCAAGCATTTAGATATTTTTTTCTCCCACGCTTTTTTGCAGGATAGTTTCAGCCTAATTGGAGGGCTATTAAGCACGAACAGCCTGTTTATGGCTCTCCATTTCTCCATTTACTTGGATTTCAGAGTTTAACGAGGCCATCCAAAAACAGTTTAATTTTTTCTTTAAAAACCACGATTCTCTTGCTACTTATACAAAATGGTTTCCGGCCACACTCCATCGGGCTTTTATAGTAGGATACAGTATTTATGGAGTATGGCACGCTGTACATGTAGAATGTTTTTTTATTATTATTATTTATTACCAACCTAAAAATCACACGCTGTAATGTGCAGTAGTTGAACTCTGACCTGATAAGTGAGGCTCCTCCCACAGCGCCCCTCCCTTCTGAAAAATATGACCTTTTGCTGCATTCAAGCTTCCAAGTCCGTTGTATTTTTAATGCTCACAAACACAGGATTAATGATAAAAAAAATTCTATCTGCCAGGTGCTGTGATATACATTGTGTTTCTTTATTCGGATGAATATTTCAATGCCTAACATGTACACGGTCAGTTAAATGTTTAACTGCATATTATAGATTCTTGTCATGCGGTTTGACGGATAAATGATTACGAGCTTATAAACGTAGCAGAGTAGGTGGCCCTTTCGCACATGCCACATTTTGCTTAAACGTCAGACATGTTTTCATTTTGGAGAAACTTAGGTTTAACTCGAGCAGCAGCGGTTTTCTTTTCCATTCCCCGACAAGCTTTGGGTCAGTGCAGCAGCCGAACTGGAGGGTGCTTAATTCCGAACCGAGAGAGCTCCGGGAGCCGATATAATGTTCCACCGAGCGCCGAGTTTGTTGCACGGGTGTCTGGGATCTCCACCATGGCCAAGTTACCTTATCGGGAGACGGCCGACGGGCTGGACGCGGCGTTCATTGGTGTTCCGATTGATACCGGGACTTCGAACCGGCCAGGAGCAAGGTGCCATTTTTCCTCCTCTGGTGGTCAAACTTAGAAAGAGTGTCATTAGTGATTTACAGTAGTTAAAAGGCATATCCTGCATAATATGACGTCAGTCTTAAGTTTTTCTTTTACTTACTGCAGCTTTAAAGAGTATTTACATATCTAAAAAAAAAGAAAAGAAAAAATAACGATCAAGTTGAACCTATCAAGGTATTACTGGACGAATATATAAACATAACTAACTTTGGCATCAAATAAAAGAATGTATTATATTCATTTGTCATCTAATTGCTTTGAATCAATGAGGGATGAAGGAATTCCCAAGATTATCCACCTTTATACATGAAAGTGTGCAATACTGTGAAAAGTATTTGCCCCCTTAGAGATTTCTTGTTAATTTTACTGATAATCAAACCAGCCTGAGTGCAGTTGTCAAGTAATAATTTCCAAAACCAGCCAGGTCCTAATAACTGCTCGTCTCACCCTAGGCAGGAGTAAAACTCATCATAAGTTTTTTTTTTGATAACTGGCAGTGAGCAGAGGGATTTTGGCCCTCTTCTATTTGCAGAATTGATGCAAGTCAGCTACAGTGGAGGATCTTAAGCAATGAACAACCTGCATAAAGTCATCCCAAAGAATCCTAATTGGAAGTCCAGACACTGACTATGTGCTTCAGATTCAGTTTTCACAAATGGCCAAGTTGAGTTAGAAAACTTTTGTCCCCTAATCTTTTTGTACTTACTCAGCCCACCTCTGTCTGATATTAAAGTTTGCTTGATGATTTGAAACAATTAAGTGCAAAGAAAAACAAACTAAAACACAACGTGCACGGGGTTTGCAGGGTAACAAATTTAACTGCATGTATTAATGTCCACTCTTTTCACACACTCTACAGGTTTGGTCCACGCCAGATCAGAGCAGAGTCTGCCTTGCTGAGGGCTTACAACAGTGGCACCAGGGCAGCGCCTTACGAGTCCCTGATGGTTGCTGACATCGGGGACGTAAACGTTAACTTGTACGATTTGAAAGACACCTGCAAGCGCATCACGGAGGCCTACAGAAAAATCCTGGCCACTGGCTGTATCCCTCTGACTTTGGGTGAGAGCAGCTGAGATCACAGATATCAACAGTTTGCTGAGGTTTTCAGAAAGCAACAGCTCAGTAAATGATTTAGCACCTGGAGACAAAGTCTCACACCTGTGTGCAATAATTAATTATCTAGTATGCTCTTTCATAGCTCAGGTGTTAAGCAAATGTTGGTTTCTGCAGGTGGCGATCACACTATTGCGTACCCAATACTGCAAGCTGTAGCAGAGAAGTAAGTATCCATCATTAGAAAGAGGTACATGACTGAGATTGTCAAAATTCAAGATTCTTCAACCAAAGTGTATATATAGTTATTAAACAAAGAATGTAGAATTTAAACCCTAATTGAACTTGTGATTATTTATCCACTTTCACCATCCCATTTTAGGTACTTAATAGAAAAGAAATAATTTTTCCATTCGGGTTTGATGCAGAACAGAAGCAGCCCAGTGAGTTGTGGTTCTCGTTGGTTATAATATCATTAAACATAATCTTTTATGGTCTGTTTTCTGTCAGGTAGATATTTCACTCCAGGCATTCCTTAGAAAGGACCTGGCAGCATATATTGTTCCAAAACCTTGAATCAAAATTACTATTGGTGTCTTTGCAAATATGTGTCTTGGCACTTCATGCACACCATAAATGTTGCTGAACGTCTTTTTTTTCTTCTCTTTAGCTAAGTGGATTTAGTCTTGTTGGCATAGAGAAATGAATTTCAGCTTTTAGATTAATCAGTGCAGTTTCAGGTTAGTTTTTCACCTCCAAAAACCTGTTTACATTTTTTACTGATATGTAGCTTTTTCCTGGCATAGCAGCTGCACAACAAATTTCCAAAGTTCTCCTGAAACAGTCTGTTTTTAGTTAAAAAGCTAATGATAGAGGTTTATTTTAAGCAGGTATATTTATTTTTGAGGGAAAACTGTCCTAGTAGTTCTGCAGAAAGGAAATCTGAAAACGTAAAGCTACGATTCTCATTCCAGTCCTAGAAAGTTCTAGAACGGAGATCCGCAACCTGCATTTCTGCCGCCAGTTCAGCCGATTGAAACTCGTTTAGAGCTGCAAATGTAACAAGACTGTTTTTTTGTTTTTTTTAAAAAAAGGCAATTTATAATTTTTGATAAATGCTGACAATACAAAATGTTTTTATTTTTAAAGAACCACCATCGTGTTTCCATTTGTAGATCTTAAAATAAATGAAAGCATTAAATGTTTGCAAACAAAAGAAGAATGCATAGGAGGAGAGTGGGAGTGTAGAATGAGGTTTGCGAAACAGAGATGTTGTTTTTAGATCAGTTTTGATTTCTGCTGTGTGTATGATCATGTTTTTGCATAAGAAAATATGTACTGTTGTGGAATTTGCGTAAACGTTGCAGAAGCAGCTTTCTGCTTACAACAAGATATAATAATTTTCATACATTTCCAGAACCACAGATTGAACCATGTCACCCTAAAACATTAATAACAGTAAAATATATCTATCGGATACTCCACATTTAGTTGTCTGTGTAATAACTTGTCAGGCATGGCCCTGTGGGTTTGGTCCATGTGGACGCTCATGCGGACACCAGCGACGTGGTTCTGGGGGAGAGGATCGGCCACGGCACCCCGTTCAGGCGTTGTGTGGAGGAGGGGCTCCTGGACTGCCAGCGGGTGGTTCAGATCGGCCTGCGAGGCAGCGGGTACTCGGCGGACTCGTACGAGTGGAGTCGGGCTCAGGTACAGTCTGGGTTTCTGTTACATGGTGATGGTTTCGGACCATACACAGTGACAGTGTTAGAAATGTCACACTGCGTTGGTAATGGTTTGGAACCTGTAACCAGTCAGTTCACGGCTGCACTGTGGTGAAAAGTGTTTGGAGCTTCTTCTGTCACTTCTTCTTTCCTTTTATTGTTATTTACTTTCTTCCTTTTTTAAATCATTTCCTTTTTTTAAATCATTTCCTTTAAATCATTTCCTTTGCACTTCCTTTCTATTCTATTTTCTTTCTTTATATCCTTCTATTTATCAAGCATTGTTCTTTCCATCCTTTCTTCCCTCTTTCTTATCCTTCCATTATTTCAGATTTTTTGTCTTCCTGTTTCTTCTCATTTGTTTTTTATCATTCCCTTTCTTTAAACATGCTTTTCTCATTCCATCTAATCTTGATTGGTTCCTTCTTTCTTTTCTTCTATCCTTCCCTTAATTCCTCATCTTCTAACTCCCTTCTTTCTTTCTAACCTTCTGTGCTTCCTTTGTGTTCTTTCTTTCTTATACCCTCTGTGATTCCCTCCTTCTTTTAGTGTTTATTTCCTTCCTCACCTCCTTCCTTCTCTCTTTGCCTTCTTTGCTTCCTTCTTTTTTTCTTCTGCCCTTCTATCATTTCTTCCTTCACCACTTCCTTAGTTCTTTCTAAACATTTTTTTGTTTTTTCATTTCTTTCTTCTTCTGCAGATTATCTCTTTAAAGCCTTGCCGTGATAAAATGTTGTGCAGTAAATGTATAGTAAACTTTTGGATTTAAACTTCTGAAATCTAGGCCAAAAACAAGCTGAGGATCTTGCTAGTTAGAATTTTGAAAGAATGCATACGAAAATATGTAAATAAGCTCCTTTATTATAATCTGAGGCATCATTATTAAATGTCTGCATTCCTCTGCAACATTCACATTGTAAGAATCCTTCACTTTATCACATTTAAGTCACAAAGCAATGAAAATGATCCTTCATCTTCCCATTTTTTTCTGACCTGCAGGGTTTTCGTGTGGTCCAGGTGGAAGAGTGTTGGTTCAAGTCTCTCTCACCTCTGATGTCTGAGGTGAGGGCTCAGATGGGCGTCGGGCCGGTCTACCTCAGTTTTGATATTGACGCTCTTGATCCAGGTTTTGCTCCCGGAACAGGAACACCGGAGATAGCAGGACTCACTCCCATACAGGTAAACACAAGCAGCAGTCATTATAACTTGTCAATAAAATGCTAATTTAAACATTATTGGCTGGGTTTTACCTGTAAGGAGATTCAAATTTTTTTTTTACATCTAATACTAATTTTAAGAAACCAAAGATAATAAATGAAGGCTGTACTTTAGCCCTTTAATATTACACGTTTTCCTTTCTTTAATTGGATTGGTAAAAGTTTGATCCATCTATTTAGAATAGCATACGTTGACAAAAGTATTTTTTCTCATAAAGTCACAGCTAGTTGAAATATGTTTTGCTATGTTTTCCTTTTCTCAGACACTAAAACCATTTTTTAAAATCTTGAACTTAGGGAGTTGAGATTATCCGAGGCTGTCGGGGTCTTAACCTTGTTGGATGTGATCTGGTGGAAGTTTCTCCACCTTATGACACCACAGGTACTTTAATTGATTCTTAAAAAGCACTGTTATTAGTTTTAAGTATTTTCTGTAGCTTTTTTTTTTAATAACCTTGTTATATCTACTTTCATTCTCTTTAACAGGAAACACAGCCTTGACTGGGGCCAACCTCCTCTTTGAAATGTTATGTGTGTTACCAAAAATGAAATACTACTGACCTGGATGTAATATTTGGTGCTGCTTTTTAAAATTTTAAATGTTATCAAGGTTAACTTGGGTGCAGTTCTGTTTTAAAAATACATTTTCATTTCCGATCCAGTCTTATTCAAGTTGTAATTAAATGTTGTACTTTGATAATTACATATATTAGCAATTTAACATGAGCTGGAGCTCTTTTTCCTGTAAAGAACCTTAAGGTGACAATTGTTGGGAATTGGTTAATAAAATAAACTAAACTCGACTTAATGGAGCTTTTTAATGTTAAGAACTTTATTTTATGTTAATTTATTCCTGAAAAAGATGCACAAAGTGAGAGGGTCTGTGACATTGACAAAGTTCTAGTTGCTTTCTGTGTTTATCTTTTCTGAATTAAAAAATAAGATTTTATATACAAGTAGCTACAGAAAAAGTTGGAACTTGTGTTGCCAGAAAAACTTTAGAGTGTAATTTGTTGGATATTTATCAGAGCAGCAAAATATACACGTCATTTTATTGCAGTCAAATAATGACACAATAAAAAGAAAAGTTTACCATACTTATTTTGACTCATCCTCACCAAAAATGCCAATAACTGTGGACGTTGTTTCACATTTACCTACTAATCATCTATTGCCATTTTATTATTAGACAGCAACGTACAAGGAAAACCTGTTGGGTTGCGTAAGGGTTAAAACACTTAATCTTATATATTTGAAACACTTACTTAGTGTCAATATGCTGGAAAACAATAACAGTTTGTCCTCCTTTTGCTTTATTTAGCTCTAGATTAGAATTAACACCATAAAGAATAAAATTACACAGCATTCAGTATAATTAAATGTGCATCAGGCTCTAAGGGCGTTGACCTTGTGCGACAGGGGAAGGCAATCATTCTTTGGCACATTTTTTTTCTACAGCTGCACTGGTTGGCAACACGCACTGTGCTAAAGTTACATTGACTGCATTCGGTTTCTTAACTCTTAAAACAAAAAGTCATCTTAGATTATTTAGAAGCAAGAAGGAACAATAATTTAAATAATATATTTAGATTAAGCATCAAGTAAGAAATTTACCCTGCTGCAGTTATTAACCAATAATGTTACTGTACCATCAGAGGGTCTTAGACAATGCTGCCAATAATTGCAAGCAGGACAAAACAAGCAGGCGGCATTGTTTATCCCTGAATTACCAGTTTACTTAACATTTTTCCACATCTTTGCTGCCGGCTGAAGGGAGGAGCCTCTAAATCAGACCGCTGTGGTCAGAAAGATGCTTTAAGAATGCGCTCACAGTCAAAGAAAGGTTCACTCCAGAAATGAACTCTCTCGAATGTCCAAGTGTGTCTGAAAGAGGCAGACAGGAATTCCAGCTCTGAAGCATGCAGCTAACTTGATTCAAGATATAGTTTATATTTATACTTGGCTTCATTTTAAAAGCAACACTGCTCCAATTATTTTTTTGCAGAAGGTCTTGTATATTCCTAAACTCCTGTGATATGACGCTGTCTTTTCATTTAAGATGTATAAACTATGTTGTGTGATATTGGAAGCATTACGTTTGTACTTTGACCATAAAGCTAGTTGGTGGAACATTGACTAAATTCCAGCCCACGTTGTTATTAGCCTTCTCTGTTTTTGTTTCACCTTACTTAGTGAGCAAAGGAGAGCGACTCCTCTCCACTTCTATTTAGGGCTCCTCTTAATTGGCAGCAGCTGTCCTTTTTAAACTTCAGAGTGATTCAGTAAGCTTCCTTATACAAAATAAACTAAACAAAAAACAGATGCAACCATCCAGCTGACAGCACTCAGCAGTTTTTCCTGCAAGTGGTAAATGTTGAGGACATGCAACACAAAGCCCTTCATTGTTCCTCAGTTTTTGTAATTTAACTCTTCCCATTAATATTTAACTGCATTGTAATAAGTCTCAGCAAAACGTCCTGCCAGCAGAGGGCGCTCAAAGCTCAAAGTACTCTGCTGTTACGATTTTAACATTTTGCTGATATTACAAATTAAACTAGTTTTAATGGCTGATTTATTTTATTTTTTACATTCTGAAGCTTTTTCACTATTTAAGACTTTGTACAACACATACTTTGGATTGCTTTAGGTGACCTTAAAAATATGATACCAGAGGTGTGTAAAGCATGACTAAAAGTAAGGAACAGGTTTATCACATGGTGTAAAAGCTGTTGGTATGTTTAGGGTAATGCTGTAATATTTGCTTCTGTCCCACGAGTGAACTGCTATTTCAGACAACTTTTAATCAATATTGCTTAAATATTGGTGCATTAATGCTCAACCTTATCTCTGATAAAAATAAGCCTTCATTTTTATCATGGTAAAATAAAAGAAGAAATAAAGCAAAACAGCTTTATTCCTCCATATCTGTTACTGTTGGTATTACTCCTCTATAACTATTAGTATTATTGCAAAATAATAGTAAAGTATTTCAATATTAACACTTATTTTAATTGAGTGTTATCGTCACTGTGATTATATTTACACACAGTAACTTAGTCAAGCAGCCAAGAGGCCGATGGTAACTTTAAAGGAGCAGCAGAGATCCAAACCTCAGGTGAGCAACGCTGGTGATCCACAAATCCAGCTGATTAGTGTCTCAAAAATTAAAATAATACCTGAACTCTGACCCCAGACAGGTGAAAATGAGGCTTTATAGAGCAAAGAGAGAATCAGGAAGTTCATACTATCTCTTCATAGGGAACATAATGGGCAGGGATCATATCCCCTACTTCAACATCTCTCTGCTCCGCTCTTTTGCAGCCAGACAGAGATTTGAAGAGGAGTGGCAACTAATGGTGTCACCCAGGACATGTTACTATGAAATATCATCCCTCCTGCCTGTATATTGAGCTATTAGCATGTATTGACTGTCAAGATTTTATGCAAGACTGACCACTACCGGGTATCCTTCCTGCCCACAGCATCACCACCCACGACTCTTTGAAGAACCCTGGATTAAGACTTACAAAGTTTAATTTCCCTTTTGGATAAATGTTTTACTCCAATAAAATCTGACAGAGGCTGAAGGATTTTGCAGTGGAGAATTGAAAACATATGTACAAAGCTGATAGAAACATATAAGTGCCCCAATACACAAGCGTCACACTTAAATATTATTTGTGATGATTTGTGATATGAAAAAAGATATAATAGGCAGTTTGTGGTTTAAACATAACATTCACAAAAGCTTTACGGGTCTGAATTGCGCAAGGCACGGCACTGCATATGTGGACTGGAGTTTTCTAAGAACTCCACTCATGTGAGAAGAGTGTGGTCACCATGTAAAAGAGCCAGCGTGGGTCTAGGTGGCGTCTCCCCCACGCTGGGATTAGCTGTCCTTCTCTTTCAGCCCTCCCTGAATTCCATTCCGCCTTTTACTTTCTCGGCTTCCCTCTCTGCGCTCCGGAGGACTTCCCAGTGACTTTGCGTGGCCGCGTTCAGCAACACTCTGACTAACTCAAAGTCCCAAAGTACTGCTGCTGCTGCTGCTGCTGCAGCGGAGAGCGCGCAGGAAGGAGAAGAAGCACGTTTGGAGGTCTCGACATTTGGCGTGTTTCCGCAACCTTCCCCCCCTCCTCCCCTCTTCCTTGGGGAAACGAGCGCGAGCAGGGAATAGTTTTTACCTGTTGATGAGGTCCCACGGGTGGCAGAGGAGCAGGCGCATACAGTGTGAAAAAAACTCGCTCCAGCACCGGACCGCGGGAAGCGAGTAAAGGACCTCGGGATTTTTTCTTTTTCTTCCCTTTTTCCCCCAGCAGAAGCAGCCTTTGCTGGGTTGGTGGAAAAATGGGCTCTCCGACCTCCTGGAGCTGTGGACTTATGGTGTCTTTGATACTCGCATGTCAGCTTGTTTCTGTAAGTGAACTCCAACTTTTATCTTTTGCACTTTTATGCACTTGGCTGGACAGATTCAGATAAACAAAACCTATTCCCCTCAGGTCAAAGAAACACATTACTTCCTTTATGCCCCCTGCGGGGAAAGAAAATGGTGTTTTTGATTTGTTTTTATTCGTGTTGTGTCAGTGGCGCATGCAGGTGGGCTGTAAACTCTTACCAGCATGTTCTGTAGAGGTGCGTTTAGAAGTAATGGGACAAACCAGAACCCGAGTGAAGCCGGGCTAAGTTTGTGCATAGAAACAAGCTATTCATAGTCTCCCCTGGAGTGCCGGAGCTTCTCAAACTTTCTTCAGGCTACACTCTGTTTTCTGCTACGTAAGAGAAGATTGTGATTTAAAAAAAGAAGAAGCATGAACTAATCAGATTCCTTATAGTTCTTTTAATTTTGGTGCCTGAGATATTCCTTCAAACTAAAACTCATGCAAAGTGTGGAGAGCCATACGTGCCACAATGATAAAAAATATTTTGTAATTAGAGGAGAATGCTTTGCAATAAATTAGCATATATGTTATTGCTAATTTGAATTTCCATAAGTAAATAATAAAAAGTGAAAATCCTGAATTGAATTTAAAATTGTTCATTCATTCATTCATTCATTCATTCATTCATTCATTCATTCATTCGTAATCATTTAGAATGGTTTTACCATTTAATTTTAGCAGAAGTGCACCTCTAAACTGTAGGTGCAGCTTATCATGTATAACCTAATATTTGGGGAATTCATGTTCAATTTTTAGTTGTTAATTTATTTTTAATGGCAGTGGTGATTAAGGAAATATTTTTATATATGATGCTATGCTATTATGTTTCATTGAATACCTCCTGAAACTTTTCACAAATTATTGCTCCTCCCAACCTGCACCTCTTCAATCTATGTTTTATTCATACATCTTCTTAATTCATTAATCTTATCATAAATGTCTTGCACAAGTTGGAGCAAATAAATCTGATTTAAATTTAAACTTGCCAAACGAGCAACTGCTTGAGCAAATCATTTTTTGCTTCATTTTTAATTACTGAAAGTACTAATGGATCAAAATATAGACATACAGTTTCACTTCCGGTAGGCCACCCATGCATTGTGGAGTGACTTATTCTTGACAAATCGCTGACATTACAGTCTAAGAACCCTGCTGTCTTCACTCCTCTATATCTGTTGTATGAATCATATAGCATATGACCATCGCCTTGCAGTTGAGAATAGCCTTCCCCCCACTCTTTGCAAACCCTGTCTGTCTGTTCTCTCACCTTTATGCCCTCTAATAAAAAGAGCTGTCATGAGGCGGTGTCCGTGTCACCTCTGCATCGATTTGATCTGAAGTGAAGCTTTTCTCAATGATTTGATGCCATCTTGGTGGCAAGCATTCATAAATCTTTCACATTCCTGATCCAGAGCATTAAGCCACTGGTATGTCCAGAGTTGAGAGGGTACAGTGGGATGCATCTGAGTGCCACAGTTCACCTGCACAAATGAAACGCTCAGCTTCAAGCTATGTATCCTCTAGAATATCATCAGACCGCTCAGATTCCCCAATCTCCACAAGTCTATCATCATGTGCTGTGTGCTGACAGTGGAGCGTACCAGCTGTTATTAACAGCTTGGTCAACAATAGCAGCATAATTCAATTAGCTGGAACCGCAAGCATCTGTTTCTTGCATTAGGACTTTGAACTACAGCAGGCTGACTGCCTCTTGATTCAATTAGGCGCATGTACCGGTGTTACTACAGGGCCCTCGTCTTTCTCTCTGCTGGAATGTCACGGTCATGTGTATCAGCTCAATACAGTCTGACTCAATGCAAAGTCCCAGTGGGTACGAGCTCTGCATCAAATAGGGTTCCAGAGTCTTAGCTGCGAACTACTCTGTAGCACTTGCAGGTGAAGTTGAAACTAGATCAGGCTCTTTAGCTTGCTCTTTTAGGGCTCACAAAATCCTGCCGTGGGACAAAAGTAAATCTGAGGGTGTTAAGTTGTATCGGCCTGTTGTGCAATAAGTCGCACTCATCAAGCTGTTATGCTGGTTTTATGAGGAATTTATTTTCATTGTGTCAATTCGTCTGCTTCCACTTGCTGAATACAAACCTGAATCAATCTGAATTTTGTGACCAAGCTATGATCCATCCATCCATCCATCCATCCATCCATCCATCCATCCATCCATCCATCCATCCATCCATCCATCCATCCATCCATCCATCCATCCATCCATCCATCCATCCATCCATCCATCCATCCATCCATCCATCCATCCATCCATCCATCCATCCATTTTCTTCCGCTTATCCGGTGTCGGGTCACGGGAGCAGCAGCTTCAGAAGGGAGGCCCAGACTTCCCTTATTATGGTGAGATGACATTTGAAGCTATCGGCAGCATCCTATGTTGGCCATTGTCGTGTTTATCTGGACTAATGTTTATTAAACACTAGCCTCTGTTAGTATTCTGTGGAGAATTTCCTTCTGTTAGATATCCAAAGGCTCCCAACATAAAACATCCAGAATGTTTCATGACAGACGGAGGTTGCCAACCTCTTCAGCCTTCCGGTTATTTGCTAAAAGTCTCATTCTCAGCCATTGTAGAGTGTGTGCGCAGTAAAACCAGCTAACCAAACGTCATGAACTCAGCTAGGGTTGCCAGGTGACGAGCTGGGATTGCTAGTTGAGGGGAAGTGCCTGCTGATTTGTGACGTTACAATCCAAACGGCTCTTTTTCCAGATACAAAAAACCATTAACTTGTTGCCAAAATACGGCTGGGCTTTTTTTAAGTGCATTGAAAAAAGAATGCACTACTGTTTTTAGAAGTAGTATAGCTCTAAACTGAAGTACAAAAATATGCAAAATGTGAATTTTGCATAATAGGCCCCATTTAATAACTTGATACATCTGTGTGCTTCTTTTAACTTCATTTTAAACACCTAACTGGTACTGAAATGTCAAATTTTATGTGTTTGTTGCTTAATAATGGCATTCACATCAAAGACTGTTAGTGTGACCTGGTGGTGTTTGCTTATGGTGTGGTCTCTATGGAAAATTATCTGAGTTTTCAGGGCTTGTCAAGTTAAAAATCAGCTGACCTTGATCATCAGCTGATATATTGGTGCATGTGTAATTGATTTGAAGCAGATTTTGTCTGAATAGGCATCTAGGGTCTAAATGGGGATCTGCAGTGATCGTCCTTTATGTGAATTTGCATAATAAAAGGCAACAATCTTAATGTGGATGCCATAACCTGCTCAGATAATCTGAAAAACTAATACCTCCATTTGGTTTTATATCTACATCTGAAACCTTGGTTAATTTTTAGCCACAGTTATAAAAAGCTGTTGAGTTAGAGATTCACTTGGATCCTCAGGTTGTAGATCCCTGCTATAGATGGTTCCACAAGGAACCCTTTGACTTCATTGGGGGTGGACGGAAATTGGGGGAACGGTGACGTGGATTCCTACAAAATAGTTTTTGTCATTGACTTTACTGGATGTAGTTGAATCTCTGATCCCTTTGATGGATCTTGTGCAGCAACAGTTTGATTTATTTAGTCTGCGATGGGATGGTTAGTCTTTCCATGCCTCTGATCCAGGTGCCACACTGCTTTAATTGCTATTCAGAGTTGATGTGAGTGGACGGAGCAGCAAAACACAGCTTGGCAAATACAAACTCCTCTCCACAGTTTGAACAGCAGAAGATCCACCTCCTCAAGGCCTACTCGCATAATTACTGGCTTTGGTAAACATTGCAGGGTTGAAACATAGAGTGGCCATCTTAGCTGATAGAAGAACACTGTTAAACTGACTCGGCCCTCTTGAAGCACATCTGTACATATGGAGCGTAGGCTTGTCAAGCTGGGATTTGTTGACTCTGCAGTGAGGTGTGATGTGGGCCGGTACAGAGGTCGGGGGTGAGGAGTGTGAACCTGACTATTCTTCACAGTTCAGTTAAGTTTTCTCATGAATTATTACTCTGGCGAGACTGACTGTGAACATGCTGTTTCCTGAACTTTTCACTGTGAACACGTCTCTACAGTCGTTAATGTTGTTCTGTTTAAATCTACTTACAAATTCACTTCCTATATCAGATGTTTGACAGAAATTCAGTGAGGAAAAACATTTAAAAAATGTTTGATGGTCCAAGAAATAGCTCCTTGTTTCACTAGAGCTAATATGCACTTAATTGATATCTTAGAGCTAGGGTTAGATCTGCTTTAGTTTACTCCCAAATTGGACCTTTTACCACTTTGTGAGTAAACTCATTTCTTCAGAAACTGTTTTAAATCTCTAATATTTAGACATTTGTGTTGATTTTCTCTTGACTCCACTGTATAAAGGTTAAGTAGAAGCACATGTTGCAGTTCACAAAACCAACCACTCTGTTGTGCATTAGTGCCTTCCTTTGTTGTTTGCTTTTACTACCGTATTTTCCGCACTATAAGGCGCACCTTCAATGAATGGCCTATTTTAAAACTTTTTTCATATATAAGGCGCACCGCATTATAGAATAGACACTACAGTCCATTCTCTACAAATGTAGATGTGTAATAATAAAGAAGTGGTCCCCGAGTACTTTATATAGTAGGCTGCGCCAGTCATTGTTTCACTCACGGTGTTGGTGTTGCCATATTGTGCCCAACTGCTTTCTGGGTAACACAGACCAACCGACACGCTGCTGCCGCAGTCTCTGTCTCTCTTACCCGGTCCCCCCCTCCGGCTTGAAGCACCCTGGATGAATATCTAAAGCCACTTTGTTGACTTAAAGAATGTCAACAAAACCGTCCGACTTGGGTCGGCGAGGAGAGCCTTCCGCGACTGGGCCGGGGCGTGGCCGGACGATGGTCAACCTTCTCCGTTCGCGCAGAGCATGTTCATGGAGAACGTGATGCTAAATGACCTGCAGACGACCTGATTATCAGGTCGGTAGGTAGATAGGTCAGTCAAACTTTATTAACAAACCAGCGTTTTAACAACTATCCCAGCATGCACCGCGCGCTTCTTCTTCTACTGGGGAAAATGAAGTCGGCGGCTGCTTCTTATAATGCTAGACCTGTTGTGACTCAATATTGGTCCATGTATAAGGCGCACCAGGTTATAAGGCGCACTGTCGGCTTTTGAGGAAATTGAAGGTTTTTAGGTGCGCCTTAGAGTGCAGAAAATACGGTACTTGTCTTACTTTTATAGCAAGTATGGAAGTCAATCACCATCCAAAGGACAACACACTATCTGTTCAACCTCAGAAATATGTGAAACTGCCACAACTGTAAGCGGACTCTCGCAAAATTCCTGTGTTTTCACCAGGTCGCCTATCAATTTTTTGTTTTCTAATGGAATTCAGTATTCACTTTAGCCTTTCCTGCTGCATTGCAACTTCCTTCTCATTTATTGGCATCTAGTGTGAAGTTGTGTGAAAACTGGCCATATTTCCACAACAGGGATAAGCAATAAGTCCACCAATCGCTTGATAATTAAACTGAGCTTGTGTGTCTCTCTTGAGACTGGATGACAAAAGGCTTCTTTCGGGTACATCGGTCTCGACTGACCCCTCCTCTTCTCATTTCCTTGGAGTGAGGAGACGTGAACTCTCGCATCAGTTACTTGCTAGGTACATGGTCTTCTACCACAAAGTGTAGGATGGGAGTTCTGTGTGGCGTAGCAAGCCAGAGAAACACTAGTTGAGATGTAATTCGTTTTAAAGCTGAATGCAACAGCTGTTTTGCAGTTTGCTTTTGTTATTTAGAGACACAGACCTAACAAAACAAAACAATGTCAATTTAATTTAAAAGAGCCTTTAAAGCAGTGCTACCTCAGTCAAAATGATAACTGACACTCCTGTAGTTTTCACACACTGACTGTGTTGTTCACAACTGGAACTATTCCCACTTGTAGTCGCCTTTTTTGCAAGTTTTAGGAGGCTACTTTCAGCTAGCAGACCAAAAGTATGGAGCAAAAGAGGCGAGGTGGGTGGATTAATGTGCTACTTGATGCGTCACACAACTGGAAAAACTCTGGTCACTGCGGGACTTTCTCTGACCCCGCAACGAAAGAACATTATACCACAGAATCTGTATGACAGAAAAATGTTATGTTTAAACCTTAATTTTTATATAATCTTGCCGTACCACCATACTAGCAACTGGCTCATGCCAAATGTGAGCAATATAGCTACATTCTTTTCATAAGTTAGGTGATTATTCTAGTGATTTAGTTAAAAATAATTAAGAACAGTATTTTTTTTTAAACTTAAATTAAATAATTGATTTTTCCTCTTTTTTCATTATCAGAAATTACTACTGTAATACATTCAGATTTTATTTGAAGGCTTTTTGCACACCAGTATCCGGTGGGTGCTGTTAAGAGGATATCCTAAATTTATACACGGTGCAGTACAAATCATTAATTTACACTAATGTGTACAGATCCTTTAAAGCCTTAAAGAAGAGTAAATCTGTTACAGTTTGGTACCTGATCTTTCCTTTGTGACTCACCTTTACACACAAACACACACCACACACAAAGTACTTTGCTGTGCTTTCATGCCAACTTCGCATCCGTGTCGGACTGAAGAGCCAACTCCAAACACAGCTGCACCCCGGCTGGTACATCAGCAGACTGGCCTGCATGTGCTGACATGAGCACACATTCTGAGGACGACCTGTTATAACTAGAGTCCTACTCTTTCCTTCCACATTTCTGCCTTTGAAGGGCTCATGTGCTGTTGTTTCAAAACACAGACTCCCATAAATGCATCGTCGTCAGATCAGCCTGTCTTTTCTGTCTGGCAATTCCCTAATTACGTCTTCAAAGCTTTTTATGGAGCACAATTTAAAGTTAATCTTCCCTTAAAGGAGGGAGGGCATTATTAGCTCATTAAGCTGTCATATTTTCACTTGGATGGAACGCCGCGCTGCGTTCAACGGACCTCCAAACAAGATGTAGGAGAAAATGTCACAAATCATTTCATCCAAAGTCCACTTAAGAGAGACAAGAGAGGTAGAGAGACAAGACAACAATGCTGCTGCTTTTTATCTCATTTGTTCGGATCTAGTGACTTTGTAGACTCAAAGATGCTGCTTATGTTTTGTTTTACTTGCAAATGTACACTGATGGAAAACAACAGTCCTGGGACATGAACTGCTGCAGGATGTTGCTAAATTGAATTTTTTAAAAATCAAACTGAAGAAAAAGTTCATTTTTAATTTTTTTAAAAATCTGGGCTGATGACATGCCAAAATGGAACTGATCAGGCGGTTTTGGTAATAGATATTCTAAGCTATTGGATTTGCATGTTTGAGCCAGAATTTCACTCTTGTGACCCCTCAAGCCATTATGGATAACACTCTCACACTGGGAAGCTTAAGCAAAAGGTACCAACAGCAATTAAGAGTTTTAACTGGTACAAACTTGTTCATTTTCCTGCTTGAATTCTTCTATCTGATTCTTTTTTGTGCATATTTAACACACACACACATGCAGTCTGGGTTATAGGTGGTTATAAGTTGAGTCATTCTGGTAGGATAATACTAATCTAAAGTCTGTCTGTGAATGAAGAGGGCGACAAATGCAGAAAGAAACTTTGTTGCTGTCAAAACCAAACTTTATCCTGATGATTTGACTTAAAACATGGTAAATGAATTTGAGGAAAGGTGCTCATGGGCACAGTTCTTTTACACTTAAAAAAAAAAGCATAACTAAATTTCATCTAGAAAAACTAAATTCTTTGCTCCTGAGTTATAGAGCCACAGGTGCATTAAAACCAGTGGCTCAGAGGGAGGTCATGGGCCGTCCTAATGACCCACTACTGTCACCAGGCAATAAAAACCAGCAGCAATTACTCATCAAGCCTGGTTACAAAGACCAACCTCAGTGTTTTTACCAACCAATTCATTAGTTCAACAGTCTAGACTAATAAAAGGATTTTGTCTGGATCTGTTCATTTTTTAGAATGTTGGTAGCAAAGTTTACAGAGAGGATGGCTCATTTTTAGTTTGACCTGTTGGGACCAGTAACGGACTGGTTGATAACTTGCAAATCATTTTCTCTAAGTGTACATCTCTTCAGTGGCGAAGCTGTTACTGAGGGAAAAAGACTTCAAGTTTCTAGTTTAAGAATCTGTGTAGGTATAAAATTAAAAAATGCACAGACTACTAAAAAGAAAATTTTATTTTCTGACATATTTGAGATGATTGAGGTTCATTAAGGCTGCAAGAGAGAGCATAACCTTACCATAATGGAGAGAATAAGAACAGCAACACATTGCCAGGACAGACCATTATAAAACATGGAGATCAGAAATCAGACTCTAAAGTTTGATCGGTATAACGCAAGTTAAATGTTTATAAATAACCAACAATCTTAATCTGGAGATCTTTAAGCCTAACAATAATCCTTCCGCTTCATGAAAAGAACAAAAACCTCCAACCTTTCCTTCACTTTAAACAGTCTTTGAGAGTCATTGAAATGTTAAGTTAACTGCATTGCACTTCTCCATTGTTGGTGCTCAATCTCCTCTCTGCCCTATTGAGTCAATCATTGTCTGGAAGCATTGATGTGGAGTCACTTTTGGTGTTTTTCATTTAAGAAGCAGCATCTTTGTCTTGTAAGGTCCCTCCTACCGATTACATCCACTCTCATGGGGGTTGCTGGCCTTTTCTCTGAATGTGGTTTTCTGTGTCGAGAACAGAAAATAAGTCTTTTCTGAGACATTTGGGGTCAGTTCTTTCTGCTTCTACTCTGGTTTAACTTTTTTAAACTGGATAAATTATATTTTATCTTGGTGTTTTATCAACACTGATAATCTCCGAAGCTAGTTGCAGTGCACATCCTCTGACTGCAGAGCAAGTCTTTACCTGTTTAAACAGAAAAAAAGCAACATCCACCTCTGCAAGACTCGCTGAAAGAAGAGACAACCCTAACAAAGATGCTGCTGGAGCCTTGATGTTTCGCAGAGGGAGGCCGATGTGTTTAGTTCTGCTGGCCGCAGGGTGTGAATGACTCAGTGAACAGTAAATACAGAGTGAGCACCGGCTTCCTCTCTGAGCTTGCCTTTCTTTGATTCAGGACTCGGTTTGGTAAAAGTAACACAAGCCTGCTGCTGCTCAGCACCTTGTTTACTGGATACTTTAACCATTTAGTGTTTTTTTTTACACTAGCTGAAGGAAAAACCAAACCCAGTTGATGTGTCAAACCCCAGAATTGGATTTAAAGCAAGACTAGAATCAGATTAATCATATATTTTTTTCTTTTAAATAATATCAGACCCATTAAATCTACAATCAACTGCTGAATGAAAGTCCTATATAAATGAGTTTTTTATGTGCTATAATGAGTCCTGGTTATTTTGACATTTGCAGTTTTGGGTGTTTCATACCGTACTTTTCAAACATGAAACCTTAAATTATGTCATCGGACAATTTGGACAATTTGCATCAATCATAAGTCATGTCCTACTCCAGAAGAGGATGTTTTGTTCCATTTTGACAACTGATGATTAAAAGAAATGTTCTATAATCAACTCGTACAATCTGCTATTATTGGTTTTATGACCCCAATAAATAAAGTCAGGTGGGAAAATAGACATTTATTTCGGTTTAATCAGGAATCATTATTTAGAATGTTATGAGTCAGTCCAAACAGTGTAATATAAATAGGAACAGATCAAGGGTTGAAACTTAAATTACAGCCAGAAATTGGTTTCAGCCTGACTGATGAGTTTAGAATTAGATCAAACTTCTCTACATAAAAACATATGAGCCACTGTCTTCCTTGTTCTTCCTTTTTGTTTCTTTTTTGGTCTGGCTTATTATATCTGTATTTAAGAACTATTGATTCAAACATAGTTCAGTTGGAACATTTTCTATGGTACTTATTTTATAACCCGATAAAATCACTTAGGTTGTCTATAAATTTAGTGTTGCTACAACTAAGCAAAGTAGAATGTCTACATTTTTTATCTTCTTTTTTTTATGTTGTAAATTTTTATGATAGTCACAGCAGTCATTGGCAGAAGCGAGGAAGTTAGCTATGAAAGCTAGAACATAAAAAAAAGAATAACATTTTAAAACTGGTATGACGGAGGCTGGAGTCACGTCATGGAAGGATAAAGATGAGGCAAAGCCCGGATACTGTAGAAAGCCTGTGATCCAGGAGGATGACAGAAATATAACAGCCCACCTTCCGACTGTTTGCACTGGAAGCTGACTTTTGGACAAGCAGATTCTGAACCCATAACTTTTTAGTTTTAAAATCTTTAGACACAGACTCAGACTTCCCTTCCAGCATGTCTGCTCTGTGCAGGAATCTTAAAGCGACAAACCTGTCAGCTGCTCTCCAAAGATCTCACGATATCATTTCTGCACACGGGACGTTCGCCTTTGAAGCTGCATGTAAAGTATGTGCCATAGCACCTGCGGTTACCGGGTTTGGATCCTCGATGCTAAGGCTCGTCTTTGCCCTTATTGTGAGGCAGCTGAAGCACTGCAGAGAGCTGCAAAGGCTCTGGTCTGTGTTATCATGTCAGCTGCTGTCCCACGAGACAAAACACACACTTGGTGAAACTCCTGGTCTCTAAGGAATATTCTCTGCTGTTTTTACCTCAACTCTATCTATTTTGCATTAGGAGCTTTTACTGCTCTTTCACTAGTTATGTAAGTTTAGACCTCTGATTGGGATTTGGGGAAAGTGATTTGCTGCATAATCAGATGGCCTCAGTGCATTTTTTTCAAAGTAAACTGATCAGTGGTTGAAAGGAGGAGCAACAAACCATAGTTCTGGTGCATTGGTCAGTGATGGTCTGAACCTTCTGCCCGTTGCTCAGTCACAGCCCTACTCGGGAAATGAAACCTGGAATTTTCTGCAGGACAAGACGACCTCATTTCCCCCACAGCAAAGTTTATTCAGGCTTTCCTGTGCACACTTCAGATGTCCTGT
Organism: Poecilia reticulata; assembly: GCF_904066995.2. Lineage (NCBI taxonomy): Eukaryota > Metazoa > Chordata > Actinopteri > Cyprinodontiformes > Poeciliidae > Poecilia > Poecilia reticulata. Next base: position 28,451,129 of record NC_088836.1, on the reverse strand, counting down.
TCGACATATGTTGAAAGAAATAACTCAGGTTGGTTGTTTTTCAGCCCCCACCTATTTTATCCCAGTTTAAATTAGTTTTCCTCTTGTGTTCATATTTAAAATCCTCTTTGTGGTGGTTCTTGTTAATGTATGTCTCAACAAGTAATTTCTTAATTTTTTCCTTCTCAATCTTGAACCTTTGTGAGGTACAGTTAAGCCGCACAGGCACTTCCAACGTTTGTTTTCCCCTGTTTGCTTCTTTAAATGTACTTCACTTGGAGTGCCTGGCAGCGGGTCACAGAGTGTAGCAGCAAAGCTGTTCAGAAGCTTTGACAAGTTTCCATAACTTGGCAAGTCGTGCACTTAAAGTAAGGATTAATGAATTCCCCTGGACTTAATTATCCCAAAGCACAAGCCCTTGTTGTTCCTATTTTTCCTCCCTCAGAATATGACATTTGAATTTCCATCGGAGCGTGTTTGAGCCAAGTGGAGCTGCTAAGCTGGAAGCTTTTATTTCCTTTCAGGTTTGGTTCTGTGGAAGATGGACATTCCCTGCCATTTTTCTCCAAGAGTTCTGTCATGGAATAACTCTTTGAGCAAAAAGCAAAAACCGAATACGTCTCTAGTCAGAGTTATGTGGCTGTAAGAATAAAGCAGAAAACTTGCCTGTCTGTGCAGTTCTGTAAATTAAAAGTTTGTTGCATCCAATCAGAATGAATTATAGGGAGGATTTATTTTGATGGAAAAATAAAGGATCTTTCTGTAACCCAGTTGTTGACTGCAGCTACTGTCATTTGGACTTGTTAAGCAGTTTACTATAACAACAAATCAAATGAGGGATTTTGAGGAGGGGGAAATTGTTGGTCATTACTGAAACACTGGGTAGTTGATGTTTGACAAAACACAGGCAACTGTCAAATGTGGCTGTATGAAAAACGTATCTTTTAAAAACATTTTCCTTTAACTTCCAACTCTTGTGCTCTCTGTTAAGTCAGGCAATGCAAATGTTTTACTTAAAGGTGTATTCCCACTTCAGGAAGGTTTTGCAGGAGCCAGAGTAGTTTTTGGGGGATGCCTGAATTTCCACTTCATCTACCAGGGCAAAAAAAGATTAACAGCTTAGAGGACGACTCAGACTCATTAGGAAGGTAGCTCCTGAATCTTTGGGGTGGAGGGAGAGTTAGTGGAGAATGACGTGACTTTGCAAAAGGAAGCAGTAAAATATTTGATTTTGACTGAAACTGAATGATTTTCCCTTCTTGTGACTAATCATTTTGAAAATATTTTTCCAATCAGGAAATTAACCATAATACTCCCCACGTTAGCTAGTGATGCTTAAAAATGAAATAAGAGGAAGAACATTATTGTAAGAAATAATTAAAATGGAAACTGTATTGTACTTTCTGCATTCATTCAGATGATTAGAGAGGGCATGACCTGAAGCGGATAACAGGAAGGCTGAACACAGTATGAAAAAGACATTCATTTTTTATACTTTTGAGCTTCCAGCCTATCTATCATGAAATGTGATAAATTTGGCAATACTGGTACATTTCGGAAATCTCAGTTGAGGTAAGAGTCTACTCTCTTTAGGTAACACAGGAAGGTGGCTGTTTCTGTAACACCAGACATGCTTAATAGGGGTGCACCATTAAATTTGCCTTAATTCCCCTAATTTCTATGTGATCGGTCGATACCGTCCTTATCTATCTGCACAAAGTTTAAAAGTTTAAACTGGAAAGTTTAAACTTTTCTGACAAAAAAATTGGTACCTGCCAAAACTGGAACTGGCATTTTAATCTTTTTAAAGGTCAATGATTGGCCATAAAACTGCAATCAATGCACCCCTAAACATGCTAATCACTGATATAGGGGGTTAAGAAAGTTCAAAATTTCACCTGTGAGGGATTCATTTCTGTGATGAGATGTTTTTTTTTTCTCCCCCCTCAGAAAGCTACAAGTGAGGAGTGAGTTGGGTGATCCTCTCATTGTAGTAAGCAATTCCTATATTGGAAATTCAAACATCAAACACATATGGGGAAAGTAAAGGTTCAGGGAAACCACGTTCTGAGGGATAAAGGTGTAGGGTAGTGTAATGGAAACATACTATAGTACATTCTCTCCTGTTACCTCTCCAGACCTCTGCTCCTGTAAAAACCTTAAAGACAGTACATCAGGATTCTTTAAGATATACTAACCCAACAACAGACATTACAAATCTCTCAGGTGTCTGAACATTTTTCTCTCGTGTCTTTTCAGTGTCTATCTGCAGTGTTTGTTTTCTATGTGATTCAACATGTTGAATCTTCTTTGAGTCTTTCAGGTCTTGTTCAGGCCTGGCATTAACACACATCATGTCTGGTTCACAGTCAAGTGAAAAGCTTTCAAGTATACGGATAATACGTGGTATTAAAATCCTACTTAGATGATAAGATCTTTCCTAACTATGTTTTTGTGTTTAAATAAATATAATAATATAATATGAGCTTTATACACAGCTGTCATGATATGTAAAGTCAGAAATAAATAAATTTTGCTATTTAGACAGAAAATGGTTGGGATTCAGCTGAATCATATTTATTTTTGATTTATTTACTATAAAACTCGAAACTCTCTTGTTGGTTAAAAGGCATAAAATGAGAAAATTAATATAGGACATATGTTAAATATTTCTGATATGATAATTTAAGTGCATTCACTTGTGTTACCATCATTATTGGATCACTCTATAATGATTTTTTTTATATGGTCTGAACTGAGTCGGTGACCTTATAGAGGAAATGGATATCAAAATGGACGTGATGGTATCTATCACTTCTTCATGAGAAGATACAGGTCTGAATAAATCAAGCTTTTTGTAGTACGTGAATCTAAGGTTTTTGCATTTCTCTTGATTAATATCCCAACTTGTAGCTGGGAACCATTAAAACTGAACTCACTGATTATTTTTGAATACACTTCTCTTGAAGCTGTTCCAGATCACCACCCTGGGGAGAGCTTAGTGATGAACTTCATCCTGGTGATTTCATCTTGGTTCATTGAGTTTACCGGCTAGCAGCTATAAAAAAAAAAAATCAAGGAGGCTTCTTAATTGTTACGTTACCTAATCCGGATTGACATCCATCATGCACCCAGAAGCTTGTCAGTTTGTACCTGGCAAGACATTTCAGGCTGAAGTTTGGGCTTGAAATACAGCTGGGGAGGCAAAGGGAATGTGTGTGGTTTTAGGTTAAAGTAGTTGTATGTAATTTTCTCTCCACCCAAAACATCTGTTGATTCCACAGAATGAGAAGTCATCCAAGTTCTCCATCTAGGAAACCTGTGTGCGGGTTTTTGAACGCTGGAGCAGCGTTCATCAGAGATCTGCAGATACAGAAACCATCCAGAAAAATCTATGTGTCCATTTATTTTCTATACCCAGTAATCTGTGTAGGGTTGACTGATGCCTATAATAAGAAACAACTGTACTTTGAAGAACAAGAAGTAAAGTTGATTTCTGACTATGCTTAGGGCTAAACACGGATACACAAACATCTGAATAAAACCCAAAATAGGGGCATGCAGTTATATTCAACCAGATAGTAGCATATGTGAGTGGTATGCCCTGAACAGGTTGCTGGTTAGTCACATGCAAACACATACACATGCACCTAAAGGATATTAGTGATTGATTAACTTGAAATGCATAGGATATGAACACTTTGGTGGAGAATTGTAGTTTTAAGGCAACATTTACACAGAACTGCTGCCTCAAAACTGCCAGTATTTTCTAACATTGATTGAGGGAAAGTTCTACATTTAACCGCCAAGATGCATTGGGTCCGCTGTAGATGTCATGCCAAGCCACTAGATGGTGCTGTGATTTTTGCATGTCATCAAACACGCATAGGCTTCTGACTCTTAGCTTCCACATCATTAGATTCCACCTCATTGTAAAGTGTTCATGTAACACATATTCCTTATCAGAAATTGTGCTCAGAATTTTCTAGAAAAAAATCTAATTTTTTTTAGTTCAAAAGGTCATTCATAAATTTTGGGCTTAATCTTGCAAAATTTCTAGAAAAACTTGAAAATTTCTGAGTTTCTAAAGTAATTTTTTTCAAGCAAAATCTAGAGATTAATCTCAGAATTTCTGAATTATTTTTTGCAAATTTTGACTTTTGGAACTCAGAAATGTTCTTTGAGCAAAATTTCTGAGCTTGATCTCAAAATTTACTATTCCTTTTTTTTTCTACCTTCAATGGCCCTAATATGTCGTTGCATGTAAACGAGCGGTTAGATTGCAACAAGCATGTAATGATTTAACTGAAAAGCAGCTCTGTGTAAAAGTGACTGGAGGTTTTCTCAAAGCTTACATAAAAGTGGAGCTTTGCCTTTATTTCCTCCGCTGTTCTGTCTGTGATCTGTAAAGACAATAAGGGCCCAGTTCTCCATCTGATTTTCATGCTTACAACACCGCCATCAAAGTGATGCAATTATTGCTTGATTAGGGTAATTAAACTGTTCTTCCCTTGAACTTAAAACATGTCTGAGCTAACTGTGCGCTAAGTGTTCATCTGCAGAGGATGCTCCTTCAGCTGCAACAGGATGATGAAGGCCTCACCCACTAAGGCTCTATTACGACTCAGTCTCTGGTTCAAGATGTGGGAGTGGGTGGTGGAGGGGGAGTACAGTTTGGCACAAACATCAGACTACGCTTGGATCATCTGACACAGACATCAGTCTTGCCTGCGGGCGCATTAATAACCCCAGACTGGTGTTTCATCAGGGCTTTCTCAGTGCAGGAATAATGGAAAACAAGATTTGTGTGAGATAATAGGGGAGCGAGAGCAGAGTTGTTCTTTCATGCGGATTTGTGTTTTAGACCAGGCCAGCCAGACGGGCTGAGATTAGGGCTTGATCGACCCTGACTGGAGAGTGTCTGAAGCCGCTCCGCAGGTTTTGTAGAGAGGAGGCCTTTCTAAGATCACACTGGAACAGTTCACAAGATCTTAAATGTTAAAATACAGGTGCTTCGCACCCAAATGTTTAGCTGTTTCAGTAATTCAGTTCAAAAAATTAAAACTCATTTGTTCTACTGATTTATTCTTTTACAGTTTTACTTCAATTATTTGTGATTGCTGTGACTTACAGCTAATAAAAGCTCAAAATGTTCAAATCTTGAGCTCATTTGAATTACTGCATTAAATAGCATTGAGCTGATGAGCCTGTGTATCTGCTGAGTTGGTACGTTAATCCAGGTTGCTAGAAAAGTGGCCTTTAGCTGTGCATTGTTGGTTCTGGTGGCTCATTATCGACTTGACCAACACCAGCAAATGAGATTTCTCCCTAAATCATTACTGACTATGGAAATTTCACTCTGGACCTCAAGCAGATTAGATTCCAATCCTTCACACCTTGATTTCTAAACAAAATCCATTATTTGCTTCCATCTAAAATGAGGGAATTTGGACCACAAAGCAAAGTCCAATCTCAGTTAATCTTCCCCAAATATTTGAATCTCCTCAGTGCTTTGCTTATCTATGTTACTTGAGAACATTTGTCTTCCTTCCACTCAATTTTCTCTAAGCTTACTTATTTGCAAAAGTATCTGAACAGTAAGATGATCCTCACGGTGGAGGGTACTAAGAATCATCCAGTGGACAGCTGTAAAACAGCTGAAATTAGAATTTCGATAACCCATGATTCTTAAAATAAACTCAAACAATATACTGCTTGGTGGAAAAAATGCATTTGATAATAAAGGAGTTCCATTTTTGAATGAAAATCATTTAACTTTTTGATATTGTAATTTACTCAATTGCTCTTTAGTTATAATTGGAAACAAACTATATTCTGCATCTTAGCATTCTTGAACTTGATTGTTGTGTCTTGTACTTGGTGTAAAAATATTCCTGTGGAAGTAAAAATCTGCTGCAAGTGGTTTATTTTGCTGACAAGCTGAACAGTTGGCATTAGTAATGAGGAATAAGGTCACTGAGGGGAAAAAAATGATGAAGAAAGTTGTGTAACTAACTTTCTGGAGAAATATGTCAGATGTTTTTCCTATTATGTATGTGAGGGCTCCCCAAATTCAGGGAAGTCTGAGGAAAGTTGAAATTCAGAGAGAGAAAAAGTCTCAATTCTTGGATTAGCATCAGAGTTCTGAGGCCAAAGTCTGAATCCTGAGGAAAAAACAGGATTCTGAGATTAATGTCAGAATATTTTTTTCCCAAGTGTCTCTAATCTTATTCCATATTTGTATGTGAAACATTTTAAGAAATGCATTCTCATTGAAAAGCAGTGAGTGACAGTAATATTTATTTTAAAGTCCCTTTGAGCATGTTTTATATGCTAAAGCCTGCAGATGGGTGTTTCATTTCTTATCATGATGCGGTTGAGCACTCTGGTCAGAAATACTTTGCTTGTCGCCTGTTTGTTCATTTAAACGCCTTTTTCACTAGAACCTTCCAGTATAATTGGTCTGAACCAGCCCGGCTTCTGCTTTAAACTGTCACAGATTTGGAGGGATGTTACCTCTCTGGTAAAAATGCCCTTTAATAATTGCCTTCCTTCCACTTTTTCTCCTCTGAAAGGTCAACCGGCTTGTGACGGCATGTGCATCAGCAAAGTGATGAGTCATACATATGGAGTAGCCAGGGGTTAGTTTCACTGGGCTTTCGCAGATACCTGCAGGGTTTGCCCTGTCACCACACCTTGGTGGATTTTCAAACAGATGCACTGCTCCCCTTGCCTGTAATTACCTATTATTATAGAAGGAAATGGATCCCTTGCATCTGCTTTCAATGAATAGGCAGGTCACCCCTGCTCCTGCTTTCTTATATTATTGCATAAACTCAGGGCAAACAGATGTCTTTGTAGTTGTGAGCAAATTACCAAATGAAGGCCTGCATTCTGAATTATGGGGACAGGTGAAGAAATCTTCCTGTCAGCTGTTGAAAGAAAAGTACGTCCAGACTTTGTTTATGTCTGTCAGATGTTGATATTTGTTTCGTCGTGCAGCTTGTACAAAGTGGAGCACATTGTCGTAAGCTTCTTGGATCTATTCGAGCCACATGCAGCATTCATGCACAAATCCGAACAGTTGCCTTCCTTTCTAGGTCAACATACTGTTTTATAACACTCGGTAAACAAATGTTGTTGGGGTTGTTTTTTTTAAGTGTGACTGATTCAGAGTATTTTACTTTAATTGGTTAGCAGTTGGTTATTGTGAAGCAAAAGTTTTCACATGATTAATTAATCTTAAAGATATTCAAATCAGAAGGTTATGTCTGGCAGCTGATATTGCTTGTAAAACTTTGAACTTCTCACACTGATTTTGGCCAATTATTATTAAAGAAAATATCTTTCAACATATACTCTAAGTACTTCCTGTTGTGACGTCATTATGTATATCAGAAGCAGTGGAGAACTCACATTGTCTGTGTGAGAAAACAGTTTTTTGAATTTACGACCTTGTGTTAGCAGCTAGAATGCAGAACCTTAGTGCAGATTTCCAAAAGGCTGCAGACGTTTCCAAATCCAGTATATTCTATGACTATTGCAGAAGAAAAAGACTAAAATTACTGTGCTGTGTGTACTTCCTGGTATCTGTGGAAAGTTTTCTCCTTTTTTCCTGTCTTGTACATTAACTGCAGAAATGTCTCATCATTTCGAAAGAAATACAATTTCCTTTTATAAAGTTTCAATGTCACCCTGCTCCCTCTAATTTAATTTTTAAACACCTCACTGATACTAAAACTAGTTCACTTTCAGTTGTCTTCATTCAGTGTTGGCTTTCACACTGAAGAATAGTGTCAACTTGACCTGGTATTCCTTTCATTCACTTTATGTAAAAAGTTCAGATTTTTCTTTTTTTCTTGCTGACTGACTCAGACCTGATCATTCTACAAATAACTTGTATCTCTAATAAGCAAGTGAAAAACTATTTCTTACACATGGACTACAGCCTCCATTTTTCAGTGTTGTTCAGAGGAACAATAAAAGTTTGTCGTTTTCTTTTTTCCGGATTTTTCAAACCAGATGCTCTTCTACTTGTTTTATTTCTTTTTGGTTTGTTTGTTTGTCGGTGATCATATGGTATTAATTTAAGCAATCCAAATAAATGCATTCTTGAAGTAAACAAATGAATCTATTTTCACTTTTTTTTATTTAGAAAAAAGCCCACATCAAATTGCCCTCACATTCTTCAGAGCTTCCAGTTTTTTTTGATTTTGTTTTTTTTTTTGTCAAAATGGGCTTCTTTATTTTCACATCCACAAACACTCTCACATGCCCACATGAGCATTAAGAAGCCATTTTAGATTAAATGCAGATTTTTACACTCGGCTCCTGACTGTTTGTACTCTTTGAAATCTTTTATGATTGATGAATCAATTAGAAAAATATCAGGGTTTCTGTTTGCAATTAGCAACTCCAAAGTAAATACCCAGTCTTAAATGCCAGAAAATGTAATTTTTTAGCTTCAGTTTTAAGATGGAAAAAAAATGACGTTTAATGTTACGTGCCCTTGAGTATATGTCAAGCTATGCAAAGCTAACGGGACGTGAAACATCTTCCTCCTCAGCTTGCACCAGAAAGTTCTGCATCATCACTTGACATTTAAATCTGGCAGAGACTTGAGAACAAGGAGCTTATTGTGTATTTCATGTGCTCTGCTGCATGAAAGACAAAGCCTATTGGCAATGAGGCTCTCAAACACAAGACTTTTATTTGTTTTGTCAAAATTAATTGGATCTAGCTCTCATCTGTCGATGCAAACAGACTTCCACTAAAGTTCAGTGTTTAAAAGCTAAATATTTGTATTAATTTTAGCATTTGGGCAATTAGCTGTAGTAGATATAAATATCTTATACTACTTTCTTCTTGTGTTTCCTGTTGGTTGAAATGAATAACAACATAGCAAATATATGTTCTGGCACATGAAAACATCTAGGTATTGTTCAGCTCTGTTTGCAGTCTGTTATTTTTGAGAAAATCACATGGAGGAAGGGTAAGTAGAGTAAAGGAAGTGTTTAATTTAGCTTAGGGATTTTATCTGGCACTCTAAGCATAAGATCCAGCAGGCGTGGTCTTGTCTGGGGGAATTCCTTCCCAGAAGTTCATCAGGGAAACGGGATGGCTGTCAGGCTTTCCAAAATTGTCTTTTATCACCCGAACTGCCTTGTGCTTTATTAAATGTTGTTTTTTGTCTCTCTCTTGACCCGCTGTCTGATCTGATTATTGCATATCTACTCCCTGAGGCGCATGAAACCAGATGTGCACGAAAACCATGACCTATATTTAGAAATCTGCTTTTTGAATGAGATAATTGTCTTTGTTGCTACCTGTTCCTTAATCATGTGAATCATGACAGGTGAGACCAAAACACAGACTGCTGTTCTGTCTGTGAGATGGACGGGTGAGGCATCCCTGCAGGGAAACAGTCTAGACAGGAAGATTCCTGAAATTGGTGATTTAATATATTGAAGCTTGCATTGTTGATACAGTCACTAACCAAATACATATTGTCATAGCCTTTCAGTGTGACTCATACTGATATGTTTTATCTGGGGTTAAACAGGATGAGAAGCCTAAAACGGGGAGAAACCATTATGGGTGAGAACAGGATGCATGCAAGATTCATTCCAACAGTAAGGTTCTGCTGCAGATTAAAATGTAATTTAATGTAACAGATGGAGTGAGGAATACAGTTACTTACAAAAATGTCCAATCCCCTTAACTTCAGTGAATGTTATTTGGATTTTATGAGGCAGATCAACAAAAAGCAGTGGATAATTTTGAAGAGGAAAGCAAATCATGCACGTTTATTTTTTATAGATGGCAATCTGAAATGTGAGGTGTGCTTCTCTATTCAACTGTCCTGAGTCACTACTTTGTACACTTGTCCCATGATATAAGTGAAATAATCTGTCAGTGGAATTGGTACCAGTGCAAGTCTAAAAATACTTGGCAAGATCTCAAAAAACCTTTAAATCCGTGCATCATTTGCTTTAGATTTTAAAACTATCGGCACTGAAGTTTGCTTACAAATGTTTTACAATGTAAAAAAAAATATCCAGGGGTTTGAATACTTTTCATGGCACTGCATATGTTTTCTCTTTGTGTAGTAAACTTGTAAGTGTATTTTCTCAAGCATTGAGAGATCAGCCGATAGACGAGCCTATAAAAATTGTAAATGACGCAAGAAAGCTCCGAGGGCTCAAGAAGCTTTTGTTAAGCCCCGTGTTGACCTTGGATAAAAGTAACGAGGGAACCACTGTTTATCTCCCATCCAACAGCTTTTCCCTCAGCACTCATTCATTACCATATCTTCATCCTGCATTCTCTGTTTGCTTGTCCAATGTCTGCCCTCAGACTTGCTCAAGTTTCTTTCTTTTACTAGCTGAGATTTTATACATGTTGCAAAAACAGTCGAACAAATTGAGACAGAATAAGAAACTTATTGTGTAAGTGTTTAACTCCTGCCAAAAGGCTTTTAAAAGTTTTTTTTTCCCATGGGACTTGTTCTCATAAACTCCTACTTCTAATGGTTCTGCTAAATTTAATTGAATTAAGAAAAGCTTTCATAAAGTGAATGTTTTAAGATCCAACCTCCACATTTTCTCATGCTTCTCGTGAAACAAGCCTCTATTAGATAATCCACTTTTTTTGCAGTAGCCCGGCCTCTTGATCCTTTGTTAAGGGTGACAGAACGTGTTTGAATCATGAGTTTAAAGCTTTGAAAGGAGGAAGAGCCAATAAGAAAAAAGGTTTTATGTGAAGAAAGTGGGTACCTAAATCCTTTTCTCTGTCTAATCCTGATAATTCCCATCAGGAATGCTCACTTCTCTCCTCCTTTAGGGTTCTGCTAAAGAAGTAAAGCTCTCTGGCTTTTTGGAGGCTGGTTTAAAATTACCTTGATCTTTGGATTGGGGCAGATGAATGACTTCCCTCACCAAACATAGTAGACCACCAACAGGAAAGTTCCTTGTTAGGTGTGGGCTTTAGGCCACATCTCTGCAAGACAGTCTGTGGGTGGATTTACTTCAAAACATTCAGGGCTATTATTAGGCATTAAAGGGACCTATTATGCAGAATTATAATTTTGGATGTTTTTACACTTCCCTTTTTGTCCCAACTGCTCCTAAAAACAGCCAAAGCGCTTAAAAACACACCTAGCTGTTTTTTGGCAATAAGTTAATGTTTTTTAGTGTCGGGTAAACAAGCTGTTTCAAAAACCTTCCAAAGGTCGAGTCACATATAATAGACACAGCTTACTGTGTCTATGTGGAGATCCAGCACATTTGGTCAGCTCGTTTTACCACTGTATGTGCTGTACAATGAGTGCTGAAAAACAGTGTTTTGTTGTTAACTTACATCCAGAAACATCTAGCGACATTGTTGTTGTTGGTTGTGCAGGAGGCTCTACTTCTGGTTTTCAAAGCTGTATGGTTGTACAGTTACACATTGAGTTTGGGGGGCGCGGCGAGTAGCAGCTAATTTGGATTTAAAGTGACAGGAGGCCCTAAAACAGCTAAATCTAAAAGTAGGAAGAACTGAGCAGACTAAAATCTCATTATCTAAGAATAACTTTGTGCCAAAAAATGTTATGAACATGTTTTGAACACATTGTTCAAAGAAGCATAGTAGTTAACTTTTAAAAAAAATTACAGACTGTCAAAATAAAACTGGTCAAGTCACAAGCCATATAGCATTGTAAAGAATTGAAAGAGGAAAACAAGACCCAGGATCACTGAGCGATTTGAAGATGCTTTGTGTCAATTTTCATGGGTTAAGCGTTGTAGGTGTGCCCACTTGCTTAGCGGCAATTGGCTCTGCCTCCTACCGCTCACAGTTCTCTATGAAACATGGCTTTCTTTAGTGTTTATTGGATCCCGTCCGGCCCTAACCTCAAATAAGGGAGTTGAGGAGAGCTGCCAGCCCCTGCAGAAGACTGCCTCCTGTACTCCGTTTCTCCACCAGTTTGAAAAATGCATGTGTCAGGTTCCTGCGTAGGTCCGGCTCCTGCACAGAAGTATCTTTCAATAGCTCGCCAAGCACAATAAAAACAACCTCTCACAACCTTTAAAATCCATAAATGGTCTCACCACTGTGATGGCAAAATCTGAGGAATGTGCAGAAAAGTTGAAATCCTGCATGTGGCAGGTAATAAAGCTTTCAGTGAAGTTCTGCTTTGAAAGGTTTAATGAACAAGACATTACAAAAGCTGAAGCAGGATTTGGAGATATCTCCTCACAGGACCTTTCCCTCTGTCCTCTCCTGCACCCCCCTCTGTCTGCAGAGCCTCTGGGGAGGGTGTAATAACACCTGCAGCTACGCAGCTTCAGAGGTATTTTTATCTCCTCCTGGAATTCCACCTCTGTTCCTCCTCTCCCCAAAGAGCTCCTGTCTAAACTCATGGGAACTCGGTCAGAGGTGTTCTTTAACATCGCTTTACCTCAGTGTCCTCCTCAACAGTTGGTAAAGAATGCATTAAAACTACAATTAAATATATTGTTTTGCAGTAGCAGGATCTCATATTGATTTTTTTTATTTTCATAAATAAAACCTTAAATTTAATTACAGTTATATTCAGTTTTAAGAAAAAGATATCTTTCAATAAAATCCCCAGTTCAATAGTTTGTGGTTCCTTCTGTGTTGATACTTTTATTGGTAAAAGGTAGTTCATCAGATAGTAGTTCACAACAATTCAAAGAAAAGGGGTGTTTAAATCAAGAATTTGTCCATCCATCCATATGTGGTGTTTTAATAGCTCAAACACCAAATATCCATTGACTTTTGCTTAATCCGGCTTTCCCACACTTCATTGGAGGTGTTGAAATCGACTCTCATTGATGTCGTAACACGAGGAAAAAGACACCATCTTGTTCGCAGACAGGCGTTCTTCCATTCTCAACACAAACTATTTCAACAAAGCTTTGTGTGAAGTGTTGTGTGATTGATCAGAAGTTTGTAAATGACTTGTACTACTTTTGTTTTTGCCTTTTTTCTCAGCCAGTGGAATTAACTTGACATCAAATGATCCACTAAATAACTAGAGAAACTTTAAAACAGTCTTCTTAACAAAAGATTTCCATTCTATTCAGATTTTGCCTTGCCTATGACTGTAGGGTTTTACTATATTATACCTGTGTGTCCTTTTCTCACCTGCTAATCTCACCTGGTAATCTAATAGTGATGTTGAGGATGAACTCTTTTCATAGTTATTTCAGTCGACTGTGATTCAATTCAAATCTAGCCTGTGGATATTCAGTAACTCGAGTACAAGACTTCCATGCATTTCCACTGTACAGAACACTGACTCAGTCTAAACATCACCCAGGAATATGTAGTGTTGTTTTAAAAGATGTGCTTTCTTTTTTTAAATTGTCCAATGATCACTTCCTGTGTTGAGTTTCTGTTGCGCCAGGTGTTTGACACAAGTGCCAAATTATTCCGGTGTGCTCATTTTCACAAGTTGCATTTTCTTTCTTTTATTTTAAACTTACTCTACAAAGAAATTCACAATTGGGCGAATATTCTGTGAATATTTTGGAGCTGACTTTTCAGAATACTGAACTGTGAATTTGTGGGGATCCAGTGTCTTTAAGATCAGTTCAGTTGAAATAGTTCCTGACATTTACCTTGTTTTCACAAGGAGAACCTTGAGGAACCATGAAAGGTGCAATTTGTAAAGTAAAAGTATTAATGAGCCCAAGTGACATTCATTGTCCAACACTTATCTGAGGTCAAATTGCAGAGGTAAAATGTCCAGGACAGAGACTCCTCACATCCTCCTCCCCAGCAACACTCTCCAGCTCATTATGTGAAATCCCAAAGCATTCCCAAGCCAGAAAGGATATAGATCCTCCAGCAAGTCCTGGATCTGCCCTGGGGTCTCCTTCCAGTGAGATGTGCTCAGAAAACCCTCCAGGCGGCTTCCTGATTAGAGGTCAAAAATGATTCTGCTCATGCTGAGGAGCAGAGGCCAATCTCTGAGCTCCTTCTGTATGATGGAGCTTCTTATTCTCCGAGTCGGAGCCTGGCCATATGAATGAAGCCCATTGTGTTTGTCTCTATGAATTGCAGCATTCAAATTGTCTCCTTTTTTACTCTGCATTTAATATGATTAAAATAAAGGCCTTACTTTTCTACTGAAATAGTTTGTGCAGTTGCAATAGCAACATTTATTTTTCATTTCCATCAAAAGCTACTTTAACAGTATTTAGTCAGCATATTAGTGGTTGGATTGAGAGGATAATTTAGGTTTTTTAAATACCACCACTGTCTTGTTTCTAATAAGGGCTGTGAAATAATATTTTTGATTTCTCAACACATTGACGTTCTTTTCTTTTCGTCATGGAAAAGCAAACAGATCTGTAATGAAAAGAAGTGTAAAAAGAGAAGAGGAGCGCTTTGATGTGCAGGTGCTGCCCAAACATAATGTTCTATTCAGATAACAGCAGGGTGTGTTGTGATGGGTTAGCTCAAAATGTGCCTTGGGTCAGGAAATACAAAACATGGATCAAAAAACTCCTGGTTTGACACGCTCAGCATGCTGGAGCGCCTACAGGAACTTTGCTGCTTCTCCCTGAAAATTCCAGCCAGTTAGGAGACAACATGACTTTGGGAACGGTCAAAAAGTACCATAGGCTTACCAACAAGAAATTACTCCCCACGGTCAGAACACCAGGAGGACTTGTAATTCCCCGGCCAAGAGGCCGTAAGGTCATTCTGTTCTCACAATTTCAAAACTATTATTATCTGAACGCGCTTGATCAGGCACGTGCAGAGGCGGGGCCTGGGGGTGCTTGAGCACCTGCCCTTTTTGCTCCTTGCCCCCAAGTGCCCTTTTGGTCAATTTTTATTTTTTTATTTTTTATTTTTTTGTATTATTATTTTCTAAGCCCTCTTCTGACACATAACATGTACTCAAATTATTATTTGTTTATTTTATTTTTTGTACAACATAATAAGCCCTCCGGTCACCTTGTTACCTTTGACCTTTTGTCCGTGACGTATGACGCAGTTCCCTCTGGCGCAGTAAGGCCCCGTTTACACGACAACGATTTCGGGGGAAAACGGAAGAGTTTTGTTGCGTTTGTAGTGTGCATTTACACGAAACCACCGAATGTTTTCTCTAACAACGGCACAGATTGAAAACGGGTTCCAGACCAGCTCATGCATAGTATGACGCAAAACATAGATGCTTCCTACAATCCACAGAAGAAGAAGAAACTACTCACAATGCTGGTGTTACTGTTTCCCCATCAGATACGGTTCCCTCAGCGTCTCTTCACCGCTCAGCACCGCCCAGGTGGCAAAATACACGGCTGCTTGTTCAGCGCTCTTATCTAGAGAACTACGGACCAGGACCAGCCCGGCTCCAGACGAGTTTAACAGGAGGGGCATCGACTTATTTTGGGGGGCAAAATGAGTCTACGTAGCTGAACATAGACAACAACACCAGCAGCCTACAGGCTACTTGTTAACAAGCTTAGCGTGCTGTATTGATATTAGCCAGTCATCTTTTAGCTATCATCCCCTGCATCCAACAGCTTTACTCAACTCAGTCGGTTAGTTCGGGGGAAAAACTGTGCCAAGTTATTTACGTTTTGCTGGTTTGCTGCCATGATTCTAACACACACCTGCGCAGCAGCATCAGCAGGTCTCCCGCTGCCTCACAGGTGTAAACCCAGCGCAAGTGTCTCAGCGTTCATGTTGCGTTTGAAGGCGGCTCGGAAAAACAGGTTACGACTTGTTAGCGACGGATAAAACTGTTTTAACTGCTGAAAAAGGTAACAGAGGACACGGATATGGGACGTGCGGGAACTCCTATTTTATCAAATTGATATAGGAATAACAGACTGTTGGCCATTCCAAGGTAAAAACAATAAACAGCTTCCAGTCCGGGCCGCTACAGACACCGTGAAAGCTCAAACAAGGTTTTTCGGCAAAGTTATCCCACTTTTTCCAACTGCATGCGCCCTAATCAGACGCACACAATGCGTGTTCTCTCACGGAAATCTACATGCCTTCAAGTACAACTTTTTTTTAAACACATGCCACTTTCAAAGTTTCAAAGAACCTAGCTCCAACTAGGCACAGCGAGAGCATTACACGTTTTCGATGTGCACCGTTACTGTGTAAACACAGATCGTAATCAGAACGTTATCGTGTAAACGATCCAACAAAAACGGAACAAAAGTGCCGTTTTTGTTGGATCGTTGTCGTGTAAACGCCCCCTAAGATAAAGCGGCTAACTGGAGCTCAACGTAGCGAATGTTCCAGATTACAGAACAGTTTTTGGTGAATTAAAAAAACGTTTTTGGTTAATAAAGTGGAGTAGACTTGCTGCTTGTCAGATGACGGAAACGTTGAAGTATCGTTTCTGCTTCAGCTCGGAGTCGCGGTTTAAGCAGAGAGATAATGAAATACAACAGACACTGACAGGCCTCTGCGTCTGACTCTCTCTGAAGAACCACTGAGCGGGAGGAGACAGCCAGGTGAGGAAAAACTGTTCTTATCTATCGACTCAGTATTTCTATCATACAGACATTAGGCTGTTGTTGTTATGCTATTAGCTAGCTGCTAGCTAACGACTTTGCTAGCAAAGCAAGATTACTAAAAAGCTTTTTCCCTGTATCGTTAATGATATCAGTCATTCTTAAGTATTTATTATGCAATAGGGGCACATCGCCCGTCCAAAACGGATCATCTCCATAATGGATATATGTACAATCTTCTAATTTCCTTTGCTGCATAATGTACATTTCATTTATTCTGGCGTTAGGTAAACGTATCTTGAAGGAGAATAACACTTAAATAAAAGTCCAACAAGGATATTCATTTAGAATTAAAAATATCTTACCCTGAATTACCATGATAGATATAATGAATGTAATAAAAGTTTGTCATTAATGAAGGGGAAAAAACTCAATCCAGACTTTAAGTTGGGTTGAGTTGAGCTGTATAATATTTTTGGAGCTCCCTACAAATGATTTACTCCTAATTGTTACTGGGGAAAAATGTCATTTATTGTGAGACAATTTAAAGATAAATTTAAGGTTTGCAGAGTATGCAGTAAAAAATTTTTTCGCAATTATTCAATGGGGGAAAACTAACCTCAGTTAAGTAAAATAAAATTGTAATCAAAACTTTTGGAATTGTAATGATTCCTTTTTAAAAAAAAACAAATCGTTTTGTTTAAAAAACGTTTTTAAATTAAATAACTAATTTTTGTCGTGAACATAAAACGTTATTTGCCAAACATACACTTTTTTTCACACATCAGAAATCTTTTGTTGTGATTTTAGGCCCCGCTCACGATGTCATGTGAGAATCACAAGCAAAACTTTGACTCCAACAAAAACTTAGAATAATAAGAAAAGGTTTCTGACATGCACAAATAAGTTTGTTTTGCAAAAAAAAATCACTTCATGAGACAAATGTGTGATTTAAATATTTAAAAAAGTTTTTTTAAGCAAACCTCAGTAGGGTTTTCTCATGGTGACATGCATTAACAAGTCAATTTTTGCTTTTGTTTTTTTTCTTTTTTCTGCAGTTCCACGTTAAAGTTTGATGCAGCTCTTCTTTCCTGAATGAACCGTCTTCATCTCCACTGCAGCAAACAGGCAGCTCATTGTTTTATAGATTACAGTCACTAAAAGGTTGCATTGTGCCCTTGTTTATATTTTTAATAGTGTAATTATTTAAAGACAAAATATGTCTGGTGGTACAGCTCTGCTTTACATAAATTGAAGTGTTGGTAAATTGCGGGTTTGAATATGGCAATACTTTCCTATAACAAAATACACCTGCAGAAAGAAATTACTAATAACATATCTTACATAGTTGTATGCTCTGTATAGAGATCCTCCTTAGCTTTGATTGTATATCTCACAATTTTGTAATTTATCATTGTTTATTAAACTTTGAAAGCTGAGAGGCTTTGTTAATATTCTATGTGGTTTGATGTGCCCTTTTTTTTTGAGCACCTGCTCAAAAGTGGTCTCTGCACGGCCCTATTACTTATAGTCTACTTCACTCTTACTTATATTTTATTTTTGATACCACAGTCATATTATGTTTTTCATAGTGTCAGGACTCATGATTCAGACATGGAATTTACTGTATGAAAAACAATCATAAATATTTTTATCTGAAAAATGTTATTTTTTGAATGTGAGGTAAAACATTCATTCATCCACATACATCCAGTTTTCCCGTGATCCCCCCGTGGGGTGCCCCCACAGGGGGTAACGTTTCGGACGAAACGTTAGTCCGAGTATGCCAGTTCGCCAGTTGAACATCTCGGAGGCGAGTGGGATACACCCTGGACATGTCGCCAGCATGTCACAGGGGGAACATATAGAGACAGACAGGACAAACAAGCATGCACACACATTCACACCTGAGAATTTAGATGGACCCCAATTAACCTGACAGTCATGTTTTTGGACTGTGGGAGGAAGCCGGAGAACCCGGAGAGAACCCACGCATGCACAGGGAGAACATGCCAACTCCATGCAGTGAGACCGGTGCTGGGAGTCGAACCCACAACCTTCTGACTGCAAGGCAACAGCTCTACGAACTGTGCCACTGTGCAGCCCGCTACAAACGACCAATTAATTCTTTTAAGTCTTAGAATAATTACGTCATGAGGGAAAACGTGACGCAGCTCGGACCCTGTGACGTGTTTGACCCATTCCATTCTGTTCCATGTGACAACACCGCCCTCTGCTGGTCTTGTTTTGCTCCTCCTACTCATGGTAGCTGGCAACATTCTGTAAAGTCCTCTCCGCTGTTCTGATTTGCTTGATGACTTTTTATTGCCCCTTTTCCACCGGCTCTACTTCAACAAATCGGCTCGGCTCTATTTCGGAGTGACCGCGTTTCCACCGGCCCAACTTGGCTCTGTAGCAGGGTGCCGCCTCCTGGTGGCGGAGGGTGTAGCGCCATGTGCCACAGCACATGGCGCTACATGCGCCATGCGCCATGTTCGTTACATGCGACCCAGACGTCGCGTTAGCGGAATATTTCCCGTTTTGACTGTTATTTTTTTTAAACGACAGAAACATTTAAAGCCCGTCGGTCATTTGACAGCTTATAATTAACACCCTCTTTACACACTTTACACAAAAAGTTCATCGCAGAGCCAACTAAAATCAATCAAGAAAAGAATCCTTTCTGAATATCATCTCATGGACACTGAACTAAATGCGTCTTTCTGACCGGGAGCTGGCGGCGTGTTGAAGAGTTATGGACCGGACGCTTTGGAGCGTCTGGTTAGGAAGCCCATTCAACAACTTTGGTAGAAACAGCGCGTTTAATTTCAGTCTCCATTACATACAGAACAGAGAAAACTAAAGAGAATGCAATGTTGAATCCATTTATAGTCTAAACAGAGGAGCCGGCAGTTTATCTTGAGGAAATAAATGAAGGTGCACAAGTTAATTAGATCGTAACATGCGCAGTGCGCTGCGGCTGCACAACCAACGCGGACGCGGCTTTGCCGCTGCAAAGAATTAAACTTAACTCACCCAGTGGCTTTAATTAATGGAGCTGAAGTGAGCGGCGCTCAGAAGCGCGGTAGACATAACATCTGTCTGTTTCGGGGGAGTGAAACCACGCAAAAATAATAACAATAAAAAATAAAAAATCCTCGCCCTCCCGGGCCGCACAGGGTAAAAAACAAAGTTCAATGGATCCATTTGGATCAGGCAGATCCAACTGCCCGATGAACCAGCGCAGATTTCTCCGCAGATACAACCAGGAGGAATTTGTAAATCTGTGCGATCAGACCACAGCAGGTGAAGTGTTGGTAATTTATTGGGGCCATAGTCAGTGGTTTTTGTCACTACGGAGAAAAAGTTAGATACATTTATCTGCTTTATGTGTGATGGGATCTGGTACACGATTCAACTGGGTGAATATTAACTAAACCCAGGCACGTGCAGAGGGGGGAGCTGGGGGTGCTTGAGCACCTACCTTTTTTGCTCCTTGCCCCCAAGTGCCCTTTAGTCAAATTTTTAATTTTTTTAATTTTTTTTGGCATTATTATTTTTATTCATTGTATATGTCACATTTTTGTAATTTATCATTGTTTATTAAACTCTGAAAGCTGAGAGGCTTTGTTAATATTCTGTCCTAGAATGCGGTTAGATGTGCCCTCTTTTTGTTGTTGAGCACCTGCCCCCTTAGTGGTCTCTGCACGGCCCTGCGCTTGATTCTTTCCTGTGTCTCAGGGTGCAGATTTGTGGCGATTCAACCGTTTGATTCGTTTCAGAAACTCGTGCCTAAGCTGTGCCTTTCTTTTGTCCTTTTTAGACTTTTCCCAGTTAGTGTAGCTAATCGAGTATGATAAACGCGGGGGGTTCAGGGAGTGGGTTGACAGACTGAGCTGGTTCTGGCCTGTGATTATGTGGGACAGTGTGAGTGTGGCCAAGACAACAGGTGGTGTCAGATTAGTTCAGGGGTGTCAAACTCCAGTCCTCGAGGGCCGGTGTCCTGCAACTTTTAGATGTGCCTCTGCTGCACCACACCTGAATAGAATAATTAGGTCATCAGCAAGGCTCTGGAGAACTGAGGAGGTAATTAAGCCATTTGATTCAGGTGTTTTTTACCTGTGGCACATCTAAAAACTGCAGGACAGCGGCCCTTCAGGACTGGAGTTTGACACCCCTGGATTAGTTGGTCCTGAAGCGAGAGGGAGGCAGGAAGAGAGAAGGGTGAATCTGTTGCCATCGCTGTGGAGAAACCAAAGCCATTAAACAGCTGTTTCTACTTCCTTTCTAAAGCTTAACTCTACATTTAAATCAACGCAGCAGGATTTGTCATTAGGTCATTTGGTTTTGTAGTAATGTAAAATTATTTGGAAAAATTAAACAATGAAGTCCAAACATCAGAAATGGTGATTCTTAACTAGAATCGCTAGAATTCTTAACTAGATTTAAAATAAGTTTGGTCAAGTTTCCTCTACGCATCCCCAAAGTTTTTCCTGAAAGTTGGAAATTGTCCGAAATGTGGCAATCAAACACTGGAAAAGATAAATAAGATGACAGGAAGTTGTACACGGCATGATTTTTAGCGTGAAGAAACTTAATTACGTGTGATTTTAATTGTGTTTCTTATTTAATGGAAACACCACAATTGCAAAATTGTGTTTCTTTTCGACATTAACGGAATATCAACAAAGCTTTGCGCACATTTGTAATGTAAACGCAGTTACTGACTAGCTGGTTGACATAAATGATTAACTTGACATCACTGCACATGCTCTGCTGATCTTGGTTAATTTATCTTCATTGATTGCCTTCGCAGCTTGAACCAACATTCCAGATTGATTTTGTGTTATTTTCCCAGCTGTGAGGTGAGAACCCTTGTTATCTTTTTAACATTCCTCAACGATTCTTTTCATTTGTGTTGTTTAAATGGGTAAAAGTGTTCATGAGACTGAAATGTTTATGCTTCACTATGAACATCTGTTTGGCGGATTGACCTTATTTGCTCCACTGTGGCCAGTTTAGTACTCACATTTTCTCCTGCTATCTTTCTGTTAAGGTGGTATCAGTGTCAGATAAACGTCAAACCAGTTCAGATCCCTTATCCCTCCAGGTGCTCCAGTGGGAGGAAAAGCAGACCTCTTAAGTGACACAGCAGGGCTTCAACAGCGACTCTTCCTGTTATAAATAAACGAGAGGGCTGGAAAAGCCGGAGCGGCGCGGCCCCTCCGAGCCGGAGCGGCCCCTCCGAGCCGTCGCAGGTCTCAGCACCTCGGCCGTCAGCTGTCGTCTGGGGGTTACTGGAATCGGCCCCCCTCAGTCCCTTCCTCACAGTTCTGTTACCGGAAACTCACACACTGACACTATTTACAGACCAAATTACTTGTACAGTGTTTATGTTTGCTGGGACATTTAGTTCAGGTTGGGAAAAATCTAGACTTCTATATGCGTATTGCAAAAACACAAAATCTTACTGAGTATTTTTTGTCTAGTTTCAAGTGCAAATATCTTAGTACGGCTGAAAAAAGGCAAAACTAACTTACAAGAAGCTTTTCAGTAAGATATAAAAGCTTTTCTTTAAGTCAGTAATTTCTTAATGTTTATGGAAAAAGTCCTATTTATAAGTGAAGTAGTCTGACAGTGGGACCAGTACAAAGTAAATATTAACTTAAAATAAGCCCCGATTTTTTGCTGAAAACTTACATGTAGTTTAGTTTTGTCTTATTTCAGGTGTACAAAGATATTTCCAACAGAAAAATACTTGGTAAGATTTTGTGTTTTAGCAGTGTGACCTTTCATTGTGGCTTTTGCTATACATTTATTTCTTAGAATATTTATTCACAAAAAGACCATCTCAGTTAGTTCCCAAGCACAATAAATTAGCAAACAGAATAGCTTCATTCTACTCCTAAAGTGGTCTGAAAACCATGTGTTTCTGAATGGCTCTTAATTCCATGCATTCCTTAATACCTGCCTGTGTAAATAGGGGGGCTTAACGTTTCACCAGTGGAAGACGGTGACTGGTGATCTGTAAGTGTTGAGTCCCACTGGGGCCCAGTTGATGTAATAAAAGAAAAGTTGGTGTTTCTGTGGCTGTCAGTTGGCTTCCACTCTTTGAGACGTTTGGGCAGAATGTGGTCATGCTTCAAAATATATTAAACAATGGCTTCTAAAGGAGCTGGTAGAACAGAATACTTTTACTGATCTGGTATTTTAATTATACCAGATATGCTTTCATTTGATGGTTGCGACTTTATGATAACTTGTGTTATTCCTTTGACCGTTTGAGTCTCTTTGAGCTGGAAACTTGCCATAGTAGATACCATTACGCTGAGATTCGGACTCAGGTGTCTTGTTTCACAGCCGGCTTACGATCCCTACTTGCTGTCTGGTCACCGTGCCGCCAGCTTATGACCCTTGGTCTGAAATACATTACAGTAACTCAACCATGGTTTGTAAAAATGATTGGTCTAATTTGTCTGAAATATTTCAATGTTTTTATTTTTACTAAAATGAATTGTCCAATGAAAGTTTATAGGTGAAATAACTTGAGATGGACACAGAGGCTAAGCTCTAGGGCCTTGGAAAAGGTTTCTTATCCTCTAAGCTTTCTCACGTCACCTCAGTGTATTTTATTAAAGTTTGGAGGGTTTTGGTAAATAAAAATCTTTAAAAATATGGCATTCATTTGTATTTAGTATCCCAGAGTCACCTTTTGCTAGAATTACAGCTGCAAGTTTTTTGGTGCATCTTCCTACCTGCTCCTCACATGCAGAGAAATAAATCTTGGCACATTCTTTTTCTGGACTGTGAGAGGAAGCTGGAGTACCTGGAGAGAACCCATGCATGTACAGGGAAAAAGACCGATTCGAACCCAGGACCTTCTTGCAAAAGAGCAGTGGTGCTGCACAGAATAAGAAAGTTTCTTAATAATTCTCACCCCAATGACTGCTGGATATAGGCACCAGCCCCCTTTTGCAAGGACAAGTATGTTAGATAATGGATGGATGGATATTTGTCTTTGTGTTAACACTTGGTCAACAGAATATGAAAAAGGGACATCTGCATTTTATCTCTTTAAATGTAGTCTATACTTGTCCTTTCCTACAGATGAGTATAGGTGCACCATAAGCACAAGTCTGCACAAGTCAGATGCTTATTTTGACAAGGCTGAGTGTTGGTGTAAAGAAGGAAGCGTGTGTAAGAGTCTGTGTTTCTGATGCTAACTAGCTGCAGGCACTATTTGTTTGCCACATACTTCACATAAACTAGGGGCAGACAGCAAATCACCAATTTTTCATGTGGTTCAAGCCCTTCCACTGGCTGAAGTGCCTTTGAGATTTGTTGTTTTAGCTTAATAGACTTCTTGGCTTAAGAAAATAATAAAAAACAAATCAAGCAATATTTTAATTGAAAGAATCAAGTCATAGCCTACTTTTGGAAAAGCTCTGGGCTGTTGAATATATTTTTGTTGGTTATAAACTATTTGACTACGGCAGATAATTAATTATTGGTTTGCATCAAGCTCACAAAATACAAATGGATAGATAAAACAAATAGAACAAGGACATACGCTGAAATGGTAACTACTGGTTTCTGCATTTATTTATTTATTTTTTTAAATTAAAAATTTGCAGATCACAAATACCATTTTAAAGAGTATGTAAAAATGTAGAATAAATCAGTTCAGCTTTGACTTTTCTGCCCCCAGGAGCTTTAACTTAGTAATTTCTTATAGCATAAAAACATTGAAAATCTTCAAGTAAACTTTTCGGTGGAAAATTGTTCTATTCAGGTTTAACCAGTCTAAGTTTAAGAGAGAGGTCAGATCAGAACAAAGAATGATACGGAGTTGACCTTTTAAATGTCATTTTCCATATTATATTAATAATTAGCATGATTAGCACAGAGGCTACATGCAGCGGTTCTCTCTAGGTACTCCTGCTTCTTCCTACTGTCCAAAAACATGTGCTGTTTAACTTTTCGTTGTAGAACTCTGAATGAACAGCATGTCTTTATAAAAAATATTTTTTCTTGCAATACCTTCAAACACCTCTAGTTTTTCCGGGTTAAATTTTGATCCGTCTTAATGATACTGAAATTTTCTTACTCTCAGTCCTCTTCCTGACTACACCCAATGTGAGGCGTGAGCTGCTAAGTTATGGTGTGTTTACTGATCAGACAAGGCTTGGATTTTTGAGCTTTGGTCAGTCACTGATCAGAATTGAATTTAACCCTTAAATTATTCAGTTCTAGTCTCCTGATGTTCGGTGCTTTTCTACTTTGGGGAATAAATTCTCGTAAAATCTGATCCAACTAAACAAAGTGTGATCTGTTTTATAAACCAGGCATTTAAACAGTTTATCATCAAATCTTAAAAACCTTGGATATGTGAAATAATGTTATTTAAACTCTTAGACCTTCAAAGAATGCTGATTTGTATTTGTTCAGATAGCGACAAGATTTATTAAATTTAGGTAACTTGAAAATAAGCTTCACACCTCATTCAGTGCTTCTTCCTAGTAGAAAGCCAAACTCATTGTAAAATGCTTGGTATGGCTGCTGTGTGGGAGAATAAATGTCCTGGGGGAAGATGGCCAGGCAGGCACTTGAAGCATGCGTTAAAAAATGTGGATTTTCCCTTCACTTTTGGCTCCACTTTTCTGGTCCAGTCTTCCAGAAAATAGTGAGGTTGTTTGTTGCACCCACAGATTTAGTCATGGAACACTTTCAGAAGACAATTGCAGACAATGTCAAACAGCATTTGTCTTCCATGCCCAGTCATTTTGGATTACAGTTTTTGTAGACATGCCAAAGAGCAGCAGAGAGCAAATGGGCCCTCGCTCATCGAGCGCTTTCTCAAGCTGAGGCTCACGCATCAAAAGTGGCAGTTTGTCAGTTCAAAAACCACTGCAAGAGATTTTTTCCACACATATTCATATTTTGCCTGTTACCAAAGTGTTGTAAGTGTCTACCTGGATTTGACTAAGCTTTTTTCTGCTTTTATTACTCAAAAAGTAAAGCATATGCAGAAATACAGTGCAAAAGACTTTATTATGTTGATTAGGACCATAAAGCATTATAGTAATTGTGTGAGTATTGTTTTAAAGGTCAGCATAATGTACCCTCATCATCATCCACTTTATTGAGCACAACTAACACTAGATCTGCCTTCCAAATAGACCCAGTCCCTCAAGGAATAGATTTAGCATATCAACACTTCAAGGTTTTGTTGTTGTTGCAGGTTTGTCAGCTAATCATCCATCTGCTGTTCACCACAACCCAGAGGTGTGGTGAACAAAGTCAGGTCTGGAGACAGACCTGGAGGTTACGTTGTTAGCAGTTAAAAATCATATGTTGGGTTTACGTCGAGCTTGAGGCTCTAATTAGATTTAGTCAAATTGTATCGGGCTTGAGCATAATGCATATTGGCTCGGGTCAGGTCGGATTTTCTAGTCCTGAATTCTAGGTTGTGCTTATTTACCAATTTTCAATTGGTGCTAAAGAGCCCAAGTGTGCAAAGACAATGTCCTCCAATACCATTACCCCTTTGCCACCAGCCTAAACTGGTGAGGGTGGATTTATGTTTTCATGTTGTATTCAACTCATTCTGAACCTTTCATTTGAATGTTGCAACTTGAATCAGGACTCAACACACCAGGGAACATTTCTTAATTCTGCGTTTGTTTGTCCATTTTTGATGAAAATGTTTCAGTTGTAGCTTCAGTCTCCTCCGCCTACCCAGGTGTGGTCTTCTGCTGCTGCATTCCATCTGTTTCAAGGTTCGGGTGAAGAGATCCTATGTGGCATACATTGCACATGTTATTTCAGCTACTGTTTTCCTTTTGTCGTCTTTAGCCCTTCTGCTAGTTCTCAGACATCACCAAGACATCTTCAATTACACCAGTGTGGCTCACTGGGTATTTCCATTTTTTCCAACCTACCTCTGTAAGAGGGTAGGTTGAGAGACGTTTTTTATGTTTACCTAATACTGCTGTATTAGATACAGTTTATCCCATAGAATATGGCATAAACTCTCGCCAGTGAAAGTTTATGCCATATCCCACTGTTTTGAAAAAATCTTTATATCTACATGTATACAGATAATTTAACGTGAATCCTATGCTGTAGTGGACACGATTTACTGCGTTACAGTTAATCCTCATAAACTTTTATCTCAGCAGAATGTAGTTTAGGGATTTTGCAGGCCCAACAGTGCCTGGCAGTGTTTAGAGGGAGGAGGATGTGGGCTTTTTTTCTTTTTCTGTATTTAAAGAAAATGTATCAAGCTTTCATTCACATATTGCTTAATGCAGTTTGCATTGAATTCCTGTTCTGCTTCTTTCAGTTCCAGTACATATTGTTGATCTGTAAGAGGTAGAGCACAGTATATAAATGTGGTTAGAGAAGGATGGAGAGGGAAGATTTATGTTTATGTATATACAAGTTTTTTTTACTTGCATTCAAGGCCAATCCCTTGGACTTGTATCAGGTGCTTGCAAAGGGAAATATAATCTTTTTAATCTTCCTGTGTAGATGCCCATCATACGCTCCTGGTGGATCATGCGAGCTTCTGTTCCTGTTATTGCCATCATGCTCTCACAAGAGAGCATTGTGTGTGAAAATCCAAGAAGTTGAGCTGAGTGCAGTTTCTCTGCTTGTGTGACACATCGCCTCTGCCTCCAAGATGTTTCTCACAGATTGTCCTTGCAGCTGTATCAGAGGGTTTATGAGCAGAGTGGGCGATATGAAGGCCCCTGAAGGATTCTTCTCACGCCTCCTCCAACAGGCTTTGAATGTCTCCGAAATTTTGCCAGGTTGGGAGTGTCTATGTGTGACTTACAGACGTGGAACTAAAATCCTCTTATGCATTTTATGCGTTTCATTTTTACAATGCTGACAGCATTATAAAATGCTCACTCCAAGCATTAGTGGGAACAGCTTTTCCAATATTTCTGCTTTACTAGTTGGTAAACACAAAGAATTCACATAACACCAACTCTTGCAAATTTCTTAATCCGAAAATACTGGACATTCTCTCTGAAATGCCTATAACTTCCTATTTTAATAGTTCATTCACCATGATCAGTATTCATTAGAAGTGAAATAGTGGAAACCTTGTTGGCATTTCTGTAGAAGCTTACATTAATGATCTTCCTCCTCTCCACTCTTAGGGTGCAATCAATTAGCACCAAGGAAAATGAATGGTTCTCCTGGACTGGCTGCTTTGGAAATGTCAGCCAGTTACATGCCAAGATATTTTAGTTTCCCAAGCTGCATTGTCTTTAGAATATATTAGATATGCTCTACAATGAAAACCATAAATAGGTGCTTCCATGAATACTGAACAGCAAATAGCCCAATCTCCACGTCATATAGACAAACCGATTGCTACAGATTCCCTGATAAAGATATTTTTGCGTCATATATTTTTTTTCTACTGATAAAGTCCCAACCCACGACTAAAAAGACTAGGAGAGTCTTGGCCAAGTTATTTCAGACATCCAAACTACTATTTTCCCTCAGATCTTCATGTAGAATCATACCCACTATTTTGAAAAAGATCAGTGGAAATTCATCTTTATTAAAGTTTGTGTCAAATGTCACTTGCAGTGAAATAGAACTTGTTTCACTTTATCCTGCAAGGCATGTAGGGTGAGTTGTGACCAGCCTTTTTCCTATGTAACCATTTGAATGTCTAACTGTCGGAATGTGGTAGTCGTGTTTGTTCTTGTGCATACAATTCTTTAAAAGTATACTGCAGGTTAGCGGGAGATAATTTGTTGGTAGAGCTAGAGGCTGGTGACCTGCAGGTGAGGTTGAGTTCAAACAGTTACTGAGGGCTCTTTATATTGATGGACAGATAACTTTAACACCACAGGCGTGACTCGCCCCCACAAGACTTGGAGTAAAGGTCAAACTTGTATCTGAACTTCAGTGCAGTTCCAAAGTAAGCAAAAACAGTGTCTGATGCTCTCCAACTCTCTTTTACTTGAGATCAAACTGATATTTGCTGTCTTAATGTGTTAGCTTAATACTGACTCTCCAATCAATGTAGGTTTGTGAAGCTTAGTGCCCAGATGGCATCCAGCATGTCCAGATCATACCTCATCCCAAGGTAGCGGGAAGCAGGAGATCATCACGCCAATGCTTGTCTGGTCGGCACAACTGAAAAGAATTTGGCTAGTCAGCAGTTTCCCTTTGCGAAAGGCCCGGGAGTGTTGTTGTACGGGTGTTCACTCAGGGGAGAGAGGATTTGGGGGGTAGGTTTAGTTATTTATTAGCTGGAGCTATTGAAACGGCAAAACTTGCATGACAGAGTATGGTGGAAATAGGAACTGGCAGGCCATGCCGACTGGAAATGCTTGGGGTGGCATTCTGCCAGTCGTGTCTAAGCTTATGGGCAGAATATGGGCAGCCTGGGTGCTGAGATGGTGAGAGCACAGTTAAACTCATGCTGTTATTCAGGCAGTCAACTTTATCAAGATGATCAGGTATGAGAGATGCTGGCCAAGTATTGTGCCTCCTCACTGAGTGTTGAAGACGTTTGTCGATTAAACCACAGGAAGATGGGTTTTTTCCTCATTGTTTTTGTATTTTTATGGGTTTGTATGTAATTGCTTTGGAAACAGTAAAGTGAGAGAAATCAGTGTCTGTGTGTTGAGACTTCACTTGCTAGATGTGGACATTGCACATCACACATCTCATTCACAGCACTGGTCTTCTATTGGAAAAAAGATGCTAAGCTAAAATGTGGCACTGAGATTAAAAAACCCCAAAACTATTGTGTAATATTTACACTCCTGTCATATTCAAGATAAAGGAGGGGGCGGAGGAAGAGAGACAGAGACTGCAGCGGTAGCATGTCGGTTGGTCTGTTACCCAGAAAGCAGTTGGGCACAATATCGCAACACCAACACCGTGAGTGAAACAACGACTGGGGCAGCCTACTATATAAAGTACTCGGGGACCACTTCTTTACAAATGTGGATGTGTAATAATAGAATATAGGACAAATTGGCAACCCAAACTGAAGCATCTGTTCTATGCGCCTTATATATGAAAAAAGTTTTAAAATAGGCCATTCATTGAAGGTGCGCCTTATAATGCGGTGCGCCTTACAGTGCGGAAAATACGGTACTTTTTGGTCCCCTATTCACCTTAATTTATGTTTGGTGTTTTGAGTAAAATGAGTAATCAGTGAAGTTATTAGCTTGTATGAAATGATAAATGAGATTAATTTGGTCAGTGAACATATGTTCTCACACTTTTATAGTTTTTGCCACTGGCTTTATAAATGAAATGGCAATCAGTTTTTGAGGATGAATCTCGTATGTTTCCGCTGCTGCTCAAATTGACATAATGCTTCAGCTGTACGCCCTTCATGAGTCCAGAATACTGATGCAGTTATAAAGAACTGGGCTTGGTATGCTGGATATTCTCACTTGCCCTGGGGGTGTAGAGTTTAAAGCATACTAAGATTTGTGTCATTTGGGTCTGCAGCTGCTTGTTCTGGCTTTCTGTCTGCTCATACGTGGGCCGTCGTAATCAGCTGTTGACATCTGTTGCAAGAGTCCACATTGAGACGGGAAAGTTGGATAACATGTTGGAGTTTGTCCAGTGTGCAAGCTCGGATAATATTTTATTTGCATGCAAAGCCTTGAGGGCGATTTCAAGTGATAATAGATGTAAAAGTAAACATGTCACAATGCCCGTTTTCCTGTCTCTGCTTTTGTTTTCCCTCCACCCATCCAGACCCCATGCATACAACTGGGTGTAGCCTTTCTCTGTGGAGACTTCAATCCCAGTAAATCAAATCTCTTTGTTTGTCCCAGGTGAGTCAGGCCTCCAAGGTGTGGGGAGAGGTTCCGCTTCCAGAAGATTTGGAGTCAGAAAAAGAGGTCCTGATATCTCCAAGTTTACTGGATGACGATGAGGACTTTGCAGCTGATGAAGCTTCAGGAGGTGGGCTTGCTAACGTTAAGGGGAAGGGTAACCGCAAACCACAGCAACAGCTGCCTTTAATTCAGTGGAGTCATGTTTTCATTATGCCGTTCTTACTTAACTCATCCCATATTTGAAAAAAAGGAAATGTTGTTTAAACATTTTAATGAAACATTTAAAGATTTTAGCTCTTTTTTTTTAAGAATATAGCTCTCCTGTGAAATGACACATATATGTGAAGAAAATGTGTGTTTTCCTGTAATTTGTTTAACTGCTGATCTCATCCTCGCATCTCTGTTTTTTCCTCCTTAGACCGGCCCAGTGGGGAGGAGGATGGCAGCACTCCAGAGCCTGACATCACAAGTAAGCATCCAGAAAATCTGATAGATATGTTAAAGATTACGTTTCTGAGTGGTAGATCAGTCAACCTTTTAACACTCCAGCATCTGTGATTCTGATTTTTGCAATTTGTGTGTGTGTGTGTTTGCCTGAGTGCTGAATGATGAAACCTTCTCTTCCTGCTGCACCTTCTCCTCCCTCGTCGCCAGTTTGCCAGAGTCTGGTCATAACACGGGGCTCAGGCTTTGTCTCTGAGACATAAACACCCCCTCTTCTCTTTTATCTTTTTAACTCGTGCCAAAGGTGACTGCAAAATAAAAAACATAAAAGCCAGATGAACAAAGACCACTCCATCAGAGCCCCTCTGTTTTTCCAACTTGTTCTCTCCTTTACCGCTTTTTTATGTCGGCTTGAAAAGTGCGTATATGTGGGAAGGCATCTCATAATAGCATCCACTCTCACCAAAAACATAATTTTTTTTAAATAACAGGCTTGACGGTTGTCATCCTTCATTATTTTCCCACTTCTGTGTTGCTTGTGCTCACAGGTTTGTACTCTGAACAGCTTAATGACTCAAACACAGACTGAAGCAGATACTTCATCATGGATAGATTTTCATGTCATGCTTTGTAAGTTAGAGGCGAGAATCAAATGTGGCTTACAGATGAAACACTTTGTGGAATACAATGAGCCCCAAGTGACTGTGCTACACTGGACTGTAATTACAGAACACACCAGAAAGAGCCATGGAGAGTTGGTTAACGTTTTTGAGTTTATTGGGTGGATGTGCTGGCTTCTTCTTTTAGCTAACGATCCATTCAGATACAGGTGGTATAGTGGGGTATTTAGCGTCTTTCAACATTTGAACATCAGTAATTAGAAGGGTACCGATCCGTTATTAATATCTGTATCGGTCCTGATACTGAAAATAATTCTAGATTGGGTATCAGTGACAATGTGCCCAACTCATAAGAGCAGATCTATATTGTCTGTGTTAAAAAAAAGAAACGTTTTAAGTCAATTCAGCACTGTTTTTCTGTATCGACAGTATTTTCCAATGCCAAACCTCAGATATCTGTAGTGGTATTGGAAGTGAAAAAAGTGAACATTTTATCATATAAATTGTTCATTGTGTGTTCTGAATATGAGGAAGATTGACTTTAGCTTGAGTCCCTCTTGTGTTTATGGCTTAGATTCTCATTTTAAAGTTAATAAGTGGAGTACTTTTTGTTTTGTTTTCTCTGTTCTGTGGACTTTTAAGTTGTTTTTGGTTATAATTAAGGTTTAATTGAGGTTTATTTTTAATGGACGTTCTTCAGGCAAAGATCAAAAAAGCAAACATGAGCTGAGCACCTGATGGCACTGCTTAGGGAACCATCATTGATCAATAATTGATTGAACCGCATTACCCAGCATACTTTGAGAACTATTTATTATGCTCTATGATACTGAATTGTATTAAAACATGTCACTTTAATGTTCAGTGTGCCATAAAAGGGGTCCTTTGTGCACAAAAGCCAGAGTCCTTGATAAAAGTCATATCCATTTCTCTGATTGGCAGCAGTTAATCTGAAATAAAACCCTGAGATTTTACAGCAGTAATATTTCCTTTAGAAGGAAATAAAAATGATATAGAACCCTATTCTGCAAATATTACAAAACTGTGACTCCAAACTTAAAAGTTACAGATGCTGATCTGAGCCAACCTGCAATCCTGATCTCATCTAAGTGGAAAAGCGTGAGATTTTACAAAGCCAGAAAATGCCTCAACACTGACTCAGTTGCAGGGAAAATAAGTCAAGATACACCTTAGATGCTTTACTGTAGTATCTATAAAGCCAGAATGGAAGTAAGTGACCATGGAGAAACGGATAAATATCAGGAAACAGAGATCCGTCTCCAGTGTAAAATATTAGTTTCATACATCTGCAAGAAATTAAGCTCTTCACAGCAAGGCCCAACAGAGTTGGTTTTTGAGAAACGCATTATAATTTTTCTCTTTATTAAAGAAAAAGACCTTGTTAAATCAGACATCCTGCTTTTTTGTTGGCAATTTAAGCTTTAGACTCTGATTACGTCATGGTGGTAAGATTTGTTTTGTTAGCGGCCCTGGAAGCTGACATCAGAGTCACGGCACATAGCATCATGTGCTTCGTCTCTTAGAAATAGCTCTGCCTCGCATGAAGCTGAGCAGTTTAAAGAGCTGCAGGAAATTTTAGCCTGGCTGACATTAATGAGAAGGGTGCTGACAGGATGTGATTGTGACAGATGAGAATAGTAAGGTACAGGTTGTTTTTAGTCCCTCAGTAGGAAAGGAAACAGAAACCGAAGGAGACCTGTCTTGTAAACGGAGCTTTTTAGTTATTTTCAACCTCAGGCAACTCACTTTGAGAAGTGTTTATCTGCTAATCTCAGATTAACAGTTTGTAAAATATGAACCCAGTTATTGTCAGTTTATTCACATTTATTGTTTTCATAGAAATTTCTGTCCACATGTAACTCAAAAACGCTTAAAAAGAGCAGGACTTTCTAGCAGAAATGGTGGCTTTCAGGCCTGCATTCTGCTCAGTGTGATCACTGCTCCATGATTGGAAGAGGCAGAATAATTCCATATATAGATCTGGGCTGCACAGTCCTGGGAAGGAAATTCAACTTCCGGTGCTGAATGTGGAATAATTTGCTGAGTGGCTCTGTCCTGTGAGTTGTCCACGCTGCCCACCCAAGCCTCCGCCTTCCTTCCCTTTTCAGTGCTATAAAATAGGAGACACAGTTGCCACATTTGCCCCCATTATACTGAGTTTCCTGTTTTGTGACTGTTTGATGAGGGTTAAGGCATGTCCATTTCCCCTTTGTCTTTCCAAATCAGTGTGAAACATCTGGGATTTTAACTTGTCAAAATGAGACTATTTTAAATCATTCTTTGTCCATTGTTGCTATTATAATCACAGTCTGCAGTCTCCTTCAGAAACATAAAAGTAGTGTCTCATGTCTTCCTAACCTTTCATCCTGACCTCTGATCCCTGAGAACCCAACAAGATTTCTGGAAGACAGATCAGACCCCCTTCATCCGCGAGAGCCTTTCCTTGTTCCACAGACTCTCTGAAGGACTTTCCCAGTGCACTAATTATGTTGGCCAGTATTGTTGGAAATTTAAGACACAAAGGTTAACATGTCTGTTTACTGAATGGAGATGGGAACTGTGGGATTTAATTAATTAATTTATTAAAACAACACACTGGAAATGAATGCAGAGCTAATGCATAGACATGTTTCAAAATTTGAGTTAGTGTTTTTGCTGTCATTACAACTATATAGTCACAGAAAAACACCTATTGCATCCATTGATTCAAAATCAGTGGAACCATGCACTAGCGCAGGGGTGGGCAATCCTGGTCCTCGAGGGCCGGTGTCCTGCAACTCTTAGATGCCTTCCTGGTCCTACACACTTGAATCCAACAACTGAGTCATCTCCTAAGTGCAGTCAGGTTCTCCAGAGTCCTGCTAACGACCTCATTATTTGACTCAGGTGTGTTGAAGTAGAGACATGTCTAAAAGTTGCAGGAGGCCAGCCCTCCAGGCCTGGAGTTGCCCACCCCTGCACTAGCGGAACAAGTCAGCGTTGGGCTGGAGGCGGGGCTAAAGACCGGGTCCATCATACCCAAATAATAAAACTCATGATAATATAACTTTACAGCATCGACATGCCTACAACAGCAGGACTTAAAAGCTTCACCACAGAGAGCGACTATGTCATTCTGATGTCCATCAAACAGACATGAAGTATAACAAACCAAGAGAACAACAGAAACATCAGGCTACTAATAATGAAACAACACAAATTCAACACCACGGATAGCATCGGATCACTTTGACACTTTATCACTTTCAACTCAGAGCCTGGAGCAGCTAGCAACTGGTGAAGCTAGGTTTATTGTTGATGCGTTGAACCAGGCATGCAGCGGCACACGCCTACCCCACCGCAGCGCAGCCTGTCGCAGCACCTCATGCACCGCCACCTCGCACACCGCCACTTCTGGATCTTTGTAACCAGAGGCGGATCATGGGGGCCACAAATGGCCTCCAGACTACACTTTGGACACCCCTGGTATAAAATGCCAGAATGTAAGCCTACATAAATATGCATTTTGTTACAATCTAAAAAGAAGAACATAAAAAATATTAGTTTTTATAGATTTTTTTAATTTAAAAAAGTCAATAAACTAACTTTAGTTAGTTGTTTTCAGCTAACTAAAGAAGCTGAAGGCCCAGATTGCTAAATTCCTAGTCTTGCAGTCATCAAGTAGTTTAGTAGTGGATTCTTCCTGACAAAATGCAGCCAAAGTTTGGATTGTTCCATTATCTTTTGAAGAGAAATGTTACATTACGTAGTTGTCACTTTGACCAGGCCACCTACTTGGCTTGGCTGTGGGCAGAGAGGGATGTGTGTCACAGAGGCATTATCTTTATGAGTGAGAGATTCAGGCTGGCTCTCGGGCAGCAGAGGGACGAATGGGGGCAGCTGCAGTTATTTTGGAGAGGTCTTTGTTGTTGTTCTGATGGAGCGCCTCAAGGTGGCTTCAAATTTATTTCAAATGCTTTTAGTCTCTACTGCAGACTAAGCAGACATAATGAAGCAGACCAAACAGAGTTTCTGAAGGACGAATTAGTGTTGCGTCACATCCAGTCTTCACAAACAGCTGATTGTACGTGTGGATATGTACAGTTTACTCCAGCTGAATGGTCTTAGTCACCGATTTGAGTCCTAAGACGCAATCCAGCTCCACGATCCTCCTCTCTGTTGTGCCAACAACAAATGAGTTGCCTTGGAGAGGTTCAGTGTGACACTCCTCATGAGGAAAAATATGTTTGGGGATCTGCTGCAGCTTTAAAGCTCCTAGCTTCCAGCTTTTATGTATATATGCCTCTCCCACATTATGATTTACACCACAGTACAAACTAACACATGAAAACAGAGCACAGATTACAGCTTATGGCTAGAATTTGTTGCTGTTGAGTGGATTGTGCTCTTGTTTATCCCACATTTTCAAGTTTATTTGGATAAAGCTTTACAGTTGATCAGTAGCTTCCTGTTTAAACACAAGGGAGTATCCATATTGAATAAAGCCTCCCATGAGGGTTTTAGCCCCTTACAGGGATTGGCTACATTTTTCTTAGTAGTCTGTGAAGTTATTATAAGTAATTAGGCTTGCAGTCATCAAATACTTAGTAGTTTTAGCTGCGAATTACCTTTCTTCCATTAGGAACTGAGTTTGTAGAAAAGTGAAGAAATTCTCAGAGTGGTTGATGGTTACCTGGTAGTCAGACGACATCACCTGCTTTAGTTGATTGTAACTAATTTAAAACTAATTTAGCTAATTTAATTTGGTAGTCACGTTCCCCCCAAAAATCTGTGAATACATAACCACGAAAAGATGAGTGTCCACCATATGAAATGTGTTAGTGGATATGTTTAGTTATATTGATATTGTCTTGACTAGTCAGCACCACAAGGATTAGGCAAAGCCCTCACTTTTTTGGAACTACAACCAGAATGAGCCTAACTCAGTTATGATATCGATTGCAGATCCAAGCTCAGACTTCCAAGAATAATCTAAACCAAGCATTTTGACAGGGACATGTCAAATTCACCCAACACATTGGGTGAGAAAACCACAGAAAACCCCTCAACTATAGTTTTCTCAAAGTTTACACAATTAAAATTCTCTAATGTTGTGCTGTATCACTCAGATATGAACAATTTGAGTATTAAGTAGTTTTAAAGTTATAAATCAGCTGTAATGGGTAACAGAAAAAAGAAGCAGAATTATCCTTTTAAAACATTTCTGTTGGGAAAAAAAGGCAGTTTATGTGCTTCCTACTTCATTGATTTGTTTCACAATGGTGTCCCAATGAACACATAAATCAGTTAATAAAGCTGGTATCCCTTCTCTGGCTGTCACTAATTCTCAGATTTGCAAAAGACCGCATTGCATAAACAGACTTTAAAGGACAAACGGGTCATTAGCTCTAATTGGTTTGGACCTCTGTTCTTGAGGCTTAGATCTTTTGGAGAAACCATGCTTTCTGTCATATTTTTCTTAGATGTGTGTGTAGAAAGTGTGTGACGTTTAGTGTCTTTGGTATAACAGCCTTAACTTGACTTGTTGTTTGCACAGGACTGGTGAGGTACAGTCAGTCTATAGTAATAACATATTTTTCTCAACTCACTTCCAGATATGTCAGTAATGAGCTTCAGAAGCCATATGGTTTGCTGCATGTGCAGTTGTGAAACAGCTGGATCCAACAGCAAATGAGCTGTTGTTTACTGACGTCTGTTGAAGTTTACGGAGTGGACTGCTAGACTCCGGATTGGAGCATGAACATCTGTCTCTACCATGTCCCGTTGTCATCTTTTCTGTAGTTTTAGTTATTTTAGTTATTTAAAAGATTTAATAAATCATGAAACCGTATACATCCCTGTCGATACGTCATGACTTTGTGCAAGTCATCTGACTTTCAGAACCCATCCATGTTTCA
The DNA here is from genome assembly GCF_904066995.2 of Poecilia reticulata. Classification (NCBI taxonomy): domain Eukaryota; kingdom Metazoa; phylum Chordata; class Actinopteri; order Cyprinodontiformes; family Poeciliidae; genus Poecilia; species Poecilia reticulata. The sequence goes on along the minus strand of NC_088836.1, from coordinate 28,413,846 downwards.
GAACAACTCAAATCCATTTCAGGCGACATTATAGGCTCGCTCAATCATCCGAGTGGAAGAACCAGTGAGTCACCACAAAACAAAGAGGGATCATTGTTGATTGTCCTAATGCAAAGACATTTGTTGGTGCTCAGTTCTTCCATCTGAACAGGAAAACAGGAAGTGCCTTGTCCTTGTGTGGCGGCACCATCTCAAGGTGGATGTTTGTGTCAAGTGGCAAAGATGTTGGAAGTGGTCTGCATGTTTGTTGAGTCAGACCAGTGATGTCTTCCAACCTTTTCTCTTACTTCCTGGTGCGCTCCAGACAGACATTTGGCCTATACAAGCCATTGTTCCTTTAAGCATGGCTATCTTTAACATGTGGGTGGTGGTGATTGCTGGGAGTGTGTCATTTTCCTGTCTTGCCGTTTGTGTTTATCTATTTTGGCGATCCAACTTCAAATTCTTTATCTGATTGTCACTTTCTGTTTTCTCTCTTTGTTTCCCTCTCCTGAAACTTAAACTTTATAACCCCTCTGCAACTGCCTGACTAACTTTGACCACTCCTGTCTCTGCTTTGCTTTGCTCTTTCCGCCTTTTACCCCCTGCCGACTGTCTTACCCCCCTCCACCACTTCCCTACCCTAGCTATTGACCAACTGTTGGAGTCTTGGTATCTGGGACACATACAGAGCCCAAATGAGGAGCAGTACAGTAAGTCTTCCACCATTTCTCTCCTTCTTTTATTGTCTTTGGCTCACTCTACCAGTCACCTGCTCCACACCGTTCCGCTCACATTTCCAAACACATTCAGAGACGTTTGTATGAAAGCTCGGGCATGTTGAGTTCTGTTTCCGGCTTTTCTGTTTTGCCAAGTGCTTTTCTCTCCCAGTGATTCCTAATGCCAATGGAAAAATGATGGGGTATGTTCCATAGAGCAACACAGAGCTCATCACGCTCGAATGACAACACTTTCAATCGCAGCTGCAAAAGATGTTTTGGCAACTTGCAAAAAAATGCACTCCTCTCTTTAATTAGAAAAGTGCTATGAACTATTTCTTTCTTGTCCCAGTGTGATGAACCAGCTGTTACTCTGTGCTTAAAAAATGTGCAAATTTTATGCACAGTGGTGGTTTTGCTTCCAATTGTGATTCTGTGCTGTGGGAGAGCGCAAAATCAGAATTTATCTCCAAAAGTCTCCCAAAGGGCATGAAGGAGAGTTGGAGACAGTTTTCTGGCAGTGGTCCAGGGTCAGGGTTAATAGTAGGGGTCTTTTCTGCAGGAACTGAGCTCAGACAGAGCCAGCTGGCAAATTAATATGTAAGATGCACAGACTATGACTGATTTTATGACTTTCTGTTTTAGTGAAGTTTTTGACTGATTCCCTTTGAGAACTGTAATATATCAAGAAATATGAGCTGCATTCAGATTTTTTTATTTTTGCCTTCCATTCATGTGGCTCTGTAATTATTTCTATTAAAAACTAAGGTGATATCACAACATGTGTGAAAAACCTTCACTAAATCTTTCTGTTTGTCCTGGTCTCTCCATTACTCAATTAGGTTTTGGAGCCAAAAGGCAAAACTCTGGCAAATTTAGATAAATATTTAAATGTTATTTCTGGTTAGTCTGATTTTTTTTTTTTAACAAGTAAGTTAGTAAAGCAGTAAACCCTTTCTGCAGGATAGGGTGGGATCATTCAGTAGTGGCTTTTTCCAAATCATTTGCAGCTTGTAATTAGAATGGTAAGCTAACCATTAATATAAGTTTGTGTAAATTCCAAGCTTATTCCCATTTATGCCCCCAAATTTTTTTCCCTATACATTTGCATAAATTTGTGTCTAAAAAGTGGACATTTACCTAAAATCTTCCACCCCTTTGCAATCCTACTTCTTACTTAGAAGTTTAGTTTAGATACTTAAAATTAAGCTTTTTGCTTTCTCTTTGAATGGTCTTACTGTTGCTGTGGGTTCTACTGTTGGGGTTAAAGGTCAAGCCCTGTGTGGTTGAGCTTTAAAGGCCAAACTCGGCTTTGCTGCTCAATCATTTCTTTGTCTTCTGCGTAGGCCTCTATGTGTTAAGAGTGGGCCCTTTTCACAATGCTTCCACAGTTCTACTGAACAACTTTAATAGCTAAATCAGATTCTGAATTAAAAGTGCGGAATGCTTCTTTTTCAGACTTATTTTCGCCCCTTTCTCTCTTGTCACTCTTGTCACTCGTCACGTCTGCAAATTGACAGTTTCATCACCTTTTAATGGTGGCGGGGCTCAACAAGGGGATTTCTCTGTTAAAAACAGAGGGATGCACAGAAGAGAATGGGTCTTGGAATAAAAGCGCCGCTCATTAGCCGCGGGGCACATCCTGGCGCTCCAATCAAAGGAACCCAATCACGCTCACCAGTCTGTGGCGGTAGGCTCAGAGAGAGTGGGAGCTATGAACCGCTGTTGACCGGGCAGCAAGTACCCACCCAAGTGATTAGATTATATGCGGGTCAAATAAAATGCTTTCATGACTAACTTTGATGTTGCTCGTCTTTCAGGACAACAATCAGGACGAACTATTGTACTATAAATCTGAAAGTTGCAGCCTGAGGTGGAACCACTCGAGGCTGTGCTAACACTCACATCTCTGTTGATACATGTTCACCTCAGTGTGTTTTCATAGGCAATGCACGGTTTACATTGCCATAAATGAGGCTTTTCTTCTCCTGGAATGAGGTGTCTTGAGGAGGTAATGCTGTTTTGGAAGAAAGAAAGGGCCTAGTAATGTTCAGTTACCACACAGTCTGCTTCTGAGGCACACAATCTTTTTAATTAAAACACTCTCCCTAGATGTGGTATACGGTTATTTTCAGTTGGATCTTCAAATATATGTATTAAATTAGTGATTTTTTTTTTTTGAAAGGTCTGATGCGTGCCTCAGCTGTAATTAGAAAATTCAGTAAACAGCTGTCACGCAAGCATATTGGATGTCTTCTCATTATTTTTCCAAACAATTTAGTAGGAAAAGGATCTTTATTTCAAATGTTGCATTTGCATTTGGGTGTCATCCAAGGAGCTAAATGAGCCATTTGAACGCTTGACAAAACAAAACAAATCAACAACCCAAACACTAGGAGTAACCTAATTATCATTTTTCATTCAGTGGTGTAAAAAAAAAAAGATGGAAAACAATACACCTCTTTGGTCAATGACAATAGAAGCCTTTTATTGAAATAACTTGCTAAATAACTATTTCCAGTTGGTAGATATAAATTTTTTTCCACATTGTTAATGATGCATTGATCAGTGATTGGCAGTGTTCAAAATTTGGCCCTGACTTGTGATCTATTGTTATTATTATTTATTGTTATGTTATTGTTATTTCTTTTTGTTTAATCACAAATCTGTTCACAAGAAAGTAACACAGAAATACAGAGGCTGAACAAACTCTGTCTTACTCGGAATCAAAATAATCAAGACAAATATTTGATGCAATTAAGCTCATAGTTCATGTTTTTGGACTAAGAGAGGAAGACGGAGTGCCCAGAGAGAATCACACATGCATGAAGAGAACATGCCAATGATGTACAGAAAGACCAGGATTTGTACCCACAGCCTTCTTGCTAAGGCAACAACGCTGACAGCTGGGTCAACATGCAACCCAACATTTTTCTGTTCAATAAATTTTTTTTTTATACAAATTCAAGTTCATTTGTTAGAAGCCAAAATTTTGAATCGGTTTCAGACCTAAAAGAATACTCAAAATGGATATTGAACACAGAAACGTTATTGGTGCATTTCAATTTATTATATAGTGAAATTAAAAGGGTCATTATGAGATACAAATTGCAAATACATAAATGTTTTTCTTATGTTTTCCCACAAAGCAGCCAGACTTTCTTGTGATCTTTTAAAGTGGTCCTGTAGTTAACCTTTCGTACTTTGAAGTCTTTTTGGTTTCTACTTGGAGGGAGACTGTTTTTCTTTTACATTCTCTCAAGTACCATAACTTTTCAAGTGACATGTTCATTTTTTAAAATAGGCAGTGAACTCAAGGGATGAAGCAGCATTTGAATCTTTACACACTTTCTTTGTATGGAGGTGTCTTAAACATACCAGTTTTCATACACTTTCTACACAAAATAACAATGTTTCCGAGACATAAACAGCCTTTGTATACATGTTGGGTAATTTCCAAAGTCCATGAAATTCCTTGGCACATCTCAGTATATGGTGTGCTGTGATTTTTATGAACATAAATGGATTATTATTGGGCAAGTGGAAAACAAAAGGAGGTGTAGCATGCCTGAAAAGTACGTGCAGTGAGTAAAAGGATGAACAAAGAAAAAGCTAGCAACTGTCTGATTGACTTGAGGATTCACTCGTCCTTCAATTGATGCACTATTTATCTGCCAAGATGTTGGCTCAGTTCTCACTAGGAAACCCCACTGTTGATGCAAAAATAATCTTTAATGTCAGCCAAACTGTTTCACCCTCAGCATTTTTACATGGCATCAACAATAGAAGCAAACATGTTTCAGCGTCTTTAAAAATAAAGTGTACACTTTTTAAAGCTTGGCTTTTGTTTGGATTCGAATGATTAATATGACAGTGTTATGATTCATAATCACATATACTGGAAGGTTTTTTCTTGTTGTAAATATAGAATCAAATAAAAAAAGAAATATTGCTTTAATTAATTAGTCCTTAAATTTGAAATCACTAAATACATAGAATATAAAATCTTACACTAAGTGGCTCTATTGGATTGTATTTAGTGACTAGTTGTGTCTTTATACTATTTGGTGGCGTTTGTTGAAACTCTTTGTGCGCATGACATCGGAAAGGAAAGAATACCCACTCATCACAAGAGAGACTCACTTTATACATTTCAGCACAAAGTCACAAAATGGCCCAAGTAGCAGAATTCCTTTGTTGCTAAGCAACATAATGATTTCTGTTTGAATTCTGAACAAGTCGCACATCCAGCCGCCATGCCTTGTTTGCCAGGAAAATATCATATAGTCTGCATCATATCTTTGTTTCTCCAGGCTCAATTATCATATGTAGACCAACTTTGATCAGCTTCCTGGATGATGTGAAATGTCAAATTTTAGAACATTATCACCAACTACTCTAAGAAGGAGACTCCTTTAATTTTGCTTTTGGGGTTATTTTCCCAGACAAAGTCCCATGAACTAATAATAACAACAGGTGGGCAACTAGAACTAGGAACAAAAAAAATAGTTCTGAATATCCAAAATACAAGTACTGGATCATTGTCCCCCGCCCAAATAAAACAGCACATTTTCAATCTTTATAAACCCTGAATAAAGCTGCTATATGACTAATTTAAAAAAGGTAAATAAAAGAGTTACTACTTTAAAGACAAAATATAAACAAACAAGTGCGGTAACTCTTACAAATAGAGACACCCCAATAGATTGTGTCAGATAATGTTTGAAGCCTATAAAAAGTGCATTGATTGGTCAGAGGAAACTGACTGGAACAAAATTGTGCAGAAGTAATAAATCATCTGTAAACCATATGAATAAGATGGGTGACTTGGTGTTTCATGACATCTGGCGGCAACGTGTCAACAAAAATAATATTTACGATCTGAAAAGAACAGATGCAGATGAAAGAACTGGAGGTTTAGAGAGATGTATATGTGGCCTTGCTCAGATTTTGCAGTGATTCTTACATGCCATGTAGCATAGATGTTAAATTAAAGAAATGCAATAGTATGTCTGTGGGTGATAAAATATCCACTTGATGGGCACCAAACAGAACTAATTCATAAAGTCCCCTAATCAAAGATAAACTCCATTATTTGCTGGCATCCATAGTTTCCAGACTTGTTAATGAATATGGTGCTGTTTATGCATGCTTGCTCTTAATGTCCACACAGCTTATTTCTTTTTCTGACTCAGCAGACTCCTTCTCAAAATTTAAATCCTTGCCTTTGGCTTGACAAGTTGCATCTCACTCCAAGAAGCAGCACAAATATTGCCCCTCTCCCTAATCTTCCCGCTTTCGGTCTGAATTCAGAGGCTGGACGGCCGGTCCAAACAAAATGTTGGCAGCAGACTAAAAATGGGGCACCCCGTGGGCCACTGGCTATTTTAAGTTTCACAGACTTGGCCTGTGACATTGGAATTATAATAGTACCGCTGACATTTCAGCTTATAATGAGCAACACATAAAATGCATCAATGTACATTATAAAGGAGATCTGTAGGCTTGCCTGAAAGGAGAATAATTAGCTGAAGACTGTGATGAAAAGATCATCGGGTCAACACAACTTTGGAAACAGTTAATCCTTTAAAATGCCAGGCTACATTAATTTGTTTCTCATGGGGTCATAAAAGCCAGCTGCAACAGCTTGTTTTCCATTGGATTTAGAGAAACTTTGACCTTTTCACACTTTATCGTGTTAGAACTGCAAATTTAAGTGTAGTTCCTTGGGAAAAAGATATGTATTTCTATATTTTCTAGAAGTAAATATAAACTGACACCCCTAACTAAATTGCACAATTATGTTCTACGTCCTTTCTGTCCCATAAATTCCCAATGTACACAGAAATATTTTGTTGTAGTTAGGGTTGAACAATAAATCAGTAATATATATCGCAATATGGAATATTCAACAATTTAACCGAAATCCAGAATTGCACAGCATTCTGGGAGATTTAGGTAGAAAAAAGAGTGTGCCGCTCAATCTCTCACAGCCATCTAAGCAGAGTGGCATCAACCATTACTCACTCACTCTTTGGTTACCTAGCAACTCACTCACTTTTTGGTTACCTAGCAACAACTGTATATTGTTCAGCCCAAAATACTGAAAGGTGTAACTGGTATGAATACTTTTGCTATCCGCGAAATTGATAAGAATGACTTTTTGATTCAGTTAATTTAAATCCATGTTGTGCTCCCTTAATATGAGGGCTAGGAAATACAAAGTTTTACTCTGATTAGTCAAGAATAAGAAGCTTCTGTCTTTTTGATAGCTCAAACAACAGTTGTGTGTAAAAGTTCACCTAACCGAAGCTAAAACTGACTTCTAAAACATCTCTAGAGCAGTTGGAACAATCTGAATTTTAATCCTCAAAAACCTACCATTCTATGCTGCTTAAAACACAGGTCATCATCACAGCCATCTGCAGCCCATGTTGGAGTTTAGAGTGCTTTAACCTACACCGGCTGACCTATATGTTCAATGACCCAGTCGTTCCAGCTAATAAAAAACCACTGAGAGGAATGGATATAATCCCTGCTGCATTCCCCTCCAATGCTCTCTCACCTTCCTGCCTCATATGTTTGACTTGGTTGATGTGGAGGGAATGCTGAGGCCCTCTTCCAGAGTCATTCACAGAGGATTTACTTCTTCCTCACTGCCGCTCGCACAGCAGTGATATCGACTTGGAAGTCCGACTCACCAACCGCCAGAGTTGCTGCAGGCCTGATTTTATTGGCCACATTTTAGTCAGATTTCTGCCACGATTTATGAATGTTGACTGTTTGTCTCCTTCTGCACAATAGAAAGCAGAATTTACCTAAGATACCCTCTTACTATGCTGTGTGTGTTCACTATATAGGCACATACATATAGAAGTAGATGCCATAATTTGTGGTTTTCTAAAATATTCAGCCAAAATGAAATAAATGTCAAACATTATGGCATCACTTGATTTTAATGTGTAAGCTAGTAGTGAGTCTGTGGTCCTGGTTTGTCAGTGTGGTTTGATTTTCTCCTCCCCTCTCTCTATCTCCAGTTTATTACCGAGCTCTTGTCAACTTCACCAACTCCGTGGTTTATGGCCCTGAACTCGAAGACATCTTCTCTCCAGAGTATAAGGAGATTTCTGAAGCAGTGATGGACACGGTACGTCTTGCGACCACTTGATAAATCTGTGCTTCATATGTCAGAACCTGCTGATTTAAATATTTGTGAGTTGGTTGTTTTGTTTAAGTATTTTCTTTTCCCTCGACAGCTGGAGTCTGAGTACAGCAAGATTCCAGGTGACCAGACGGTTAATGTGGTCCTCATAAAGTAAGAGCACAAACCTTCTGAATCAACCCTGCTGCCTGCTACTGCTGCAGGATATATACTTTTCTGCTACCTGTTTAGGTTATTCTGGCCTGGTCACTTTCTTTGTTTTTGCCATAAAGGTTGCCCATATCCAGTAAAATGTCAGCAATTTTGGAGGAAATGTTAAATTAAGACCCTGAAGGTATTCCTTCTGTTGCCATAAAGCATGTAGCTTTATCAGAACTGTCATACTCTCTGCAGAAAAATGATAAGAGAGGATGGAGTTGATGTCTTTGTGGAACTTGACGTGGGCTCTGACTACAACAGCAATGAAGAACAGATCCGCACCGTCCTCTACAACGTGGTGAAGGAAGGAGCTATTGCTTCCTACGTCACATCAGTCCAGGGCTTTCAGTTCAGGCAGCTTGGGAAAGGTAAGAACAACAATACCTCCATGTTTTAGCAAGTTAATGCCTACCGGGACAATAGGCAGTTCCTTCAATGTTTGCCTTTTCTCTAGTAGAAACTCTGCCTTCAGGGGACCCTATAGCAGTGCCAGGTTTGTACGGTACCATGCCTGCTGCATGGTGAGGAGGCTGATTGTGCTGTAGAAACTCTAGAATGACTGTAGTGCATTTATTCTGCTGATATTTTATGATGCCCATTACTTCGACATGTACATGCGGTCTGGAGAATGTCTTGCATGGAAGCACCAAGGTAGAGTTTTGGCTGCAATCCCTGAGGTCCAGTAGTTCACAGAGAACATAAAGGACTTTGCATGGCATGAGTTTGATGAAAAGATGCTTCTGTTCTCTGCAACTTGAGGCGACATTCGATATCTGCAAGTTCCACTGGTCAGGAGAACAAGCATGACAGCTGATAGGATTTTTACTGGACATGTTAATTGCTGAATGGGTGGATTTCCTGTAGAGCTGTTTTCACACATGAACACTGAAGACTGTCCAGAAGTTGATCCTGAATTCACAGTGCACATTTTTTATACAGAAAAACATTAATAATTACATTTAAGGCCAATTTAAAGTCATATTCAATAAATTACAATATGTGTTCTGATGAGGTTTGTTTGTGAGATTAAAAGTGCCTTTTTTGAAATAACTACCTGTAAGCTGGTATTAAACATAAAGATAAGCCAGTATTTCTGGATTAAAAGTGTTTTCCTTTTTTATTGGTCTGATTTAATATTATATTGATTATACATAAACATCAGTATATGTGAAATCAATCTGTCTGTTTCACTGAGCTAATGAAATAAATAAACTTTTCAATAATCAGATTTATTGAATATTACTGTACTTCAGGTATACCGTAAAATGTTTCTCATTCACATCCAATTAGGAAAAAAATTTAATTCAGTCAGATTCAGATCCAGCTACATACAGATTAATTACAATTATACAATATTTCAATGAAACTCAGTTAATCACGTAATACCGATTGGTAAAAAACGATTATCTAAGAAAGCTCTGCTGATTGCAATGACTTATTGACTGCAATAATTCCTAATTCAAAGCAAGCATTTAGTCACAGTAGGAAGGAATAACCCCATTTTAATAGGATGGAGCTTCCGTGTGGATCTTTTAAAGGAGAGATAGGAAATAAACAGAGAATAACCCAGCCAGGCATACTCTCCATGGGAAAGAAAAAGAAAAGAAGAACAGAGTTGACTGCAGCAGCAGATGCATAAATGGTTTTATCTAGGAGTGAAACTCAGTCAAAAACACTTCTATGAGGAGGAAAAACCTCTTTCACAAGGAATTTTGATTTAATATTCACTTCAACTCAGCAAGAACTGTTTTAGATCTTTTAACCTGTTTAAAATGTTCATGTTTAAAACTCTTAATAGGTGCTCTCGTGTGAAAATGGCTTATATGTATCTTATCTTATCTATTGGGGTAACCCAGGAAAGTCTGTCTTATCTTGTCTTTCTCTCATAGCCTGTCCTGCATAGTTTGTCCAATGCTGTTTTTTCATGTTGGCCAGTTTTATACGCTTTTGTCAGATTTAATATTTTAAGTCTGCGTGCGCTCTTGTTTACCTTTTGTGGTTTGCTTGTCTGGTTTTACTTGATTTTTGATCATAAATTGTATGTGACTTTTTTTTATTTTTCCAGTCTACTTTTGTGTACTTATCAACTCGTCTATCTTTTTTTTTGTCTGTGATTCAGACCTTTTCAGTACGACCACTGAGAATAATGTTTCTTGAATGGAAATTATTTATTTTTTATCGACGCCATGTATGGGTTGCTTCATATAGTCTGTCAATGTATTATATGTGCTTAAATGTGACACTAGAATAGCCTGTTGGCTCTGCATGTTTTGATCCTTGTTTGCATTGCCCTTTTGCATTTGTCATAGTAACGCCCGTTAAAAGGCCTTGCATGGCTGACGAGTTCAGGTGTAGCGATGGAAGTTGCATCCTGATGGACTACGTGTGTGACAACAGACCCGACTGCACAGACTTGAGTGATGAAACCAATTGTGGTGAGTGCTTTCGAATGACTGGTTGAGCTTTGTGTTATGGCTGTCTAATGTGCCACACCTTCACTGACTGACACGCAACTTTATATCACACCTGTATTCATTTACAAAGTTTAATTAAAAATGTGTTCCTAGATATGATCCGCCCTGTGGCCACCACAACCCCTGCTGCTATCACTCCCACTCCTGGTCCTGGACCATTGGGCCCCCGGCCTCCCATCCCACCTCTTCGGTGCAAAGCAGATCAAGCTAGATGCCAGAGTGGAGAATGTATTTCTAGAATTTTTATTTGTGATGGAGAACGGGACTGCCAAGACGGTAGTGATGAGCTGAGATGTGGTAAGTCAGATTTCTTCATAGATTTAATTTTTTGAAAACAATTCAGGTTTAGACTCGCTTCGCCCTTTCATAACCCCATGACTTCCTCATCTTCTACCACTTTGCACTAGCTTGTAATTTCCTCCAAACCCATTGACCATGTGGTACACATGTCCTTGGTACACTCCTACCCTTACTCTAAATGGTGTATTACTATTGCCAATAAATACTTCTACATATGAAAATTTTGAGTTTTTATTCTGAATCTAAGCCCAGGGACATTTTTTGTGTTATAAATATAACTAATAGGTGCCAAGGCATGATAGATACAGGTAGATATTTGGTTAAAAATTATTTTAATATCTAGATTTGGTTTTAAACATTAATTAGAAGTTTAGTAGTCTAGTTGAGATTAAGTAGTGTGCAAAAACAAACATGCAAAAAAAGCAAAACTACAATAGCATCCGGTGAGGAACTTATGAGGTTAACAACGAACAAAAAACAGAGATAAAATTAGTTTACAATGAATGAAATGAAATTACATTAGACTTACATAGCAGTTTTCTGCATACTTAATGCTAAATCCAATAAAGCTTTTGGATTCATGCTTTTTGGAATTTTAGCATTTTAAAGATTTAAAAAGAGTCTAAAGGTATTTATTATTTTAATCTACTTTCAGTAAAATCCTGGTAAATATTCCAGTATATTAGAAAAGTTTTAATTGTTTATTTGTTGTGTTTTTAATCATGTTTAATTTGCTGTGTTCTTTCCTTATAAACCACTTTTATTTGTGAAATGTGCTACATAAGATTTATATTGCAATGTATTAACGTAGACAGATAAAATGTTCCATGATCTATTGACTGACATATCATTGATCTTCAGAACTGAATATGCTCTATCAAAATAACATGCTTGAGTAAAACTTGTTCATTTTATCCCCGATTAACAAAATCTTTCTCAGGCACTCCGTCTCCCTGTGAGCCCAATGAGTTCAAGTGTAAAAATGGCCGCTGCGCCCTCAAGTTGTGGCGTTGTGACGGCGACAATGACTGCGAAGATAATTCTGATGAGACCGACTGCCGTGAGTCATCGTTACTTTTATGAGAAAAATATTCTGGTATTTAATTTTGTTGTTAGAAGGTTCAGGGTTTCCCCCAGAAAACTTGCTAAGCCCGGTGGTCAGGGCGCCGAGGCGGTCCACTGGCGGTCCACCGTGTTTTTGTATTAAAAGATGTTAAGTAGACGATAAAAGTAAAAATATCACTGGGTAATTATATGTTATGGGAAAACATCGTCAGTGAACTGCTATATAAACCCACAACTAGTCTTAAAAACAAAAATCAATCAATCAAAAATCAAAAAATACAATTAAAATAAATATCAATTATGTCCACTTCTGTTAAATCCAAATTAAGTCAGGCCCCCCAGAGCTTCAGGGGCCCCATAAATGCTAATATTTTAACATAGACCACAGATATATAAATGTAGCATTTGTTTATTGAGATTATCATTGCTGCTAAATTTGACATAATGGCTTCAGCATATATATATTAAAAGACTTTAAATTATTTAACATTTATATGTAATATTTTAAGGAGCTGGCAAGTTTACTTTGTAGAAGTTCAAAGAACAATATTCATAGTCAGATTGGTTTGTTGCCACAGCTACAATCTGATGCTGAGTTTAATCTTTGAGTTTCAGCTCTGTTTGTTCACAAATACAAATTAGTAAGCTGCAGTTATAATTTATTGCTTTTTAGGTTTGCCAGTTAAACTACTCCCCCTGTCCTAGATTTCACTAAATCTAACACAAAAACTGTTAAAGGTGCTGATGTTTTTAGCAACAAAAGGGGCCCCTAAGTCAGATTCTGCTCCAGGCCTCGTAGAGCCTTGGACTGGCCCTGCATGATGTGGTAATCCGCTGCACTGCGCAGAGATGCGCAACAAATGGGAGATTTAATTCAATGCTGCTAATGTGGCTTTAGTAGCTCTTTCATTTCGTGTCTGTTGAGTTTTTAACAAGGGGACACAAACTATTTTGGTTGGTCGAGTTTCTGGGCGAGTTTTTCAGATGTCCGGCGCATTAACTCTGTCTGACTAAGTGGGCAAAACATTTGATACGGTTTGGTGCTTAGTGTAACCGGAAAAATAATACTAGTAATAATAATAAAATAATATAAAATCAGCGTGATGCGTGACTGCGAGGAGAGCGCGAAAGTTCCTAACCGGGTTAAACCTGCACGATGAGTGATTAGCACTGGGTCGTTAACCACTAACGCACCGGCTAACCGGGAACACAGACCTAAACTTTACAGGGAAGATGGGACCAAACGCTGGGCAGCGTGTTGAGATGTAAACGCCGCATAATGTTTTGTTCACAAATATACATCATTCTCACCGCTCGCTCAATGGACCTCTGAAAGCGCGACTTCAAGTTATTCCTGCGGTTCACGTAGAGCTGCGCAACCAGAGCTAACGCGGTGGGTTTAAACTCTTACCTTAATCAATAACTCCTCATAACTAATCATAATTCCTCACAGGGGGTTGATGTAAATATCCATAGCGGTCAGCCTGTGTCCAGTTTGAGTGAAAGGAGGAGCATGGGATCCGCGCTGAGGTGAACTTTAGACATCCAGCTGCTGTAGCGCGCGAGGCAACGCGCAGAGGCAACGCGCAGAGGCCCAGCGGTGTGATTGGTCCGGCTTTAAATGCATAAACTATAAACATATCTTCTATAAACATATCTTTTAGGAATAAATCTGCTCTGATAGTGAAACGCTCGGAGTAACAGAAACACTTGCAATCCGACTTTAAAAAAAGGCGATGTTTTTATTTTTATTTTATTTTCCTGAAAAAAATTTAAAATTAACAAGAAAGGCTTAGCCTGGCGGTGGAGCTAGTAAAGCATGACGGGCCGCCAGGCCTATAACACACTGGGGGAAACCCTGAGGTTGCTACCAATCAGAAAGTTAGAAGTCATTCATCTTTTTTATCACCACAGCTACCAAAGGTCCCAATGACAGATGCAGTCCTGAGCAGTTTGAATGCCGTATTGATAAAAATTGCATCCCAGCCAGTTACCAATGTGATGAAGAGCCAGACTGTGCCGATCGCTCCGATGAGATCGGCTGCAGTAAGTCATACTCGAGCAGCCAACAATCTTTCTTTTGCTTGTGTACATTTGACTTTTTTCTCTGAGTTTCTGAATCTCTACTTAGAACTCCAACTAATTTGTTGGGAAATCAAACTCTCCTCAAATGAAACAGCTTTTCTCAAAGTTTTCGTCTGTCAGAATTGTCCATCTGCTGCAGACACTTACAGTACTTGACAAAGCTATCCATGCCACTCAGACATTTTCAAATATATTCACATTAACTAAAATGTTTTAGATTAAGGTATTGTCCGAGAGAGACTGACACAAAGTAGTGTATAAATGTGAAAAGGCAAAACAGAAAATAAAAAATTATTACAAATACAAAACAAATACTGAAAACTCAAAGTCTTATGAGTCATGGCAATTATGTCCTCCCTAAAGAAAAGTGTGAACATCGTTATTATGCTGTTACCACCATGTTTTACCGTCAGACTGCAGGGTTCAGGTTGCAGCAGCATTTGAGATAGTAAATTTTGTGTTTTCCTCAACTGACCTGAGCATCTTCCTTATGTTTGCTGTGTCCTCTATATTAGCTTGTGACAAACTTGAAATGGAGCTTCTTTTGAGTTCTTCCTTCGATTTGAAGCCAGATTTTAGAAGTCATGTCTAATCGTCATTATGTGAACATATTCTCCCACATGAACTGTGTATTTCTGCTACACAAATTGGCCTGTCTGTTTTGAAGATTTAAATGTACTCGTAGTTCACAACTCTTTCCACTTTTAAGAGATGAATTGAACTAAAATGAGAACGCATGATTCTGTTGAGCCTCTGAGGCCTTCACAGAACAGCTATCTGTCTTTGTACTGAAACTGACTGAGGCTGTCAACAAATAAAAACATCTTTTTCAATGTGTAGGTATACAAGATATACATGAAGCAGCATAGTTATGTGCTGTTTTATATTGATTTAGTAATAAAATACATAGATGTTTGCAATTGATTCATGATAAAATGTAAGCATGTAAACATGTAGAGATATGACTATTTTTGCAAGCTCATTATGACTTCCCTGGGTTCCCAAGCTTCAGTCATTTTTATGTGTGTTGGAGCATTTTGTGTGTTAGCTGCTGTGGTTTTCACTCTTTGCAGACCCTCCTACTGTGGTGAGCCCGCCGGAGGAGTCAGTCGAGGCAGCGCGGGGGTCGACTGTGACGTTCACCTGTGAGGCTGTTGGCATTCCAACACCCATCATCACATGGAGACTCAACTGGGGGCATATTCCCAAAAGCGACAGGTTGGGCTTTTTGAGACCCTCTCCCTCTCTGTAGACTATATTTGTTGTACCTTTGTTAGTCAACAAAAAAGCGCCTCATTCCTTTGGGAATGTTTTTTATTGGTGCAACTGGCATGTTGCTAAGTAACTAACAAGAAGCCTTTTTTTCTTCCAGCATAAAACTGCAATTATGGATTTATTTGCTGTTCTTGGTTTTTGACATGAACCCCCCCTACAACTAAGTTTCATTGCTGACTCCTTGCTTCAAGGCCTGTGATTTTAATTAGTGAGAAATTTGCTGTGCACTCTTAACTCCGAAAGCTGCGGTTTCAGGCTGTTGACTTCCACAACGCCCTGCTGTGTGTGTGGTTAGGAAATTGCAGAAGAATTCTGGGGATTTTTTTCCTAGAACACTCCTGATATGTTTTGTTGACGAACGATGTGAAGCTATGAGTGGGAAAGCATTCGTTTGTGCTCTTTTTCCCCAAGGTTTGTTATAACCAGTGAGAATGGCCGCGGTACCCTTACTATTCGTGATGTGAAAGAGGTAGACCAGGGGGCGTATACCTGCGAGGCCATCAACGCCAAAGGCTTGGTGTTTGGTATCCCTGATGGAGTGTTGACTCTCATCTCTAATCCAAACCCAGGTATAGAAAATCATCAATGAACCAGTATGAAATCGAAACACTTCAGTTAAAAAGCTTTCTGTAAACAAAGTTTTGTCCTGTTTATTCCAGAGAATTGTCCCGATGGTCACTTCAGGGTGGATGGCCGCTGCATCTCCTGCTTCTGCGCTGGAGTCTCAAAGAACTGCAAGAGAACCGGACGCTACCGAAACCAGATCAGCCTGCGCTTCACTGAGGAGGAGGACTTCAAAGGTACATAAGTTTATTATTTTTGAACCAATAAAGTACCTTGCTGAGGTAGGTACTCTTACAACTTTAATGTGTGCCTTTATGCTTCCTTCATTAAGTTAGGAAATGTACACGCTATACAAAACATGTTCACTACATTTTTTGCACAATTGCAAAATCTGCTTAGTTCTACCTCTGAGCTCCTTTCAGAATGAGCTGTTTTAGGGCCTCTTGTCAGCTTAAATCCAAATAAACTGCTGCTGGCCTCCCAAATCAACATTTAAATATGAAAATGGGCAATTACACAAACATCTTTTAAGAACATTAGTGGAGCCTCCTGCACAACCAACAGGAATACAGCAAGTTCCTGAATAATAAGTCAACAACGAGACACATGTCTTTTCTAGCAGCCATTGTACAGGCCATACAGCAACAAACCAACTGACCAAACACACTGGAGCTCTGCTTGGGTTGCTAGGTAACAGTACAGTGTCTGTGGAATGTGACTTGGCGATCGGACGGTTCAATTTCCAGACACCAAAAAGCACTTTCATGCCAAAAAATGGCTGGTTGTTTCTTAGAAGCAGTGGAGACCCAAATGGAAGTATAAAACATACAAAATGTGAGAGTTCAGTGTGATGCATACTTTGGTAGGGAATTGTAGATTTTTTGTCAACTTAAAACGATTTTTTAAGGATTTGGCAGACTTCACAATTAAATCTGATGTAGAATCTGAATTTCTCTTGCAGGAGTTAATGTCACCTACCCCTCCAGGCCAGGTACTCCACCCCTCTCCTCCACTCAGCTCCTCATTAACCCCGAGATGGAGGAGTTCCAGCTTGTTGACTTGTCTCGCCGGTTCCTCAACCTTGATTCCTACTGGACCTTACCTCGCCGGTTCCTTGGCAACAAAGTTGGTATAAAAAGAAGTTTTTTTGTTGTTGTCTTTTTTAATGTAATCGATGACTTTAATTTCATTCTATCCTCTGTTAGATTGATTCATACGGAGGATCCCTGAGATTCAAGGTGCGATACACACTTGCCCGCGGCCTTTCTGAGCCAGTGGAGAGATCGGATGTGATCTTAGTAGGAAACGGACGCAGGCTTGTGTATCGCCGAGGCAATGGCACTCCTCCCGATGTGATCAACCAGAAAGAGATCATATTCACTGAAGTAAGGCTGAATGAAAACATCCAAAGATCAGCTATCAAAGTGAAATCAACTTGAAAGAGTAAATCTGCTGCTTAATGTTTTCCAGGACCACTGGCAGCACTCCAACGGCCTCCCTGTCAGCCGCGAGGAGCTGATGATGACGCTGGCCGACCTGGAGAGCATCAGCATCCGTACCGTCTATGATAACCACATGGTCAGCGTAGCGCTCAGTCACATCGTCATGGATACCACCACAGTGGAGTTCAGCACTCTTGGCCATGCTAAGGATGTTGAAGAATGCAGGTAAGAATCACAAGTTCTCAGCTGAAACCTGAGACATTTTTTTTTAAGTTTGTAATTTTTAAAGCTGTATTTTGATGGTTATTTATTAATCGTTTCATCTTATGTTCATTTGGCTGCTCTTCCCACACATGTTTCCTCTTTACCACACTAAGGAAATTGTAACTGGCCTCATCACAGTTTGTTTCAGAAACCTTGGATGATGGTGCTTATGTTTCTCACTTCCAGATGTCCTCCCGGATATACGGGCCTGTCTTGTGAAATGTGTCTCTCTGGTTTTGAGCGCGTCCCTGGTGGTCGCTATCTTGGTACTTGTGCAGGCTGCAACTGTAACGGACACGCAACAGCCTGCGATCCAATCAGTGGATACTGTCTGGTAAGAGTTACTTCTGTAAGGTTGTCTATACTTTGAAACATGAAAGTAAAAAATGTTTTATTTTGCTTAATTTCATCTTCTTAAAACATACACACGCACGTGCATCCCCCCCCTCCCCCACACACACACACACACCTACCTCCCCACCCCCACACACACAGGTTGTGTACATTGATTTGTCTTAAATTAATCAAAGATTTACTCTAAATTGAGCAAAGCACATTCTAGCCATACGGATTTCTTCTACAGAGATTTGTGAAAGAATCGGTCGCACTCTGGAGTTCATTAAATTTCAGCATAGTACTCTGTAAAGATGCCACCTGTGCAGGAAATTTCTGCTTTGCTAAATACCTCAGGCAACTCTTTGGGTTATTATAGCAAAGTGAAGGTGACTTAGAACAACAGCACACGGAAGAACTTGACTGGCCTGAACACAACCAGATAAAACAACTTGAAGAGCATATTAAAGCAGAAAGCATGAGCCAGAGATTCTCATCCAACATCAGTGTCTGACCTCAAACGTGTGCTTCTTTAAAAATGGAGAAAAATTACTATAAACAACCATTAACCTTGTGAAAAACATTCCTTTAACAATGGAGTGAATACTTTTGGAAATAGAGTTTATGTCATTTTAGGATACTTTAAGTGCAATAGAAGAGAATGAATTGCATGTCTTCCTCCATCACAGAGCTGCCAACACAACACAGAAGGCCCCCAGTGTGACAAGTGTCGCCCTGGCTACTTTGGCGATCCAACCCGAGGTCGTCCTGACGACTGCAAACCCTGCCCCTGTCCATACACTGAGACATCACGGCGGTAAGCCTACACCTCCGATAACGCAACACATATTCACAAAAACACAGCAATGCTACAACTACAGGGCTCACAGATGGATTAAGACTATATTCAGACCTTTACTGGTTTAAACAACAAGCTGTTTCCACTTCATTGTTAAAATCCACAGGATGCTAAGCTCATTACATTGTCTCTCTTCTGCTAATTCTTCATTTATTACCTTCTCAATGGTCTGCATAGGTTTTCCGACACCTGCTTCCTGAACGTTGACCAGCAGCCCACATGTGACGCCTGCAGGCCCGGATACACAGGAAGACGCTGTGAAAAGTGAGGAAACTAATGTCATTAATTCTACTGTTCAGTTGAGACCAATTCAAAGAATAAAAGCACTTCTTTAAAGGGTCAGTATCAAGTTGGATCAACTTAAAAAAGTCAGTCAGCAAAAACATACCTGATTGATTCTTCAATGCTTGTTTGAGAGGTCCTTTAATCTCCCGTAGCAACCATTCAGTTGTGCAAAACGCCTGGTTGGAGCTCCATGGAGCTGCAGTTTCCAAACTCCACAGAGCACCCATCTCCTGTGATTAGCTCCTTCAGACTGGCCAGTACCAATTAGCAAACATCTAATGTAACTGCACCTGCTGAGCTCATTATACAAGCTAATTGTATGTAATGTTGTCAAAGGGATAATAGAGAAGCTCTGTTGTGATAACTTCCTGAAGGCGGAGCTTCAGAAAGTGCTGGAGCTTTTAAAGAGACAGAGACCCAATTTCAAGGCGATTAATATCCAAGTAAAATTTATTTTAAATCATATTTGATATGTAGTGTTTTTATAACTGCTGAATGTAACTTGATTGTGCTATAAAACGGCCCTATGTGCCTGGAAATCACATACTGCTGCCCCTTTGAGACTTTTAAGTTTTAAAGACAGATCATTAAGAAATCAATTTTAGGTAATCACTTTGCTAAACTTTATGGTTTATCTCTTTTGATTTTTTTTTTCAGGTGTGCTTCTGGTTACCAGGGTAACCCCCTCCTGCCTAATGGAAGATGTGTTCAAATTTGTGAGTCTAATTTTAATACCCAAGTGACAGACAAGTGAATGAACAGAAGCTGCTCAGGCAGTTGCTTCAGTAGTGTGACAGTGAGGAACTCCTGACTGTGTGTAATGGTTGCCAGGGTTGTGCGACAGTTGTATTTAGTCATTGCTCAGGTATGCAGCTTAGCTGGAGCGCTCCCAGGTGCACTTCAGTCCCCACATCATCTTTCCAATGTGCTCTCTCTGCAGCACCCTCCACTTGTGATAACAGAGGAACTATCAGCTCCAGCAGCAGGCCATGCAGCTGCAAGGTATGGCAGTTTATCTTAAAGGGAACGACAGGGATGCCAAGTAAATGGATTCCATATGTGCAAGTCCTTGTTTTGTTTTTGTGTGTGCGTTGCAGAACAACGTGGCAGGCGATCTGTGTGATGAGTGTAAGGCTGGATTCTTCCACCTATCAGAGGCCAACCCTGAAGGCTGTTTGCGCTGTTTCTGCATGGGGGTGTCCTCACAGTGTGCCAGCTCCTCCTGGAGCAGAGATCAGGTGAGCTGCAGGGAAAAGGAGGGTGGAATATTAATAATCTCTGTTTGATCATTCCTCTTTTTTAATTGTGTCTACCTGGACGTTTGCCTACTTTTGTCATGGGCCACAATGTTTTACATTGGCGGGATCAAAAAATAGAAATATCCTTTATTGTTCCACAATGGAAAAAAAAATCTGTTCAGCAGCAACAAATTGACAGGCACTTTGCTGCTGCTGCAAGCTAGCTACTGGTCCACAGTACCAGTAATTAGCTGCTAATTTACTCTTGCTTGCTAGCTGGTAGGCATTGCACCAAGTAGTTGACTAGTCACCTGCAAATGTAGATCAAGCTGCATTGTAAGGATCTGACGGATCGGTGGTCCGCATGTCGCTTTATCCCGCAAAGTTGTAGAGCCGCTGCTGAGTCAGCGAAGCATCCTGCTTCGCATTGAGTTAGAGGAGCAGCAGGTGGGAGCGCTAAATTTAACTGTAATCAAAGGGGATCCATTCATAAGAAGTTTATGATGTTCCAACATGCACAATTGTGGTCAACATAATCATTTAACTCTGTGCAGCTATTCTAGATGAGCATATTGATTATAACTCCCAGCTGGTGTTGAAGAAAAAAAAAGAAAGTCAGGCTTTTTGCAATTTTTTGATCCACAATGACAGAAGATCATCGCTCTGTTCTACTGCTGCAGAAGAAGTTTGAGATAATGTTCTTTTATTCCTTTAATTCTTCACGATAGACTTATGGCTAAACAGTCTTTTGTCAATGTTTGATCTGAATCTTGTTGATAAAGCCTATAAATTAATGTGAAGCATTTTCTCTCATGTGTTTAGTATGTCACAATGACTAGTCAACTTTTATCATGTTGACATCGACTTTAAGAAAGTAGTCATTTACTAACTACCCAGTTTTTTATGTTCATTATGAGTCACTACAACTGTTTTGCCAATTTACTGATGTTTGTACATTCCTCTCATAATACATGTCTTAAATTTATTTCGCAATGGTCTTAAAAAAGTCTTTGGAAGTCTTAAAATTATAGTTGGTGAAGGCTGCAGAAACTCTGGTATGTATAATATTTACCCTGTGAGAATTAGAGAAAATCTACGATAAATTCAGTTGCATTCACCCATGTTTTGGGTTTTAAGAAATCTAGTTTGTATTTTATAATCATACCATCCTGGGAAAACTTGTTTTAAAAAATTCCATAAATCCCCAAATGAATCTTAAGATTCATCGCTGAAAGCTATAATGTGTGAATAAACATTTGACTGGAGCTGGAGATGATTTCTGATACGAGTGTGTGAAGATCTGTGCTGTTTCTGTTCCTCAGGTGCGAGGAGGAGTGAATGGGCAGCTCTTCACCCTCTTAAACAGCGCCAACACCAAAACAATCTCTGACGGGATCCTCCAGAGGGGCTCCTCTGTTGTCTACCGCCCCGATTCAAACAACCCCAGGGATGTCTTCTTCTGGGTGTTACCTGAGAGCTTTAGAGGAGATAAGGTAAGAGAAATAAGCTTCTACGGAGAAGTCGAGCTCGGGATGAAGATAGACTAAGTAAATCTTGGTAACAGCTAGTAAGACTGGGCATTTATTGTATTGTTTATTATTTGTCTTATCATAAGAATTTTGATTTATTGTTATCACAATAAATTCCAAATAATGATGTTTGAAAACCCACAACACTATCCTTATTATCAGGATTGATAGTTTTTACTTTTTCACTGTTTGTTCAAGATAGCTTTCGTTGCTTTCAACTTCTATTTTCCTTGAATTTGAAAATAGAGTTACTGTGTGGAGTTTAGTGATACAAATCATGCTTCATCATATAACTGGTGACCCAAAGAAGCACGTTTCAAATGGGAATGTTTTTCAAAAGCATCTTTTGTGTTTGTGACATAGTTTGTGCCATCACTTTTAACGTTACCACAAATGTATCGCAAAATATTGTGATGAACTTTAAGTCCATCATTCACCCCTAACTGTTAGTCAGTGTTTGTATTTTTCTCTGTCTCCTGCTCAGCCGTTACCTAGTCTGTAAAAAGGTTGAACATCTTTGAAAAGTTAATTCGCTGTCAAATCGTTGCGCCTGTCTTGTGACTATCCATTCTAAACCACAGGGGGAAATGCCTTTTCACCATTTAGGTTAGTTATGTGTCCTCTCTGTTCTGCCACCAGCTGACCGCTTATGGCGGGGAGCTCAGCTACACCGTGACCTTTGAACCTTATCAGCGTGCGCTGGTGGTTGACAGACAGCCGGACGTGGTTCTCCAGGGCAACGACATCTTCCTGGAGCACTACTCTCAGACGAAGCCCCTCCCACGAGTACCACAAGCTATGACTGTGACGTTCAGAGAGGTGTGTATTTTTGGTAATTAATGTAAACTTTTAGTCAAAACTAAATTCTAACACTAAATTTTCT
Organism: Poecilia reticulata; assembly: GCF_904066995.2. NCBI lineage: Eukaryota > Metazoa > Chordata > Actinopteri > Cyprinodontiformes > Poeciliidae > Poecilia > Poecilia reticulata. The sequence goes on along the minus strand of NC_088836.1, from coordinate 28,391,192 downwards.
CCTCCTGTTGCTATCAGTCTTCATGGCGTCGCACTGATGGGCAGCCATGTACTCGGGAGCACCTGCTAATGGCTCTCGCTGATGTTTCTCTGCTCATGATCCGAGCCACCTATGTCGACAGCATGGCAGAGACAAGGTAAAAATAGAAAACTCATTCACAAATAACCCAAAGAAAACTGATCTCAGTGCAGAGATAGGAAGTACATCTTTGTGTTCATATATTTCTCTAATGTTGTGCAGCATCTCAGATATCAAGATGGACATCGCTGTTCCTCATGTTACTGGTAGTGAACGAGCCCTGGAGGTAGAGGAATGTGCCTGCCCAGTAGGATACAGAGGAGCTTCATGCCAGGTAGATGTTCAGACAACTTCAGCTAACAGAGTTCAGAGGGCATAAAAGAATGACATTGATTACAGCAAATATTGCATTTGAACTATATTTTTGTCTTATCTGCAACATATACTTTTGTTTTCGACTCTCAAAAAGAAGCTGGGCTTGATTCAGCCTCTCATTTCAGTAAATCAACAGATGTAATAATAAGCACTACAGTCACAGCATCATTAAATGTCACGACTTATTCTGGTGCACTGGCACTTACAGTAGAGTCTGTTAGTGAAAGTGTCAATGGTTAAGACTTTGGAGTTCACCATACTAAAATCGTAAATAGATGAGCTAACTGTGGATACACCCTTAATGTCTCAGACCAAACTCGACTCTGTATGTCTGGGTCCATTTTGAGCCACAGAAACAAATGACGATTCCTCTGGGAGTGGGCTAATGTTAACAGCTTCTGCCTGATGTCAGTCAGATTACGGGATGGTCTTGTGGACTCCATGTAGGTGGGCCAGACCAACCCATATGAGTGAACAACTTATATTAGAAAATATCTTAGTTTGCAGTGTTATTACAAAAAACTGTTACCGTGTGTATTCATAAAATAATGTAGATTCTAACCTCAACTTTGAGATTTCCATCAGGTAAGGTAAAGCAGAGCATCTTTTCCTTCTCTGTCAGCCTTTCTGTTTCCTTCTGAAAGTCTTGCTCTCTCCCATAAACTAGTCAGCAACAGTTTTCTTTGTGTGGTTCTTTAAAGAATCATATTTTAGAATTGGAAGATGGTATTAGTCCTCTATCTCTGCATCTTAGCCCAAATATAAATTATATTTATATAATTATTATTATATAAATAATAATTATAATAATATAATAATTATAATAATAATAATTATTATATAATTATAATTATATTATAATTATATAATAATTAATAATAATTATTATATTATTAATTATAATATAATTATAATTATATAATAATTATTATTATTATAATTATTATATTATTATAATTATTATTTATATAATAATTATAATAATAATAATTATTATATAATTATAATTATATTATTACTTTCCAATCAGCACTGTAACTGATTTATATTAGCATCTTCCCCTTTGACTTGGATACATTTAGACTATTGCAACTTCTCTATACAGGTTTAAAAATAAAGAGGGGAAAAATTGCAGATGTGCCCTTGCTTGTTTCAAATAAACCTGCGTTTTCCATTAGCTCTTGATGATAATTACAGTGTCTCCTGGCTACAGTGGCACAAAGACATATAACTGTGTTATCACACGTCTGAGGTGGTTTTTCCATGCTTTTCGTCACAGGAGTGTGATGTGGGTTATGCGAGGACCACCTCTGGTCTTTACCTTAGCACGTGTGAGAGGTGCGACTGCAACGGCTACGCCAGCAGCTGTGACCCAGAGACCGGCAGGTGTCTGGTAGGTTCTGTGCCTCTCTTCCTCCCTCCGAACTCTCCGCTGGTGCCAAACACGCTTTGATCCCTCCGGTGGAATGTGCTAATGATTTCTTGGCTCATCCTAACATGTGAAAACACGAGTACTGTGCTGTGAATTGTTCCAACTCACCTCCTGTTGGTTTGTGTGTGTGTTCCCTTCAGCAATGTCTACACAACACTGAAGGAGAGAGATGTGAAAAATGCCTGTCTGGATTCTACGGAGACCCTACAAGGGGTGGTACGGAGCCCTGTAAGCGCTGTCCCTGCTATGGAGCCACTTCCAATGCTCAGTGAGTTTACATCTTGACTTGGGTTTGCATGTTTAAGTAGTTGTAAACTTCAATGTATTATCCGTCCGTCCGTCACCTTACACAGTAGTGGAGTCACGAGGGGTGCTGTTGCCTATCTCCAGTGGTCAATGGGTGAGAGGCGGGGTACACCTTGGACAGGTCGCTGGTCCATCTCAGGGCAACACTGAGAAAAACTGGACAAACAATCATCCAGACCTAAGGAGAATTTAGAGAGACCAATTCTAAAAAGATATTTTTTTCTAAAATGGCCTTGTAGCTCCATATATCTTCCTTTGACCATTTCCTCAGTGCTTAGTACAGTTTTATACAGCTTTGTACTGGTGTGTCATGTAAAATGGCCATAATTGAGCTTAAGTTTGTGATTATAACATGAAAGACTGTGAAAAAAATTATATTATTTCTTTCCAAGTCCCTTTTCAGAAAAAAGGAGCAGAACAACGTAAACTTTGTGGAGTAAAAGAGAACCCTACAGTAATGTTTTATTCTCTTTTCTTAAAGATTCTCCCCAGTGTGCCACCTGGGCTCTGATGGTCAACCAGTCTGTGACACCTGTCCTCCTGGATTGACAGGCTTGCGCTGTGAAAGGTACCATCACACTCTCCTTTTTTTTCATCTCTTCTTCCTTGTTTGTTTTCCTCTCAGTCTTCTTGATTCTGTTTGGGGGTTTGCTGGCTGGTTGGCAGCAAGGTGAACTTGGTTTGACATTAGCATTCGTCTGCTTCATTCACATGCAGCAAAAGCGATATGGGCATGTCCATATCTGTTATTTTTTGTGGGAGCTGTCACTGGTCGGTGGGATGCTGACTTGTGCATCCCAGAACTTACTGTACTTCCAGAATTTTTAACTTTTCCACTTTAACTGTGTTTATTCTTCTTGCTTTATGATGTATTTGTATATTCACAGAGCTTATTTTTCAATAGAATAATGTGCCTTATTATTATACACGTTTGGTGTTTTTTTAAATAATAGAATTATTCAATTTTTATTTTTTGTTGCAAACATATTTGTCTCTGAATTTGGCAATATATAGACAAACCAATCAGGGGGTTTGTGACCAAAGACAGATCTCCTGAAACCAATTTTAGTCAATTCTGATTTAGCTCTAGGTACTGTTATTGTCAAGATCTAAAATATATGTTGTGGCCTTCCTGACATTTACTATTTTTAGTATTTGAAAAACAAAGATAAAATCAAAATAGATCTTTTGTGTTTCTCAAACAGTCAGGTACAAAACAATCAAAACTGCAAAACTGCAAACTGACATTGGACGAAACAGGTCAGCTGAATTTAGATTAGCCTGAATTAAAAGCTAACTCTGTAGAAAATAGAATTTTCTTTTAAATACATTACACTTTTTATTCTTCCTCAGAATTGACTTTTAAACACTTTCCTAGAATATCAAAATTAGCAAACTGAATATCAGTGGTTAGCAGAGTTAACCTGACCAAGGGTAAACGTCTGTCTCCATGTGTATTTCCTAAAGAATGTAAAGAATGTACCTTGACTATGAGATTTACAAAGGGTTGCTTAGTCTTCTTATTTGCTAAAGTCTGCTACAGAACAAATCTCCTCTTCGATAGGTGGTAATTGTAAATGGACTGAACCTATATGCCAGTCTAGTGCTCAAAGCACTTTACACTAGAGACACATTTACCTATTCACACTCATATTTATACAATGATTCGCAGATTGGTGATGAAACATCGCACGGATGGATACAAATTCATATTCTGTGACATACGGGTCTCTTTAGTACACCAAAAAAGTTGTATTCTCGCCGAGTTTGTTGTAGGATCCTGAATGGATCCTGAATCCTAAAGAGGCAGGAAAACACTGCCTCTTTAGGAAACCGTTTGAAAAAGTTTCCTACTTCATTTGTTTTTCTTATGACTTAATTTCAAATGTTTGACTGGTAACGAAATGGGCTTACTTTGAGTCTTTCTTCCTTCATAAGAATGTCCATACCTGATAGTGCTTGGGTATTTTTGTGTCTTGTGATTGACAAAAAAAAGATTGGATTTTTAGGTTTCCAACTGGTCTTTTAAGACCAGCATTGCACAATTCATGTCAACAACCAATTTCTTAGTGCATCGCTTGCTAAAAATCTTACTTTTGCTTCATTCTGTCCTTTTACCTTCAATAGCCTTTATCAGAGGATTATTTCTGCTTCAGCTTTGCGCTTTGCTGGTAGAAAAGTGTTGAGGTGAAAATTCTGTTCGCACACAGACCCCATGTCCTGTGGATCATAAATGTAAATGTGGCATTTATGAGGACTCCTGTCTGGCTGTCAAATCTTTGCCACAGCAAGGGCAAAGATGACACGGTGACATTGGGAATAAGTAATTTATTTTTCACTTGACGTCTCTGCCTGCAACACGCCTGATTTTGCTGTTTTGATGTTAAGAGAAGACAAGCCGGCTGCTGACAGTTGTGGGGATCCTCTCCTGGAAGAGCACATTGGCAGCCTCCTACCTGTGGGATGTGGAGCAGAGCCAGTCTTCAATTTCAGCTGGGATAAAGAGATAGAGCCCTATGGCAGTGGGAATGATGACGAAGATGATACTTATCATCCAGAAAAAGGCGCTACTGCTGTCCCTACTCGGACATTAATGTGGACTTCATCTCTCCACGACAGATCAAAATTAACTGAAGGCATTAAAGTCCCAGTCAATTCAAACAGGTCATCTCCCAGACTGCCACCCCGTTTCACTCCCAGCCCAGAAATCAGGCACTCCAGCTTTCAACACCTGCTCCGACTTCACCTCAATGCCTTCAACAAGCGCTTGACCATGCTAGAAGGCAACACACTAGATATGAAGGAAAGTATTCGTAGAATGGAGAACCAGCAGAGTCGCCTCAACACCCATCTGATGAAGCTTATTGCTGTCCATTCACTTAAAGATAAGGACAAGAAGATATCCGAGCTGGAGAGAAGCTACTCAGACATGGATACTCGACTTAAAAGACTGGAGGGACGGCTGGAGATTTTAATCGACGGCTTCACGGCACTCGCTCAACAGATGAACAAGATGAAACGCGCAAGACACGCATCCCGTCGGCTCCAAGAAAAGAGGTTTCTGCCTCTACTCAATACAGTTATTGCTGTTCCGCTGTATTCAACTCCTCAGTCTGTGATCAGAGCTGAACCCACTGAATCGCCACTCGCTGTGAGAGCTACAGTGCCCAAAAGCATACCCACTCCAAGTGTTGTTTTAACCAAACAAAGCCATCTCGTAATCCCTCAGAAAGACAGAAAGTTGAAATCACAAGTGGTCACTACTACCAAGTCTCTAGCGGTAACAAAATCGGCCAAAAGTCATGTCCCACCCAAGCAAACAAACAAATTTAAGACCACCCTTGGTAAGGAGAGCAAGACTGTTCCAAAGTCTACATTGGAAACTCCAGTAAAGCCTGAAACCAAAAGGCCAAAGGGTAGCAGGTCATCTGTGACCGCTAAACATATTTCACAGCCAAGGCAAACAAAGTCCAGGAAAACTAAACAAGAGGCAGCCGTCACTAAATTTCAACTTGAACCCCCAGCTCACAAATCAAAGCCTTCAACGACCTCTCAGCTGCATAAACAGTCTGGCCAAGCCAAGAAAAAGGATTCTTTGCCGCTAATCAAAAACAGCGGACAAGTCAAGGCTGTAAGATCAGATGCACCTGTCCAGAAGACATCTAGAGGCAATTCAAAGAAACTCTCAGAGCCACACAAGGGAAACTCTAAGCAAAATTACAAAAGGACTAAAGAATCTCCCAAAAAAGTCTCCACAAACACACAACGGACAAAACCTTCTGCTGTCAGGAAAACCCAATCCTCAGCAAAACGGACGAGTAACTCTAACAGCAAATCGCCTTCCCTTAAAACGTCTGACACAACAGTACATAATAAAGTCAGATCTTCCAGTGTCCACAAAACAAGCAAGAAAAGAGAACCTAAGGAGAAAGCTAACTCAAAATCTGGAGTTATGGATCTGCTGAAGCTCTTAAATGGAGATTACCAGTCTTCAAAACGAAGGAAGGATCAAGAGGGTTCTCTTCATATTGTTTTAGGAAAACTGGCTATTCCTATCAAAATCATCCCAGATAACTAAGCAGCAGTATGTTGTGTTGAACTGTTTTCTATTTTTATCCAAAGCTGAAATCCCAGACCTCATATTCATGCCCTCACTCTGTGAATAGTTGTTGATGAAGGGGTTTTATTTTTACTGTGTTTATAGAGGGACACATGCTAAAGGTTTTATGTATCTTTAAGGGTGTACTCTAGCAAAATATTGCCATAACTGTTGCACAAAAATATGCTATGAAGAAATGGCTAAATATTCTGTTACTGCTTGTGCCTGACTTTTGTTTTAAGGTAGACTACCTCAGGTCTGGCACTATTGTTTTCTTTCATCCTCTCCATCTTCAGTCATTCAGTTTCTGTGTGATGTTGTGTCAGTGTTATTTATTGCACAATGTGTCTTTGAGTAAATACTTTGATGATCCAGACCAGAGGATTTACAATTCAGGCCTTGAGGTATGGAGTCGTGAAACTTTTAGATGTGTCGCTGGTCCAACATACCTTAAACAAATTACTAATTACTTTTTCAGTATGTAGTCAAGTTCTCCAGAGTCCTGCTAATGACCTCATTATTTGATGCATGCATGTTGAAGCATAGACATTTCTAGAGATTGCAGGACCCTGACCATTGAGGCCTGGATTTGAAGACCCCTGATATGGACTATGCGCTAGAAAAATAAGATTTCAACTTGTTGAATAAGGGGTAAAAGTGAAGAGGGAACATTTCTCTGAAATATTATAAGCAACACGTAGGAGCTTTTATTATTTTACCTTAATTTGTTTCTTTTTTCGATTTAGGCATTTGGAACCAAAATCTTGCAGACATTACAAGTGTTTTTAAGTCACATATTCAAAAGTTGTAGTCACTACTAACAGTGGTGCATAGTAAAATGGTCAGAGTGAAATATTTTAATAAACCTTGGATGAGTTGTTTGAAGGGGTTTTTTTTATTTTTGAAGTTAGAAATTTTTAATATTGGGAAATAGCTCAATGTTTCTTGTCAGTCATATCAATCCATTAAACAGAGAGGAAAATATTTTATGCCGTTTCTTATTATAATTTTGAAGATTATGACTTGCAGGTAATGAAACCCCAAAATTTAGTGTTTCATACATTTTTAATATTAAATAGTAATAAAAAAAGGATGTCTTAGACAGAAATATCAAGCTTCTGAAATGGTTGTTTTTCAATGCACATAATAATTGGCTGGGTCTCTTTTTGCACAAATAAATGTATCAATAATCCACAGACTCTCTGGGACTCGGTCAACTTTGCTGATTAACACCATGGTCATTGAACCAGCTTTTGGTACTTTTGTCAGTGTGGAAAATCATCACTGACTTTAGAAACTTCACACTGGACTTAGATCAACAAGGATTCTGCTCTGATTTCATTTTCTAGAAGGATTTGAAGTCTTTTCCATATGCAAAAGAGGCTCAATCAAAACTATGTGCGTAGAAAAACAATATTTTCTGAAACCTGAGATTTCTGTTAAAAATTGTATTTTTAAAAATTGATGTGGTGTAATATCAAAATTTTATGACACCCTAAATTTTGGGTTTTTATTACCTGTAATCCCTAATGATCAAAATTTCAAGAAATAAAAGCCTGAAACATTTCAGTGTAATAGATCTATATATTTTATGAGTTTTAATTTCTAAGATGAGTGACAAGAGATATTGAACATTTCCATATTCAAATTTTTGGAGCTGTAACTGTACACCCATGTTTCCTCCAGGATGAATTCTTCTCACTTCAGCGATTTCCCCTCAATTCCTTTAACATAATCAAATGTTGACATTACTGGCTTAAAATTAGATGTTTTAACATTTATTGAGAATATTGTGTTAACTCAATATATTCACATTATAATCCATAATATTTTCTTATATAACCATTGTCAATGTAAAATGTACACTCACCCAGATGGAGTCATGCAAATTAAATTAAATTAAATTAAATTGTTGGGTTAAAAGCTTATCTGACTGTACTGGATGTATTATAGAATCCCCAACCTTCTTGATTGTATTATATGATTAGCACACAAATCATGCGATTGGTTGGTATAAAACATGCAGTGATGTTCTCTTGGTGGAGTCTGGTCTCATCCAACCACACCCTTCACACTGCGTTTTGGTGTCCTGCCATAACCGTTGGTTCCAATATCTGTCCACCCTGACATCTGTATACCTCACATTCTAACCTACAATGTATTAGCATACTACTATTTCAGTCTTACTTTTGTACAGCGCATTATCTGTGTTGAGTGACCTTCACTGACTGTTGTGGCTGAGTGGTGGACGTTCTGAAAACCATTACGTGATGCTAGCAATAACATGCTAGCAGTAAGAGTTGTCATAGAAACACATGGAGGATGCTCGACTAAAAACATTGTAAGAAAATACATTTAAATAGTCGTTTATTGTGTTTTAGTGAAATACTTCCTTGTTATGTTATATGCTTAAGTTTTCTGACATGTTATAATTATTACATATTCACAATACAAATGTAAATGCACAATCCAACCCTGCTTCTTAAAAACCCACAGTGTAATATTGTACTGCTGTTTCAGTGTTATTGTTGTACAAGGCATCATCTGTGCTGAGTGATCTTCACTGATTCTTCTGACTGAGTGTTGGGCTTTCTGTTAGCCGTTATCTGATGCTAGCATTGGCATGCCAGCTTCCCAAGTTGTCATAGAAACACTTAAGAAACTGAAAACTTAACATGCATTTAAATTGTTTGTTTTATTTTTATTTGAGTGAAATATAACTTCGCTAGGAATGTACTTATTTTATGACAGAGTTTAGTTATGATGTATTTATCGTTTTCATACAGGCACATTACTTTTAAATATGTACTGTTGTTCTGAATGATATATGTTTATAAATGTACAAAAAACCACAAAGTGCCAAATGAGCTACGCTTTAAAGGCAGTTAGTTTTAAAAAAAAGCAAGTTTATGACATGGAAGCCCTCTTTGTTGACCATTGATCTGTGGACCTGCCAGAGTACAGGTGAGGTAAGCAAGACTGTAGCGCCGAAAGTAGCAGATTCGGGTTTGCTTTGCTTTGGTTGCAGCTCAAATTTTTGCCTGGGTTCTTGCTACATTTCTTTCCTACCTCACAGTATCATTTTATTTTTAATTGCATTCTCAATATTTTCACATAGCTAGTAAGCATACTAGCTATGCTTACCTCCACTTTGTTTTGTCCTGGTGTCAGTCCTTTACCCATAAAACCTGTAGTTTTATGATAATGGTGATACTTTTCTAACTGTTTATGAGTCTTGTCATTTGTGATTCTGTGAAAGAAAACCTTTTTCTGTTTCAGTTGTGCATTCATATGAGAGATGGAATCAACATATGAGACATGTTGAACAGTTTAGCTGCACCCATGCTTCATCCATCTCCAGGGCTGCTAGCAGTGTCAAATCATCTTTTGTTTCAATTTGTCTTGAAAGCCTGTTGGAATATGGTGAAAAGACTGTCTGTCATTTATTTGGGGTTTTTACTTTAAGACTAGTGTATATTGTAGATCTGTACAAATTAGCAGTAGTTTGAAGGGGTTCTTCCAACAAACTCTGCACTCCAGGCCTTTGCAAGGGGTCATGAACCCACACTTTTTCCAGATTTTGGGCTAATGCTGTTTAACTGGATCTATTTTATTAGAAATATTTTGCTTAACAGATAATTTTTTCTTTAGATGTGCCCCAGGATATATTGGCAACCCGCTGCGGGGACAGGAATGTGTGCCTGACAATGATGTCAATGGTAAGCCATTTGTTTTATAACCAATGTTCCATTTTTATGGCGCTTCTTCTTCTTTTCTTTTTTTATTAAACTCTATTGATTGATTGAAAGATAATCACAGCAAATTAAAATTTTGAACACTGAAAACCTCAGACTTGTTGGAGAACATTCAATAAGACCAAGAAGCCCAACAGACAGGATATTGAAAAACTTGAGGAGAAAGATTAAAATTGATTAAAATTGCCTAGTCAAAGTCCAAGCCTAAACTCAATTTTTTCTACTCTGCAGACTACAAAATGACAAAATGTAAATTCATAGCACACTTTTTAGATTTTTATTTCTTTTTCACTGCTTTAGTTGTCCAATATAAAAACAGTGGAATTTGTGGTTTTAAGGTGACGAAATGGTATTTCCCATTAACAAAGGTGTCGCATACTATAACCATGTTATTACCTTGTTACAGGCAACTGTTATTACTGTGACCAAGCTGGCAGAGAAAGCTGCTCTGGTGGTGTGTGCCTGTGCAAGGTGATGGAAACATGCAGAGTATTTGTTTGGACAAACCTTCTTTTGTCTGACCTTGGCTGATTGTTATTGTTGCAGACGAATGTTGAAGGTCCATCTTGCTCCACCTGTAAGGCTGGAACCTTCCATCTCAGCCAGGAAAACAAAGATGGCTGCTTGTCCTGTTTCTGCATGGGTGTCACTCAGCAGTGCTCCAGCTCTACATACTACAGAGATGTGGTAAGTTCTTTAACTTGTTTTACACACCATTCTGAAACAATGCAGGTAAGAATCATCCAGTTTTTCTCAGATTCTGCATGCTTTAATTTTAAAGTTCATGACAGTATGTTCAAAAAATATTAGTTTGTCAGAAGAAAGTTTCTTATTTTTGGCAAATTTCCATCTGAACTAAAAAGATTTCTTGTGTCTGCAGGTCTCTTCTGTCTTTACTCCAAGAAACTTTCAGGGATTTGCTTTGGTAAACCGCCAGAGAACCAGTCGTGTTTCTACTGGTTTCACTGTGGAGATTTCCACCGAAGGCACTCAGCTGTCGTACAGCAACTTTAACTACCTGGGACAAGGCCCGCACTACTGGCAGCTTCCAGATGTGTACCAAGGAGATAAGGTCAGTAGCCAACAAGAGAAGTTAGATCAATGAATCAGCTAAAGTGAGATGTGCAGACAGCAGCAGTGCTGGTACATGGGAGTACATGGGACTGTGCGAAGCATCAGAAACTTGTAGACCATTTCCTTCCTTGCAGCCTTTTTATGTTGCTCCCTTTCCTTGCCTTATGTCTCTGCAAGTCTTGAAAATCAAACAGCATTTTCAATATGTGTGCAGTTTCTTTACCTCCATTTCTGCATCGATCTTGCTGTTAAATCTTTGCCAGTCTTATGACAAAATGTGCATAAGTGGTAGCTGCAGTAATCATTTATATAACTTTGCTCTCCAATTTTTGTGTGCATTTCCCTCCATTTTCTGTAGAAAGATTCGTACTTTTCTCGTATCAAACGAGCAGATCAGGTATAGTGACCACAATGAATGACGGATTTTTGATCATCAAATCATCTAAAAAGATTAAAAGCCCCTATTATTAACTTTTATTTGCTATCTAATGCATGCTTGTAATTGTGGCTGGTGGGTCTGGCATGGTCATGGTTAGTAAATAAAGGCACACAGTGAGTGAGCATGAGGCCAGTGAACCTGCATATTCCATGAATCGCTTTCTGCATCGCATCACATGACCCATGTAAATAGATTGATCATTAATGGTCCATTTCAGAGATTCATAAAGTTTAACTTTACCTCAGTAACACTGCCACAACACTAGCAAATACCATAAGCTCAGTGAAACAGACAGTGATCAAAGGGCTTCCTTCATCCACATCAATAGAGTGACTCGTATTCGCCAGAGGAACAGCTAAGGAAGGATGCTTCTGTTTGGAGCCTAATGGCCACCGAACGTAAGGTCAAACAAAGACCCAAAAGAGACGGCCAGGTATTTGGTATGAGCTGCACTGTAGTGTAGACCATCTAACACATCTAACCAGAATATAGCACCCTCTATACTTATTGACCCCCCCGTAAAAAAAATACAAATCTTTCAATGTTTTCATCATTTATTGCAAAGGAATAATCCAACAAAGATCCTACACTGAAAAATCCAGCCTTTAATTTAAGTACATTTATTCAGAGGGGAAACACTCTAGTTCAGTTTTACCAAAAAGATAACTTACTGTATGTTATACTGCATGTTTTTGCATTAAATAAAATAGTGTTAGGGTTAACTGCAAAATACGAAGTTTTTGAAATAAGCTTCAAAGTATGATTTGCCTACTTTTGATTAGGAAAAATATATGTTTTGTAATTACTATGTACTTAAAAAAATTAAAATAGCTTGCTAATACTGTAGTTCTGCTGCGATGGCTTACTTTTATATTGGTGGTAAACCCAGCTTACTTATTAGCATCAAATGAATGTGATAATATACTGGTGAATCTGTCTATGTTCTCTGATTATTCAACTTCAGACACAAACCGCTTTTAAACTCTCACTTTTCTAGCAGAGGCGACAGTGTTTCTGTTTAAAATGGCATAGCATTTCAAAAAATCCACAAACTCACGTACTATAAGAAGCTTCCAGTTTTCTGGAAGATCACCATACTTTGGCATACTTCAGTCCTCATTCTTGTTTGTCACAGTTCCAGAGGTTTTAAACTTTGATTTTTTTGTTTTGATGTAGACTTGGGTACGTTTATGGGTGTAACTATTGTCTTGGAGTCACCTCCTGACTTATGAAGATCAACACAGACCTGCTTTCCGTCAACAGCATGCCCTCATGTTTTCCTCACTTTATAAATTAGATAACACTTTGCACAATATTTAAATTTCAGAAAAATAAGAGGTCATGAGCTGAAAACCTAAAAAAGTAAAATGTAGGTTTTTTTAATGTTTTTTTAAAAATATATTTACTTTATGATTTATTTATTTTTTTTGATTGCCAATAACTGTGGCTTGTCTTACAATGGAGCTTCTCTCCTTCCAAATGAAAATACACAAATTAATGGTTGGATTTTTCCAAAATTTTCCTTGTGAGTATATGATTTTGTGTTGAAAGGCTAATTATTTAGTATTTTTATGCATCTTTAAAACATATATCTGTGAGTATGTAGGGTGCTGTATTTGGCACAGACTGTAGACAGTTTTTAAGTGTTGGTGCATGTGTTTGATATGTGATGAGTTGAAGATGTTTTGTGATGTTTGCTCTTGGTGTGACCCTTAATAGCTGAAACTTTAGACTTTTTAAGATACCCAAACATCTCTGGCACCAATAACAGCATGCTCACTTAATCAGTGTGTCACATGGATGAGGAAGAACTAAAACTCTAATCTCCACCTTTTTCCTGCTAACTGTCCCACCATTACCTCTCCACTCTGTTTCTGGTGCCTTGCTTCCTCAGAATGATGTCAAAAAGCTGGATGATGAGGTCTGGGCACTTCTATCTAACTTCTCCAATGGACAAGTCGGTTTCCCTCCATTTCCCCCCCCTCCTAAATCCTCTTCATTTCCCTCCTCCCGGGTCCCGAATCCTTCTTCTCCTCAATGGTCTTTGCATAACCTAAGCCCCCCCTCTCCCGCATCCGGTGTCTCTTCCTCTGTTAGACCAACCCGGCCCCAGTCTTACTCACCAGGCCACGCCCCTCGTCTGCAGGTACACTCTGTCGGAGTCGGCCAGAGATGTGATGTCAGGGTTTTAAACTTTTGAGTTAGTCGTTGCTGTTGGTGACTTTTTGGCTTTTCTTTTTGGGGTCTGGGTCTGCTGTGGGTGACCAGAGCAAGAACACTTTCAGCAAGTCTGCTGGTGCTTCTGGAGGCAGCAGTAAGGTAGACAGTAACAAGAAAGCATGAAATAATTTGCCACTTGTTTCTCACCATTTAAAAAACAAAAAAGTAATACAGTAGATTTTAAATGAAGTCTACTTCACAAACTTACCAGACCAGATTTACCAGACAATTTTCTTAAGTCTGAACAGAGAGACTTTTAATTTTTTGTGTTATGCTTTAAAAAGAGCCAAATCTCACATATGCATGGAAAGAAATTTGATATAATATGACTAAAAAGCTCATTTTTAAATGTCTTTTTTACAGTTTTCAAATTGGGCTTGATTTTTAGAAATTTGTAATAACACAAACCAAACAGTAGTTTCTGACTTAAAATAATTTAGGACTTTATCTCTGTCATGTTTGTCAGCCTTTCTCTGTGCCCGGCTTGCCTGCTTTTTTCTGTTTGTCTGCGTGCTTACAAGTTGCACTCCCTGCCTTTCTGTCTGTGGCTTATACTCTAAAGCCTTTTTCTCCATCTCTGGCCTCTCAGTACGCTCTGGTCTACAAAGGTTTCAGCTCGCAGCAAGACGATGTGCTGTACTGGCAGCTCCCAGAGCAGTTCACAGGGGAAAAGGTAACTGGAAAGACTTCTGGGCAGGATTCAGCAAAACATTTCACAGATTTTTTCCTACTGCATTCCCGTTGTCCTTCCATGATTGTTTTTGATTTCCTGCACATCTGTCTTGCAAGAAGAGAAATTATTTGCAGTCTTAAAATATCTAATATAATTTCTAATAGATCTGACTGTAAAAATGAGAACTTAATTTAACAGAATCCAGGAGAGTAATAGAATACATTTATGGACAAGAAAGACACAAAAGTAAATATTATTTAAACATATCCAATGGGGACATTGGTCCCCATTGTTCTATACTATACTGATTATAACAGGGTTCCTGTTCCTGTCAATTGATGAAAATATTTTTCTGGTCTCCATATACCATATACTCCATATGGGGAAACAATAAAGAAAGGAAAAATATTCTAAAATATTCTATATCTAGACATCGTTACTCATTCAGTTATCCATTTTATAACTATTAGAAATTTCCGAATGAAATCGAACTGCCCATTGTGCTTGTTTATGCTGGTTTTATGCTGATATGCACATATGTTTGTGTGTAAGTATGTGTATATATATATATATATATATATATATATATATATATATATATATATATACTTACATAGTTTTTTTTCTCATCAACTTATTTTATTATCTGTTTTTTTACAGCACTTTGGTGCAGTCTTAAACCGGTTTTTAAAGTGCTATATAAATACATTTGACCTTGACACTGATATTGACATTTTATAAAATGCTATGATTTCTTTATAAAAAATATATTAATGTCATAATATGAGTTACTTGTTTATGTTTTTTTCCTGTGGTTTACATTAATATGTTGTTTTGTGTTGAATCACACTGAATGTTTTAGAAGAGATTTTCCTCTTCAAGTGTCACTATGTACATAGCTGTAGCTCCAACAGTCATGTTGCATCGTTTAAACAAACTAACTCATAAATTGGTGTCAACGCTTCAGGTGGGTTCTTATGGTGGCAAACTGAAATACACCATAACCTATGTGACCGGTTCCAGAGGGACAGAACTCGAAGATGCTGACGTTCAGATTATTGTGAGTATGCCTTGCAGCTGGTGTACTGGTTTCCAGTCACAACTCCCAATATCTGCTGGATTTACTCACCCGCCCATCTTGTCCACCATAGGGTAATGACATCACACTGGTAGCCCGTCAGGCATGGCGGAGGAACCAGCCGGGCAGCAGAGAGAGAAGACAGTTTGAGATCATCTTTAGGGAGGTGAGTGCATCCTTACCTCACCCAAACTACAGTAATGTTGTAGAATTATTACATGTGTTCTTAGAGATCGGTCTGCTAAACCTAAACTGGATAACTGAAATGTTATGTGAGCACATTTCAATCATCAAAGATCTGTCCTAAATGTGTTGGCGTGAAGCTGATGGACCTTTGTTTCTGCTTCACAGGAACACTGGCGTAGACCTGATGGCATGCCTGCCACCAGAGAGCACCTGATGATGGTTCTGGCTGATCTGGATGATATCCTGATTCGAGCATCCTACTCCACTGAAATGCGCTCGTCCAGCATCTCTGACGTCAGTATGGAGGTGGCTGTGCCCAACTACAGTGGGTTGGCACAGGCCTTTGAGGTGGAGCAGTGTCGCTGCCCGCCTGGCTACCAAGGACTCTCCTGCCAGGTATATGTAGATGTGTTCTGTATAAAAAAGAAAGTATAATGAAACCTCTTCACCATTTTGCCTAAATAAAATGGATACAGTAGAATACTGTGCTGCAGAAACACAAGATCTTAGCAAGTATTTTTATCTAGTCTGTAGTGCAAATATCTTAACGTTAAAGTAACTTTCCAGCAACATAGAAGCTTGTTTTAAGTTAGAAATACCTTAATATTGGTGAAGAAGTATTAGTTCCACTCGCAGATTGTTTCACTTGTAACATGGAAAAAGTCTTGTTGCAAGTTTAAAAATCTGCCAGTAGAACTAGTTCTTTTTTATTAATATTAAGGGATCATTGACTTAAAATAAGCTCCAATATATTGCCAAAAAGTAATGTGTAAGTTAGTTTTGTCTTACATCAAATGTACTAAGATATTTCTATTACAAAGTTGAGATTTTGTGTTTTGCAGTTTGTTCTCTTTAGTTTTAAAAACAACTCCATTCCTCTTCCAGGATTGTGCACCTGGCTACACTCGTACTGGAGGAGGTTTGTACTTGGGTCACTGTGAGCACTGTGATTGCAATGGCCACTCTGATTCCTGCCACCCGGAAACTGGCACCTGCACAGTATGGAGCACAAGTTTATCATGTGACTGATATCAGTTTCTAGATTTCCCCGCTAACACAGTCGGCTTCTTTGCAGAGCTGCCTGCACAACACACAGGGAGATTTCTGTGAGCAGTGCGCCCCTGGCTTCTTTGGCGACCCGACTGCTGGCACCCCGGAAGACTGCCAGAGATGTGGCTGCCCTCACACTGACCCAGACAACCAGTAAGTGTTTGCACACATACCAAGAGCTCTTATTTCAGCTCCATTTATAGCAGTAGACTGATCTGTGTCCAGCTCCTCTGTTTACAGAAAATCGGGTTCAGCTTCTAGTATTCTGATTCAACACCAGCAGATTTATCCAAGCAACTTGCATGTAACTGACTTCACACTTGCTGTTAGGATTAGATTGTATGCTGGGATTTCCCCAAGTCCAGTTTCTGTAAAGCTTTGATGTTTATATTCTGAGTCGATAAGAGGCCTTGTTTTATGTCTTGGAGGTAATTTGCTGTTAAACTGAGTAAAACGAAGATCAAAGGGTTCAAGTTCACATTTCAAATTGCCTACATCTTATGTTTCCAATTAGTTAGCATTAACCACAGAGGAAGTAGACCTTAACTCTAAGATCTCCAAAGGGCTGCCGACATTTTAGTTCCTGCATAAATCAACTGGTTTTTGGTGTTAAAGTTCTCTAGAATATGAATATACAGACATTTGGAGTGGATCCACATTTCAACTTTCACCTGCAACTTAAGCTAAATAGGACTCCCACTGTGCCATCCCAAGATTTTCTTTTTTTTTTTTGCTTTGAACAGTTTTACTGTACATTTTTCTGGCTCCACAGAAGACAAAAACAATGTTGTAACAACAAATTGCCCCAAAATGATCAGAGTAAAAAGAACACAATGACAATAACAAAAAGCAAAACAAACTCAACAAGACAACATAGAATACTGTATGCAATGAAATATCCACTACATGAGGCACTATCCCACAGTACAATGTTTAAGCATTTTCAATAAGCCTATATGTGACCCCATGCTTAACCCTAATACAATCAGTGGCTCTTTTCATCCTTTGGATTTTTTTCTGGCAATACCAAGAAATCCAAACACATTAACTGACCAGAAAAATATCTGATTTTTGAGTTTCGTACGCTGCTCAGGGCTGAACAAACTGAAAATCATCTGATAGTGATCACCAACTAATTTTTTTCTGTTTGTGCGCCTTTATATTGCAACAACTAAAAAATAATGTGTTGCCTAGACACATTATTTTTTTCTTGATTTTAATCTTCTGTGTAACTTGTGTGACAGATTCTCTCCTACATGCGAGAGCCTTGGGAATGGAGACTACCAGTGCACTTCCTGCCAGCCTGGTTATACTGGCCAGCACTGTGAACGGTGAGGCGGTTTTTCTTTCTGTCATGGAGAAAATTCAACCAACTGTTTTAATATTTCTAATGTAGTTTAAATGAAAGCAGGGGTTTTTGTGGCAAAATAATCCCTGATATAAGTAAAAACTGTTTCTTTTTTTCATCCTTAATAGTTGTGCTGAAGGATATGTTGGCAACCCACAGGACAGAAATAAGTGTCGTCCAAATGACGGTAATGCAAACTTCACTTGAAAAAACCCCCATGTGATCTTGGTGAAATTAGAAAAACAGTGGATATTAAAGGATTTTTTTTAATATTTACTGTTGAATTTTACAGCAGCCCACCTGGAGGTGAAAGTGTATCCAGAGCGGTTTGTAGCCACACCGGGCAGCTCTGTCACGCTGCGCTGTCAGGTCTCTGGATCTCCTCCACACTACTTCTTCTGGTCCAGACAGGATGGACGGCCCATGTCCAGCGGTGTTGACAGACGCAGACAAGGTGTGGGAAGGCAGCTTTGAAACAGACTCCATATCAACTTTCACTTTAGATTGTCATAAGGCGGGGGTGCTGAAATAATGGTGTATGGCCCCTGACCGCAGTTCAACAATCGTCTAAATTTGGCTCTCCAGCAAAAGGAGCTGATGTAGATGGACTCTTTCATTATGTTTTATGCTTTTTAAAGATAAATGTGTATATTTTAAAATGGAAAGCATTAGGTACAGCACATAATATTCTGCTTTTATTAGCCATGCTTTTCATTAAACTTGATAATTTATTTAGTTGTTGCTCGGAAAGGCCTGAAAACGTTTCACAGATGAACAAATTCAACCCAAAAAGTTAGGAAGATGTTATTTATTTTATTTATGGCAAAAGTCTGACAACCATTTTTGGAGCCACAATAATTTGTTTACTTGTACTTAATTTAATTTAATTTTAATTTTTTTGCAATTTTAATGGAGTTTAATGGAGTGCAATTGTGGGAATTGGTGCAAAGTGTTTGGATACCACTGAACTGGAGAGAAATTGTTACAATATGATACATTTGGATACAATTACATGGTTTTACAGTATGATTATGTTTACAACATTTCTAATTTGTTATTTCTAAAACAGCTGTAGTGAAATGGGTTGTTCTTGATGGATGCCAAAACTGTACAAGCTTTGCTTTAACCAACTTATCAACAGTGTGCAGCAACAGGTGCAGGAGGGGCAGAACTGCACTACTCTATGAATTCATGGAGCCAGTGCCACCTCTCATCCCTCTGTCTCTCTCAAAGGCAGCTCTTTACATGACTTTTTAATTTAGGCACAGCTAAGCATAAAATGTTACCAGTTTGAAACCTCTGTACACCTTTATACCAGTTTAAGCCCATTTCTAGTTTGGCACATATTGTTAGCTGTAAAGCAAAAAAAAAATGTCCATGCGATGAAAACTTTAACTTTACTTATTTCTGTGCGCAGGAGCAGAGCTGTACTTCTCCAGCGTCCAGCCGAGTGACGCTGGCATCTACATCTGCACCTGCCAAGACCAGCGTGGCTCCAACAGAAGCCATGCTGAGATTATTGTCGCAGGTGCCACTTTAAATTGAACAATTTGAACAATTTGCAGTTCATTTAATTAACCTTCACAGCAATCAGACGTCATGCAAACAATGTCCTTTTAGCACAGAACTTTTGGACTGAGTATTCTTTTATTTTCTGAACAACCATTATAACCTGTTGTGTACTCATTCCTTCAGGTGGCCCAACTAAACCCATAGAGGTTACAGTTGAGGAGCCTAAATCTCAAACCGTGAGGGTGGGCTCCACTGTCAACTTCATTTGTACTGCAAGGAGCAAGGTAACTCTGCTGTCTGCATATTAATGTGTGTGAGTTTCTCCAACTTTTAATGCAGTGATTGTCAAGCTGCTTACCTTGCATTTCATGTCAGGAACTTATTAGTAAGATTTGCACAGTTGCGACATCTGAAATGCAGAAAAGTCGTGTCAAAACCAGTTGATCATTTCAGAACTCCACTGGTCAATTTTAAAGAATTTAAAATGATTGACTTTGCAACTTTATATGAACCACTAATGGGTTCCATTTTGGTTAAAATGGCATCCCCCGCAGACATAATCAGACTCTGTGTCGGCACCAAGAGGCAGATATAGGATTGTAATTCAAACATTATAAGCAAACCGTAGTGCTGACTTGTCAAATGGGAATCTACAATGAAGACTTGGCGGCTCTGTGAGTGCATCTTTAATCACTGATTTAAACAAAGGCTTTAGGAGGTAGTGAATCTGCAACGTTTACACACAGCCTACTCATCGGATAAGTCACAGTTTTGCATTTTATATGACATAAAGCCTTAGCTGTGAGAGACTCGCCTGTCGTCAAAATGATAAATGACGTATAAAAATCCTGGAAGATGAACACAGGAAAGTTTTTGATAAGTTCAGACTTGCCAATGATGAAGTTTTAAGGTTATTCTTCAAAAGGTGAAAGCCATTTATTACACACAGTGATATATTTCAGGCATTACCTTTATATGTGTTGATTTTAATGATCATGGCTTACAACTAATCAAAATTCACAGTTTTAGTTACACAGAGAATTTTAGTATTTATTAACACCAATAAATATATTCTTCATAAGCACAATGCAATGATACACACAACCATGGGAAAGGCAACTACCTTAAAAGTTGTTCATCAAGTTCCCACCAAGGGTTACTTGCATATACTATTCTGTCTTATATATACTTTTCAGTAGACTGATATTTCTGCAACTAATCCTTCAGTTTTATTGGTGGTGACATAATATAGTGAATCTGGGGTTAAATGTTTTGGATTGAATTATTAAAAAAAAAGAAAACATTTTAATGGTATTCTAATTTACTGAGATGCAGCTGTAGTTTCTCTTACAATTAAAACAAACCTGTAAGCAGCCACTGACCTCTGAGCATGAAAAATGAAAATGTTTAATTTCTTTTTTAAGGAAAAATAAAAATCTGGTATCAACATAACTGGCGAGGGACACTTTTAAGGTTTCCGGCCTTAGAGATGTCTTGGCTTGTCCGTCAGTCTTTTGAGACATCGTCCTCCTTACTGTGATGTCCGTGTCTTCTCTGGTCTCCCCTTCACAGTCACCAGCCTACACACTGGTGTGGACCAGGAAAGGCAACAGGAAGCTTCCCAACCGCGCCACAGACTTCAATGGCATCCTGACGATTCAGAACGTCCAGCCTGAGGATGCGGGCGTCTACGTCTGCACGGGCTCCAACATGTTTGCCATGGATGAAAGTAGTGCCACCCTCTACGTCCCAGGTTTGTGATCCTTCGGTATGGCATTCCACTTCCCATCACCCTGATCCCTGCTTCTGCACCCCTGCTTTGACTCCTATAGTGTCTCTCACTAAATGTAACCCCCCTCTCTTCTGCTTGGAAGGATGCATGCATGGCTGTTTTAGTGTGTTTTGTTATTGTGTGACATCAGTGCTGATCACTGGGTTAACGGCCCATTAAGCTTGCAAGTCTAACTCCTAACGCTGTCAGCATATATGTGCCATGTTTTACTAGCAAACTGCCAGTCCAGCTATGTTCACTGGCATGATATTATTCTAGCTTCCTAACATATATGTCTTATATGACCTGAGTTTCCTGGACTCCATAAAGAATACAGCTTGTGGGTTTAGGCTACGTTTACACAGCAGGTCTTGATGCTCAATTCCGATTTTTTTGCTGAAATCATATTTTTTATTTTTTTTATTTTTGCCGTGTCGTTTATACTGCTAATTAAATGTGACCGCAATGAGACTTCTGTGTGAACGGGTCACAACCCCGACGCGACTGTCATGCGTTGATGTCACACTTTACGGAAGTAACAATGGATGGAGCCGTTTATGGATCGCTTTTAATCCAGAGATGAGAGCCGGCAGCATCGTCACAAGATCATAACAACATGAAGGAAGCCAAAGAAAAGAAAGCACAGCTAATAGCAATGACCTTATGTGGAGCATTGACTGGGATTTCTGTGGAGAAATCTGTTTGGATGGGTAGTCAGAACCAGTGTGGTGAGATTGTGATGTGATTCGCTTTAGTGACACAGACTTCTTTCATAAGTTCACAATCATAATTTTCAGCCATTGTTTATGTCCTTATTTACCACATCCGGTTTCTTCTGGTGCAAATTTATGCTGCATGTCTCACGTCAGTTACATAAATGCCGGATAAAATGCGACGTGACCGTTCTGACTGCAAACGCTTTGAAAATAATCTGGTACCCATCCAAATTAGAACCACATATGCAAGTGGCACATATTGGATTTTTTGGGGGGTAAAAAGATCCACACTGGGCTGTTCAGGCTGCATATAGGTCGCATTTAGGCAAATAAGGCGGATTTGGGTGGCTTTACCTGCTGTATGAACGCAGTCTTGGGGAACAATTAAAATATATAATGTGCTACATTTCTGCAACATTTGTGGTCAAATACAAAATACGCTCAAACAAAAAAGCAAACCTCTGGGAAATGGGATTTGTAAGTAAAGCTTTCTGCCAACTCTGTGCTGGGAGCTACGGCGGGGTTTTTATTTTTCACTTGGGTTGAATTAATCGGTGGTGGTTCGGTTACTTCTTGATCGCTGCTGGATCTTTGCCTTGGTGCTACTGTGCCAGTTGCTGGATTCTTGGGTTTGTTTTTAATCCTGGGCTCCTCTTGCCTGAGCGGGGTGTTCCACGATGGGATGAAATGCAAATGCCACGATGGGATAAGTAACTGTGCACCTGGGACTTCTTCAGTTCACCTGCAATAAGACGGGACTCAGAAGAAACATGTGCGCTTTCCTGTTTTATTCTGTTATTTACAGTATTCCTCTTACACTCAAACGCCTGTTTGTAACTGTCATTTTTACCTAAAAATGAATGTCAATGAACATATTGGTGCTATTAGCCAGGAAGTTGTTATACTGCTGCGATGCAATGCCTTGAAAAATTATTCATAGCCTTTGATTTTTTCACTTTACAGCCACAAAATTCAATGTATATTAAAGGTATTTTATTTAACAGGCCAACCAGTTAATCTCCAGGTAAAGCATTTTGAAAACAATGTATCATTTTCCTTCCACCTCACTGAAAAACACTACATTGTGTTGGTCAGCCACATAAAATTCTAATAAAATGGATTGATATTTGTGGTTTTAATACTAAGTGAATGAATTTTAAAGGTATTCATATTTTTCAAGGCACTTTCACTTACTTAAAGTCAGTTCTGTTTGTACAATGTTTCCTTTCAAAATTCAGTGTTGATAGCTGAAATATTATTTTAGATACGAAAAGTGGATAAAAGTATTTTTATCTGTATTGTTAACATTCAGCTGCAGTTATGTTTTTTTATTTACAATGTGTCAATGTTTAGTTTTAAAGTACTGAAATCATAATCTGATAATCTATCATTTTCTTTGCTTTTAGTTATTTTATGTTAAGAAATTGTCTGTGTACATGCACTCACCTTGTATGCACTGTGTTTACATTAAGTTCATTTATAAGAAAATATTTCACGGGGAATATCACATTACATTCTAAACCACACGTCACATTGTTGAACTAGGCGTTTTTTATGTATTCAATCCCATTGATTTGTATGATGGCAGATATGTTTCTGTTAAAATGACAGAAATGAAATGTACACATCATATTTTAGTGTATTTATCTTAACTGTGAAATCATTTTGTGATAAAGAAGCAATGGATTAAAAATATAACAGACTAAAATGAATTGTGAATTGCCCTGTTTCATCTTAACAGTTTTCTTCAGGAAAACCACAAGCTGTATGTCTTGGTTTAGTTGAGATAAAATGACTTTTTTTATTGTTTACATCTGCTTTTTCCCACTAACCTGCATGACTAATATGGAGATGTTCTTCTTTTGTTGTTGCACATCTTCCACAGCAAGTATATGTGTGTATGTTTTTGCATTTTTATGTCGAGCAAACCAAATTATTATTGGGTTAACAATGTTTTATGCTTAAATATTTTGTCTATAATCATGTCTGCAATACACTATTTCTGATATTTAAATAGTCAGTTAAACATGAGCTTTAAACCCATCAAACTAAGTTCAAAGGCATCACTTTGAACACATATCGACAAGATGAATAGGTACTTTTAAACCACAAACAGGTCTTAATTAGAGTCCAAAGTGGTTGACAATCATGAGTTTTCTCCAGTTTTATCAAATGTTTGAATCAAATGAGACACAGCTATATGCTGTCCAATTTAATCCAAATCAAATAATTTGTTTACACAGAGAGCCAAGCTCATCACATCAGTTCGGGACTAATTTCTACATGAAATTAAAGCAAAGACTGCTCAGATTTAATTCCACAAATACCTCCATCATTTGGCTCCTTGTCCAGCAACTCCAATACAGTTAAACACAAAATGACTGAGCTACGCATACTTTCTATGAAAAATAAATATAGAGACATAGAGCTAATGGCAGCAATAGTTCTGCCAATGACTTTATTAAGGTAAAAAGAGCACAGCTTAACACAGAATCAATGGACCAAGTGTCCTTTCCGTGAAGAAAATCAGAAGAAGAGTTTAAAAAACTGCTCCAAGGTAATGACAGCAATTGGTCCATCAATAATTGTTCAAATGTGACAAGAAGTTTAACACAGAAATGCTGAGCCCGATTTACTTTCTACACAAAAGAGAGGAAATGAACAGTTGGTGACAGCATTAGCTCTATCTATGGCTCCATTAAGGAAAAAAAAGAACTAAAACTAAGCTATAACTATAAAATAACCATGCCACAGAAGCACTGAACCAGGTGAACTTTCTCAGGGAAAGAAAAACAAAGAGAGTAGGAATAGTAATGACTATAATATTTAATTAATGGCTTGAGTTTGTCAAGAGACATGGCTAAGCACTGGAAAACTATGCTAGGACAACTTTCCATGGTAAAAAAAACAACAACAAAAAAAAACACTACACAAAAACAAAAGTAGCAGGAGCTATATATCTATGATTAGCTTAACTTAGAAGCCACACATGGCTGAATGTTGAAGCACTGAGCCAGGTATGCTCAAAAATCCATGAAACCAATGGCAGCAATAATGTCAATGACTTTTTTATAGGAAGAAAACTCAACTGGACACAGAAGTACTGACCCAAGTGTTCATCACATGAATAAAAACATCAGAAACAAAAGAAATGGCAGCAATAATATCAAACAATAAGTGTAAAATGGCTGTTGCTAATAGTTTTAAAACACCTGAATCAAAGCTGTGCCAAAGGTTCATGATTTAAAGCGTGCTTTAATATGGGTGTGGTGTTTTATTGGACCCAACTCAACATAAATCTCAGCAGCCCACGTGTGGAGAAGGATATACAGTAAACTGGAGGTACAGAAACTGCTGTTGATTTGAAGAGCTGATCTGTCAGTTTACTTGTCCCCCTCCTTCCCTCCCTCCGTCTCCAGAGGCCTCACAGACTCAGATGTTTTACACAGCCTATGAAATGTTTGAAGGACACAGAAAGCGTAAGTCTGCGATGTTTCCTCACTGGTCGGACCCAACTCTCCCTCTATTTGTCATGCATGCTCTCATCTTCCACAGCATGGAGACATGTGTGGCCTGCTGATGCCCATGTACAATCAGCTGATCTTGAGGTCCAGAAACCAGATGAAACTGTGCTCAAGTCTGGAGCTCCCATGTTGTACAACATACCAGTCTGTAACTCGTTAAAATGAACTTTAGTGGTTATGTAGAGTCAAACCTAATTGTACATGAGCATTACTAGTCACCATCTGCCTCTTTGGGTTCATTGTGGTCCATCACTGCAGGAAAAAGTGCATGTTCAGTTTTATAGGCATCTCCTCAGGAATGTCAACTCTATTTTCCATCTTTCTGAAAGATCACATTGGGCTGTTTTGGGGGGAACTGTCAAATTTTATGGGCTCTTGGACTTTTTTTTTCCAAATGAAATCACATTTCTTGATCTTTGACTCTTCTCTCTTCGCATCACCTCCTGTCTTTCAAGGAAACATGCTGTCCTCTGGGCTTCAAACATCATACCTGTGCTCAATACATCCCATTGCAATTTCTTTGCATCATTCTTGAATGTGTTTTTTCAGACTGGTCTTCACACTTTCATTCATGGCGAAAGGTACCTTAAATAACTCACCTTAACAAGTATTTTAAATGCTTAAATAAATAATTATGTATCCTGATGGTAAACCATAGTAAAAGCATGAAAAAGTAAATTGCACCAAGCAGAAGAATCCAGGAGAGTGCAACACAGCTGAATATGCTTAGTTTATTTCGTATCAAAGACAAGTCTGTTCATTTTTTTCATAATTAGTCACAAACCTTACCATCAGTTTGACAGATAAATTTTAATTTGTCTTGTTCTTTGACTTCTGATGTAATATGTTCCATTATTCAAACCCTGCTATGTAAACGGCTAGCTTTAGTTTTCTAGCCTGCTATTTTTTATCTTAGAATACATCCATCTTCACATTTATTGGCATTCCTGGTAAAGATTTGTAGAAATACATTTGTTAAATTGTTGCTTTAAGAAGAAACAACGATTCACAATTTACTTTAGGTTTACAAGAGTTTCTAGGAACTTCTAATTGATGTAGACATTCTGTTCCCTTGTGTAATTACTGCAAGTCCCCATTTCTTCTAGCTATGGGGACTTGTATAGCTAGTCCCCATAGCTATGCAAGTCTCATAACACTTATTTCTCATGCAAGTGTTATGAGAGGTGACACTTGTCTATGTCACCTCTCATAAACAAGTGGATTATGGAGAATGTTAAAGCGTCTCCAGAACATCAGAATATTAATTATACTGTAGGATCCAGAATTTTAATGTTACAACATTACATCAGGAACAATGAAAATGTTCCTATTGTCCATGACTTCTTATTATCCCCTACAGAGTTAGAAACTAAAACCTTGCTTTTAACCTGGATTTTGCTTGCCATCTGGGTCAAACAATCAAAGCTTCACAGAGACTCTGACATGTTTTCAGCCTGCTTAGACAGCTCCCTCTGAACTGAAAGAGGTCTTTATTAAGCTCTGCCACCGCCAAATATTGGAGTGGACAGAAGCGAGCCAAGCTCTTGCAGAGAGAAATATGCCAAGAAGCATTGCCAAGCAGTGCCTCACACATCTGTTTTGTCTACAGAAAGATTCTCTCAGACTGCCATCTCTAAGGGTGGGAGTCACAGCTCTGTCTTTCTGAAAGATCACATCCCAAAGCTCAAAATGTCTTCAAATTTAACAGGATTCCCCTGTCCCTACTATTCAACTTTACCGCTACCCTGAAACCAGTCTGTATTATCAGGATTTACTTCCAGTTAACAAGTCTCTGCATTAGAGCTATGTTTCACTGCCTCATATCCTTCTGTAGCTGCGGAGGGGGCCCAACCCATTGCAACCATCACCCCCTCAGTGCTTAACGTCCGACAGGGTCAGCGGGCAGAACTTCACTGCACCGTGACTGGAAACCCAACACCAGCTGTAGAATGGATCGGTAAGACCAGTTTAGGGATCGTTTGGATGTTGATTTAGTTTTTTTTTTCTCTAGGGAAAGACAGCATTTGATTATTAAATCTTTACAGGTGGTCCAGGATACAGGATGAGTCCAAGAGCTGTGATAAGAAACGGCATCCTCACAATCCCAGCTGTGGATCCGGCTGATGAAGGGGAGTACACCTGCAAGGCCCTGAACACTCACGGCGAGCACACAGCACGGGCCTCCCTCCATGTCCAAAGTATGATCAGAGTCTGTCAGTGAGAGGGATTGACTTGTTAATCATTTGTTTTCCTACATAAACAGCACATTATTTAACTTAAGGCTGCTGTCTAACAGGGTGAAGGTACGATGGTTAACAAAGGTTTTCAAACTCTTTAGAATTGTTCATATTTAATTAAAGTATGAACATCCACTCACCCCAGATTCTCATTTGGATTTAGATCAGAACTTTGACTAGACCATTCTAATGGATGGATATGTGTTGATCTAAACCAAGCCATTGCAGGCCTGTACTGGAAGACTATCTCAGCATTCTTGCAGTTGTGCAAATTAAAGTTATTGGCTGGTGGGATATTATTTCCTTGCACTGATCTAGACTTTTTCATGTTATCTCTGACTGCTTATCTAAAGGTATCAGAGCAAATTCATGATTTTTGCAACAACACATGTATTTCAGACTTTAAATTGTTTTTTTTTGTTTGTTTTTTTTTTTATTAAAGATTGTGTAATTTTCCTTCCACGTTACCATAATGTAACTTTGTGTGGTTTTCCAATTTAAATTTCCATTATTGATGCTTTTGTAAGGCACTTTGTGTAAAAATATCCAGATATTTTCTAAAAGAAAAAAAACCCCGTCTTCTGTGATGATTGTTGTGGCTGTCATTTAGGAAACACCCCCAGTGGTATTGGCACTACGCCCCAAGTTCAAGTCAGTCCTCAAAGTGTCGACATCCGTGAAGGGGAACCCTTGAGGTTGTACTGCAGAGCGACAGGTTCGCCCACCCCAAAGCTCACCTGGCTGAAAAATGGAGGACAGCTCCCCCCAGAGGTGAGACATCTGGTGCCGACTGGAGGATAAAATCTGGAACCATAATCAAAGCTTGAATGTTGTCCCAGTGGAGTAAAGTACTTGTAAAATGTAATGTTTCTGCATTTACATTCACCTGTGCTGTATCTCCACTTACACCTCAGGGTGTGTCCAGTGCCGACGGCATTCCGTCCGACTCTTCAGCATGTTGACCACTGACCTTTATTTTCCCCTCCCTCCCTTCTTGTTTGCCCCCCTCCTGCCCTGTTCTGCCATTTGCTCAGGCCATTCCCTCTCACGGTTTCCATCAGTTTAAAAGCAACAGTCTCGATGTGTTACACAGACGTATTGAGGAGCTGCAGGTCTGTCCATCTGTCTGTGTGTCTGTCCCCGTCTCATAGTTCAAATCCATTGTCTCCCACTGACCTCGTCCTCACATCACGTCAACTAAGTGCATGACCAAGCCATGTCCTTGATTCACGCTCTGTAAATTTGTGGTAATGTCCCACAGCTGCTCACGTTCAGTCCATGTGTAGCTGGTGTCAAACGTTTAAACCAACAAGCTGGGTCTGTTGAACGTCCCGCATGCAGTCGCTGTTTCTGTGTAGCGTCTTGTTCATTTAGGTGTTTCATAGTGTCTCGTTTTGTGCTGTCCTCATGAAATCATCCCTGACATTTTGGGCTTCCAGCTCCCAGATGAACTCCATCATTCCACTAAATGAATTAACAGCACTAAGTAAGCAGAATACGTAGTTTAGATGCAGTGCCTCACAAAGGTTTTCATAATATTTTGACACGTGACAGCCACAAACTTCATTGTATTTTTTTTTTGGCATTTAATGCGATAGCCCAAAGTCACATCCCATTCCAGCTTTAGCTGAATGTTTATGATTGATTATCTACTAAAATAGGAATCTGAAACCTTTACAACCTAAAGAGACATTTTGCTCTCAAGCAGCCAAATAAAACTTTGTCACATGACTTTTTGACAAAGAAAACCTTTTAGCTAATTATCTATTTTAAAAAAAATCTTTTGTAATTTTTAGAGAACCAGTGTTTGTTTTTTTGTTTTTTTAGGATTTAAAATAAAGAAACATAAAAGAGGATGGACATTTCTTTAATGTTTTTCTTGAAATAGACACAAAAATTATTTCAGAGGAAACAGAACTAAGAATATGTTACTAGTACTTTTAGTGTCATTCTAAAATTGAAAATCTTTAAAAAAAATCTGCATGTGTTATTATATTTGTAATTAAAAACATTAACTGGTTCCTTTTCATTTTTATCCAAAGTTATTAAGAGCTGTTATGGGATGTCTGAAGACGCCTGCACTAGAAGATAAACTTCTGCCCTGCTCTCAAGTCTTTTTTTCTAGAGACATGAGAATCAGGTTTTGCTACCATGATGCTGCTACAACCTGCAGTGCTAGTTTTGCGCAACTCATAATATTTTGTATAGGCAAACAAAAGTCAGTTCTGCTCTCGTCTGACATTAAAGCAACTTCTTCTTCGTGTTTGGCTTACCTCCTACCTGGCTTGTGGAGAATTGCAAAATTGGACTTAATAACTAGATTGTCTCCTTCCTCACAAATATGAACTACTTTCACATTACATTCCAATGAAATACAATGAAGTTTATAGCTGAAAGGTAACGAAATGTGAAAACGGTCAAGAAGTTCTAATACTTTGTGCAATTTTGAGATTTTGCTCTTTGCGAGGCCGCAGCCCTAATCGGGTTTGTGCTGTTCTGGGTCCAGTGTCGCTCTTCTTTGCTCAACAAGGCCCGTTTAGTTCTGCCTCAGAGAGCGACTGGGTTGTGTCAGCCTTTCCCATGGGGAAGCCGGGCTGGGCGGTGCCGTGCGACCACGCAGAAATTCTGTATGCTCTAGCAAACGGCTTGCTTTGAAAACTCGTCAATGGGTTCAGACGCACATTGAGGCACGACCCGCCTCGAACACTGCTCGGTTTAGCGTCCCACACGGTTGATTTGGCTGCAGCTAAGCAGCTTTGTCCACGGATGCCACGACATCGGCCCCCCTCCCACAGTACAGTAATCCGTCCCCAGACTGCGACCCTGCTGATTCCTTTCCACTCTGATGTGATCAAAGCTTCATAAAAAATTAACTGCAGCCACTGACTTGGAGTGCAGGAGTTCAAAACAGGTGCAGCTGTTCTTTAGCTTAGAAAGTTAATACAGTTAATGGACCTGGTTCAGTTTTTTTGTTATTTGATGCCAAATATTTCCACCAGCTGCTGGGATTTTATTGCCACAACCTGCTCTGTAATGTTAACTAATCTTTGATTCAGAACTGTCCCTCCTAATTCCTTCATTTATTAAAATAAGTATCAATCATAGATATAGATTTTAAAAATGAACAATTAATTGCAGAGATGCACTGATCAGAGTTTTGTGGCAAATTTCAGATTTTCAGCTTTAGCCAATTCTGATTTGTCTCAAAGAACTATAGCTGACATTAAATTCTTTTTTGTTTTTTTGGGTCAAATTTAGGATGTTCTTTTGATCTTTTCCTGGAAATCTGTAACATTGAAACTTCCAACTTGCAACTTCTCTGTGCCGGTAAGGTCTGCACATGAGATGCAGACCTTACCTGAAATGTTAGATTTGCAAAATGCTTCCAGCATTTCCAAAACCACAATGTTCTATGACTTAAAGCTCAGAAGATAGAACAACGGCAACTTTGCTGTATACTTTCAGCCATTTCACTAGCTGCTAACATTACAGTTTTCTAAGACATGTTGTCACACGTCAGAAAATATTTAATATTTTCTCTGACTTGGTATTTAAACACATTACTGAAACTAGAACTAGCTAAGTCTGAGTCTTCTTTTAATACCTTCCACACGGAAGAGTGTTGCAGTTGCTAGAAGTTTACAGTTTCTCAGTTTTTGTACATGCACTGATAAGAAAAGAAAAAAACAGAATTATGAGTTGAAAATCATCTGACTACAGTCACAAGTCAATTTCTCAGTGCATCTCTGTTAAATTTGATTCTGACCATCACAAAGTAACGGCTCTAACCTCACCGATCACTGTGTAAATAATGGCCAGGCTTTATCAAATCCTTTTGTCACTCGGGCCAATGACACTGAAATCACAAGCAATGATCCAACTGTTGCAATAACATCTTTTGTCCTGTCTGAAAAGTCTGCACCGTAGTGCATTTTGTGTCGCTAGTAGTAGCTATGTCACCTTGTTGGCATTGTTATATTTGTTTTGTACCCAGAGACAAGGGAAAGGTAAGTGCTTCACTTTCTGTCAAAACACAAAGACCCTTAAATATTTGTCCTTCAACCTGCAGTGTTTTTTCTTCGCAGGCCCAAACGGACCGCACCGACATTGGCACTCTCTTCATCCCTAACATTAAACTCTCTGACGCTGGCACTTACATGTGCGTTGGTAGCAACAGTGTCGGCTCAAACCGCACTCCAATTCGGGTCACTGTTCTCAGAGGTGAGATGACTTCAGATTCATCATTTTGCCATCCTCTCAGTGGTTGTCATTTTTCAAACATGTTTTTATGTGCCTGTTTCTGTCTGTCAGATTGGTTAATTTTCTTGTTTTTGTCCAAGCAGCAGAGCAATCCTTTTCTGTTGTCACCATCCAACCGTCTATCGCTGATGTCCAAGAGGGTCAGACTCTGGAACTGAACTGCTTTCCTCCTGGAAATCCTCCTCCCAGAGTCACCTGGACGAGAGCCAGCGGACACTTCTCTGCCAACCATCAGGTT
This sequence comes from Poecilia reticulata, assembly GCF_904066995.2. NCBI lineage: Eukaryota > Metazoa > Chordata > Actinopteri > Cyprinodontiformes > Poeciliidae > Poecilia > Poecilia reticulata. The sequence goes on along the minus strand of NC_088836.1, from coordinate 28,358,881 downwards.
TTCACACAAATATCTGCGCTTTAATTTCCCTAAATATGCCTTACATGCACAGTCTTGTTTTCAGCTTGTAGCCCAGCAGACTTTGCTGTTTAGTCAAGTATATCACCATTCATTCTCAAATGTTCTTATTTGTGAGGAACAAAAAATTACAAGTGATTTTGCCAAAAAAAAGTTCTTCATATAATAATCTTATATTTTTTTATTTTAGTGACATGTAGATTCATTGATGTGCTGTGGAGTTTCAATCAGGGCCTTAAATAGACGTCAACTATATCTGAAAATTCACATGTTGTGCAGGACAGTGCAAAAACTATGCACCACACCGAGCCACAGGCATTCAGTAATATTTAAATAAATACAAATACACCAAGTAAAGCAACAATGCACCCCAACAATGCATATATCAAGCAATACATCAATGTATATTTTAACAAAATACACAGGCAACAGCGCACATAATTGAACATCTACAGTAGATGGTGCTTTGAAATATTTAGTTGTTGCCCACTTGGTGCTAAAACGGCTTTGACCTGCAGAGGAGGAGATGTGTAACAAGCACTAATGAGGTCTTGTGGTATGTGGCAGCAAGATCGTAATGGTAATGGCTTAACCCTTTAAGTTGGGTCAGACTTGTTGATCCAGCACCTTCCACATAAGCTTAGTCAGATTGGAGAATTTGGCACTGGTTTGTGGTTTCTTTATTTCCAGTGGTGAAACGCTAATAAACAGAAGTTCACATTGATAGGTATTTTTCGTGAGCCTACATAAAAGAACCACAGACAACGTATATGAATTTTATGGCCGAACTTTTGCAAAAGGAGAAGACCCAGCAAACTGCTCCTCCAAGCCGTTCACAGAGCGTTCTGCCCTCTCTCTGCTAGAGCAGGCATTTTATTTGTGAGAAAAGATAAACAACAAAAACAGATGGCAAGCTCTATCTAACACACAGGTCATCAAGCTCTTTTCCTTGAGAGCGATTTCTTCCAAGAGTGGAAGGAACAGTCAGTTCACAGGAACAGAGATATTCAACACAGCAATCAAAATGTTTTAGCACAGCACGTCACTACTGATTAACATTAGACTGAATAATGAACTAAAGTAATAATAAAAATGATAACACAAAAAATCTCTAACACACATGCTTTCAAAAAAGAACAAGACTATTTATATAAGTTCTTAAGTTGCTTTTTACACTGCATCAGTTTGCAATATTTCTCATTTGCAACATCTCATGCAGGCTAACAGTGGAGTCTTACAACAATGTCAGTAACGGCTATAGCCAATAATAAATTAGCCTTTTCTAAAATGCACAAATACTGTATTTCAATGAATTTCAATTGTTCCAAGGTAAAATTTTACATTTTGTCCGTTTCCCATCTGCAGGTTGTTGGCAATCAGGTTCGTATCCTTTCCGCCACTTCGGAGGACTCGGGAGAGTACATCTGTCGGGTGCAGGGAGCCGGCAGCTCAAGCCCGGTCCATCAGGCCTCTGTCTCCGTCTCTGTCACTTCATCTTCTTCACGTAAGGATGTTTAACACTTGAGGTTTTCCTGCAGGTCATATATTTATTCTCCTGCTTCTCAGGCGGGTAGAGGCTTTCTGATCTTCTCCAAGTGTTTAATGTAACTACACTTAGCTGTACTCGAAGCGAGACAGTTTCAATAAACCCAACAGACCTTTCTATCTGGAATATTACACAAGGCCGAATCAGTGAGCAGCAGGGAAAGTCGATTTAAGGTCAGAGTGTTAGATTGCGGGGAGTTGCTCACACATCCTCACTTCTTTTCCTCTTCTCACTTGTGTGACCTCAGGATTGAATGATTTTCCTTGCTGCTGTCCCATGATCTCATCCTCATTCACTCCCTGAAGGAGCTGCCAGTGGCCACGCTCAACATGGGATTTATTACACGGGGAAAAAAAAAGAAAACGCTGCTTTTATATCAAAGGAGGTTTGTTTAATTAAAAATAATCCAAATTCCAAACTGCTGGTTTCTGCTGCAGGTCTGCAGAGTCCCATCATCGGCGTTGAGCCCCACAGCTCTGCAGTGCGTGTCGGGGAGTCAGCCAGCTTCAGATGCCAGGTGTACAGTGGAGCCCAGCCGGTCAGGCTGGAGTGGAAACTTGCCAACAACCAGCCTCTGCCAGGTAACAACTGAGCCCACGCTGCAGGAAAAGAACAGAGCAGGTCAATGAAAGTACGCTCTCTTTCAATTCAAGGTTTTACTTGTCAGGTCATCGTAAAAAAGATCTGTTCTGTAGCCGATTTTAAAGTTGTTTAAAATGCGTAAAAATACACAACAGATTTCAAACTGCCAGTGTTTATTAAACAATAAAGAAGCCAAGATGAAAAAACTGCGTGTGGAAAACGTCCACCCTCTTTGATTTTTTAAATATTGCAACCAGATGCTGATAATCAAATTCACTTGATTTAATGATCATTAACATGTGTGGCCAGCTCCATAAAAGCAGGAGATGTAGCAGGTTACAGACGTGTGTTAACACAATGCCGCGAAGGGAAGACATTAGCAATGAGAATCAAGAGCTGCTGCCAGTCTTTACTTTTAGTGAACATATCAAACTTAAGACCCAGGGGCCAAATCTAGCCCACACTAAATGTGTATGTGGCCCTCAAAACTTTAGAAGGATACATAAATAGAATGTTAAAGATAACAGCTGAGTGCTTTAAATAACAGTTTTTATCTATATATTACGAAATTACATCAATGTGAAAATATGTTGAACATAATTTATTTCAAGAAGTAGCCATCGAATGCAGACACAGCTGTTTGTTAATATTTTAACAGTTTGTTTAGGGGTTTTTTCAATTTTATACACCAATACGCAGATCAGTAGGTAACTTGGGGTTAAGTGCCCAGAGGAACATTGACATGACAGGAGGAAGCTTAAACTGAACCTACAACAAAATGAGCAAAATGAGACTCTGGATGTGAGGTTGTTTTGTAGTAACCTGGGCACTTTACTGGGCGTTCATCAAACCCACTAGCCATTCCTGAATTTTGAAATATTCTGGAGTCAAATGTGAAGTTATTGCTGTGTTAGGCGAAGAGGAAATTGAGTCGTCAAAGCAAGAAATTGGCTAAGAAGATGAGAATCAAGGTACGGCGATGGCCTAATTAAAGTACAGACCTTAGCCTAACTGAAATCTTCAGAAAGCTGTAGAGCTGTGCAGGAACACATGAACACAACCTCAGTGAACTCAGCCAATGTTGTAAAAGAAGAGTGAGAAAAAATTGGGCGTGGTCTGATGTAATGTTTGGAAAGATGTCTCAGTATTTTGCGACCTCACTCTTGGTGTTAAAATCTTTTATTCGAAATTCTTTTATTAAAAGGACACAATAAATGTTATTCTTTTTAACCAATCTGCTTCGTTTAAGTCTTTTCTTTAGTTTTTTGGCAGAAGAAACTAGTCAGTCTGTCCTCTACAGGCTGACTGTGGCTCAGTGAGTAGAGCTGCAACTGGAAGGTTGTAGGTTTAATTCCATCTTCCTCTTATCACATGTTGTGGTGCCCTTGAGCTAGACACGTACCCCAGATTTTCTACCAATCTGCATATAACGTGTGCATACTCGATTGGGTGAATGTGGCTCCAGTGTGAAGTGTAATAAGAAAGTGCTATCTTAATTCAATCCTTTTACCATTTATGAACACAATCGTCTCTAAATGCCTCCTTTTTGGATTCCTGGTGTGTTTCCAGCCGCTGCCGTCTCCTGTGTGATGTTTGGTTTCCGTCTGTTCTCTGTAGATAACGTCCGAGTTAACTCTGATGGCTCCGTTATCACCATCGTCAACGCTCGCCCAGTAAACCACGGAGCCTACCGCTGTGTGGCGAGCAATCCGTTCGGCATCACTCAAACCATAGTGTCTTTGATTGTTAAAGGTAATATTTCAGTCATGTATTCTTAATGGAAGGGTTCCCTCCAGTGGCCAAATTCTGCATATTTGTACCGTCAGAGTCTCCTGGGGCCACTGTTACCCCTGCTGGGCCCCTTCGGGTCAGGGTGGGCGAGCCCATTAACCTGGAGTGCCAAGCTTCAGGAGAACCCCGCCCCTCAGTGTCATGGCACAGACTGGACAACAACCGGAAGACCACCCTGACCAGTCCTGTACCCATGGACTCCAATGCAGTCATGCAGGTACAGTTACTCAAAACATTTTAAATGACTTTATTCTACAAGTTCATCTGGCAGTTAGAATAAAATCAAAGCTGACCAGTGCATTTTGAATAAGCTTGGTCTTTATAACAGCTTTCCACCAATCAGCAAACTCTCAGACTCTTCTGCTCAGTTTATGTAGTACTAGTTCACAACAGCATATCACCTAAGCACACTTTACAAGATAGACAGATACTCTGAAAGAACACAAAGTATTTTTGTCTAGTTTCTAACTCAAATATCTAAGTTCACTTGGAATAAAAAATAATTAACTTACCAAGTCAACTGCAGTGAAAAAGAAAAGGGAAAACACTGCAATAAATGCAAAACATTTACTGCCCTCTACTGTTGCAGTTTAGTTTCACCACTTTTGTTTTGATGTTGTAGATTCTTGTTGCCCGTCCAGAAGACAGTGGGACGTATGTCTGTGTGGCTCGTAATTCTGAGGGAACCACTGAGACCAGAGTCGAAGTGATCATAGAGGGAGGATCTCAAATGCCCTCAGCGCCGAGGGCCCTGGTTCCTGAGCCGCTCATGGTCGTGGTGGAGGGACAGACCGCCACTCTGCACTGTGATGCCTACGGTGACGGGAACACAAAATGAATAAAGAAGCCCACATTTTTAAATGTGTTTTGTGTGCAATTTCAGCTTTTTAGTAAAATAAACTGATACAATGAACTAAAATAGAGCTGATTCAGGAGATTTTGTTCTTCTTTTTTTTAAGTTTTCTGCATTTATGTTTTGTAGGATTTCCCTCTCCGGTGATTACATGGTCCAAACTGCGCTCCAGTCTGCCTCGGAGGCAGAAGTTGGTGAACAACAGCTTGGTGCTACAATCTGTCGGTCGACAAGACTCTGGAGAATACATCTGCAGCGCCACAAACAACATGGGAACCAGTGAAGTCACCATCATGCTAGAAGTGGAGAGTCAGTGCCTTTTGTGCATCTTTTTTTTTTTTCTTAGAAATATTTTATTGATCTTTCCAAAGTTAAAATATACAGTAAAAGAGAAACAAGTCGGGTAAATTAATTTTAATTGTCTAAAAATGTAATTTTGGGGTATATTGTACTGCAAATGATGCAGTAGTGGATTTTCCTTGATCAATGCCAAACCTAACCTGGGGGTATACAAAGAAAAACATTTCACACCTTAAATTGACTTTGGATTTGTCAATATAGGAGGAGAAGATCCAATAAGGAAATTGTCGTGGACCGAATCAAGCATCATTGCCTACAGTGATTAACTTAGATTTAAAACTCTTTTTAATGTTTCTTTTCTTTTTCTGACTTTGCAGCCCCTCCTTATGTCGCTTCGGTGCCCGATGACGTGGCTGTGCGGGTCGGAGAGGTGATCAGGCTGCAGTGCGTGGCCCATGGTACTCCTCCGCTGACCTACACGTGGACCAAACTGGGCGGCATCCTGCCTTCCAGAGCTCAGGCCAGCGAAGGCGATCTGCAGATCGACCTGGCCACTTCCGAGGACGCTGGGAGCTACAAATGTGTGGCCAGCAACAGAGTTGGCAACAGCGAAGTAGTTGCTAAAGTCACAGTCAGATGTAAGTTGGTGCTCTTTCCAATGCAGGATTGATTTATATCAACAATCTGAATTAAACAGCGGATTCCACTCTTGTCTGTGTCTTTTCCCCTTGCAGCACCGCTGGCGGTGCGCGTTTCCCCCCAGGTTGAGGTGAAAGCTCAGGGCAGTGCTGTGGAGTTCACCTGCTCTGCAGCTGGAGGAGTTCATACCCAGATTGAATGGCTGAAGGAAGGAGGAGCCTTGCCTCCAAACCACGACATAAAGGACGGTGTTCTCAGGTGACTGATTCTCCTTTAAGGCAGGACTTAAATTAAAGGTGGCCATACCAACACCGTGTAGCATGTTTTGTCTTCTCAGTTGATCATACCTCTTTATTCATTTAGAAATACAAAAATATTTCAAATGAACTTTTTTGTTTTTTGTCCTGTTGCAACCACAAATTATTTTATTTGTATTTTATGTGATAAACCAAGAACATAAATGCTATAGGAAGGAAAATCATTCATGGGTTTCCCACATTATTTACAAATAAAAATGTAAGAATAATTGTATGCATCTTAATTTATATGAGTTAATACTTGCTATTCAGCTTCTGTAAATGAATGCTCTGCAGAACACAAACATAATTTGATTCAATCTGTTCCTTATAAGCCCTGGTGGTAACCCTCGGGTTGTTGTCTTGTTGGAGGGTCAACTTTCATTCCAGTTTCAGCTCAATTTGCTTTCAGGTTTTTCATGTTTTTTAGCACCATTGATATTTTATTACTTTGTAATTAAATAATGACAGTTATTTTAGTTTGTGGTTGTAATTGGGCAGAATTGTTTTTTCTTTGCAGGAAAAGCACATAAGGTGTAGTTTTTTAAAAGTGGATATCTGAAATGCAACTTCTCCTTGCAGAATTGAAAAGTTGGAGCAGGGCAATGAAGGTGTTTACATCTGCAGAGCAACCAGTGCATATGGTCAAGCACAGGACACTGCAAGACTAACCATTCAAGGTTTGAAACATCCTGCTGTTTATAAAGTCAATGGACAATGTTTGCCTTCAAGGTTCTGTTTACAGAAATAGCTCAGATAAGGAGACATGATCTGGAAAAGCTCAAAACCTTGAAGACAAAGTTTTCCCATATTTGTAAATATCTGCACAGCTCCATTTGCTTTATTTATTTTGTTCATATTTCTCTTCTTTTCCACAGCTCTGCCTAAGGTGATGATTAATGTACGCACCTCGATGCAGACCGTGATGATTGGGAACGCTGTGGAGTTTGAGTGCCATGCTGTCGGTGATCCAGAGCCCACAGTCAGGTGGAGTAAAGTTGGAGGCCCACTTCCATCACACATCCTGGTGAAGGACGGCATGCTGAGGATCAGTCAGGTGACCGAGGCAGACGCCGGCCATTACCGCTGCACAGCCACCAACGACGTAGGCTCAGTTCAGTCTCAGGTGCTGCTCAACGTCCAGTGTGAGTAATAATAAACAACCTTTTTATCATAGAAACGGCCATGAATATATACATTTAATTATACATTATTCTTACTAATCAGGCTCTTATTTATTCAGGGTATCCACTAACCCTTAAAAAGTCTTGAATTCACTAAATCTAAAATTAAGACCTTAAAATGTCTTAAATTGTTTAAAGAAAATGTAAGTTGGCCTTAAGTACATTAATCACAGGTCTTAAATTTTGTTGTGACTATGTTTTGCGGGTTTTTGTATCAGACAAATGACTGAGCTGCACACAGACATCCTCACTGATGCATTCTGTTTCTCAGAGTGGTTAAGGCTATCGGTAACAAGCTGCTAATACCTGCTAGCTTTCTAACTAACTTTTTATGTATATCATGGGAAAGTATAAATTTATATTCACAAAAACAAAGCAAAGCAGCTAGTTAGCTAAAAGACTACAGAAATTTCACGGTTTTGGTCTCCTGAAAAAAAAGTATTACTTTGTACATTTCTGTTGTGATGTAAGTCTTAGATCTTATTCATAATGGTCTTAAAATGTCTTAAGAAGTCATAAATATGAATTGGTGAAGCCTGCAGAAACCCTGTACAATCAGTACTATAACCATAGTTTAATCGTTGGTCTGTTTTCTCAGCTCTTCCGCAAATTTCTGCTCTGCCAGAAACAAAGGAGGTGACTGTTGGGTCTGACGCAGTCATGCCCTGCTTAGCTTCAGGATATCCAGTCCCTGATATCAAGTGGACAAAGGTAACTAATGCTTCCCACCATTTCTTGTTGCCACAACTTTATTTGAACTGTTTTGGGACTTGGTGGTTTTTATTTTAACTTGTCTTGTTATAACAGGTAAACATTTATTTCTGGCATTTAACCGTTTTCACAGTGTAGAGTGTGCTGTCTCTGACCTTCTATACGGTGTCCAAACTTTGTGTCACGTGGGCCAAAAAATTACTCAATATCATCTCCAAACTAAAATCAGCCAAAATGTTTTTTTTTCTTTCTTTCTTTCTTTTTTTTAGACATGAAACTATTTTAATTAAACTATTGACATTTATTTGCTAAATGAAAAGCAATCAGTAAGTAGATTTTAATTTAAAAGGTCTAGTTTTGTCCTAATTAGTTTAATTTATTCTTGAATTGTGGTTTGGGCGGGCCTCATAAAATCAGCTCAGTGATCTTGGAAGGAAAAACTGGAACTCAAACTGCAAAAACATAAAATCTTACCAAGTATTTTTGGTCTAGTTTCTGGTAAAAATATCTTAGTACACTTGAGTTAAGACAAAACCAACTTACTAGTAACTTTTCAGCAAGAGCTTGTTTTACATTAGTAATTCCTTACTATTGATGAAAAAGTACTTGTTCCACTCAGTTTATTTGACTTAGTTATAACTAGCATGTTTTCATCAATGTGAAGGAATTATTGACTTTAAACAAACTCCTATATCTTGTTGAAAAATTACTTGAAACTGGACCAAAAATGTAACATTAGGCATCTAAGCTATTGTATTTACATCCATGTTTTTCTCTGGAGAGTAAAACATAAATCCTGGCTTGTCCATAGCCAGGATTGAATGGTTGAAAATTGTTTATAGTGGCATGAAAGCCGGAAGAGAAGCTGCGTTAGGTGTGATGGCAACTCAGCATCCTGTTTTGATTCTTGTAAATGATATCTAAAATATTTTAAGAGGTTCCTTCCAGACTAAATCACAGCTGTTTGTTTATCCGTTGGATTGTAGCCCTTCTGCATTTTTTTCCCTCTTACTTTCCTTTTTCAAGTCGGAAGGAGAACTTCCTCCTAAGTGCTTCCAGGAAGCCAACGTGCTGACAGTTCCTCAGGTCACCCACGAGGACTCCGGCACATACATCTGCACCGCCTCGAACGAGCACGGCAAAGTGGCAGCTTTCACCAAACTTGAAGTCCATGGTTAGTGCGAGAAGTGAATAGTGTGTCACAGAGTCACCTTCAACTACAGGACTGTTGGTGTTTCACTGTGATGTATTTTTTCAGAGAGAGTGATGCCGTACTTTGCCCAGGAACCCGTGTCTTACCTCACACTGCCCACCATTAAAAATGCCTACAAGGCTTTCAACATAAAGATCAACTTCAGACCTGATAATGTCGATGGTAAGAGTGCACTTCTCTAAATCTTAGTATTTTAATTATAAAATGTGTTCATTTAGATTTTATTGATGTTTTTTCTCAGTTGCATACTTGGTACATTTGTGTAATATGCTTTGTCTCGTCTGTAATTTCACTGGATGTTGTGTCCCTCCTTTTCCTCCCTCCTGCCTCACCCATGGGGTGAGAAGGTCTCATATTGTATGCTGGTGAGTCTCAGGAAGTCAAGGCTGTTGTTGGCAGCACTATGCTTTCTGCCTGCACTAGACTTTTCCCCCCATCATGCTCAGAGCTGATTTATGGGCTGTGCGAGAGAAATGCAACACGATGCATGAGCAATGTTTTCAGTCATCATTACAAAGCCACGAAGCAAAGGGAAAGAAATTAGGATAGAGCTGCTACATTTACGTCAGAGAAAGAGAGAAAACTGATTTAGAAATGTGTGCACCAACAAAAAGCTAAGATTTTAAAACACACACACAATAAAATAAACAAGTATTAATCATTTATCTTCTGTTTTTGCCATCATCCTTGCAAATGGATTTCTCCTTCAAAAAAAATCATAAGTGCAAAAACACAAGTCATAAGTATTTTTGTTCTAGTTTCTAGTGCAAATTTCTTAGTCCAAATGAAACAAGACAAAACTAACTGCCCAGTAACTTTTCAACAAGATAATATTTCACTTATAATAAAAAGAAAACGTTATAAGTGTAAAACATCTGTCAGTGGAACTGGAACTTTTTTATTGATTTAAAACAAACTACTATATCTTGCTGAAAAGTTACTTACAAGCTAGTTTTGTCTTATTTAGCACTTATGTATTCAAATATTTGCACTACAAACTAGACCAAAAACTCTTGGCAAAATTTGGTGTTTTTGTAGTATTGTTTTGTATTTTTGCACTGAATGAAATACGAGTGTTCCTTTTTTTTAGATGTATCTATCAAAACATTGTTTTACATTTTGCACATCAAAACCTCCCCCACTCCTACATGACAAGAGGGCTCCACAGATCAAGCTGGAGAATCTATTAGTCCAGAAGAAATGACTTCAGGCACAACTCAACATTTGAGTATGTGTGACAAAGTGACATCAAAATAGTGAAAGATTTCAGAAAGAACTGATGTTTTTGCCATCTACTTTCTGCCAACTTGCCTTGAACAGATTTTTTTTCTGTTGCAGCTTTTCTCCCTCCAGTTACAAACACAGTGGATATTCATGCCTTCTCCACGAGAATGTACCGCTCATGTACATTATGCATGTGAATTTCCAGCATGTGATGGAAGAAAAATAGCGAATTTGCATTATGATTCAGCAGGTTGCATTTTGCAGCCCAGTGTTTTGCCAGCAGTTTGTGACATGGCTTTGTTTTGCTTTAAAGCTGTGACTCCCTGGCATGCTGCTTAACCATCCAGCTGTGATGGGCAAAATGAATCCCAAAGAATATCTATCCTAATAAGTCTCTCATATTAAATGTAAAATATTACTTTCCTTGAGCAAGAACAAATTTACAATTGTTTTGGGTGTGAGTTTTTTATTCTCCTCCTAAAACACTTTGATGAGTTATGGACGTATTAGGATGGATGTTATCGTGGGGATCTGTTATGTGTTTTCTTTATTTTTTTTGCTGATTTCATTTGTTTCGCCGGTGGCAGGCATGATCCTCTACAACGGCCAGAGAAGAACAACAGGAGCCGACTTCATCTCTCTGGGACTTGTGAGTGGACGCTTGGAGTTCAGGTCAGGACTCAAAACACTGCATAATGAGGACCGTTGTTGATGATAACAGTAATTCAAGAATTATGTCTGATCCCAGGTTTGATGTGGGCTCTGGCATGGCCACCATACGTGACCCCAACCCCATTAAATTGGGAGAGTTTCACACAGTGGAGGTGATTCGCAACCTTACCCAGGGTTATATCACTGTGGACGGCGGGGAACCCATCAGTGGAAAATCACAGGTAATTCACTATGGTCAGAGATAGAGGTGGGCAACATGGAGTTAAAGTTTTATATTCTGTTCTAGAAACTATTTTTTACTTCTTTTTTTTAAGTAAACATATTGCTATGACTGGTGAAGCAGCAATTGTAGACCCAAAAAAGCAGCTCTTGAAAAACAACCATTTTTAATATGATTCTTTTGGACACCAGTCACATAAAATATAGAGTGATTTGTGCCTCTAAACTGCACACAGTAAATGCACAGAATCATATTTTTAAATTTATTGATGTTATTGCTCATTAAAAAATAGTCCCAGCAATACAAACAGTTTTGGGAGATTTGAGAAAAATATTCACTGGAATTCATCCTGACAATTCTGTACTTTACTTTCAACTCTCCAACTTTTAACTGGACGAAATCAGGTAAAAGTTTTTACTTTTTACTTTGATGAAATCACAAGTCTCATCTCCTTGAGCAAAAATAACCCGACAACCTTTCAAATCGAATAACTTCCTGGGTAAACTTCCCAAGGAGGTGTTGTTGTTGTCCAAGTCAAGGTGTCTAGAAGAATCAACCTCTCACTTTGCTGCCACTGTAGTTTTTACTATAGTTTTTGTAGTACTGCTGTAAGAAAATGCATCAAAAACCACGAAAACAAAAAAATAAAAAAAAACTTGGTATTTAATAAAAATGTGGCAAAAAAGTTGTTTTCATATATATACAGAGAGAGAGAAAATGGTGGTGGTGTTGTGAATGTGATAAGGAGAAGAAAAATATTTGTATTAGTGTCATCCATCATCATTATGCTATTCATTAATAAAACTGAAAACTGCATGTTCTCTGATATTGAGCAGCCCTACCTTTTTACTATTGTAAGACAAATAAATCAAAAATCAAAGGAAACATCAATATTTAAAACAGGTAAATCCTAGAATGATGCCTTGAGGCATACCAGATGTAAAAGTAGTAAAGCTGAACACTGCTAAAACTGAATGCACTCTGCTCATCAGGGAAAGTTCCAGGGCCTTGATCTGAATGAGGAGCTGCATGTGGGTGGTTACCCCAACTACACATCAATCGTAAAAACAGCTGGCATTAAGACTGGTTTTGTGGGTAAGATATTGTTTACTCTCTTTACTCACAGGATGGAGAAGACATTTCCCCCATGTGAATTTTATTTTTGATTTTTTTATGACTTTAACGCAGGCTGTATTCGTCAGCTGGTCATCCAAGGAGAGGAAGTGATCTTTAAAGAACTCGACCGCAGCTCTACCGGCGTCACAAACTGTCCCACCTGCAAAGATTATCCATGCCAGGTCAGCTTGAATCATCTAAATAAACCCTCAACATTCGGTTACTCTGTTACTTTATTTTACTTTATTTTGCAGAATGGAGGAAGGTGTCAGGATTCAGAGGCCAGCTTGTACAGGTGCACCTGCCCCCGAGGATTCACAGGCAGCAACTGCCAGCATCACTCGTCTCTGCACTGCCACTCAGGTGAATGTGAATCACCAATAGAGCCTATTAAAAAGAATATCCATTTGTATACATTTTTAAAAGTTCAAACCTTAAATAAGATGGATTACTTCTGTTTGTAACATTTTGCAACTGTGACTCCCTCAGAGGCCTGCGGACCCGATGCTACTTGCATCAACCGGCCAAACGGCCTGGGCTACGACTGTCGCTGCCATCTGGGCAAGTTTGGAGACAAATGCATGCAAGGTAAAATCAGCTGTAGGCTCCATCTTTCCTAACATAAATCCATCAGTTCCATCCATGAAAAATCTTTTTTTTTAAAACATTTGTAATTGATTCTTACCAGGTGAGCTGGTGACTACACCACTGTTTGATGGGGATGAGTCATACATCGCTTACCCACCCCTGACCATTGTCCATGACGACCTGCATGTTGAGCTGGAGTTCAAACCACTGCAAAGAAATGGCCTGATGTTCTTCTGCGGTGGTAAAAAAACCAAGGTGGAGGACTTTGTGGCCGTTTCGATGGTGGAGGGTCATGTGGAGTTCAGATATGAACTCGGCACAGGTAAACACAACTTAGCACAGTTCTGGTGAAGTTTCATGAGAACATTCAGCACCCTGCAAAAGTATCCATAGCCTTGAACTCACATTTTCTTCTGCTACAATCAGAAGGTAGTGCATAAGTGGACGAAAAAAGATTTCTTAATATTCCTAGAAGAAAAATCTTGAAAAATTATGCCATCCAAACATGCCTTATTATTTGATATCCCTAAATAAAATTGTGGGGATGTTTGAAGCAGGGTTAGGTTATAAAACAAGAACATCTTATAAGGTACTAAAAATGGAAAGACTGTGATACAACTATGATTTGATCAGAATCATATCAAAATTAAGCTTACATTTTAAACTTAGTTTAAATAAATATTAAATATTCATACTTAGGGATGCTTTCCTTGATGGAGAAGCAGATATAACTTTAGGATGGGTGGATTTACTGTAAATCTGTGGCAAACCTAGAAGAAGAAGAAACATTTTTTAACCCTAACCCTAAATCCAATTGAGAATCGGAGGCAAAAGGAATATGGATACATAGGTTCTGTATCACAGTTTAAGAAGAACTTTAGCTATATTTAGGCTTAAGAGTTTTTAATCCGTCTTGACATCCAGGACAGGCAGTCCTTCTCAGTCCTCAGCCGGTCTCCCTGGGCCAGTGGCACAGAGTTGTAGCTGAGCGAAACAAGAAGTCTGGCCACCTGAGGGTGGACCAGGGCCCAGTGCAAAGGAGGATGTCTCCAGGAAAAGCCCAGGGCCTCAATATCCATACCCCAATGTACCTGGGAGGAGTGCCGAGCATGGACATCCTGCCCAAACCTGCAAACGTCACTCAGATGTTTGACGGTTGCATCGGAGAGGTGAGGATTCTCTGTTTGGAAGTAGATGAACGAAGGTTGCTGGTTATTTTTCTGGTTGTGGAACATCAGACTTGTTTACGTCTCGACTGCAGGTTTCCATCAACAACAAGAAGGTGGACTTGTCCTACAGCTTCACAGAAAGCAAATCAATTAGCAAATGTGTGGACAACAGTCCCTGTGACCGCCGGCCCTGCCTGCATGGTGGGGAATGCATGTCCAATGCAGAGTATGAGTACCAGTGCCTCTGCAAAGATGGATTTGAAGGTGAGTCTTTTAAAAATGCAACTTCTTAGATCTGTTTAGGAGTCAGGTTTTTGTTTTTGTCTAGTGGATGATTTTCATAGCAAAGTGTGGGTAAAATAACATTCTTCAAATATGTAATTGCATGTTAGGCAATGAAAGGTTTATTTTCTTACTTAAAAAGCAACAGAATTATTTGGTTATTTGCATCTTTAAAATATTTCCAATATTGTATAAAAAGACTTAAGTAGTTAAATAATAATTAGGAGAAACTGGCAGTTTCTTCATCCGATTAATTGATTAATCACCAGAATAATCGATTATTAAACTAAACTTTAGTTGGAATCCTGTTGTCTTTGTGCAAATATGTTGTTCAAGAGGTATTTCAATTGATCTTTCAATCTCCTATCAAAAACAAAAAATAAACATGCAGTTTGTCTCAACCTTACTGGAAGTGTGTCTTTTGGTCAGGTAGGATTAAGATTGAACTTTTCAGCAGCAAAAAATACACCATTGGCAGCATCACCCTCTATAATAAGCACACTTAAATTAAATTACATTTATTTGCATATGTTTCTTAAGTGAAAGATTATAGAACTAGAATTAAAGGTGGATTTTTCTCTAGCGTCCTTTACACCTTTGGGCAGACTTAAAGACACAGTGAGCTTGACTCAACCTTTGACCCCTGACTCTCTCTTGGTCTGTGGTTCTGCAGGTGAACGTTGTGAGGTGGTGAGATTTGTGTGCCAGAGCGACATCCAGTGCCAAAATGGAGGAACTTGTGTTGAAGGCAAATGTGTCTGCATGTCTGGACACACGGGCCTCAGCTGTGAGGAAAGTAAGTATTCGCAAGATAGAAACCGTTTAATTATTAAATAAACCAAATCCAAGCCGGAGGTATAAAGTGAAATATGTTATTGCATGTTTTTGACGGTTTCCTAAAAACACAACACGTGTCTGTATGCAGCACACATGTCAGCTGATCTGTAAATCTGCATTCAGTGGGTGGAAGTAATAATTATCAAAGCAAAAAAAAAAGCCGAGGCGGAAACATGCAGCCCATATGGCCCACATTTTCTCCAAAAGCTCTCTGGTGACTCCCAGCACCGAAGAGCATGCTGGGAGAGATAACCCTAAATGGCTGCAGGTGTCTTTTTTTCTGCAATCTCATGGCTGTATCCTGCACACAGGCCAGGTCTTCAGCTTCGCCAAGGCCCTGCGGAGCTCAGAAACCAGCGAGGCGAATGGTATAGTATCTCAATGTTGAGTCTGCCTGAAACGATCGAGACTAACAGGGCCCTGGCTTCAGTTCGAGGGCCCCGGCGTCCCAACAAAAACCTCAAACTCAACTGTCTATTTTCTTAACACGCGTGCGCACGGAGAGAGAAAATATGTGTCTGTCTTCAATTCTCAGCTGAAACTCTTATCTGCATTTCAAAGTAGGGAGAGGGGAATTGTGCATTGCAGATAAAAGGGAGCAGACTGCAGACGGGAAGCAGAGTTCTGTTGCCAGTTTCCTACAGGAAAGGGCAGAAACGTGGAATTCCCCTTTTTTTCATGTCTGTAAAATGCCTACTCACAAGTCTCGTTGCTTCGAACTGCCTGCTCAACTCTCGACAAACCAAACACTTGTTCTCTTTGAAGCTCTCAATGTCACGTCATTCAGTCTTCTTCATGTGGAAATGTTTGCAGTCAGACTACTAACAACTTCAAGTGTCTTCTGGAGAAAACACTGATTATTGTCCGGATGATTGAGCTGTACATGCATTTAGATGTTGCGAGGTTTATTCCACAACCATGGCCAAACGTTTTGACACTGACAAACTTTACTGCTTCAGTGAAATCTGAACTTATGTTGGATATCTCTAGAGTAAACTGATGTCTAAATGTCAATATTCAACATTTAATCTGTTACAAAGGTTATTACTGGATAATTCATCAAGTTTTATGATGAATTAAAGTTCTCACTGGGATTACAATCTGATGAGTTTGCACATTGCAGACGTATAATTTTTATGTTTTTATCCCCAAGTCAGTTTTTCCTTGCAACACGTTGTTCCATTGTGTTTATCACCAAATTATTCCTGGATTTTTCTCCATTCTGCATTCATAGCAGTGAGGCAAGCCCAAACATAAATGGCTTTGGGATACTTCAATGTTTGCATGACAGGGATTTATGGAAGTGTTTACCTTTTTGTCCCTGGACGCTACATTTTCATTATGTCTATAATGGTCTAAATTGATCTCATAAAAGAAATTCTTTGCAGTCCAGTCCTGATACTTCTTGCAGAGTCATTATTCTTGATGAACGGTGGCTTCTTTGGTGCTGTGACCTTTGAATCAAAGGTCTCCTTTGCATCAAGACCTGCTGGTGTAAAAGAGCAAAGGCAGCACATCTTCTTTTTTGGCAGAGGAATGATGATTTCCAGCACCAATCCCTCTTAAAACATCAGTTCTGCCTTGTAATCCAATCAAAACTACAAAGTGATGTTTTCTGCTAACTTCTTTTTTCTAGTATTATAGACTCATTTTCAATTCCCACCGCAAAAACTGTAGCTGAAGCTGTAAAGTTAACAATAGTTTCTGTCAGCATCAAACTGTTTGGCCAAGGATGTAATCCTTGTGAGAAGTCAAAGATGATGTAAGCACTTAGAAATGGTGATTATATGCTGATATCTGCATCCTGGAGCTTTGCAATGACATATTTCCATATAACTTTTATAAATAAGGTGAAGTTCAGCACTGTGGTTTTGGATTACAGATACGGGTTGAACATGATCCTTTGCAGCTTTTGAGAAAAGAAATAACTTGTTACCTCATGCAAATGAAAATTTGCTAACTATAACTTGAATTTTCCTACAAATGTAAAATGGAGCATAAAAAATGTATTCTGCTCTGTATCTGTATGAGGTATAACATATTATTTGTTTTCCTAAAAGTTATGCAATCTTGCCTTCAGCAGCATTAACACAAACAATTATCTGTCAAGGGATTTTGGTTTACATTATATGTTTTGTCTATAAATGTATCTAACCAAACCAACCAAAACATGGAGTCCTCTTTCCTTTCACCACTAGAGGGAACCATAACAATGATGTGAATAAACTTCAACCTAAACATTTTTTTTTTCATGTTTCTCTAGATTCCCCCTATCAGTATGCAGCTCATTTCCAAAGTGACGGCTACATTGCCCTCCCTAAATCAATTTTCCCAAGAAGGTAACTTTATTTTAGCACTTTTTATATTTATTTTCCCCCTTTCTGATAGGTAATTATGACTTTGTATATAAATGTGATTTTTTTCCAAATAAGTAATTGTTAATATTATTTAATCTGTTTTAGTGTCCATGATGCTCCAGAGACAATAGAAATGGAAATCAACACCAGCTCCTCTGAGGGCCTGATCTTATGGCAGGGAGTGGTAAGTCCTGCCCCTCCCACACCTGTTGCTGCACCTTAACTCTGACAACTTTCATAGGAATATCAGTTTTTCCCCTTCGTTTCCCCCCTATAACTTTGCCTAAAAACTCCTGCACTGTTAATCATAATGATTACCTCATTTTAATAATGTTACCATCGCAATGATTTTTTTTCATAACATTTGATGCCAGTTTTCTTCGCATCATCACTGACAAAATATTGCATTTTTTATTTATCATCATCATCGTAGTGTAAGCTTAATTTGCTGCTGACGCTGTGACCTTGCTGGGCATGCTGGCTGAGATCAACGGCTGCGTCTTACACCACTAAATACATGCATGTGCTTCAATTAACTCACCCTCCATTTTCCTCAGGAGACGAAAAGCGCACGAAATTTGCGAAAGGTGCATGCTAGTGAAAAGGTATCCACTCGAACACAAGACACTTCATTGTTTTGTTTTGTTTTGTTTTGTTTTAGGATTACATACAGAGGTACTGTGGTTTGTAATGTAGTACCCATTTAACCTTTTCACATTTTGTCATGTTACAACCACAGAATTCAAGGTATTTTACTGTAATTTTATGCAATTGTAGGAGGACACAAGTTTTCAAATTCTTTTTATAAAAACCAATATAAAAGGTGTGGTGTACACCCGCTTCACTCTAATACCCCTAACTAAAGTTTAGTACGAATAATTTGGACAAGTGCAAAAGTAAATTGAGACCATCTTCATCAGAAAGAACACAAATAAAGTTGCATAGAAGTTTAACGAAAGATAAGGCTGTAAAACAATATCCTACACTTGGAACATCTCAGAGATCCCTATTTGACTTCTCATCTGAAAGAATTGAATATTATGGTACAATCACAAACCTTCCAACACATGACAAGCCACCACAAGGCCTGTGGTAACTTTGGAGGAGTTGCAGAGATTCCAAGGAAAAATATTTCATCATAACAACTAGTAGTAAGCCACTCCACGAATTGGGCATTATTGAAACACACCATAAGACCAGTGGTTTGTTATGGCTCCTTTCTTGCAATTTGCCAAAAGCCATGAAGGAAACACAGAGCATGTTCTTTCAAGCATGTGAAAGAAAATGCTCTGGTCAGATTTGACTACACCTGTAGTTTGTAACTTGCATGAAATATTATGAAGGGTGAAAAAATAACTGTACATCACACTGAGCACAGTAAAAAAATGGCTACTAGAACCATCATGCTTTGGATTTTCTTGTCTTTTCCTGGAACTGAAATGCTGGTCAGAGTAATCACCAGGATGGAGGAAGCTACGGTCATAACATGACAAAATGTTGAAAAATATATTGGACTGAAGACTTTTTACTTTGCTGTTAAGGTGAAAATGTACAAAAAATGTATTTTGTTACATTTGGGGAATGTTGCCTCAACGTATAGCATCATACTTGTTAAGTGCAGCCCTTAACGTGGAAAGTTACGATAAGCCACTTTGTCAGGGGTCAGAAGTTCATAGGACTAAATAATTAAACAAATGCCCTTTTATTGACTTCACATGTTTGTTTTCAGGCACCTGGAGAACATAGCAAAGGAAAAGACTTTATCAGCCTTGGCCTACAGAACGGACACCTAGTTTTCAGGTGATTCTACACCATAATCATTTTGTTTGGTTGAACTCTAGATGATGTGGTTAAAATCATTTTAAGTTTGTGCATTTTACAGTAATGATGATTATTTATATTATTTCTAGTTACCAGCTGGGCAGTGGAGAGGCAAGAATAAGATCAACAACCGCCATCAACGACGGAAAGTGGCATAAGATCACAGCAGCCAGGTGTGTATCTTCAGTTTCAGTGGATGTAGAAAGATTAATCTTAAACGCTCCACTCCGACTTTTCATGAAATGCTTCATCTAACAGTTAATGCTTTAATACACCTGTGCTTTTCTTCTTTTTTTTTTGGTCTGAACTCAGTTGTTTCTCTTTTCTTCCAGAGTTGGAAAAAATGGCTTCATACAAATTGATGGAGGAGACAAACAACATGGACAATCTAAAGGCAAAAGCCTCATGGTTAACACCAAAGGCAGCATATACTTGGGTGAGCAAACCTGACGGGATTAATCCAGAGGTTAACCACTGAAGGCTTTTCAGTGCAAAATCCCAATATTTAAAATGATTTGGCCCAATATGTTTTCCTTTGGTTTTGTTTCTGCCTGTATCTTAAAGAATAATACAGAATTAGACTGAAATAGCAAAAATGCTATTGACGGATATGGCAAGGCTACATCTACAATCATCTAGCTCCAGTTCAATTTTGATATTATAAGTTGAATTTTCTATAACACCTTCAGATATTGTATTCAAATCTGTGTCTGGTTCTCTACTATTCCAAAGAAGTGTTTTGTTTTATTTTATTCATATTTGTTTCTTCTTTGGAATAAAGTTATTGAGTAAAAAAAGAGAACGTAAGAAGAGGAAATGGAACTGTATAAACAGTCTTCACCCTCTTCAAAATAAGAGCATGGATATAAACATCTACTTGAAGGATTCTTAACCATTAATAACGGAAAGTTTCAAAGTGCATATGGAACTTTATTCAGTTAAAAGTTTATAAAAAGGCCAAGTAAATTAACACTTTAGAAATCATACAGAAAATTTTACCTCATGAAAGCTAAGTATGCTAAACATTTTCAAAGTTAGCAAAAGCGCTAAGCTAAAGATTAGGTTTGCTATTAGTGGACTAGAGAAAGAGCCCCCCGCCACTGGCTATCACTAATAAAATATTAACTCATTTCTAAGTTTGTTTTCATATTACTTTTTTGCAAATATCCTTAAATGTTAGCATTGAAACTCAAGGTTCATACAGATATTTAAATTTAGTACTATGATTTATTTTAAAGCTTCTTAGATTTTTCTAAATGTGCAAAACTAAATAATGATCATCAAACTTTTTTATGTTCTGAGGAATCTTATTAGATGTTGTCAGCATTTTTTTTATTTTCACCTATGACCTATATAGGACATTTTAAAGAGGTTTTTGAGAATTGCACTTCTCTTCTAGCCAACAGGTCAAATGTGAGGCCAGTTTTAAATCTGCGTTTGTTGCAATCACAGGTGGAGCTCCAGATATGACTGCTATGACAGGAGGAAAGTTTTCATCAGGAGTCAGCGGCTGTGTTCGGAACCTGATGCTGACGAACGCTCGGCCTGGACTGCAGCCCGGCCAGCCGATTGATTTGCAGGCTCACGCTGCCCACGGCATCAACGTTCAGCCCTGCTCTTCATAGACATACATGCACCAGGACACACACTCACACAAACACACACACACACATTGAGAGACTACGGAGCGATTACACATGCAGCAGACTCCCTTGGAGAGACTTAACACTCATAGAGCCTGAAACAAACTTGGTGCTTTGCTGCAACCAAAAAAAAAAAAGAAAGAAAACACAAAATTAAAGAAAACAAACCATGACGCAACTGATGCTTTCTCTGTGTGCAGCAAAACCAAAAAGAGAGGAAAATTTAAAACAATATTAACAAGTCTTCTCTGCCTCAGTGTTGTATTCTGAATGAAGGACTGATAAAGGATGAGTAGTAAGGTTTTCATACTTCCAGCAGTACTTTTAGCCATGAGAAGATTACTAGTAGAGCTCGTTAGCCCTTCTAAGATAGGTCAGGTCCTACGGAGTTGGAGATATTTTGACAGCACTGAATTTTTTTTATTTATATACATTTGAATATATATAATGTTTGTGGGGGATAACATGCAAACTAACATTAAAACTGCTCTTTATCTTTCCTAGAATTTGTTCTGGGTTATTATATTGTGTGTCTGAGGCTTTGTACAGGCCTAACTCTACTGTTACTTGAAAATATGTAGGCCTTGTTTTTTCTTCACTTCTGTAGGGAAATCTTTATCTGCGAGCATGCTTGGCAAACTGTTGGGGAGATGAACACACATGGTCACAGTCACATTCAACTCAGGATGCCAAATACAAACAATAACAATTGTTACAAGTATGAATGTTTATTCGATTTTGTTTTGTGTCACTTTTAAGTAAGTCACGACAATTTTTTATGTCTTCTCTTTCTTTATTTGTTCTTTTTTTATGAACAGAAATGAAACTTGGTGCTAATTTTCACACATGAAGATGCAACGTGTGTCTCTGTTACATGCAGAGATCGGTTTTTTTCTAGTAATTTGGCTGTATTTGTAGTTTTAAAAAAAATTAAGAAGCAGTAGTTTATTTGTTGATATGCATGGAATTTCACATAGCTCTAAAATATGGCATGGTTTGTTGCTTCCACTTGCCTTTTATGATTGAGTAGATCTCAAAAAGAAGTAAAAACTTATAAAAAAAAAAAGTATAATTTTTTTTTTTATGTGTGGTTGTGTTGAATATGTTATTTTATGTGTTTAGATTATCTGCCAGCCAGGTAGATAACAATCTCAGTTGAGGAAGTGAGTTTATTCAAAGAAAATATGTTGCTCAAGTATGTTTTACCTTTTTCTGTTTGCAGCAGGTCACTCCATTTTAAGCCTGGAGTGTGTATGTGTCTGTATCCATATCCTCAGGAGGGTCAACCCAGAACTGCCTGCCTCGGGTTTTTAACCCTAATGTCGGGTTTGGTAGCTTTAAATTCAACATGGAAAGCTATAAACCTCTGATGGCGCCGTGGGTTGTTTACTCAGCAGATGGATTCATCTACAGCAGCTCATATTCATGTTCGGTCAGATGAAACCTCCTGCAGGGTGCTGTGATCTGTAGTGTAGCTCTGATAAGCATGCTCACACGCTTCCTTTCAACCACGTGGCAAACCACAGTCACACAATTATTTGGGGTTCTTGGATTTTTTTTTTCTTACTGGTAGCTGAAAATATTTGTTTTGATAATCCTAAAATGAGCATCTTTTCATTTTATTTATTTCATGCATTTTGTTCTGCTTGCCTCTTTTTCCACCGCTTTTGTTGATTGATTAGCTTTCTAATACCTGGGGTTCTTGCCTATTGTCTCCCATACTCTATTGTCGTTCCCCCACTCAGCAAATTCCTCTCAAATTGCCCACACAAAGTGCTAGACTGGAGCTTCCCTGTCCCAGTGGATAAAAACTGGTCTTATTCTTTGAAACAATAAGTCTTAGACATCTAGTGCATGAATGCATGAGATGGGTGTTACCATGAATGAGCAGGAGCTGGTCCAGCTGTGGTTGTTGCCTGCATTTTGGGTATCTGACCTTAAACTGGATTGTTACATTTAAGATATCAATTAATACAAACCTGTCGAGAAGCAGTCACTGTTTATTGGTTTATAATATTTAATTTTTTTACCTTTATTATGTTGAAAAGTCCACTTTAAGTAGTGACTGAAATTTGTATGTTGGTTCCATGAAAAAGGGTATTTTTTACTTCTGAACAAAATTTGGGAATTAACTTAATGAAAGTACTGGAATATAATTTTGATGTCATTGAGATCTGGCTTTTTCATTACCCATGTTGGAAAGATTCTCCCGTTCACTTTATGTTTCCTAAATAAAAACAAAATTCATGTGCTCTTTGTAATCTTGGGATTTCTTTTTTCACACTACATTGCTGTGTTTTGCGGTATAGTACAGGTTTCTTTAAAAGTTTCTTATTTAATTACTTGAATCAATTTAAGCAAACATCTTCCTTGATCTTTACAAATATAGTTTCCCTCCATTGTTGTGGGGTTTCCTCGGTTGAACTGAACGCAGGTCAACTAAAATCATGATCCTCAAACCTTTTTAATGTTCTGTTCTGAGGAATCTTAGTAGATGCTGTCAGCTTTTTTTTTTATCTTCACCTATAATCCATGTAGGACATTTTAAAGAGATTTTTGAGAATTGCACTTCTCTTGTAGCCAGCAGGTCAAATGTGACCTAAGTAGAAGATAGTTCTGCCCATTCCATCTTGAGTTTTGAGCTATATACAACGCCATTTTAGGGTCATTATAAATAGAAAAAAATATATACATTTCTGCCATAAGACTCAGAAATTTAGAGATTTATCTAAAAAAAAATATATAGAAAAACAAGTTAATTTCTGAGCTCCAAAAGTGAAAAACTTGCTAGAAAAAAAACCTTACATTTTGAGATTAATTTTAGAAGTTTTCTAGAAAACAATTGAAAACTTCAGAGTTTCAAAAATTCTTTAAAAAAAAAAGATCTGCACAAGACAATTATTTTTTTTTTTTTTTTTTTTTTTTTAGAAAGTTCAGTTTCAAGTTCAGACATTTCTAAGTTTTTGTCTCAAAAAATTTCTGAGATTGATCTTAAAATATTTGGCCGAATTTTTTTTCTACCACCATAGCCTTAATATGCCAGTACAGCTAAATGACCAGAAATCATTTCTAAAACATTATAGACGATTTTTGTATTTATCGATCCCGAACACCAAACATTGACAACATGATTCAATTACTTTATAGTCATTGCTTGTGTGTCATAAACATGATCTGTATAACACATAAAGACGGCATTGTAACTTTGTAGGCTAAACATGACTGTTCAGATGACAAAGTAGGATTCTTCTAATGTTGCGTGTGTTTATGGGCTTTCCTGTTTGTAGTCCTGTCTTTGTTTTAGTGATGGTTTGAAATAGTTTCACTGACTCCTTGTCATGTTTATCTATCTTAAAAGCTACAACAATCTTTAAAAAGAATATAAAAATAGTATGTCACTTAGAAAAAATATGAATTCACCCTGAAAGCAAATTGAACAATGCACACTATAACTGTGTTTGTACACTGCAGTTACATAACAAGATTAGAGAGCCTATCGGCACATTGACCTCACTGTACGTTGTAACTGGCTATGTAAAATCTGAGCTCCCTGCTCACCTGAGGCTGCTTTTTCAAAACAAGATCATGAGAAAAATCAAAGACGATATCCAATATTTCAACATATATATGTTTTGGTTTCTGTTGTCCTGCAGTTGAATTTCTGGTCAGAATTTGAAATATTACTGTTTGTCATCCAGTGTAGTATTTTCTAGAAACAATGAACGTTTTCAATAAAGAAAGCAACAAAGTTGAATCCATCCGGTCCCTTAAGTGTCAGTGTTACATCCCTTTACTCGATCTGATCATATTTTTATAATCAGGTTTTGTCATGGTTCATGTTTGTAAAATGAGTAAATAGACACAATTTACAAAAAGTACATTTCCAAAGTCAAATAACAGCACCAAACATGCAAGAGGATGATAATGCAACAAAAACGGAATTAGTTTCAACTGTACGCATTAGATGCATTTATTCAAAGCAGTTTGGTGGGAAAACAAAGCAAAAGAGTCTTAAGGTTCATCTGCTTTTATAAGACTTTACATTAACTTAATTCCATTTTAAAAACTTAGAAAAAATATATTTTTATGAAAGAAGACAAAGATTTCAGTCATAAGTTATATTAATGAGTTTTTTCAGCAATTAATAAACCAAAAATATACAATTCCAAAAAATATTCACTTCTTGAATGTTTTACCCTTTTTACAGATTTTACAAAAAGTCATGATCAATAAAGTTTGGCTTTTTGACAAATTTCTTTACAAAAAACCCTATTATGTCAAACTGGATGCTGATTTTTATAAAATGATGATAATTGATATGATAATGATGATAAATAGCTACCCCCTTCAATTCAGTACTTAGAATAAACTTGGTATTTTAAAATTTATATTTGCAAATCCTGTAATGAAATGTAACATTGTCTAATGAAACATTACAGGAAACTCCTTTCTGACGCCTTCCGTAATATACAGTATAGCTTCACTCCAGCTAAATGATCTCAAGGGTAAAGGCATAAAAATGACAACTTGTGATATTTCTCAGACCACAAACAGAGAGCAGGTTTGGTGATGAGTCAGATTTTTTTAGTTTGATAATACTTGCTATTGGCATGCTGCAGAATCCAGTCAGAGTCCATTACTAGCCCAATGCTGCTTCAATACTTTCATGTAATATTTAGAGACTTTTAGCCTCAAATGTTGTAAAAACATTGAGGCTGAATGAGTGAAAACCAGAGACAGTTTTGTCCTGAAGTTTCCATCATTCATTCTGTTACAGTTCTGTTACATTGAGATAATTTTGGTATTTCAATAATTTGTCTGAACCTTTTTTTTTTTCATTTTATTGAGCCTGTGCTGTTCAAAACACAAATAGCTTCTGTAAGTTTTACAATCAATAGATTGTACTAATCTGATTAATGGTTGTCTTTCATACATGATCCAAGTTAAGCATAGTAACCTTCATAGGCGTTTTAATTACTTTTAATTAGCTTTTTCATTTCTGGCTTTGGTAAACTTGCTGATTAAACTGTAGGACTTGGGTTAAATACTTTGTGTTTCACTTTACAATATTCCCACAACAGTTTGCAGGAATTCTGATGCATTCATTCCTCTTTGGAGAACTGGTGTAAGTATTCATGTTCACAGGCTGCCGCACTCACACACACATTTTCAGCTCTATCCGCAATTTATTCCAATTTATTAAGTTGTGTTTTTCAGGTTTAGCTCAGACGTTGTGAATTAATCAAAATCTTACAAAATCTTTATACTGTAATATCATCTGCGCTTCCGAAATAGAAGAAGTAATGAGAGAAGAAAAATCCAGCATAATGTTGGTGGTCATTAATCTGATTTAATGTCAGACTGTAGAAACTTTTGTTTTTCTTTTTACACAGCCTGGGTCTATCTGTCTGATTGAATATCCATTTTTTGTAACTCACAGTAACTTCACAGGCTGTGGGGAAAAAAAACAAGTGAGGAGGGGGTGGGGGGGGTCTACGTCTACGTCATTTCCGCTTGGAATATTCCAGCGGATTTGTCACTGCTGCTACTTTAAAAGGACGCGCTTAAATAGCGGCCACCAAGCACATAGACAGGTGTCCTGCTCTGTGCATTCATTTGTTTATTCAAACATACTGACACAGAAAACGGAATAATATTAGACGGAAGGTATTTTGCATTTCCAAAAGAGGAGAAGGAGAAATAAATAAAATAGCCTACAATAAATTTTGGCATGTAGTGCGCGCGCATTTTTCACGCCTCCATCATTTGATTAAAGTAAACTAGGAAAACCGTGGAGCTCCTTTCAGGTAAGATGAAACAAACTTTTTTTCTGAACAAGCTAGAACTGTTTTCTCACTTTTGATATGAGGGAATCCTTATACAGCGCACTTTGTTAGGATTCGTTATGGCGCATTTGTGCGTCTTAATGATGGTGTTTGGATGGATTTTTATTAAGCTGCTGAGGGAGATCTGGCGCTGAAGAGAGCGCGGTGCGCATTACAACCTCCAGCAAAGAGGACGTTTTTATTTTATTTTCTGGATTTAAAAAAATTATTATTGTTTTTTTTTTTCTTTCAGAAAATAGAGTATTGTGCACCTGGGATGATGTGATGTTTTTTCAAGTACAAGCAATTACGACTTGTTACATGACATATCTCCAAAAATATAGCTATTTATACAAACACATTATTGAGTTTCAGACAATTTTGTTGTTTAAATATTGTTTAAATTTAATAAGCAGAAATCTTTACGTCTGCACAACAATAACTGGAGGATTGTTTCTCTTTCAGCTGCCTAGTTGTGAACCATGATCCTCCTGACTCCTTCCTCTGGTATGTACTCTGCACAGTAAAATACTCCCACTTGTGGTTCATCCTCTGATATAGTGATACATAGAGGTTTAAAGTTTTTTTTTTACAGGAGAGAATAACATTGTAAAAATAAATGAATAATGATAATACATAAATAAAAAAAAAGTCAATTGTACAAAAAACTACTGTAGTTTTCACTTCTAATATTGTTAGATGTCACAAGAATCTGCTAAATAACCAGATTCTTTAGCAGTGACCCTTCATGGCTTTACCCGGTTTGCACAGGTTGGCAGTAACTTTATCCTGGATATAAGTAAAGTCAGCAGCCCATCATCATGTGATGTAACAACATCTTTGTATTAAATCTATTTTCTATTGGTCTTAATTCATATTCTACTCATCTAAGAAGCTGAATTTGAAAAGCTTACTTAAAAGCATCAATTATAAGAATTTATAGAAAAAATAATTGACTTGCTTGCAATCGATCTTTAAAAAATTATTTATAATATATGACTTTCAGTTCTTCAGTTGAACTATTGGAATAAAGAAACTCTTTTATTGAGATACACCTGCATAATGCATGTGATAAATATGGTCCTAAATGCATTTATTGCCCCTTCCATGCATGATTATTACAGTTGTGTACCTAATCTGTTAATATGCATGCAAGAGAAGAAAATGTCACCTTTGCATTCATTTATATGCAGAGAACAGTTGGATAACAACACGTACAAACTGTAAAGTTTAATGTTTTTATAACTAAGTCTGTTAGCTATTTGTTACTCTTAGATGTGGCAATAGTGCAGTTTAATAAAGAAAAGGTTTAGTTAGCTCAGTAAGTTCATTTCTGTTTATTCTGGTTGTGCACTCTGAGTTAAGAGTTTTCCTTGTTTTTCCATGCACTCTCTTTAGCTGTTACCTGGTAACATGGCAGGGTATTACATAACAAGGGCCTTTCCCATCATGCTTTGCACTAATTAGGCAGGAATCCAGAAATAGAGACCTGCTTTAAATTGCCACTGTTTGGTTCTGGATTTGTCTTTTTCTTTTAATATCCAGCCAAGTGATCACAATAACCCCCACATATCTTTATACACTTGTGTCGGCACTCACTATGTTTAAAGTTAAAATATATGAACTGTTCTGCAACACCTTCTGTTCTGTGTTTTCCTATAAACATAGTTATTTAACATGCCAGGTGGTAGCTTTAGGATAAAGTCCAACATAGTGAAAAAAAGCATGCTGTCAAGTGAAAGTTGTTGTTGGCTGTGTGCTTTGTCTCATACACTGTTTTCTTTCAGATGCACTCGCCTGGCTTTGGAATCAAAGGAAGTTCAGGGAGAAAATCTCGTGAAGGGTTGCTACTGCAACAATAAAAAAATATTTAAAAAATTGCAGGTTAATATCTGTGCATACTCTCTTGGATCAGCATCATGACTTGAGAGAATATAGTTAGCTTTGAAGCGAGGAGACTGAGAGAACAGAGTATTTACTTTTACTTGATTCACGTAAAAAAAAAGGAAAAAAAAGTATAGACATAATATTTACGAGGGTCAATTTTTGGCTGGAATCTGGCAGTCTCAGCAAATTTGTATCTTACTATCAATAATTGTAAATGGTAATTAGTAAATGTATATTCTGCAAATTATAATCATATTGTAAGACAGACTATAATCATTGCCCATTAACTAAAGGTAAAACTCTGTGGAAAAAAGTTTTCAATTCCTCCTGCTTTCATACCTTTTGTATGCTATCACATGCTAACAGTCCCAATGATATCAGGGAAAATGTACTCAAAGAGCATTTTTTAAAATTAAACTTTATCTTTATAGTTATTGTGCTTGTAGCTTATGGTGTGTCTATTTATTTCAATATATGTATATATAATTACAGTTCATTAGGTAAAGATTTATTTGACAATTTATCAAGTAAGAGAGAGGATACACAGAGAAATGTTGTCTAAATACAGTAACTTGGAGACATAAAAGTAATGACGTAAAATACATGGATTAGTCATTTAATTTCTAAGTCAGTTGAAGTTAACTGACTTTTTGCTGTTAAAGAGTGTAAAGAAGAAGGAAAAGTCACTCCAAAACAACACATCTTCTTATCCATGAAACTTTATGCTCACAAATAACACCTGCAAGCTGTTCAGCTCAGTTAAGCATCACCCAGCCTCGGGTTGTTCAATCCCTCAAACCTAAAACCTTCATAATCTTGTGGAAAATGTTTTTAAAAGATAGTCGGTTTTTAAGACTGACAAGAAGGTTGTCCACCTCATTTTAACGTTGTTCACTCACCTGTGTTGAGGACTTTTGGAGAAAGTCATAATGCTCCCTCAATCTATTTCTGTATTCCTAATAAGCAGCCGAAGGGCCATTTGAAATATTCTAGTTAAAAAGCTTTTTCTCTTTACAATATACACGTTTACATTCGATGCCATCATTTATATCTCATAGCACCTTTCCTATTTTAGAGAGGCCTGGCTCCAAA
Source organism: Poecilia reticulata (assembly GCF_904066995.2). Classification (NCBI taxonomy): domain Eukaryota; kingdom Metazoa; phylum Chordata; class Actinopteri; order Cyprinodontiformes; family Poeciliidae; genus Poecilia; species Poecilia reticulata. The sequence continues at coordinate 28,329,015 of NC_088836.1, read as the reverse complement.
GACCTATTTTGTGTGAAAATTACATATAAAAATTTGCTATTGCTTTGAGAACAAATAAACTATGAACTGTCATATTATATTTGTGTAACATTTTTTTGAGTTCCTGCACTAATATGTGATTCAATTTGCTTTTGACTAAAGAAAAAAGGTAACAAACTATAATGCTCAGTTCAACAATCTCTAGAGTAACATATGAAAATCAGTTCAAGCTTTAACTTCAATCAAAATGCAAAAAATTTCTCAAATAGATGAGAAATGTTTTGGCTTTAAAATTGCTGTCTGAGAAAGTCACACTAATCAATTGTTAGAAACAGTTTAAAAGGAAATTCCACCTAATAATAAAAATTTTTCCAGTAAGTGGCCCAAAATCTAGGAGTCCAGCTTCATACTACAGGAAAAAGTGACACAAATTAATATTAGCTTCACCGCATTCTGTGTTTATTGCCAGTGTAGCTTAAATCCAAACATAAAACACAACTGGATGCTAGATTTTCAGCTCAAAGATAGAATAACTCAGGACGAGTTGAATCCTTTTTCCACAGTCCTGTGTTTACCTACTGTCACTCCCTCCATTAAAGCCCAAGTCCAAGTGCTATTAATTGATCTAAACAATCAGCTGTTTGAGCGCTGCTGCCACCATCTTTTGCTAGGTCAGTGTTAACAGGCTAATCGATCTCATGTTGTGTATGTGTCAGTTTAGTAGGTCCGGCTCTCTGTGAAGGTAGCCAGATGTGTGTGCACAGTAACCCTCCACATGTTGTTAGCTTGTCCCCCACACCAGCATCTGATCCCCAATATCATCATTTGCAAATGCTGACCAGTAACATGTACTTATACTTCAGCACATGTTCTTGCATGTCATTGTATTTTAAAAAATCTTTTGACACATGCTGAGATTTTCCGAGTAATTAAACACAGATTGGTGTTGGATGTGCAAATTTAACTGCGTGATTTGATAGTAACACATGTTTTTGATCTGAAAACGGATGAATGTATCGTAAGGTTGATGTCCGTCCAATAAACAAACAGCTTGGTAAGTCATACTTCTTTTACATCAGACGGGGGCATCAGTTTGGGAGTAATGTTTTCTTTCCCTATTAACTGGTGTGTAACATTCTTATCAGTAATGGGTGATATACTGAAGTATTTACAGCACCTAACCCCCTCTACGGTTTGATTCAGACTCAGATCAAATCAGTAAGCTATTCCCATTGAGAAGGTCGGCTGGTGTGCTCATCCGATCAAGGTGGGGGTTGTTGATCCAACAAGGACCGCTACTAACTGCTGCTGTTGTTTGCTCTCAGATTTCTTCCAGTACGCCAACAAGCTCCTCCTGAGCGATCATGCTACAGTGCTCCAAATCAAGGAGTTTGCACGGAAAAATGCTGCTAATGCTCTATCTATGGCCAACATGGTCATGGGCATGGCCTCCATCCTCAGCAGCCTGAACGGGTGAGCAAACACACCACTAATGGAGTTTATGATCCGAGAGAGAAGTCATGCACAGGAAAAGAGCAAAATCTATAGAAAACGAATATGTGCACGCAGAACAGTCAAAAGTGTGCTCAGAATGACAAAAACAAAACACAGTGGGGAAACTGAACATATTTAAATAAAGCATTTTGAAAAATGTATCCTACCATTTGAACCTTTTGTCTCACTGGCTCTGTTTCCATTACAAATGTGCGAAAACCTTTGTCAGTATTGTGCTGATGTCATAAATTACAATTTCACAATTGCGGTGTTTCCATTAAATAAGAAACTAACTTAAAATCATATCTGAATACATTTGTTCATGCAATTAATCATTAAGAAACAAGCCACACCATGAACCTCCAAATACTTCCTGTTGTCTTCTTCTTCATGGTTTGTGCCCATTGCAATGTCTGGTTGTTGATCAAGTGACTCGTGATATGAATTAAGTTCTTCCATTGCAGTTTTGGAAAATAAACCAATTTCATTATGGCCAAAAAAGCAAATCAAAACACAGAATCCTAGCTGGAAATGAAAGTTACTGCCACAGCATAATGCTATCACCAATGTGTTTTTACATTGCTGATAGCATCAGTGTTAGTTTTCCACCTGACATGACTTTTTGCATGTAAACTAAAAAGTAAAATCCTTGCACCTTTTTCCACATTTGCTCTGCAGCAAAATGAGAAAAAACCTTAAGACCTCTGAGTACTTTGCAAGTAAATTGTCTTCACTACATTCATCAGCAACATTTTGCCTAAATTAACAGAATTAGCTTTTGAGACTTGGCATACATTTCACCTTTAGAAAAAAGGCTTTCTGTCAGCAAGTAGAAGAACTTTACTCTCACTTGTTTTGTTCAGGCACCATCATGCAGCGTGTTGGCTGGTTCTGATTGGGTACCTGCTAGATTTGGCAGATGGAGCGGTTGCCAGGCGACTCAATGCCTGCTCGGCACTGGGTAAGTGGAAGCTTGTGGTCAATAAACTTTTACCAAAGATTAACTTCAGTAGGGCTGTTGGCAGTGTCTGCTGCACAGGCTTTTGTCTGCACTTTTCTAATTTGGCCTCACAAAGGGATTCTGTGAAAGGAAACTCTGCTTGTGAAAACCTCTGGTTAGTCTTACAGAGCTTCCAAGAGGAGAATATTTTATATAATGTCATTTGAACTCTTTTTTAGACCCTTTCTACTCTTTTGGATAAATAAGCTTTAAGTGTTTGAAATAGATGCAAATCCACATTTATAATTCAAAAATTTTAATACTTTGAATAAACTTTGTAGATGCTAAGTTGAAATATAAATAACACCTGCACCTGAACTGTGTCAATATTATCCCCAAAGCTTAAAATAGCTCGCAGGTGCATCATTGTTAGCCGCTTTGTGTTTCAACAAGCCGTTTTCTGCATGACTTTGCAGGTTGCACATTGTTGTTTTTGTCAAGTGAACAATAATTTTCCGATTAAGCAGCCTAAGTCTGTGGCATCCAGTTCCAATTGTCTGTTTTATCCTGTTGCTTTGGCTTCTCTGCATTTCTGAAATTGCTAAAATTGTTGACCCCTGGCTGCGGAATTCCAACCCGTTCATTCGAGGGCTGCAGGCTGAATCACCTCATCGTCATCCGCTGAAAACATGCTATGAGCTCCTGAGGGATAAAGAGACAAGCGAGCGGAGAATGTTGTTTATTGAACAGCTGTTTGTTGGGCTGACACTGATGTTTCCAGTTTGAGATTTTTGCATGCAGCACATTACTATCACGTGGCAGGAATGCTGTCCATCTCCACCGCAAAGAGCTGAAAATGTAGTTGAAGTGCCTTGCAAAAATATTTTTACCCCTTGAAACACTGTTTCAACCACAAACTTCAGCGTATTTTATAGAAATTTTATGTGAGAAATTAATGACGAGATGAGGAATTTTAGTTTTATAGGGAATTAAATATACTTGTCTGAAAGTGTGTTTCACTTTGATTGACGTGACATAAGCAAATAATGTAAAAAAAATAATAATTGTATGGAATCAATTGATGCATGTCCGAAAGGTATGGGGCGCCTAGTGTCAAAATTTGAATCCAAAAGATTTAGCAGAGAGTTTATTGATATTTAACTAACTTTTCTCACTTTTATTACATTTAAAATGGAAATATCTAAAATCTGTTATATATTACCATTTTATAAAAATTTGAAAAATCAAAATGGTAAATCTAAACCTATTAAATCTAAATCTAAATATTCAGTCTAAATCTAAATGTTGAATTACTTTTATGGACAGAATTTCTAGGCGCAGCCGAGGTGTTGAGGGGATCCATTTTGGTGGCCTTAGGATCGCATCTCTGCTTTTTGCGGATGATGTGGTCCTGTTGGCTTCATCAGATCGTGATCTGCAGCTCACTGGAGCGGTTCGCAGCCGAGTGTGAAGCGCCCGGGATGAGGCTCAATGCGTCCAAATCCGTGGCCATGGTCTTGAGCCGGAAAAGGGTAGAGTGCCTTCTCCGGGTCAGGGGGGTCGTCCTGCCTCAAGTGGAAGAGTTTAAGTTTCTGGGGATCTTGTTCACGAATGAGGGAAGAAGGGAACGGGAGATCGACAGGCGGATTGGGGCAGCATCTGCCGTGAAGCAGGCGCTTTACCGGTCCGTCGTGGTGAAGAGAGAGCTGAGCCAAAAAGCGAAGCTCTCGATTTACCGGTCGATCTACGTTCCCACCCTCATTTATGGTCATGAGCTTTGGGTCATGACCGAAAGAACGAGATCACGGATACAAGCGGCCGAAATGGGCTTCCTCCGCAAGGTGGGCTCTCCCTTAGAGATAGGGTGAGAAGCTCGGTCATCCGGGAGGGACTCAGAGTAGAGCCGCTGCTCCTCCATGTCGAGAGGAGCCAGTTGAGGTGGCTCGGGCATCTGGTCAGGATGCCTCGGGCAAGACCCAGAACATGCTGGAGGGACTATGTCTCTCGGCTGGCCTGGGAACGCCTTGGGATTCCCCCGGAGGAGCTGGAAGTAGTGGCTGGGGAGAGGGAAGTCTGGGCCTCCCTTCTGAAGCTGCTGCGGTAGAAAATGGATGGATGGATGGATGGATGGATGGATGGATGGATGGATGGATGGATGGATGGATGGATGGATGGATGGATGGATGGATGGATGGATGGATGGATGGATGGATGGATGGATGGATGGATGGATGGATGGATGGATGGATGGATGGATGGATAAAAATTAATCTTAAACATATGTTAAATCTAAATTTAAGTCTAAATGTGAAATCCATAACTCAAATCTAAATCAACAAAGCAATTGAGAAAAACTGTAAGTGAAGTTGAGGTGTCAGCAGTTCTGGTGTTTGGTTTTTCATGTCTAGGTGCAAAGCTGGATGATTTTGCTGACTTCACCACCTTTGGGATCGCCACATCTCTGCTGCTGAGGACTTCCGACTTGCTGGACAACGTCCTGTGCATGTGCTATGTGCTGTCTGTGTTTGTCCGTCTCTGTTTCTTCTCAAGCGGTGAGTTACGATTATCAAATGTTTACACTAAAGTCTGATCAAGTTCAGGGTTCTTAATCAAACCACACTTTGGTTTTGCGTCAGGTATTCCATTTGTGTATCGCGGTCTCCCCTGCATCTACTCATCAGCCATCTTAGCCAGTGCCTCGTTGCTGTTGGGAGGAAACCTGAGCGTGCTGCGGGTCATCACAGTGGCCATGATCCTATTTATGATCAGTCAGAACTTCTATCCCCATGACAAAGTCCTGGAGTCCCAGACTTGGAAGAAAGTAGTGTACGCTGGAGGTAAAGTCATTTAATAATCATAATGACTTCAAAAGAGTCAAAAAAAAAATGTTTGCTGACTTGTGGAAATTTGACCATATTAGTTCATGGCATATTTTGGACTTGACAATGTGGCTCACTGCCCAGGGAGTGCAACAAACATCCAAATAAACAATATAGCAAGTTATTAGTGTTCTCTTTAACTGGCTAATTATGGTGAAGCTGTCTGTCTATCTAGCTACCTACCTAGTTATCTATCTAAATTACTAATGTTAAATTATTAAAGGGCTATTTTGTTATTTAATCTGTTTGAGACAGACAGAAAGTTAAATGAATAGATAGAATTTCTGACATTCAGTTTCTCATTTTCCTTTATCTTCTCTGTTTCAGGAGTTGCCATGGTGTTCTGTTCTCCCTTTCCCCCTGCGTGTGTGTACTACCTGCTCTGGTCCATCTCATACATTTTGTTTCCTACTTCACTTTGGAGCTGCAAACTGTAAAGTAAAAAACGGGTTTACAGACTGCTGTTGCTGCTGCTCCCTGTTGCCGTCGGAGCGTCGAAGCTGGAAAAAACACTCGTTAATTCATGGCAAACAGTCTTTCTACTTCACCTTTTATTTTAATGTGACATCTGACTGAGAGGACTTAGAAAAAAATGAGCGAGGATGGGTTGTTTTTCAGTGTTACTGGTGAAAATGAACATGTGTTCTGTCTTGGTTGCATTAACACCAATCAACCAATATGTGGCAGGCTCTGAAAACAGAATATTCATCAGGTTTGCCTCCATGTCTTATCTTCTTTCATCAGTATAATTTATCATCAGTATTGAGAACATGTAGCAGCAGAGGAACATCACATTCTTCTAAGGATGATAGAAAAAGAAAATGTTCTAGAGGAAAAAATAACACATTTTCTTTCCTTTATGTTAACTAGTTTTATGTGTTTTTACATCACAGATAGTTCAAAAGGTTTCTCTGCAGGAGAGAACCTGCAGCAACAGATCTCTGCTGCATTTATTTATACATACGTGATTGGGAATTTTTTTGCAAGTCTGACTTCTTGTTCCATTATAAAGGGATCATAAATGTATGCTAGTTCAAAAGAACTGATTTAACATAATGGCTCTCTTATTCATAATATTTGATTCGCTGTTTGAACATGTCCATTTGTTGTCATAACTCCGGCATTTGCACATTGCAAACATTTCTTTACCTACAAACTTTCTACTTTTTCTTATGTCTATGAAATGCTGTGTTAGCTTCCTGCTATTTCTTCCGTATCTGCCTCTGTTTTAGGAGGCATCATAACAACACTGCATCATTCATATGTGTTTCTTTGACAAATCGCTGATTTCACTTTGAGAGCTTTTGGTCAATTTTCAATTGTATTAATTCCACTTGGTGTGGATTTACCTCTTTGAATTACATTAGTCGGTACTTTAAACACTATTTCTGCTGCCATCTAGCGGACATGGCACAATATGTCACCTTTGAAACAGTCTGCTTTAAGAGGTGGACAGATTTATTTTTTCTTCTTTGTAGAGCATTTCTTTGTAGCAGGGATCCTGTTTTTGTCACTACTTGTTTAATTTCAAAGTGTGTTTTTTGCCTTTGCACTGTGAGAAGGAAATTGAGAGAATATAGTGTTAGGTGCTGCTTTGTCTTAAATCCTAAAATTTAAGCAAAGCGTAACCGGGTGAAATGTGTCTGTTCTGAGCCCTGAAAGATCTATTTTTCTTTTAGCTTTCTAATTCAAATTACTTAGCTCATCTTTAAACCATAAATTGTAGTTTTTTCAGTTTCAGATTTAGAGTAACTTACAAACTACTGGTTCTAATATGGAGAATCCTGGCTTTTTGATTATTGATTTAAAATATTAATTTCAACTTACTTATAACCAGCGCTTTGAAGAAAGTCTCCAAGAATGACATACAGACTTACTGCAGTACAATCAGTTGTGCTTTCGGTTTTCCAGTGTGGGTGTTTTTGGTTTTCAGAAAGTAAAGGCACTCTAATGTAGAACATAGCGAAAGGAAAAACTGTATATTTTGAGAGAGAAAGAAAAATATTGAGATCTTTTTGTGGAATAGGATATGTGCATTTGAGCCTGTATAATTTGAAAATAAAAAATGAGAATGAAATGACTTTGTGTGTAGTCATTATCATTTTGATGAATAACAACTTGAGCTTGACTATGAAATTAGACTTTTTTAATTGCTTGTAGATGAATTCAAAAGCTCCCTGCTGGGATATGTCTCACTGTGTTAATCCTATTAAGTAAATTTAATTCAATGTCTTTTAATTTTTTCACAGAGCAGCGCTGGTTCTCTTGTACCTTTGTTGATTGTACATATATTTAAAACCAAACCGTTTCGATAGATAATGACACACTAGATTAACATTTGTTAATAAAATACTTCAAAAACAAACCTATGTATGAAAAAATTTGAATTTTCAACATAATTTCTCCAAAGCACTCTAAAATTAACTTCTGAGAAAGCTGTAAAAATACATTCTTTGAAGTCAAATATTATATTTAAGGTTTTGCATTTTCACAGTAAGAAGTCTTTAAAATGACTGCCTTTAGGTAAACAGTGAGCTGAGCTAAGGAAAAGGACATTATGAGTTTGTGTGATTTGCTTTCTCAGCCATCCTTCTGCCCTTCCGCGGCTTTCCTGTCGATACTGAACTGCATCAAAATCCCGTCTGCAACCTGCCATTTGACACCCACCTCTGCTGCCTTCTCCATCAATACTGAATCCATTCTGCATCTTGAAAATGCCAGAACCACTCTAGACACTCAAACTCAGAGGTCTGGGCCAATTAATTCAGTTTCAAACTAGTTCTCATTTATTTGCTTAGTTTTCCTGGCAGAATCGTCGAAGCATACTGGTCTGTGCTATGTTGTTAGGTATTCCTGAGGGCAAAACCAATTACAAATAAACATATCAACCATTGGAGTTCATTACGATGCAGCTTTCTCTTCACAAGGAGAAAACAAGAAATGAATTCTCAGTCATTTGCTGTGTGCTGTGAACTTAAAAAAAAACTAGTTCACAAAAAGCTTCATAAGGTTTTGCCTTTCTACATTCAGAAATCCACTCATGGTTTGTGACATCTTCCACCCTGGAAGCAACCCGGGCAGGTGCTGGCCGAAGAAAGTGAGCTGATAGGCTGTTAAAGATTAAGAAAGAAGCAGACATGACATAAGAAGACATGCTGCCGCTCCTGTTTGAGAATTAGACTGGGATTAAAAAACTCACACAGCTCGCTCTTATGTCTGTGGTTCATTTTAAAAATGGAATCAAAATGAGCAACGACATTGCCAAAGGCTTTACGTGCAATAAAAAGTCATATTTTCATCACTTTGAAAATATGAAAAAACTCTGTCTGGAATCAAATGTTGAGAGAGTTTTCTTTCTTTTTCTTTTACCATGATGTCCAGTGCACTGGTTTGGTAGTAGCTTGCAGATCTTTGTCTACTTTTCTTTCTGAAAAACAAAACAGGAGCAAAACAAAAAAAAATAAAATAATCACCAGGTTCTGCAGAGTCATTGGTAAAAAAAAAAAATCCCTGTATCTCTTCGTAGAGATGAATTACAACCTGAAAAAAATTGCCATGATTCCTGGCAGTCCATATGTTCAGGAGGGCAGTGCATGTTTACATGCAGCAGGTGGAGATGCCATACAAAAAGGAGGCCACAGTGAACTGCTTTGTATTTTATCCTAATGTATGAAGATGCAAACTAATTTTTAAATCGTTTCCAAATAAAAGTTAGGAAAATGTGGCTTAATTCTGCTCATACAGTTTTCCTCTAGATTCTTTTTTAAAGTTAACTCCCTGTATCTTCCTCTCTACTCTGACCGGTTTTCCTGACCATACTGACGTTGCCCACAGCATGTCATGATGCTGCCACCACCATGCTTAGAAGAATTTTTGCACTGTCCAGTGAAGATATTGACATCAGGCTCATAACAAACTTGGATGGAGATGTCTTTACTTGCTGTTTGAAGCAGCGTGAGAGTCTATATAGAAGCAGCTCTAATCCCGTCCACTTCGCTTCATGGGTGAAGTAGTTTAAATTCATAATATGCTTCAGCAAAAGACCATTAAATAATTCATAAAAAGAAATGAATACATTAATTTAGGCTCATATACTTCTATTTTTATATTATTATATTATTTCTGTATTTATTAAATAATTATTTCCAAAGTTGTTTATTGTAATTTTGGCAATCTTCCCTTTCCATATATGACCAGAACTGGTTGCCGCTTTACTAATCAGCCACGAGAGGGCAGCAATGTACAAAAAAGACAACATAAGGCATCAATGTGTTGTTTTAGTTTTCCAAACTGCTCTCATGAAAGTTCAATTAAGTTATAAAGTTTTAAACCGGTCGAAACGCGGCAGCGTATTGTTTCAGGAAGGCATCACGACATTCAACCAATTAAATACGAGACTCTAAACTTTAATGTTGCACGTGTAAACACGGGTCCCTAGTGCGGGAATCTCCGTATGGACAATACTCCATGGAAACGAAACGCAACGTTGACGCCCGCCTCCGGTCACCCGCCATTGGCCCGATCCAAAACTTGCAGAGTCTGCCCCCGCAGGCTGCGATTGGACAGAACTCCCTGCCGTCAGGAGAGAAACGCGGAAAAGGATATATATATATATATTTTAAAAAAAAGTTATGGAGCGAAGCGTAATCGGATCACGTCTGTGGCATGCTGCTGCGTAGCTTTCCAGCATCAAATAGCCTCCCACGGTGAGCGTGGAAAAGCAGCGTGAGAGCGCAGAGCGGGAAGCGGGGAGCCTGGGCGAATACGAGCGGGTTCTGCTGGCCGATCGGGTCAGAAGAGGAGGGCCAGGTGTGTTTGCCCGTTTCCAGGGGTTTCCTCGTTGATGTCACTGTGGAGGAAGCGGAGGAGGGAGGAAAGAAGGAAGAACAGGTGCTCGGGGGTAAAGTTACCTCTCTGAGTTGAAGAGACCAACCTTTACGAGAAACTACTTTTGGAAGTTTTCCTGAAATTCCTCTCCAAACCCCTTCTTGGAGGATTCACTCATCTCTTGGAACCAGAACTGGATTTTAGCAGATTTTTGGGGCGCAGGATTTACGCACAATCTGGGCTCACGGTGGGCTCATCAGCAGTGGGAGTACGCTGCTTTTTGTTTTCCAGGTGCCGTAAACTGGGGGTGGAGGGGGGTGGAGGGGGGATCGAGCCGCCCCAGCATCAGAAGCAGCGCTCTCCGCTCCACTGCGGCACTGACGCAGCTGGTGTCACGCTCCAGACGATGCTCCTGTAATTCAGAGGAAGGATCGCGCACACAGGGAGCTCGGAGGGGTTACACAGAGAAGGATTTTTCTTTATTTCCCCCCCTGGAATGGAATACTACACAAAACACAAGGCTCAACTTCTCTGGTCCGCAATGATCGAGCCGTGCGTCAGAGCGCTCTGAGGGTCCAAATAGGATTTTGCTTCTGAAGAGGACGCTCGTTCCCCGGGACTTCCAACTCCTAAGCGACCCCCCCAAAAAGCCCATCAAGCGGCGATGTCCAAGACACTGAAGAAGAAAAAGCACTGGTTGGTCAAAGTGCAGGAGTGCTCCGTGTCCTGGGGGGGCTCCGTGGAGCTGACCGCTGTCCTGGAGGTGCGAGGCGGCGCCGAGCTCGGAGAGTTCCCCCACATCGGACGCGTGGTCCCGGAGGCGGTGGTGTGTCACAGCGGCCGGCTGCCCGGCAGCGGGGACGTGCTGCTGGAGGTCAACGGCACTCCGGTGAGCGGACTCACCAACAGAGACACACTGGCTGTCATCAGACACTTTCGGGAGCCCATCCGCCTGAAGACCGTGAGACCAGGTGGGTGTCCTCTCGTCATTTCTCCCCCAGCTGTGTGAAGAGGGTGTGCAAACTGAAAATGGGACTGATGCTGGATGAATAAGATGCGCTCTCTGTCTGTTCGCCTGTTGCTGCTGCTGCTGCTGCTGAATTTGCTTGCGTGTGCGCCCTGACTCATATTGCGGGTATAAATGGGGGCCGATCATTATAGTTAGAACTGTTTTCACTTTATACCAAATACAATGCCTTGCCAAACATATTCATATTCCTTCAACTTTTCCCTCCCCCCACATGTATTTTATTGGGATTTTATGACGTGTCAACATAAAGTGGACTACTGTGAAGTAGAAGGAAAATAAAAATAAAACATGGTTTCAGTTTTGTTTTGTTTTTTCTGGTATAGTTCAAGTATCTGTATTCAGCTCCCCTGAGTCACGTTTAGCGGAACCACCTTGTTTAGTTGCAGCTGCAGGTGTTTTGGGGAATGTTTCTACCAGATTTATAGACTTTCCCCCCTCAAGCCTTCTAAACAAATAACTCCTTATTCTTACTGTATGGAAAGCATCTATAAACACAAATGGTTGCCTTTCCACGTTTTCTCATTTGGATTAATGTCTGGACTTTGACTAAGCCATTCTATCATGGATATGCTTTGATCCAAAACATTCTTCTGGTTGTAAGGGTTATTATGCTGAAAGTAAAACCTTCATCCCAGTCCTAGTGTTTCTGTTATTCTTTCTTATCATCAAGTTCTGTCGGTTTTCTGAAAAATCAAAGGCCAAAATGTTAAGTTTTAGGGCTCAGCTTAGAGCACCTTCTTCCACTTTTTTTTTGTTGCTGTATTTGTATCAAGGCTTAAGAAAAGACTGGGACTTCCTACATTTATCTTCTTGACACTCTTCCATTTAGGCCAGATTTGCACCTGGTTTGTGCAGCTCCTCCAGAGTTACTGCTGGCTTCTTGACTGCTTCTTTGAATAAATGACTCCTTTCCCAGCTGGCTGGATGGCGTCAGTCTTCTTACTAGTTGTACCATACTCTTAACTATTTTGAGATGGAGGATTCAACAGAGCTCTGCAGGATGTTCAAACCTTGGAATATTGTTTTATAACCTCGCTCTGCTTTATAAGTCTGTCTCAGACGTGTCTTCTTTTGGTATTTTGTCTTTATGATGCTGGGTTTTTTTTTTCTGATGTTCTCCAACAGACCTCTTGGCTCTTCCACAGAACAGCAATATTTCAACTTGAATTGAATAACACTCATGTAGACTATAAACTAGATGTTTCTAAAGGCAGTTGGCTGCTGTGTGTCTAATTTAGGTGCATCAGACTAGAGAAGGCATACTTTTCAGGTATTTATTTTAAAAGACTTACAACATTTTTTTTTTGTTCTGCATCACAGTTATTAATTCTGGCCTCCCATCATCATGATAAAGTATGTTGAGGTTTGTGGTAACCTGACTAAAGGGCTATGAACATTTTTGCAAGGCAGTATTTTTGTCTTCATAAAGATGGAACAAGCTGACTCCAAGCATGCTCACCCTGTGAAATTTGTCTTGATGTAAAAGTGCCCTTCCTGTCTGTGACACGCATTTACTTAAAAATCCAGCTTGAAAGTTTATTGATCTGCCCTTTTTCATTACCGTTTCTTACTTACTGGCTTGTAATTCTTCCTGTACGGCCGCGCAGACAAGCCTAATGAATAGCATGGCACTAAATGTGCCATAGCATATCGACGGTCAAACTCCAGCAGTCATGTGGGGCAGGAGGCAGGTGTGTGTGTGTGTGTGTGTGTGTGTGTGTGTGTGTGTGTGTGTGTGTGTGTGTGTGTGTGTGTGTGTGTGTGTGTGTGTGTGTGTGTGTGTGTGTGTGTGTGTGTGTGTGTGTAGATGGATTTAATAGAGGCACTGCTGAGTGTGGCACTTTGGAACCTCGTCCAGAGGATTTGCTAACGGTCGCCTTGCCAGCACAGACAGTGTTGAGGTGTCCAAGTGTAATTGAATCAATCGGGCCCATGTACTTAAATCCCTCAGGATGTTGCCAGCTTGGCAGCAGAGTTTGACATTTTCACTTCCAGGTATTTCCTCTTGGAATGTTGTTTGGCACAATTTTGGCCAGAAACTTTGCTTTGATAGAAGATTTATAATTTTAGTACAAATGCACTGAGATTTGATTCATAACCTAATTGCTCTTAAATTCACTCGGCTGGGGGGTCATTGATGTGTTTGCTCATGTCTGGTAGAGCGCTGCCTGCTTGCAGAGCCTTTAACATTTTCTTTCAATCCGACGTTACATAATGTTAAGCTAAGCGGCACTCAGAGGTCCCCAGCTTGTTTACCATTGGTCCCCCTTTTCCCACTCGGGACTGTGTGTTTAGATCTCTCCGTCTTCTCGTTCATGATTAATGCATGCATCATCCATCATTGATGACCGCCGCATGCCAGAATGAGGTGGCTGGTGGCTGGAGTGAGAGCGCAAAGCGGGGAAGTTGGAAGTGGGGATGAATGTAAGCTCAAGTGGGGAAGTCAGGCCTTGGTTGAAATGGGATTAACGTGACTCGTTTGTATACTAGTCACAACGCCGTAAAAGTTACGAGGATGTTTCTGGAATTTTGGGTCATAGACCAAATAGAAGGTAGTTTTGCTGGATACAGCAAACTGCAGCTGCAATTCTATTTGGCCATGCCAATATTAGCTTTGTCTGAACAAGCAACTGCAGTTTCTCAATTAGATTTATCCCCATACTTTGACTAGTCCATTCTAACACATTTTCCTGTAGTTTTCCATACTCTGCAGCCGATCCAGTGTTGCTAATTAACTTCTTTGCTGGTTCTTTGATTGATGCCCTTATTGCCAAGAAAATATGCATTTTTCCTAATAATTCTCCTCAAAATCTTAACATTGAAGTTTATAATTGTAACATGAAAATAATAGAACAAGTTTTAGATATGGTTTCATAAGACAGATAGACCTGCATTAATTAAACCCTGTTGACTTTTCAGTTGGTCTCTCTCTATTTCCATCGCCTAGTTGTTTATCTTTTCATCTCTCTTTGGCTAGACTATCACTTTGTAAATTTATTTTCTCAGCTGTGTAATGGATAACATCTGTTACCTTTTTATTCTCACTAATTTTAGAATGTTATCTTTTATACTTATTGTTCTGCGATTCCACTTCTCTTATTTTTGTCAGTTCAACACAAAGCGTTTTTTTTTTTTGTCCAGCCTGTAGACCTTTTAACCACCTGCCATGATAATGGTTCAAAACCAGTCGCTGTTTTTTTTTTTTTTACCTCCTCATCGCAGCTGAGACCTTTTAACTGTTTCTCCTGTGTAGTTGGGGCTGAAACCTGAAGTGTGGCCCGCCTGGCGTCGGACCAGCAGATGCACTCAGCATGCAGCTCTTATCCTGTTAGGAAGGCAAGGAAATAGGCAGTAACCTTGAGGGGACGATTGAGAGTATAGAGGCAGAATGATGGCAGGTACTCTCAGAAGCTCAGGGACCTCAGCAGTCTGATGATTGATGCCAGCACAGGATGCAAATCTGCTTGTTTTTACCCTGTGGAGCTTAATGAATGAATCATTTAACTCCGAAGTCCTGAAGGACCCGTGTCTTTTCACATTAGGTCTACAGAAATTTGTAAAAAGTATTTTTGTTTTTCCTATTTTCTGAGTCGAAAAGGACGTAATAAACTCCATGTATCAATCTCAGCACTCATTTCTGCAAAGTAAGGTCTTACCAGAACAGCAATTTCCCTCCTCTGCAAACCTTCAGCTGGGGAAAGTGTTTATCAAATAACAAACTAAATAATTAACTGACTATAAACTGTGGGTAGTGACTAACAGAATGAGATTGGGAGCTTCTGATGATGGATGGCTGGTTTCACCCTTAGGAATAGGAAAGAATTCAGCTGTTTGGCTTGTTTTGGCATCTGGCAAGAATGACTCCCAGTGGGCGTTTTTAGTTAGAGTACAAGATACTGTAGCATAATAGTTTTCCTCAGTGACTTCATCCTGTCACCTTGTATTATAATTGTGCCTCTAAGTGTGGAATTAGGCAGTGACGCTCCTGAGATTTGTCACATTTTTAAAACTACTCCTTTGGTAGAATTGTTTATGAAGTTCCTTTTAGAAAAGAAAATGTCAGGACGCCTCATGGTTTAGCAGTACATGCTTCAGAGCTCCACACAGAGTTTGATTCCTGATTCTGGGCCCTTTACTGCATATTCTTGCCTTCTCTCTCTGCCATTTTTCCATTCTAGCTATTGATGAATAAAGACCATTAGTGCCTCAGAACCTTAAAAAAAGGTTCATATTTATTTATTTATTATTTATTACTATTATGATCTTACAGAGAGTGAAAAGTTTAGAAATGGCCTATGTCCACTGACAATATCAAGACAGACTCAGGGTTTTTTTTTAAAGGGATTTCTATACTGTTCCTATTTTTTAAACTCCCTTTACTGAGATTCAGTAATGCCCCTTCCCCACTTGTTGCTGCACACTCTTTTGGCCAATAGAAAGCTCGTATATACTTCCCTCATTTACAAGAACAACAGATTCGACTGTTTGTAATTATTTCTGGTTGCGAAAAACACAGGCAGTCTATATTATTAGTATTAATTACATCTTTCACCAAGATGGACCAATTAACAGTGAATGTTAAGAGTTTTTGTGTTAACTTCAGAGCTACATTTATAGACTATTTCACACTGGCTTTTTTTAAAATCACATGCAAATTTGATTAACACTGAGGCACAGGCAATCAAAACATTGAAAGGGGTTCACATGTTGAGACCCTTGTGGTTGTGCAGCTGGAGGGTCTGTTTTGCCTCATTCTGCAGACTAAAACATCAGCATTCAGTTAAGCATAGCGTGAAATCACACAGTGCAACGTGCACCAGTGAGTTCTGCAACAGCATCCATCACATACTCTGTTCGATGATATTTCCTTTTGAATCATCGACAATGACACATGGATGGAATAATTCCAGATTTTTTCTGAGCTCCGTCTCTCTTGGCACAGTTTGATAATATCAGTAACAAACACGACGTCTGCCAGCATCTCTCAGCTGCTTTCCCCTTTGTTGGAATCTCAAACATTTCATTTGTTTTTCTTAATATTTTTTTGCCATCTGACTTTTCCTCCCAACTAAATAAAGGAGGAAAATGAATGTATTTTTGCAACACCCACTTGCATTGGTGGCTTACACATAAAGCTATCCTGTACAATGTTCTGAGCAAACCTTTAGCTTATACTGTTATCTTTATTTCTACTAACACAATATGTTTTAGAACAAAAATTGTTTAATCTTTTCATATGTCTTTTTATTGATTGATAGATATGGTACAAAACCATGTCAAATTTGAACACATTTTAAATCAGAAGTCTCCAGACAGCAGACGCACACCTAAAACTAAACGGTGGTAAAATAAAAGTCATGCTAACCCCTACACTTTGTAGTTAGCAATGCTAGAATTGGGAAAATATGTTGCATCAAATGCAATATCAGTATTTAATGTTGGATAAATGATTAATGATTATAAATATATATTTTTATATATTTTTATATATTTTATATATATATTTTTTCTGATGGGTTCTGTCATCACAGAATGGAAGTTTTTCTTTGATCCACTCTACCCTACCTGTGTGTTACAGCCTAAACATCTCCCTGTTATTTGCAAAGTTTTTCTATTTAAATTGGTCTCGCTCAGCATCTCTTTTCCTTTTTTTATTTCCATCCTGGTGGTGTTATGTTGATGTTAACACTTTATACTTGCTATCTGCAGAGCAGCAGAGCTGTAATCTCACAGTTTCTGTTAATGTGGTGCCCCATGGTGCATCCAGGGCTGCAATGACTAAGCTGCTCTAAACCAGCACAGAGGAGCTGTCAGCGGGTCTCTGCTTCGTGGATTCTCTTCCCTTTGGTAATGGATCTTTTTCTGGTATCACCTCCAGGGTCACTTCACAATTTGAATTTAGTTTTTCTCAGAAGGTTTTTCTCTTTTTTTCTATTCCAATGCAGATTTGAGTATATTTGCTAGGGGGAAAAAAGAGTTTTTCTTAAACCTATCAGGAGGAAGCCAGCACAATTAAGTGGGACTCGCATCCTTCAAATTTGCTCTGTTGCATCCTGTGTTTTTGTATGCGCACTTACACATATTACAGATGTCCATTCATGTCTTCTGGTTTATTCCTCCAACTTGTCACACTTCTTCTATACCTCTTTTTTAATCATCCGTTTTCCTTTCCAATCTGCCTTCAATCGTTCGTTGAGACAGAAGCAGTTCCAGTCAATGCCTAGTCTTTCAATCCCTAAGTGGTCTGCTGTCTCTGGTCCTTACCAAGCATGGGAACGTGAGATGATCTGAAAAAATGTAAAGTCTATCACACGACTTAAACATGCCTTGTGGGGCGGGAAAGGAAATCAGATTTTTCAGTTTTCAGTATCTTCCAGTTGCTGATCAGAGATAATTTATGGAAAATTGGCATATTCCAGTCTGTTGTTTATTGCTGGATTTCTAGGTGTTGACCATAAAGACAGCTCTATATTGCCTCAGAAACCTTTTGTCCACCTATATCCAAAAGCAGTGAGCTCCTGCATTTACCATCCTTTTGTCATCCTGCGCTGGACGTATATAATAGCCGCTTCTCATTCATTGATTTCCACATTGTTTTTAGTGTCTCTTGGCAGAGTTTTTCTCCAGATGTGCATCGAACACTACTGTCCCATCATCAGTAGCTACCTTATTAATTGGCGTCCTTCAAAGCCGCATTGCGGTTCTGAATCAGCCGGCAGCAGAGATGGCATCTTCATATAAACCATGGCTCTCGCTGGCAGGCATCGGGACTTGGCAGGCAGGTTGTTGGAAGACGGGGAAGACGAGTGTGAGTGCTGATTCACAAAGACTGCCTCTTTGTACTCGCTGAGTGGTCTTGCTGCGATGTCAGCAGCAAGAGTGTCTCCGGGTTACTGCCAGTGGAAATGGACGGTGCAGTTTAAGAGATGAAGATGTGCACACACACACACACACACACACACACACACACCCCACACACACACACGCATGCACGCGCACTCCTCTTCCCAGAGAATCCTTCTTTTCCCAGCTTGTCTCCTAATTGGCCTCTCTCTAAGATAGTCGTCTATGCAGCTGTTTATCTTTGTGATATAAGATGAGGTCAGCTTTCTAACGGTGCACCAACATTGCAGGCACCACAGCCTCGCTGCTGCCCGTACTCAGCAGTTGGAACCTCCACTGAGGCATCCCACTAATGAGATTCTTTTTTTTGTTTGTTTTTGCTGGGTTTTTTTGTACATTTTCACTGGAAGATACACATTGTTAAAGATGATTTTCAATGTTGCCAGGTCAACCTGCTCTCACACCCATCATGAAAATAGAGCTTGGTTTGGAGCTCACAGTCATTCTTAAATCTACTTCTGTGTCCTGAGTGTAGCGTGGTTTTTAAGGATGTTGACAAAGCAGAAATGAGGTACAGATATATGGAAGATTCCCTTTTTGAAATAAATTCCTTGGAGACGATTGCATGGATAGGTGCTAATCGGGTGAAAGATTACGCCCATCCATTAACATGACTGAAAAAAATTAACTAAATAATAGAGATGTGATTATTATATGATCTGCCCACATTTTTATTTGTACTTTGTGCCAATTCTAGTTTTTTCCTAAGTAGACAATAAACATTGAGATTCTAAATATTTTTATTTTACTTCTCAGCTGAAATATCTCAAGAAGACCTTTCTGCCTGAGTGAAAATATACAAAATTAAAAATATCTAATACATTCATCTATGCTTGTACTTCAAAACACAAAACTTCAGTATGAAAAGTTTTTTCGTTGTACACGATCCATGTAACGTAATTTCCCCACTACAAGGCGCAACTTCAATGAATGGCCTATTTTAAAACTTGTTTCATATATAAGGCGCACCGCATTATAAGGTGCATAGACGCTTCAGTTTGTGTTGCCAATTTGTTCCGTACTCTATTATTACAAATCCGCATTTGTAAAGAAGTGTTCCCCGAGTACTTTATATAGTAGTCTGTCCCAGTCGTTGTTTCACTCACGGTGTTGGTGTTGCGAAATTGTGCCCAACTGCTTTCTGGGTAACACAGACCAACCGACACGCTGCCGCCGCAGGCTCTGTCTCTCTTCCCACGCCCCTCCGCCCCCCTGGCTTTAAATGTATTATCAAACTTTATTAACAAACCAGCGTTCTGACAGCTATCCCAGCATGCACCACGCTTCTTCTTCTACGGGGAAAAATGAAGTCGGCGGCTGCTTACCGTAGTTGCTAGACCTGTTGTGGCTCAATATTGGTCCATAAATAAGGTGCACCGGATTATAAGGCGCACTGTAGGCTTTTGAGGAAATTGAAGGTTTTTAGGTGCGCCTTATAGTGCAGAAAATACGGTAAATGAAATATAGGACTAATGTCTAATTAGTTTGGTGTATTAATGCAAGTGTCAGAATGTTTAAGGAGCCAGGTTATGGATCTGTGGTAAACGATCATTATTATTTATGTTAGAAACAGACGTGATGTTGCACTGAGAGAGTAAAACAGGCATTAATGAAATTGGTGATCAGAATTTGGTCATTTTCAGGTTCCTCTGTCATGGACAGTAATCAGCCAGTGTGAAACTCAAAAATCTGACCTTGTTCTAATCAATGAAAGCAGCATGCTAAGTTCTACCAAATGTGTAATACTGTAGGAAGAAGATTGAAAGTTATGGGTTTCCAGTGTGAGTAATGTGTTTTAAATAAAGTCCAAGCGTGTGCGGAGATGTAGGATGTAATTTAAAAGGAAGATAACTTCTGTGACATGTCTCAGTATTTCTAGTTCAATCAGCTGGTGTGAGAACAAGATGTTCAGCAGATGACATACCATGAATTCATTGACTGTAATGAAAAAAGATTGATTGTCCCATAGACTGATCATAGCTGTTTTATATCAAGCTGTAAATAACATGATTCTGTTAACTAAACTTTTTTTTTTTTTACATTTCCTGAAAACAAGACTTTAACCGCTTAATAATTGAAACCACTTTTAAGCTTTCAAATAGCATCACAGACTCCTCCTGCTGTTCACTGACTGACCCGGTTGAAATTCCACCGAAGAAATTGAGGCTAATGCGAGAAATACAAGACGAAGAAATGAAGGGAGATGAGAATAGAGTGGAATTGTGTTAGAAGACAATAGCCAGGCTACGTTTAACCAGGCGAGGGAGGAAAAACTGCTAAACAGGTTCAAAAGAAAGAAAATGGGGTCAAATAAGGTGGGAGTCTCATTGCAAGACTGAGCACAAGGAGAAATGGGTAAAATGCAGGAAAGCACAGGGAGGGAGGGATGTGAAAGCAATAATAATCTCAGGACTGAAAGCGATTATGTTACCATTAATCTCTATAACAGTATTGATTCTTCCCTGTAAGTGTCTTAAATGATTATGGTGGCAGTTCGTCAAACCAGCTGTTTCTATTTCAAACCTGGAGAAGAAGCAGTGTTTCTAATCATAGCTGCAAGCATGAAGGATCATAAAAACTCCAGGTAAATTGGAATTGCTATCCCTCTGTTTCAGTTCTGTTTCAGGCAACACAGAGAGAACAACAGCTCTTATTTCCACAGTTGCTGCCGGGGCATCTTTATTTAAATTTTACTCCTATACCTGCCTCTGACAATGAGCGTGGTAGCTGCTGGGGTGTTGTTTAGACTTCGTTTTGGGAAGGATCCCAAGAGTTTGTTTTACTGGGCATTGATAGGAGTGAGACAAATGGCCTGTCTGTGTAAATTGGACATGTGCATTCTTCTGTTCGTCCAGTTGGGATCTATCTTTACTCTCGGTGTGATAAATCAGCTGAGAAGACCTAATCTCAGAGTTCAGTCTTCCATTTGGCTGCAGTTCTTCAGACTTGGCTCTCCTCCCACACTTGATGGGCCTGGGTCAGTCTTCGCTCTGCTAGTGCAGCGCACTCTCGGGTGTTTTCGTTGTGGCGCTCCACCTCAAAGAATCGATTTCAGCCCATTCGGCTGGTGCCCATGACAACATCTCCAATCAAACAAATATTAAAGCCGAGCACTATCGTGTAACTACCTACTCCACCAGCTGCTCCCCTGGCCTCTTTTCCATATCATGGTTGCATTACTACTCCTGCTTTTCTGTAGGAGAATTGCAGTGGGAGCTTTCCGGATCTGCATTGTGTACTTTACTTCCTAAAACGAAAATAGAATGTGCAACTCCTTGCAGAAGTCAGGAGTTGCACATTTAACCATTTTACAAACTCAAACTTTTATGTATTTTGTTTGGATGCATGTTTTAGACCAGCGTAAAACAGTGCATCATTGTGAAGTGGAAGAAAATGATACCTTACCTAGAAATAAAATCTCCACCATGATTCTCTGATGCCGTAAAATAAAATCCAGTGTAACCAGTTGTGATTACACAGCTATGTTCGGGGTACAGTTCATGTTTGGAATTTTCCAAGAAAACCTGTTAAATGCTGCAAAATACTTTAGATTGGGATAGAAATTCAATTTCTACTAGAATAATAACATGATGCTAATAGCAGATTTATGTCTTGGTCAAACTCTGCGTCTATATTCAGTGTATAATCTGTGAACAACTTTAATTGTTGCTGCTCACAGATACTGTCTATAAAATCTTACTGGACTTGAGCGATTTTGTGAAAAATAAACAAAACTTTGACCTTAAGATGTCTACAGATCTACATCTGCATTTGCTACAAGATTCTAAATATTCAGTTGCTGATTATAAATAACATGTACACTTTTTATGTTTTCGTTCATAAAAGATTGTTTTTTTTAAATAATTTTTCTTCCACTTCATAATTAGGCACTACTTTTTGTTGGGCTGTCACAAAAATCTCCAAAAAATTGATTAAGAATTGAAGTTCTAACATTAAAATATGTCCAAAAGCTAAAGGGGTGTGCATACATTTGCAAGTCAACATATAGCTGTTTGTCGACAAGGTTAAGGCTTTAAAAGGTGCATGAATTAACTTAATGCCTCAGACTATTTCCCCCCTAGTTTTAGACATGAGAGGTAGCTATTTTCCTATTTGGGTATGTTAGTAATGCATCATGTGTGCTCTGTAGAGATGAGCTCCATAAAGACTTCTCATTAGAATTCATGGGTGTCAGAGTCTGAAGCCAGAAAATTTAGATTGCTTTCCTTTCAAAGCTGCCCTAACAGGTTATTGATCTGGCCCAATCTCATCCTGGTTAACGCAGCGTCGCTTCCGGAGCCGCTGCACTCAGCCGAGGCCCCAATCCTTACGAGCAGCTGAGGACGCAGTGAGGACGTTTTGCGGACAGCATGCTTGACTCGCTGTCTGATTCATAAGGCTGATGCAGAGGGAAGAGGCTGTGCATCGGTTTCACCAGGCTGCTTTCTGTGTTTGCTGCATCTGCATTCATGCTCTGTTTGTCTGGTAGCAAACTAGTTTCAGGTCACAAATGGTGAGAACATAAAAGGCTCTTACAATAGGAAGGTTTGGGATTTTTTTTTTCCTTTGGCCTCCAGTTTGCAGCAGGTCCTTTGAGCAAATATACTCAAGCGGTCACATGCACATTACTCACTGTTTAAAGGAAGCAGAGGGACGTGCGGCGCTGCAATCCTGACATTTTTGTGATGCAAACACTGGAGTATCCGCTGGCTCCATTCACTCAGACCTGTCGCACCACCTGCAGTCCGGTTCAGACAGGTTTCACATGAGAAGTACTGTCAGCACTCCAGAGAGGCTTTTAGGAAAACCAGTTGATCCTGTTTGAGCAGAGGTCTTCGTCGGTAGTGCTTCTTCCCAAGTCCTTACAACACACTGACCGTAAGACACAATTAGAATCTGGCTAAATAAGAATATAATTAATCTCACTGTGTTCATCTTCAGCATTTCTTTGTTGTTACAATTTGTTTTCATATAATGTGTTGGAAGTTTCTCTCTTCTTCTTACTTTGTTACGCTGTGAAATATTCAACCTCAGTTTCCATTTCCAGAAAGAAGAAATACTTTAAAGGAACAAGCACCAATGGTAATGGTAATGATTATAAATGTAGTCATTTAGATCCAACCATTTAATTTCATCAAGGGCATGAATGTTATATTATTTCCACACTTTAAATAATTTTTCTGAACTATTCTTTTTCCAGGATGGAATGACATTAAAACCAACACCTGCCACAAACTTTAAAAACAAACATTCAGTGTACAAACTCGACCTAATGGTGAACATAACCAACCATTTAAAGGGTGAAAACTGTACATGTGTCATATACCTTCTAATATCTTGAAATTTTTAAATATGAAGGTTTGAAAAGGCCCATTCCAAAGGGTTAAAACAGACTATGTGTTATGATTTCATGGAGAGTGTGGTTACATGTACTTGATACTGGTATACCCAACAGAAGCTGTTGAATGTTTTTGGTATTTTTTAGATGGATAGCAAAGCTCTTGGTTTTAGTTTTAAAATGAATGCAGAGCCAGAACCAAACCAAGCTTTACTCACGGATAAAAGGCAGTTTTTTTTTATGAGTTATTTTGTTGGAACATCCAGTTAGTTTCCAGATTTTTAGCTGAAGTTGATCAATTTCAAATTCATCCACCTCCAGTTGTTGCATTCACTTTTTCCACTAGCAGTAAAACAGTCCCACAGCATGATGCCACCACCCAATGCTTGACAGTTGGTTGTTTACTCTTCCAAGGAGTGGCAAAATAGCAGATTGTCTATCATATCTGATCACAAAAATACCTTGTGCTCATCCACGAGGGCATCTCCAAATCTGACATCGGCTTGAAAAATTCCATCTTTTTTGCTAATGTAACGTACTTTGATATAGTTGTTTGAAATCATTTTAAAACTTGGACATCTTGGCTACAACAGTCTTTGTTTAATTAAATTAAAACCAGTTTTCTTATTATTTCAGCATTTTCATTGTGCGTCATATTGTTCAGTCAGTGATCACTCAGGAGATGTCGATTTTATAATGGAATATGTGTTAAATGTTGACTCTTCAGCCTGACTTGTTGGAGTATGTAGCAGCCTGCATGGATGCAAAATGAAGGATTTCTGCAAGGTCAATTCCACAACGCAAGTGATTGTTCAATGTTGCTGGTTTTATAAAGTGCCATGAGATGACGTGTTTTGAATTAGTGGATAAGAATATAAACTGAATTTAATTTGAACTGAAGACTGACTGTATTACAAAAATGTCAACCTGGTGTAAACTTTAATATTTCTCCTTCAGTTTAAAGTTCCTTAAGGCATTGCATCACTGTTGTCAGGTTGCTGCAAGAGGAGTGGTGTTTAGGAAGGAACGCTGAGCATCTTCGGAATGTAGTTATCTTAAATAAATGACACACACAGTTTAATAAGCTCCAGCTCAGTGTGTTGTTAGCAACAGGTACTGGTTTTGTCAGAAGTTTCACATAGTTTCTATGTTGCCTCTCCCTTTTTTTCCTGCATAATTGAAACCTTGGCAGACATTTCAATTTAACTGTTTTTTGGAAATATGCTTTTTTTTTTGCTCTATCGCTTGTTTGTTTATTTATAAGGAAGGTTCTGCATAACTACACAGTTACAGCAAGGATGCAGGTAGAATACATTTTAAATATTGATTCAGAAGATGACTCTTCTTAAAGTTGTTGAACGCAAGGTTGGCCTTGGTAGGGGAGACAGAAAACTCTTGTTTGAATTTTAGGCTTTTATTTGACTTCATGGCCCTTTTTATTACAGTGACTCAACTGAAGTGAGTCACACTTCTCTCAAAGCTCACAAATTTTGAGCCACTCAGTATCATATTTATGGACTTAGTAAATGGGTTGAGTGAAAAGAGGATTCAAGGCAGTTCTGCTTTGGTCTAAAATCTATTGTGATCACTGTAAGGTTGTCAGTCTGCACCAAGAGCCAATCTCAAGTGGATGCCTTGTCCTCATTCAGTCAGGAGGAATGTGGTCCAACTGTAAAGCAGTACTGCAACTTTTTTCCTCTACTCTCATTGGTTGAAAAGAAGTGTGTTAAAGCAAACTACACTCAATGTTCTAATACGAAGAGCAATGAAATTAAGTTTCTGCAAAGGATCTTAAAGGGAAAAAGGAAACACCTTGGCTTGGGAAAAATAGAAGCACAAGCTTAGAGGTTTGGCTGTAAACAGGTCGAACATCTGGCTGTAGAAAAGGGAGCTGCAGCACTTTAATCTCTGAAGAGCTGTTGGCCAGCCTCACAGTGCTTTTTATGACAAATTAGACTTTCTATGGACAGATCTGGGGCTTAGCGGGGCTGTTATGTAATGACACTGATACAACACTTGTGGTGAAAGGCCGGCTAGAAAATCAACACCGATGAAGAGGGTTCAATGCTCACATACACCTGCACTCAGGTATAAATGATAGATAAACTCCATGTTCTTCTCAGCAGCCCCATCAGGCTCAAAGAAATTAAATTTGGGTTTTTACATTAATTTAGGAGACCACGTTTTCATATTTGTCGTAGTAGAGTTGCACATTATTTATAAAGCATCCCACTGAAACAAAGATATTGTGGTTAACTGAGGTTTTCCTCAATCGTTTCCTTTCTTTCCATGACCTGATGACCCCTACTACTTCCTGTAAACATCACCACCTCAGATACTGAAATCCATATCAGAGGTGAAAATCTATAGCATTTAGATAAATAACGTAACTCCAACCAGATAGACAAATATTTTATTTGCTCGCAGAGCATGACTGCTGGCACTTGAAATATAATAGCCTGCCAATATTGCATCCAAGCACTCCTTAGTGATTGCTATGAATTGCAAACTGAAATCTGATCAAGATTGCATTCCATTTATTGTGCAGCTAATATGTTTTGAGTAAGAAATAAGTCACCATCAAAAAATGTCAGCTAGTCACCAGCCGGTGTCAGTAAACACACTCAGAAAATAAAGTCAACATCACCATGCTGAACATTTCCTGTTTGACTAAAGCCAGCGGAGGCAAGAAAATGTGAAATTAAAGACTTCACTGGTAGCTTGGAAGGAATTCTTGGAACTGAATGAGTGACCACTTCATGTAGCTGAAGGTATACATTTCAGTCATTTGATGCGTCCCCTGAGTCCAGATTCTTGGACAAACTACTTGAAGAGCCTATCATCAAAACTGTTGTGTTTAGTGTCACACACTCAGCCCAACGGAGGTTGAGTCCAGAAGCCGCTGTAAGTTGTAAGTGTTGGTTCTGCATCACACATTTAAAGTTCCTT
Source organism: Poecilia reticulata (assembly GCF_904066995.2). Lineage (NCBI taxonomy): Eukaryota > Metazoa > Chordata > Actinopteri > Cyprinodontiformes > Poeciliidae > Poecilia > Poecilia reticulata. The sequence goes on along the minus strand of NC_088836.1, from coordinate 28,302,676 downwards.
TTCAGTTTAATTTACTGTTCGACGCTTGAAGCACATAATTAAAAATTTCAATGGGAGATTAGCTTTTAACACAGTCAGGTTCTTAGTAGAAACTATTTTTACCCTGGAGAAACATGTTTTTTTTTATTACTCAATAGATCAAGTGAAACCTTTTAAAATCTTCAATATCAAGGCTTTATGATTGATTTATCTTATTATGCATGTTACATGTGTGTAATATCACATGGATGAATGTGTTTTCTTAGTTGCTTCATAGGTCAGAATGACATGTAGATTATTGGATTGTTTTGCTTCTTGGTCTGTTGTTAAAAAAGATGAAATCTCTCACAGTCTTTGGTCTAAAAATACACCAACAAACGGCATGTGGGGTAGTGTGTGTATTGATGTGTCAGTGTTGTGTTGAACTACACATAATATCAAATTGCAGCTCAATCCCATTATATGCTACATCACAGCTGCAAAAGACATGTTTGGATTATTTTATTTCAAATGAAATACAGCCACAGTCAAATAGGAACAGACTATTTGAATGAACTAGTCCTGATTCTGGGTATCTTTTTTGTCTCAGTCAGTTTATCTGACTCGAAAGCAACAGCTTTTGTCTTTGGATGTCCTGTTTGTCCTGCTCAGGTTGAAGGAAGACTGCATCACACTCTCTCCTCTCCTGTGAAACACCCAGAATGTTTTTTTTAAAAAATCTCCGTGCCACGGTAACCTAGTTTGTAGCTCTCAGGAGTGAACAGAGTGGACCTGTTTCACGTTTTACGTGACTTTCAGCAGCTGAGAAGCCTTTGTGGTTTTCTAGTCCTGCAGCTCATGACCTACTCATCTCTGTAATGAGAGGGAGGCTCTTGTGCAAAGACTAGAGGTTTGTGTATTCCATTGTGAACTTTAAACCACAGTGACTTACAGGAAACTGACATCACTGATGCTCTCATGCAGCTGCTTATAGTAGGAAATCGTTCAGTGGGTTACCACAACACATAAACTCATCTAACTTAAGGGTTACTGTATTCCCTCTGTTTTAGCTCTTACACCACATGACTTAATCTCTTACTGATCCCAGGCTGTCATTAGACATAAAAGAATGCCACTGGCTTCAAATATCATCACTGTGACTAATGAAAAATAAATTGCATTGACTTGCTTGGACATTTTTTAGTCTTTATTCACTTCAGTTTGTTTCAAAGTTGTGACCTCATGAAGTGGTGAGGCAGTTAAAAGCAGATTTCTGATGTGTTCAAACATTTTCCAACATCAGACATTTGAGAGTCAGTCACTGAGAAGCAAAATCACAAAAGACTGACGGTATCAAAGCCGATGGAGTCTGGTCTCACTTGGTTTGTTTCATGCAGTCAATCTTTTATTATTTAGAAAGTTCAATAGGATAATATCTGCTGTATATCCTAACTATCCGGCTCCAGATGTGGCGTAAGTGCAGCTCAGACAGATCTCTGCACGACAAAAGTGGAAACTTATTTATTCTGGATCTTACACCTGCTTGTCTTTTGCAAAAGAGCTTTCATAAACCGATGAAGTTATCAAAGTTAATGATCCAAAACGCAGAAAAGCAGTGCTGCGCTGTCGGACTTTAATGGTCTGTGCAGATGAAAGCTAGAACAGTGTGATCTCCAGTCAGTGCGGCTCCTTGATACCTGTGTTTTCTCTTCCATCTCGGCCCGTCTGTTCCCCCACTGCTCTGTTTGCTCCAACCATCTGCGTATTTACCCATTTTTATCTCAACACAGCAGCCAACTCCGCCACCACTGTATGCAAATACATATACGACGGGCTCTGTCTCTGGCAAATAACAGCACAATTCCAAGTTTGCATAAATAGCTGACGATCGGGTGTAATAACAGGGGTGAATATATAGCAGGGCAATCTGTGTTTGTTGTCTTTGCGGCTGCAAAGAGAGATGATTCAAGTTTTATGCTTGACAGGTTGGTGTTTGCTTGCTGTTTTAGAGATAATTAAATCTTGTCCAAAAATACATAGAGGGATATTTTAGTTACTTTTTAAAGTGTGGTGCTGTGGAGAGGTTTTGAGCAGGCAGTATGAGTCAGAGTAAAAATCAATAAGCACATTTGTTTTTAACATTTCCGTTTGTTACACTGTATTACTTTTGCATTGATTGCATGAGTTTTTTGTTTTCTACCATTCTCAACATCTTTCATTTGTGCCACGTGAAGGGAATACACCTCTGTACAGAACATTGTCAGAGATCAACACTTGTAGTCAATGGTGTTTCTTATACAATTTGTAAAATTTTAAAAAGACAGAAATCTGCTGTTGTTGAAATAAGCGTCAGTTGTTAATATCAACCCAGTTTTACTGATGAGACCAAGACTGATATGTTAAAAATGACTAAAATCGGCCAGTTTTGACATTAATCCCGATATATTATGCATGCCTAATACGTCTGAAGTGAAAGTAAAACATTATTTTAAAATTCTTTTTACAAATAAAAATCTGAAAAATGTGGTTAAAGTTGGAGAGAAGTTTATGCTCTAGAGATTCCTTTTCATATTTCTATGTACTACTCTGTTCTGGTGTATTACGTAAAAGTTATAAACTGTGACCTATTATGATTCCTTGAGCAGGTTAGGTCTACATGTTTTGCACAAAATCATTCTTAGATAATGAGATTTCCGTCTGCTCAGTTCTGCCTGTTTTGACTTCCTTTCAGAATGAGCTGTTTTAGGACTTCTTGTCATTTTAATCTGCTGGGTGATTTGTGATGTTACATTCGGAAGTTTTTTTTGACACGGCTCATTTTACAGACGTCAAAAAACATTAACTTATTTCCAAAACACAGCTGGGTGGTTTTTAGAAGCAGATAAAACCCAGATGTAAGTACAAAAATGTGCAAAGTGTGAGTTTTGCATAATAGATCCCCTTTAATGTTTGTAACAAAATCTAAAAAAGTTGAAGATGCTGCACATTAGTCAGTGTTGTTTTCCTATTAATGGAAGATTTAGTAGCACTGGTTTAATTCCCGGCCTTTCTATAGGTTACAGTGTTTTCTTTTGTAATTGTGACAGGTAATTTAAGCTAGTTATTTAACTCTGAGCCTATTTAATTTTTGTAAAGTAATACAAAACCCTACCACTCTAGCTGAAAGCAACAGCCTTGCCTTGTTGTCTGGTACATGATGTTCTTTTGCTAAGAAGGTTCAGATTGCTTTACCTTGTCACACTCGAGCTGTAATACTTATCTTTTTTGCTGTAGCTTACGTCTTGGCAAATATCCACAAAGATAAAACTAGACACACTTGTTTGGTGGTTTCGGTGGAGTTTCCGAACACTGCTGCATTTCCAACAAAGCCAGTTTTTCCAGATGGGAGGATAATGGTGTTTGTCACTGCAGGACTGCAAAGCTGTCATGCTAACCATAAAAATACTAGAAACTAAACCGGAAAGTTTGCCACGTCCTAAATTAGACATGATTGCGTTTTGTGTGCGACTCTCCTTGGCAACCAGGGGTGCACTGCTAACAATATGGAGGATGAAAGTATCGAGCCACGTTGCCTAACTACCAGCCGGTGTCGGTTACACCAGTTGACATGTAAGCCCTGGGAACGGAGGTGTTTTCTTTCGCCCTTTTAAAGATTTAAAGAGAACAGCTCGCAGTGCAGGGTTTAAAATGACACGGGAGGTTTCTGCCTGCTTTAGCCCTGCTCACCTGAGAACAGGTAAACAAGATCCTCTCTACTCAGGCCACCATCATCATGCACGGTTTTAACCCTCGTGTCTAGAAATGGGGTCCAACCAACCCCACACATGTAAAACTTGTGTCATTTGCCACAGTCCTCTACGTTTGCCTCAGTCCTCGCACACACAAGGGTTAAGGGAGGGAGGTTTGCAGCAAAAAAAAAAAAATTAATAATGTTCCTCTTGAGAAAACTACACGTTCACAGTTCCAAGTGAGTTCAGGAACACGGAGAAAGGGGTAGAGCACTGCGGAGAGACTAATTAGCTTGCTCCTGTTGTGGATCTATCTGGGAGCAATGTCTGACTTCTCCTCGTCTTGCTACACACAAACCTGCAGTAATTAAAACATATCCTGGAAAAACACAAACTTTAAGTGATTTTTTTTTTGTTTCCTCTTTTTGCTTTCTTCCTTCCTATTTTAAGTCTTCAGAGTTGAACCTGTCGAATCAAAGACCATTTGATCACATGTTCCTAATTTGTATCCTTTGTTTTCTCCCTGTCATTGCTGTGCTTTAGTTAAGAGACGCTATCACTGGCAAGTCACTTGGAAAATGGCACTTTATTTGGGGGAGGCGAATGTAAGCCGTATAAGAAAGTGAAGTTTTTCTTTGTGTTTTCAGTAGGAACATGGGCTGAGCGCTTTGGAAGCGCATGAGAAATGAGCGCTTTTTGGAGGAAAGAAAGGGGGCTGCCTCGGGAGACTCTGTAACGAGTGGTGGGGTAGGAGGGCGGAGGGGCCGTTTGACATTTTCAGTCACAGGCTGTTTCAGTTCAGAGCAGAAGTCGAATAATGGAGTGAGAGAGGAGACTAAAAACAGCGAGGAGGGTAACGAGGGAGAGAGAGAGAGAGGGGAAGGACGAGAGGAGAGGCGAAAAGAAGAGCATCAGGAGGGGAGCGGGTTTGAGCTAAGCCTTACATCCCATCTGGAAGCAGATCAGCCATGCTGTCTAGTCATTCAGTCTGTGTGTGTGTGTGTGAGCGGAAGGGGGGTGTACTAAGCCATCGGCAGCTCCACTGAATTACAGCCAATTGTGGATAATGGCTAGTTGGAAATGTCACAACAATCATGTGTTGATTAGCATCTCCAGATACTTAGCGGTGTCTATCTGCTGTTGGGTCATTAAGCTGTAGAGCAATAAGAAGTGGACTTTGAACTTGGCGTTAGTATGCAGTGTTGGTGTTTGGTTTGTCTTGTGCAATAAACGGAGCACACACTGGCTGCAATAAAATCATGTTAATTGTGTCAACTTTAAAGCATAATTTCAAAATCAGTGCCCTGGTTTCAAACAGAGTTGTTGTGCGTTTATTGCCACCTCCCATAACCTGCTTCCTGTGTGGCGTCTAAGTAGGCCAGTGTGTTTGTGTTATTGTTTGCCAAAGTTCAAGTAATTTCTTTACTCACTGACGAGTAATAAAATGTACATTTTCAAAAAGGACACATTTTCAAAAATGAACAAAAAGCCTTAAAATAAATTAATCTTTTAATGGAGTAGCAAAATCTAAAAAGAAAAAATCTTCACTGTTTTAACAGGGGCTTCATTTAATTATGTGTAACAATTCATGATTTTCTGTTTCTACAAGATAAGGTGACATGCAGGTGAATTTCTCTTAACCAATATTTTAAATAAAAAGATAAGAAGACAGATCTCAATTGATTTATCAAAAAAAATGCCTGCAGGACAATTTCTACTAATATTATGCTGAAGATTATCTTGTCACTTCTAATGATGATGATTGGTGGGTGAAAAATCTGCAAAGTGTACTGTTAAAGAGCTGCAGATGGTTTTGTGTAATAACGTTCCACTTTAAAAGATTTATTTAAAGGTTTTCTGCACACCTTTACCATCACCAGCAAAAATTACTGTTAACTATATTCTTTAACTATTGAATTGCTATGAAATATTGTGTACTATATTATGCAAAATAGTTTTCACTTGCTGAATCTTCAGTTTTTTTCAGCAAAAATGAGTATTTGGAAGCAATTTAACACCATGGGATCCTCACAAATATATATAGAATCAATCAATCAATCAAAAAACTTTGAAGGTGCTCGAACAGTCACATCATACAACATAAAAAAATGATAAAATGAATAAGTAGTATAAAATCGTGAAACATTTATTAATCATCTAATCTTCCCACACATTCTACTGAGTCACAACCAGTCATATTAGAAGCTGTTAATCAAATCCCAAACAGCAGTAGAGTCCAAAAAAGAAAAAAACAACAACAAAAAAAGAATTCATCAACAGACTCATCTCACCATCTTAAATCATTTATAAGGTTGATTAACAAAGAGATGAATACATTTTTATATTGACTGTATTTGTGTAATCCTGCATCGTCTTTCTGATTTCAGTAGAATGTGTTAAGAGTTCAAGACATGTGAAAGAGTGGTTGCACATTACAGGAGAATACGCTATGCAGCATTGGACCGTTGGACACGTGATGTTTTTGGTCTGTTTTCAAAACTGATTTGAATTGATTCATCTTGGCACTGACTATTAAAGTCCGCTCCTGTGTCTGGACTTTGTCTTGTTGGAGTTGAACAGATTGATTCACTGATTCATATGATCATCAATCTTTTTAGATTAATCTACACTGCCTTAGCTCAGCAAGAGAGCAGCATGTGATTATAAAGCATGTCTCGTCTTTAATGTTTCTGCCAGTCACGACAGATTACCTCTGACTGGTTAAGCACGGGCTGAGCATGTGAGGCTTTAAGTCGGCGTTCTGTCGATCACATGCTGGGCTGAGAGGCTTGAGCTTTTGCCCAAATAGTACAAAAAACAGGGGCAATGTTTACACACTTCACTTCACCGTATTAAAACTGTACGGTGTTTGAGAATCATCTGAGTTATTTCAAATCCCTTTGATGCAACAAACCTGTTTGTTTCAGCTGTACTTTTAAATGACTTACAGAAGATTTGGATCAAGCGGCGTCGTATTCAATTTATAGATTTTCATGCCCCTCCTTTTTGGTGTTGGGTGTGAGTCTTCTTGTGGAGCTAAAATAGTCTGACCAACATAAAGCAGAGGAAAATAGTGGCCCGATGCCTTCCTTTTAAGTCGGCGCCATTGGAAATATGCTTAAGCTGCTGTCACACTTCTTCTTATCTTGAAATGTAAGCTGCTGAATTGAGGAAAAATGTATTGTTGGTCCAAAACTGAGAAAATGTAGCAGATTTAGAGAGAAATCAATTCCTGTCATGTTTTTAAAGCATATGTCACTTTTTCCATGCACTTTCATCCTGAATGGTACATGAGTAATGGGATCAGAGGTATGGAACTACAGGTTTTTCTGTTTCATAATCAGGTACATTACCTTGGCTGAGATTTAACTCTTTTTTTCTGCGTGCTCCCATGTAATCAGATAATTCTTAGTTGAATTATTTACTAATATATATTATCCATTTCAAGCTATTGGTTTCACATTTCATTACATGCACTAGGCATGCTGAGATGAGTGTTAGTGCAGACAGATTTTGGTATATATTTTCCAAATTTAATTCAAATAATTTCCAAGGTGTTTCTGACCTTTGACTTAATGCAGTGACCTCATAACATGTTTTAGCTGCTGTGGGAGGCCACAACTCCAAAATGACTTGATCCTCTGGCGATCTGCTCATCGTGGCGACCAGGAGGAGTGACTCCTGCGCTATGGCAACCAAACAATCAGCGATGCTGCCTCTGAGCCAAGAAGTCTTCCTCTGGTCAAAGTTACACGCTTTTTAAACCTTGGGGGAGTTATTATTCATTCGGAGTAATTACTGAGCCAAAGGAAATGTCTCTCTTGAGAAAGGGAGGGAACAGAGGGCGGACTGGTGGAGTCTATTGTTCTCTTGATCCATGTTCAGACTTCAGGGAGAGATGGAGCACTTAGGAGCAGAGTGTGTGTGTGTGTGTGTGGGGGTGTATGTGCGTGCGTGTGTGTGTTGATCAGAACCTGCCCTTTCTCCCTGCCATGTCTTTAAGGTCAGAAGGAACAACATCAGAGTGTTATGCTGCACTCTGCTGGACCCCAGCTGGGGTGTTACTTTTAACCGATGAATGCACATGTATTCTCCACCCAGTCATACATAGTTTTCATAGTTCAGTGAGTTCCAGGTCATTGTTTAGTGAACAATAGCATGTTTGTGTTTGTGCGGTGGAGGAGAGGGCGTAACCACATGCTGGATAGACGTGCGTAATTTTTTTTTGCAAATATGTAGCAGCACCTGGAGGAAAACATGTTTAAAGTAAAAACAAGTGTGAGTTTGCTGAATGGCTTTTTGATGATATTTCTTCCCTTGAATCAGCCAAGATGAGGCCATATCAGGTCAAAAATCCATTAAAATGTATAGTTTTGCATTCTCATGTTGCCCAAAAAGTCCAAATGTTTTATCTTTTAGTTAATCTTTTCATATGATTGCTCTAAAAGTCCATTATGACAATAAAACCACTAGACGTTTTTAAGCTTCTAAACAGTTTGAACTTTATCTTCGATATAGTTTTGATTGTTTTTTTTTTTGTCAATCCAGTTTTGACACTGTTTTAGAAAACCAACGCAGTCTATGGTTAAAACTATCTCACAACCTTCTTTTATGCTAAAAGTGGTGAAATAAAATATATTTGCTGTTAAATATAATCTACAGAGACTGCAAATATCAATACTTTTATATAAGTAAACCTTTGAGGGCAGATAGGGCAGCAAACCATAATCTAACTTAGGGCACCAAAATGGCTAGAGCTGTCTCTGATTAGTGCGTACATCATATATTTGCTAGTTAAAAGAACTAGCAAATATAGTTCTTTTGAGACTGAATCTTTGAGACTGAACCTAAAAACTTATTTGATGCAGACCAGATCCAGGTCTAATTGTGTCAGTTTTTGAGTTCCAACATGATCAGATCTCTCTTCTCTAACAAACATTTAAGATAATTTGGGACAAGATACATGGAGAGATAAAATTGTAGTTTTAAGTCACTGTTGATGGAGAAATCTTTCCCTTCTTCCTTGTAATATCATTCTGTCCCTGCCTTTGTGAAGAAATGCCAGAAATAACGAAATACACTTCTGACAGACTTACATTCCTTTGATATATTCATGAGCTGTGTGTTTTTGTTGGAAAACTTTCCCTCTACCTCTGATGTTCCACATTGTTGTTTTCTGCTAAATTATTGCATCACTTTTGAGAATAGAAGATGATATGAGGTTAGGAGTACTTCTGAAAATCACCCCAGAAGGGAGCCTTAGCGTCTGCAGTTCGGTGCAGCATGCAAGACATGCACACATTCAGTGTAGACGCGTCCGATTGTGATTGGGTCATCAAAGATGCATGTTGATGCCATGTTCAAACAAGGTCAGGCCTTGTTGTATCCAGCAGCGGCCTGCAGTCTGATTCTTTCCCCCTTCTCAGTGTCTCCACTTCTTCCTTTCCACTTACCAAACAAACCCAGGCAGCCTGATTATTTAAAATCATGTAAAGCTTCTGCCTTTCATGCAGCTTCTGTCGGTGTAGGCATGCATCCACTCTGATATCTTTATCTAGCTCTGCCCAGAGCTTCCCAAAGCTGTCAGCTCCCAGCTCAGCCCACCTCTCCTCTTTGTCGCGCTGCACAGTGAGATATGAGCAGTCAAGTCACAGGGCTCATGAGAATTTTTCTTTTCTGTAATTTCAACTTGTACATAGTATGAATTTTAACTTTATGAGGCTGTGGTCAGTCTATGTCGCATGGAAACGGAGCGCTAAAAGAAACAATCGGCGGGAAAGCTGCTCAGTGCAGGTTTCTGAACAATGGTGCTTTATGTTTGTCCAAACTTCCCATGTAGACCAATTGTTTACAGGGAAAGAAAGGTTGTGGAACAGGGTAATTGGGCTCTCATTTAAATATTTTTTGATTAATCATGGCTCCAATAGGTGGTAAATGACTATTTGTAACGAAATCTAAATGAAAAAGTATAAATATTTATCCATTTATCACCTGAGCACTAAGTGTGCATCAGTGATCGAGAAGGAAGGGATCATCTAGGCGTGGATCTCTTACCGGTAGAAACGTTTTCAAAAGTTACATCTCCAAAGCCATTGGAGGTAGTGTGAATCAAGCTACAAAAATTCAGAGGTACTCGGCCAGTCGCCATGACAGTGTGGAATGCCTGGGGGCGGGAAGAGTGTGTTTCCCTGGTTCAATTAGTCAACTATTAACCTAGCTTAAGGCTATTACACTTTACATTCAAATATGGTATTTTATGCTGCCTGGATATTTTTTTAATAACCATGTGTAAGGCTCTACAATATATCACAAATATATAATCTTCCTAATATGAGAGTGTGCAGTATTCAAATATATTGGTTTTCCTAGGAAGGTTACCAAGCCCACTGCTGCTGAAGGAACGGCTTTTATGGTTCCCAAACAGAAATCCTGAGTACAATTCCTATTCTTTAGCCTCAGCTTGCAGTTTGGTTCAGAAGCAGCTTTTATTGTCGCAACAGCATCTTGTTGTTTGGACCAAACTCTCCACATTGAGGTGTGATGTGAACAAATAAGATGAAAATCTGGTATGACAGCATTTAGAAAATGGAACAAAAAGCAGAAATGATAAGAAACATCAGATGTTCTGAGTGTGAGACGGTTGAGAGAAAAGTGAGAACAGATGTTGATTTGGGACTGTGCCTGGCTGGTCTAGATCCAGGACACATCAGGAGGGACGCTGTCCTCTTCCTTTGTATGCTCTCTAATTACTTTCCTTCTCTTCAGTTGGATGACAAAAACAGCATAAAAGGAAGTTCGCATAATTTCAAAGGATTCTCACTGGCAACATAACAAACAAAAACTCAGGCATATTTTTGTGTGGAATATGCAGGTGAAAGCGGAGCTCTGCAGATGACTCAGACAGGGAGGATCCAAAAGTCTCTGTTTTTATGTCGGAGTGAGGAGACAGCAACAACCCAATTCACCGTCATTCCTTCTTCAACCATGACATGCTTGTTTATGAAGAGCCCATCCACGGTGTAACTGCTTCACCTCCCACTGGCCTCTGTATACAGCTGCAGATTCATAAAAAAACAAAAAAACAACAAAAAACATCTGGGATCGGAAATTGGACACAAAATCCTGAGTCTGGTAAAACCTTTACCTGCCGAACAAGATTTTTGACTGACTTTGATTTCTCAGAAGGATAAAAAGAATCAACATAACTTTATTCCATTCAGCCTTCCTGTTATCTGCTGAAGTTTTCTTTCTTCCTCTCTGGTTCCCTGAATAAATCAGACATGTCTCAAGATTCAACACCTTTTTGCCTGCTGTGACTAGGGCTGCAACTGATGGTTATTTTAGTCATTTATTTATTTGGATGATTAATCAATTACAAATTGGACCATTCTGCTGATTTTGCATTTAAACATTTAAACTGTTTTATACAAAATTAGAAATGGACTGAAAGATGCAAATAAACAAACACATAAATATAAAAATTTTAGTACTTAAGCAACAAAATAGCACCCCCCTAGTGAAATTGAACCAGATGAAGCTAAATGCCGCTTGAAGAGCTTTGGGTACATCTAAATGGGTTTTTGCCCTAATTATACAATTTTGACTTAATTACTACTCTGGAAAGTTTTGAACACTTGTTTTTCAGCAGCCATTTTTGAAGCTGCATATTCCAGTCAGCAATTAATCGAGTATTAAGTTAGTTGGCGAATAGAGACAGGCACCAGCCCCTGCGACTGTGCAGGGATAAGCAAGCATAAAAATTGGATGGATTTTTTCCCCCCCTTTAATGTCATGAGAAACAAAAACCTCAAGCATCTTTTCACGTTCATGCTGACAAAGGTTTATCGAAAATAGATTTCTGGAGGTCTTTTTCTTGCTTGTCTTTGTGTGCCTGCTCCCTCCCTCCTCGCTGCTAGTGTTTCCACATCATCTGTCATCCACTGGCTCTGGCTGCGGGGGAGTGGGGTCAGGAGCAGGGGCAGAAGAGACGCCACAGCATATGTCCTTTTCTTGATCCCTTTATGTAACAGGTTTTGTGAGAGAGGAAGTTCTAATATGTGTGGGTCATAAGCTTAGGCTAATTGGCAGCAAGCGACTAGGGCCTTTCGAGGACGGGAAAGAGTTAGCCAGGAGGACAGGAGCCAACATTTTTACAATAAAATTGATTGTAAAATTAAACTGATGTAAAGAAAAACATTTTGTAATGTAACATAATTTAGGCTGTTGTAAATAGTTTCAGAACTTTTTCCCAACTTTAATGTGGAAGAGATTCTGTACATTTCAACTGAAAAGAAAAAAATAAATAAATTGGGGATAAAATGTGAAAATGGTGCAATAACCTGGTTGCATAGATGTGGAATTTGGCATATTTTTCACTGTACCTAAAGTTCTCCGAATTTTTTATGAAATTGTCAGGATTCTCTTCTCTTCAGATTTTAGGCCAGCCTTTACTTCTATTGTCCAGAATTATATTAGCCTTGAGAAAAACACAGATTCCATCCAAAGAAAAATATTCATTGAGTGCTTTGGGAATGATGTTCAGCAAGTGAAAATCATTCATCACAAATACCTTTATGGGACAAAAATGTGAGGAATTGGTTGCTTATTTGTTTTTTTCTCAGGCTCCTGCACAGTTTTTGGGAAACTGATGTTTTTTTTTTTTGTGTGTAAATTAATAATCCACAGATGGACAGTACTGGTGATTGCTGCTGCACGTAGAACAAAAATCTAAGTTTGCAATGCATTCCCGCAATTTCTTCATTGTAGTGGACATCCTCCTTGTCTTTTTGTCATATTTGGAGGTGAATCAGAACTTTTTTTTATCCTTCTCCTGACTGTTACTGTGGTATACTGCCAATAATCACTTATGTTAAAGGATGCAAATGATCAAATCTTATAAAAATAATAATTTGAACCGCTGAATTTTGCTTCAGGTAACTGAACTGAGGAAGACTGAATGGAGAAACAGATTTCAAAAGTCCTTCAGGATAGAATTAGATCAATGTGTCAAATGTGGCAAAATGATCAGTTCATAAAAAAGTTGTTGCAAAAATCTTTCTGTACACACGGTTCACATGAGATTAAAAAAAATACATTGTAACATCTGGTCTGTGTCATGGATTCACTGTCTGTGTGGAGGATTTGCATATTATTCTGAATGAATAAATGTAGGTAAGTCGCATTTTTCCTGAACTCCAGTTCTCTACCCTGGAATTGCAGGGTAGGATGCTTATGCTACGTAAACTCTGGAGCATTTAGCAGTCTTCATTGTCACAGCAGAAAATTCAGTTGATTCCATGGAGGTTTAATTACTTGAACCGTGCAACTGTCCTGGAGCAACAACATTCTTACAGGGAGTCTTAACAGACCTGAAACTAACTGTAAGAAAGGCAGAAAGAGGGAGGCTTTAAATCACTATCAGCCCAGTTTTTAGACTTAAGCTAATAAAATTAAGATAAATAAATGTAAGAATTAGTATTGCTAACCCTAGAAACATGGACATTCAAACAGGTTAAGACTAATTAAATTAAAGGCATTTTGTAGAGTACACACAGTCACTGATTTGAAAAATGTAAACCTTTGGTCTACTTTTACTTCTAAAATCAACAACAGCTGTACAAATTGTGAAATTTACTTACTATCTGAGAATAGATACTTATGTTGCCACTCTAATTCTTTTCTTATAAAGTTAATCCTGCTTTGGCTCATACAGTGCTTAGATTAATATCTGCAGGCCGCAGCCAGCAAAGCATAAGAATGAAGGATTTGTGTATTCAGGTGGTTAAAAGGATAGTCACCGTGAGTGATGAAGTGTGTGAGCGTACCCAACCAGATTTGTTTTGGATTAGACGACGTTCCTTCAAGATGCTGGCTTTAAGCCGTTTTCACAGGCTGCGGAGGCACAATCTGTTCAACATCGTTCTGCGTTTCTGCTAATCATCTGGTCCGCTTCAAAGTAACTTATGTACCTTAAATAGTGCTTACATTATATACTTCCTTTATACATACTGTGTCTTGTATTTAAAGGAAAAATATATCTCCAAAGTAGGACCTGACTTTGCTTCACGTGGGCCGATTATTACCGTTTTGTGTTGCGTAATAACATTCTTCAAGTCATTTTTACATGACATTACACCTGTAATATTAACATTGACATTTTCATGATGTGTGAAGACTTCTATTTTCTTGGACGTACTCGGTGTGAGTCACTTCCTGTTCTGCTGTTGCTCTCCATTTCTTCTGCCCACCTTGTCTTTATCTCTCACCCCGGCTGTCTAACTATCTATACATTCCCATGTCCCTTCTGCCCATGCAAACATCCATAATCCGCGCTTTGTCTGACACCCTGAATCAAATCGATTGAACATTTTTTTCCCCTCCACAGCTTCCTGTACCTTGGGCCTGTCTTCCACACTCGAATCGATGCGACATCATAATCCTCCCCCTTTTCCTTCTGTCTTTCTCCCCCTAACCCTTCCTGATGTGGCAGCAGCACCTCTTCCACACATCTCTGTCTATCCCGAAGCATCTGCGCTTTTTTATTGGAGGCGAGTGAGTCTCTTCTGACAAAGGCCAAATCGATTTTTCCCGAGCCACGTGCGGTTCTGGGGAGCATCAATCTAGGCAGTGTTCAAATAGTGCTACTTATTGAGATGTGATTACATGCTAAATGGAGCTGTTCATAATGGACCGTTTAGACTTGCATTAGGCCACTGTCATGCGCAAATGCTACATCAAGGCGGGACACCCTTACACCAAGTTCTCAGGGGTTAAAATAGGTGCTGAATAAAAGTTTACAAATGATGCCGATTCTAGTCTTGATTGGATTGAGTGAGACACAAGATGTGCATCAATTTCAGACTGGTTCCTGGCTCCTGATTAATAGTGATACGACAGTCAATTGGCCTGTGATGGATTATTTCCTGATTGGCTGCCTGGTGATCAGAAAATTGGAAGGATTCTTTGATACCAGTGTTTTCTGAGGATTTGGTAGGGATGTAGTTCACTTTCACACTGCACTTTTTAAAATGAACCAAAACTTCTAGACACTATGACGGTTATAAAAGTGACTGCTTGGGTTGCAGAAGAACCAAAACGACTTATACCAGTGGATTATTGCCCCATAAGATCATGTGAAACTGTAAATACCTGAACTGATTTAAGTTGTTAAGCTGAGCTAATATAGAGTAAATATGGCCGTATGGTTTAGTTGTCCATGACTGGCAATATTTTCTGTCAGTCTGATTTCTTTTATGTTCGTAATGGAAAACCTTCAGTTGCCTTCTTTCAGCCAGCTGGCTGCCAGTGTGCTGCAATAGGTTGGGGAGGGGCAGGCCAGTGTTCCTCTATGCTCCATACGTCCTGAGAAACTTATGTGTTGAAAGTTTTAGCTGTTCTAAAACCATAATTTAACCAACAATAATCAGTACTACCAATATTTACAATATTCAGGATAGACTTAGAGGAAGTTCACTGTGCCACTTTCATTGTGTATTCTTCCCTCGCTTCACTGATTCAGGTCAGGGAAGACCAGGGCCCATTTTGCAAGCAGCTTTCTATCCTTTATTTATTAGTGCACAGAAAGTAAAAAGACACAAGCACACAACAGGTTGGCTGATTTCTTTGGCTTTGGAGCTTTCCACCACCCACATTTACTCAATCAGCCTCCTCATTCTTTGTCACCATTTGCCGCCCTTTCTTACTGGCCTTTAAATTTCTTCCTGTCTTGGGATATTCTATTGCCTTTCCAGGCAGGTCTGTGTGTCTCTGAAATTCCCTGAACTACTCCGTTGACCTGTTTTAGATGCATCCCCATACTCACCTGATAACCTATCTTTCTCAATCCCCCCTGGCTTCTGCCTGATGTATTCTTCACCAGCAATTGTATGAAAATCCAGGACATCCATGGCAAATCTGTCCATACCTTGCACTGTATGGGAAGCCTCATTAAAATAGAAGCTAAATATAACAAAGTTGACCTGAATTTTATCAACATTTCTTCTTTTGTTTGTGAAATCAGTGCTCTTTAACCTTGATGCTTATGGACCATTCTGCAGATGGAAAATTGCTCGTAACATTTAAGGCATTAGGCAAAGATCAATACTCTTACAACAACCCCTTTCAGGCCTCGGTAAACAACTCCAATGTCAAATCAATCTTTGAATGGCTCTCCAGAGAACCTCCATTTCATTTTTGCCCTTTCCATGCTTCCAGAAAGTATAAACAATGTGATTGTCTTCTATTATTTGTGTTTCAAGGATATATGCCGGTCAAATCAATAGAAGCATTAAAAGTGTTTGTTTTTTCATTAGGTTATTATTCTGAGTAGTTCATAGAGTTTCGTGTATGACATAATGCAGTAAAATTGAGATTCAGAACAATGTCTTTATGGCATTATTCAGTTAAAAATTAATATAAGTATAATTCATTAATGTAAAATCATGTTTGTGTTGCAGAAGTTGTGTTGGTAACAAACACAGGAGCAATAATTCATATATATGTCTTCATTCCTCATTTCCAGGTTGTAGACGTGTGCTTTAGGATTTCTGAAACAATTCTTCCTTTTCCTTTCCTTTTCCTACAGCTGCTGATTAAAAATTTAGTTGAATCTCTGTGGAATGTATTGTATAGTTTCTATTAACTTGACTTGCAAGCATAAGGATGATGTGTACCATAAAGGACTGTACAGCCCTCTGAGAAAGAAGCATTGTGCATTTTTGGGCTGCATAAACAGATTTAATTTGAAATTAGTGAAGATATATGAAATAGATAGGAGGATTCACCTGGGATTCACTCTCTAAAGTTTGAACGTTGCAGTATCTTTAAAGAGGAAGGTTGATTTCATTCCCTGGGTTGAAGAAACACAATATTTCCCATATTCAGTAGCGCTAAAACTTCTTTGCTGCAGAAACACACTGTAGCAGCAATAATGTGGTAAACATAACACCTCCTAACTTGACAACGCATTTTCACTGAAAGCTTGATGCATGAGCATTGACGGTGACAGAATCTGAAAGTCGTTACCTTAGCTGTCTTTTCCTTCCTGACTCTGTCAAGAACTGCTGTTTTTGTTTATCTCAAAGGAACATGGTTTGTTCCACATAAGGAGGGCCTGACCAGCCTGCTGCCATTTCGCTATTGGTCTTCACTGATGAGTTTATGCACACTGCTTTGTGGAGACGCACCAGTCAGAATTTTGTGGCTGATTTCTGATGACTGTTTTTGGCCTGCCAATAATGATATTTTCTGACTCCTCTTTAAGAACTTCAATTATAGGAACACAAATGAACACTATTATAAATGGCTATGTATTTTTTTCACATCCATGCTATGAGTCCTGAGAAAAAAGATCATAAATATGAGGAAAGCGGGATTTATATATAGTGGCATAGATGACACCATTCAGAGAGAAGCTTATTTCGGGTAATTTGTGACCATCTATTGATATTCACTTCAATTCAATTCAAAAATATTTTATTGATCCCAAAGAAAATATAAATGTTGTAACTCATCTTAATTCAAGATTCTCTGAAGAGTTGTTATAGAGGCTGATTGCTGTGGGCAGTAAGGATCATCAGTAGCAGTTTGTACAGCGAATTTGAAGAACCTTCAGACACTGTGTCATAATAAGGGATGCTCAGGGCTTATGCTATGTCTTTGTTAGTACTGATGTCAGTTATTTAAATAAATGGGGGAAAATAATTAATTTGATTACACTGCTGTTTCTGATATATCTCTCTCTGTAGGGACACAGTAAACGATTAATAAAAAATGTGCGTCCACATGAATACACTGTAGTGGGTATGCTGGTCAAACCAGTGGTGATGTCACAGAACGTCGCAAAAAACACCACCAAATGATATCGAAAGGCACCGTGTTTAATTGTAAATGATATCGAAAGGCACCGTGTTTATTTGTGAGACTAAGCCACATGCAGGATACAGAGACAAATGAAGCTAAGGTGTCATTGTTTCAAAAAAGACGCACCCCGGGTACACACAAAAAAGGCATGAAACATGACATTTATCCACTCTGGGGCCCTTTTTCTGTCTCCCAGAATCCTGGATCCTCAGAATGCCAAAATGGCAAAAAAAAAAAAAAAAAAATCTTTGTGGGTACACTTAAAATGTTAATTTAAAAAAAAAAAAAAAAATTATATATATATATATATATATATATATATATATATATATATATATATATATATATATATATATATATATATATATATATATATATATATATCTTAAAAATGTCTCTCACTTTGCTGCGGTTGCACAGAAATTTCCCCATTGTGAGACTATAAAGGATATTTCAATTCTATTTTTTCCTCTGCGATTTAGCTGAATTGGGACAATTTGTGCTGCGACATTGAAATAACTGACATCTGTACTAACAATGTAAGGCCACTGAATCTGTGTCCTCAGTCGCCTAATAGAGCTTCATTCTGCTGCCTATCTGCCCCTCTTCACTCCGTCTTCCACAGGCCACTGCGCCTAGACCTAATCACTTTAGAGCTGCTCATCCGAAACCTTCAGATCACTGGAGTGGGCTGAACCTTTGCCGATCCAGTGACGGGTTGCTGCAGGAACAATGGCAATACTTCCAATTTCATGAGGTGCTAAGAGCACAAATGATGAATCTGTACTCTGGAAAACATTTATAAAGCTTTCCAGATGATAAGCAGCACTTAACAAAGGAAAGTGCCTGTACTGATGCTGTTTTTGTGAGGGAATCTCTTCTTTATATTTTCAGATACAGAATTCTTTGGGGTTTTGGCTTTTTAACAGCTTACAGAATTACTCTGCTGGTCAGAATCACTCTAAGGGGACAGAAGGCTGTCTTGATGGGTGAACTTCTAGACACTTGAACCCACTTGATAAAATGAAACTCAGGGTTGTCCCTCTTGTACAGTTCTGTTGATACATGAATGCAGCACAACAAAGAACAAAGACCTGATTTCTGTTTTCTGATGGCAGGGACTGAATCGCTTATTACAGATTGATGCTTTTAAGAATTCTGTTTCTTTGTTGCATGTTTTCGTTTCACTGTGCATCACATAAAATCCCGACATATTTTGACTTCTTTGAACTTTTTAAAAGCCTTTCAGCCCATTTTTTGCTCAACTTTTTCTGTAAGCTTAGGAAATGGATTTGAGTCAGAGATTTGATACAATCCTTTATGTAATGTTGTTTACAAATTAGAATTTGCTAATATATGTCCTGATAATACCACTTGATTATCAGGCCAGTTTTTTAAAGTTGATCAAGTCTAATCTGCTTATACTAATATTTTCCAATCCAGGATGATTTTGCTTAAACATTTAGAATTGTTTTTTTTTTGTCATTAGCACCCATTAACCATTATTAGTGTAAACTATTTGACTGTTGGTTTTACTAAAATGTTCAGCTATTTACAAAACTGAACACATAATTAGCCGTTGAATTGTACTTCCACATTCTTGCCAGCTGTAAATTTTCTAAATCCAGACTAAAGATTGTAAAGATTGAACTGAGAGAGATAGAGGTGGGAAAAAGTTGTTTCTGTCAATTTCTGGATTATTTTTCTCTTTTCTGAGGGGGGAAATGTTGATAAAATTATGTCTAAAGTTGATACAATCGGAGACTAAATTACTTGTTAATGGTGTCATTGTAGTTTTTAATGACCTGAATGGTCATGTTACATGTGTGCATATGAGAGATTGAGATAAGTCTCACCAATTGGTTTCTATTTATGTAGAGTAAAGTGAGAATTGTTTTTTTTACACAAGCTTTATTCGCAGCTAGCCTTGTTAACACAGTTGGTGTCAGTGACTAAACGTCAGTCTTCCCGTGTATTTTCTAAATTGTAAAATCTCCCATTAAGATGCCCATGTTTCAGAAGCATACGTGGTTATAGGTCGAAATCTCAAAAAGTTAAATAAAGCAACATTCCATCCATGCTAATATGGCTAGCATGGATGGAACCACAGTAGTTGAATGGAGATACAGCTTCAACACCAAGTTGCTACAGTAATTTGAAGCTTCCAGAGAGAAAAAAAACTATCACATTTTGCACATTTGGAAGATGAATCTCTCATGTCCAACCAGGCTTGAATAAAATCTCAGTTTAACATCCCTGCAGCGTCAACCAGTGCCAGGTCTGATTCTTACGGTGGCCGACAGGTGCAAATGCGCAGCGACAGGTGCAAATGCGCAGCAACAGAGAAAACATGCAAACAAAAAAAAAGACACGCGCACAAATGAAATGCAGAAAACATAAAAATAGACGCAAACAAAAGGCAAATAAAATGCAGCAAACAAAAAAAAGAGACGCAAACAAAAAAATACAACCACAAATGAAATGCAGCAAACAAAAAAGAGAGACGCAAACAAATGAAATGCAGCAAGGCTTAGCTTTAATCAGTCAAACCCATTTGCTCAGAAATAAATTAAATACTTTAGTGAACCAAAATATTTTATAGCTACTACCTGGCTTAATATCTGTGTTTCACCTCCACTCATAGGGGAAAACTATCGGGAGTTTTAAAAACAATTTGCCGGGAGACATGGGTCGGGACATCTCTCGGTGTGCCGAACCTGGAGCTCCCGGCCAGCTGACAGCTGGCGAGGGGAGCTGGCTGTTAATGCAGCGGTAGCAGACATCTCCGAAAAGGAGCAATATTGGAATTAGGTGATTTATTAATGAACCGAGCAGATATTTCAGATCTATTAATCTACATTCTCGCCTTAAAACATTGTAAAAAAAAAATCATTTTGTGTAATTTTAAGTGTAATACAGCAAAAATAATTTTGCCACCATTGCTGCTTTTCTGAACACCCGTTTTAAAGGATGCAGACCCTAAATTTGGAGACAGCGGTTTTTTGTTCGACTCCCTCTAGTGGTCTGGAGCACTTCCGTTTTCAGCATTTTTTGTTTGCATCTTTTCTTTTGTTTGCTGCATTTCATTTGTTTGCGTCTCTCTTTTTTGTTTGCTGCATTTCATTTGTTTGCGTCTCTCTTTTTTGTTTGCTGCATTTCATTTGTGATTGTATTTTTTTGTTTGTGTCTCTCTTTTTTGTTTGCTGCATTTCAATTGTGGTTGTATTCTTTTTTGTTTGCGTCTCTTTTTTTGTTTGCTCCATTTTATTTGCTTTTTGTTTGCGACAAAAAGCAAATAAACACATTTTATACACATTTCTTGTGTATAAAATGAACTGAGATGAAAAATGGATGGATTTTGGTTCTGCTTTATATTTCTTCATCCAGTATGATTTGACCTAATGTGCACTGAGGTTTTCTGTCTGACTGGCAGACACAAATCATATCTGTAGAGGTTTCACAGTGAATCAGTGAGTGAGTGGTCTGTTTGATCCTGCTCTCCTGGCTGCATGCCAACTTTCTCCATCATCTCCATCAGAACTCTCCTATATTTCTTTAATATGATCCATAATTTCTCAAGCATTTCATGCTCTCATTCTTGCCAAGTTTTGCTGCAGAATTATCATAATTGGACTTTGTTTTTTTTTTCAGACGTTTTGAAGCTATGCTCCAGACCCTACCATTTGCACATCTTATGCCCTTTGTAGTTTCAAAGTATTCATCCCACACCCGTCCGTGGCGAGGCATTAATTACCGGTTGAGTGCACAATGTTGAGGCTTATCTCGTTCTGACAAGAGGACTCATCAGACACTTCTGACATTTTTGGGAAGGTCATTCCTCAAAGAACAAAAACAAAGACGGTGACACCTTGGTAAAGGCCGAGATCCACAACCTATGGTGACACAAAAGTGCTTCTGTCCTAATTACCTGCAGCTCTTTGGGGCTTTGTTTGCTCCTTGTTACTCGTATGCAGAGCATGCTGCTGCCCTGCTCTATGCTTGACCTCGACTCCTTCTGTCCAAACACGTCTCAGTGAGTGGAAAACAAACGCCCTAGACATCATTTGTCTTAACCCTTGCACTAGTGTTTCCATTAAAATTCAATGTGAGAGCAGCCTGGACAGTTGTTGACGGGCTGATTAGGATAAGAGATCTGGTAGATCACTGTTTTGCAAATTTTGAGGAGAGGTTGAACTATTTAACAGTGCTGGTTCTAGGGATGCATAGTAGGCAAGAACCAGGAGACCTGAATGGTCTGGAAAGTTGATGCATCAACAACAATAACAACAACAACAACAACAACAACAACAACAACAGATCTTTAATATATTTTGGCACTAAGCTATTCAGGGATTTATCAACTAACAAACATATGCTTAAGTCTTTTCTCTGAGCACCTGGGAGCCAGTGTGAGCAAGTGAAGAGTGTGGGAGTATTTTTTCGGCTAGCTGACCAAAAGAGCACAGTAACAGGTGTGGGGGGCGGGGGAACGGTGTTACTCTCCGCTTGCGGCAACTCTATTCACTGGCCCATGTCTGGTGTAAACTAGTGAGCAGCTGAGGCAAGATAGACAGAGGAGTGCTGTGGTGTATCAGGCTCCACACAGTAAGAGGAAGATATCGCTCCAGTACAGTGTAGGGCATCTCATTTAAAGGGTATTAAACTATAGGAACAGTGTGACTAAATGTTGTGAGTGTGGTACTGTGACTGTAAGCCTTGAACCATGGTAGATCCTGGTTCATGCTTCATGACTTCATCTTGTAAGCAACAGGTCCGAACACAGTTATTCTGAGGTGAGCTCCCTCTTAAAAATGGACTTGTATCTTAATTTGTATTCAGATCTGAAGATTTTAAAATGAAAAATGTGGACAGGACATAAAAATCACTTGAGCAATTTTAGTAATGGCTGACTCCCATAAAATTAACATAATATTAAAAAGATTTTTACATCTCATGACCTTCCTAAAATAAGTCATTTTTTTGCGAAATGTTTTTTTTTTTTTTTTGCCCAAGTCATCTTTTGGCAGGATAGAGGTGGTAATTTTATTTTTTATTAAATTTTTCTACCAAACCAGTTCTGGAAAAAAATGAATTAGAGCATTATTTTATGAAAGTTACGATAGTTTGAATCTTCCCATTTTCTTTGAACCAACTGCTTTTTTCATCTCTGAGGGCCATTTTTGTTATAAGGAATTTATTCATCATAACTTTACTTTTTGTGAAAAAAAACAAAACAAAACACAATGTGTTGTTCTTAGAACCAAAGACCTTGAAAGAGACATTTAAAAGATGGATTTTCTTTAAATAAGAACATTTTTTGTTAGTTAATTTTAACCTGCATTACTTTTATTTGTAAAATATAAATAAATAAATATAGAAAAAAATATATTTCACTTGTAAACCTGAAGGAACATTCTCCTTTGTCCCCCCTCTCTATCTGATCTAGATCTCTTTTGGAAACATCTTGTTTGCTATTGAGGAAGCCAACAGCGCTCTGAATCAGATTGTTATCTAAGGTCAGGCTTTCCCTTGCCTGTTTGCCAGCTTTTGTTTTTACGTGGGTAAACGGGGGATATTAGTAAAGCACACCCACCCCTGAATCAGGTGGGGAACAATGAGAACATTGTCCAGTAGTCCGGTAGTTGTAGCTCCTTTTCCCGCCTCTTGTGTGCTTGGTTGCTGAGATTGCTAATAAATCTTGCCTTGTTACTAGAAGTCCGGATAAAGAGCTACAGCTCTAGAGTAAACACATAGGCCTGCTTTCATGTCTGCTATCAGCAGAGTGCTTATTGTTTTACCTTTGCCTCAAAACTTTGACTTATACCTCCCTGAGGGAGAGGCGGCCGCAGCGCCGGCCTGTGTTTCCACCTCAGAGAATCCGTCGATTTAATTCAGAGAGTTGCAACCTTGAAAACGGCATTCATCTTTTTCCTGCATGGATTTTGTTTTTACTTGACTGCTCTCCAACCTTTTTCTCCACATAATGTTTTTTCCTCTGCCCACCATTTTTCTTCATAACGACACCAATACTTGGTGGCAGCCAGGCATGTTGAAATTCAGACGGTAGATGGTCGAAGTTCAAGTCTCGGAGAGAGAGTGGGGTGAAAGGACTGGGAGTCTATAGCCAAGCAGTCTTGTTGATAATGGAACGTTGCCGTTCAACAACATTCATAAATATGCAGATGAGGTGACTGAGGCTGCCCAAGAGATAGTGCACACGTTGTCAGCAGCATGCACAATAAGGAACAACACAAGCGCCGCACTGTTGATGTGTACAGAAGAGGCTAGCATTTCTCTCTGCCGTATAGGAACTGTCAGAATTTTAGAATCCAATATTAAGAAAAAAAGTGCTTCACCCTGACAACCATAAAGAACAGCTTCACCCCCAGTAATTGGAAAATTCTGCAATCTTAGCTCAAAGTAAGCACGTCTGTGGTATCCATGTTGTAAGAAACACAAACTCTGTGGGTTTGGAAACGATTCAGGATTGCTAATATCGAAGAATGTTTGGAAAATAAAAACATAAGTCACTGCTTAGCATGTGCCGTAGATCTTGTTCCAAAGAGCTCAGTGTAGTTTTATTAATCGATTGTTCGTATATAATGGCACTCATTTCTATTAAATGGCACAATGACTTTCATTTGGTCTTCTGTTTTAGGTATTACCGCTACAACAGGTACCAATATTTTGTATTATGCATTTGTGTGCTTCTGCAAAAGGTCTGATCGAGGGTGGCTTTTAGCCTACATTGGTGAGAGAAACACTGCATGTCTCTGAGTAGTTACAGAGAATCACTGCTGCCTTCACAGATATGCTGGTGTTATGAGAGTTCTTCAAAGAATAGCAAATTATAATAAAGCAATGCCATTTGTGTGTTCAGCTTCAATATTGTTGCTTAAGTTTCTCCCACTAACATGGATTAATGCATTTTGTTTTCGGTTTGCTGCTTGCAGGGGTTCTCTGTGGATACACTGGCTTCCTCCCACGGTCCCAAAACAGTTCAATAGTTCAATCCCAGTTATAATAACACTGAACGATTCTGTTGCTGTGTTTATAAAAAGTCAAATATTTGTGTTGTATCGTTTAAAGTTGTCAAGAAACCCCAGTTTAAGTTAGAACACTTACAATTAAGCAGAAAATTATTCATACTCCTGGCAGATTAAAATTATTTAATTATTTAAAATTAATTTAATTCAACAGAGATTGCGTGTGATTAAAACATGAGATCAGCATCTCTCACAAGACAAAAAGAGAGTAAAAGGAGTATCAATTATGTTTTTATTGAAAAAATGTATGAAAACCTATGCATACCCTGAACAATTACTGAAAAAAATAAATTTCTTTTTCAGTAATTCTATCAAATATTTGATATTGCAAGGCTTTGTCGCCATCACCCAAATCTTTTGCTTCACAATCAGATTCAAATAAGGATTCTGATTGGGCCACTCCGAAACATTAGTAATATTTTCAGTCAGAAGTTACATGTTGCTAAAATTATTATTTGACAACTAAATCTGTAAATCTCCCAGACATATGAACTGTTTGAGCTTAATTATTCTAATAATTAGAAAATAGTGTTATCCCTTGTTCTCTCTTGAGCGTACATTTTGCAGTTGTGTTTCTTTTTGTGATAATAAAAAATGACAAAGACAAAAGCCAAAGTTGAAGTTGGACTTTCCAATTGGGAAATAAAACAGAAAAATCTTCTGGAAAACATCATAAGCTCTTAAATTCCAGATAAATATTTCCATCTGTTGAAGTACACAAAAGTATTGGTGAAGGGTTTTAATTTTCCCACATCCGCGTTGCAGTGAAGGCAGCGTGATCTGAAACTAGATTTGACTTTAGCTGTAGAGACCTGGACGCTTTGTCCCCAGCATCTTGAGGAAAATAAATGTATCGGCAAATTTGAACGTCTCACAGAATGGCATTATTTTATGAAAGTCAGAGAGGAGATTTTCCCTCCATAGTTTTACTTTAGTCACTTCATGCACAGATGGATATCATTGCAAAAAGCACAAAATTGTACCAAGTAATTTTGGTCTAGTTTCTAGCGTAAATATATTAGTACACTTGAGATAGGTTAAAACTAATTTATAAATAACTTTTGAGAAAGACAAAGGAGCTTGATTTAAGTCAATAATTAGTTAATATTGATGACAAAGTACTTGTTCAATTGGCAGATATTTTCTCTTATAGCAAGACATTTTCCCCAAAAATACTTGGTGAGATTTTGTGTTTTTTCAGTGATCTCTCCGTTAATTTATTGTCCCTCTGACACATAGTTACATGAATCACTGTCACTGAATGTTATTTAATGGTGTCAATCTGGGCTGGAGACACTGAGGTGAAAAAATAAGAAGCGTTCTCCATCTCTCCATCTCTGTATTCTCCTCAGAGTTTGGGCCTCAAACGGCCAGAAAACGCGCTGCGGCCTGGATTCAGCCACCCTTAATGCAGCACATTAAGCTGTCATCAGACCTGGAGCTCACAGAAGATTTAGATGTCCTAAACACAAGAAGTGCTTTTTTTTCTTAAGTAGCTGGTAGGAACAATGTGGACTGCGGTGTTATGTTTTTGTGTGTTCATGGTTTTGTGAGGCCGCTGAGAGAAGTATTTGAGCAGAGCCCTGCGGTGTGGCTGCCTCCCTGAACCCTGCTGTTGATTATACGTTTTGTCAAAAAAAAAAAAAAAAAAAAGGAAAGCCTTTACAGCTCTGCATTCAGAATATCAAATGTCCGCTCCGAGGTAGACCTTTTGGTAAATCAGTGACATCGAAAATGTTCAAAATCTGATAAGCTCACCCAGGCAAATTAATGGAAAAAAAAAAATCTCTGCTGCGTTTTAGTTTCAAGTTCCCCTTCATGTTGGACAAAGTCGCGCTGGCACCGAGATAAAGCAGATCAGCTGGCACTGATGAGGTCCGTGTCCAATCTCCCGGCTCTGCCTCCCCACCCCTGTTCTGCTTTTAACTATCAGCTCAGCCTGCTGCAGGCGGAGCAAAAGATCACAGAGAAGGAGGATGTGAAAGAGGAAAAAAAAAAAATGACCTGCCAAGTGAGTCAGCATGCCAGTCCGTCAAGGACGCTGAATCCTCTGACAGAGGACACTGTCACTCAGAATGCAGTGTGCGTCTGCATCGGCCAGAAGGCGTCAGAGCTTTTGGGTCCTTCCTCTGTTTTTATTTTTAGATCCGAGCTACTCTAACTGAGCAAATCCGGAGGCTTAAAGCATCGGGGGGGCTCAGTTGAGAAAGGAGGGGGGGAAAGTGAAAGCATCTCTGGCTGGGTTTGAATGTGGCTTCAGCTGCACAATAATACTCCCTCATTAGCTAATGATGGCTATCAGGGTAGAAATTGAAACCCACTTAAAAAATTATTAGGCGACTGCACTTTTGACTCAGAGCGGCGATGTTTCTGCTAAATACGTTTAATGTCTCTGAATTCGTGGTAATGTCTCACCCATCAGGAGCCATTTATCAGAGCAGAACATAAGCGCAATTTTCGACAATGATATGATGAGTCATCTCATGAACTCTGGCTTTCTCGCTCAACAACAACAAAAAAAAGAAAGCTAGATTCATGTTCTCCCACTTGATTTCTGCACACATCAGTATGGAAAGTTTGCCGGATTGAAGTTTAGGTGGCGTTTTCAATTGAAGGGGTGGGGATCTTTCATTGCAATGAACAAATAAGTGAGAATAAAAAGAAAATTGGAGACAGGAATAGGAGGAAAGGTGCGTCATAGAGGGTGCTGAGAGCTCTCGATGCTGCCAGCAGCGTGAGCTGAAAAGCTGAGTGACAGCAGATCAGATAGAAGCCGGATCACGGTGCCCTGGCAGAACCCTTTCAGGGGTGTAGCAGAGACTGAAATACATTTATGAAAGATAGTTTTTTATGTAGGAAACTACTGTAACATTGAGCGAATAGTTACAGTTCCTGTTAGATTTCCACTCGTAGATGTCAATAATGACATACATTAGCTTCAGTTAAGTCCAAATTAAGTTCATACACGTCTGTTCTTTTGAATTAGATAAAAATCCGATCAAAGTTAGGGACGTTGATGTGTCAATGGAAATAATCACTTTTATTCTACTTACTACTGTTCAATTTAGTTTATCTGTATGACACAGGTTCACAACAAATGTCACCTCAAGTCACTTTAAAAGACTAATTCATTAATCTATCCAACACAATCTAAACATAAACAGATTCAAGTTCATTTCAATGCCAGTTAAATTAATTATCTTTTTGATCAATCTTTGTTGCATGCTTTTATTTCTTAGAAAGTCTGAATTCATCAAAGTTAGATTGTGCAGATCAGACCTTAAAGAAAACCCCCAAATCTGCATCAACCAGCAAAAACCTAATCAGTGCATCACCGCAGCAGACACAACATATTTCATCCAACTGCACTGAATTAGATTTAACAAACTAGTTTTTGTTGCCAGTGCAGCATGTGTCCCCATATGTCAGAAAAAGTATCAAAACCTCATATTTACAAGAGACCCTGAAATGAGAGCAGGAGTTCAACTTTATCAGCCTTGCTTTATTCCATTTAACATGTTTGTTGCTGTGTATGACAGTGGAGGGAGAGATTTTTTTTAGCTAATAGCCTTGGATGAAGACCCATATTTAAACTCCCTGGTAGAATTGTAAAACTTTAAGGATCATATTGAATAATGTGACCTAGATACAGCAAAGGAACCTCATGTAGGCCTTCAGTTCTTCTTTCTTTGCATCTATCAGTCACAGATTCACCATGCAGCCCATAAATGTTTTCTTTTGCCTCTTTGGCTGTCAGCGCGCATCTTTACATCCATCTCTCCTCCTATGTCTTCGCTTGCTTTTTACCTCTTCCCTGCTCGCTCTCTTTCTCCCTCGTTCTCCCTGATAAACTATTGACAAGGTTGAGAAAACAGTCTAGTGGTGTGAATAATTCCAAAATGGCTCCCGTAATTAAATAGCATCTTGACACTAATTAGTTCTAGCTGTTGATAATTCAGCCAGCCCAAATTATTTTGCGGTGCCTTCAATTTAATTAACTAAATGGACTGATAATTAAGGTGTTGGTTGACTCGAATGTTTCCAGCGGATGGTTGGTGAAAAAGAGAGCTGTGGGTTACTGCTGGCAAATTGCTTTGTCACCTTATTCTATTTTTTTTTTTATTTCTCTGAAA
The DNA here is from genome assembly GCF_904066995.2 of Poecilia reticulata. NCBI lineage: Eukaryota > Metazoa > Chordata > Actinopteri > Cyprinodontiformes > Poeciliidae > Poecilia > Poecilia reticulata. The sequence goes on along the minus strand of NC_088836.1, from coordinate 28,273,951 downwards.
AACAATGCACCTCTTGACTATTTTCTCCTACAGTTTTCTCCTGTTCTTGTCATTCTTGAATTCTTTGGCTCATTACACAGACTTTAATATAAGACAAAGATAATTTGAGCAAATGCAAAATGCATTTTTTTTTAAATGAGGATTTTATTTATTAAGGGAAATTAAGCTCTCCCGACTAATCTGGCCTAAAATATGATTGGTCCCCGAAGCCTAATGACTGTGTGTGTCATCCTTGGTGGTAACATCTGCCACTGAATGTGTGTGTTAACTCCAACGAATGTTGTTTCACATCACCCACTCTTAACATTTTTTTCATTAAGTTTACTTCTACTGCATAGAAGGGTTCTTGAGTATTTCAATGTCTTACTACAGCATCTGTCATATTTAATCCCAGACTCTGAATACTCCAATTAATGATTAATTAATTACTATTAATTAATTGTGCCCTTTAATCATTTCAGGCTTTAAAAAAATTGTTTCAGGACATAAAAAGTGGAAGCATGACAAAAAATAAATCAAAAACAGAAGAATTCTGCAAGGGACAAATACGTTGTCATGGTACTGTTCAATCTTTAAGTTTACCTTTCATTAAAGATTGAACTCACAGTGAGCTCTGTGCTAGGTATCGCTCTTAGAGCTCCACGTTTGACTTGTAAACCAGGGGTGTCCAAAGTCGGTCCTGGAGGGCCGGCATCCCTGGTTCAGCACACCTGCATCAAATGATGGCTCATTAGAGGCCTAAGGAGAACATTGACTTGCTGAGGAGGTTGTTACAACCACTAGGGAGAAAACTAAAGCATGCAGGATGCCGGCCCTCGAGGACCGACTTTGGACACCCCTGCTTTAAGCCATTTGTCTCTGGAGAAGCTTCATCTTGAAAGCTAAAAACTGTGCTGCAGTTTCTATTTTCAGATGTGCATTAACATTGCAACACCCCCACCTGGCTGACACAGTTAGCGGTTTAGGATTGAAACACCCTCCGTCATGTGAGAGGATGAATGGTTTCTCTTTCTCAATAAATAATCCGGAGTCAATTTCCCACTTTCCCTGTAACAGCAAAGTGAAGTCATTATGGTTAGTTCCTCCTGTAAATATAATTAGACAAGCTGGGAAATCTTAATGCGCTGTGATCCCCCCCTCTGGAGCTCATGGCAGAGCGGCCGGTGTTCTTCAGGAGGCTGCTGGCTAACTTCTCACCTTGCTGCATAATGCTAAGAGAAGGCTTAACACGGGGAGGCAGCACCCACAGCCTCTTTCTCTGAAAAGTAGTCGAGAGTTCTGCAGGCTGTCAGCTGCTGGAGGTTACTGATTTACAACATCAAACAATAGGCTTACAATCATTTTAAACCCGAGCACAGCGTCGCTGCAGCTCCCGGTCTGATTGATTGTCTTCGACAGGTGTTGGTAGCGCTCCAGCATGCCAGCCCAAATGTCTCACCCGCATGCCAATTGTCACAAGCTGTTTTTAGGAGCATGTTCCGAAAGACAATGACTTTTACTTAGCATTTTACTTATTGCGTAATGGAAAACATCCGTGACGTAATAATTCATGGGAGTCGTATCTCAGGTGTTGGATGATGTCAGCTATAACCTGATCACAGCATGATCCAGTATAAAGTCTGAAACTTGACAAACCATTACTTATAAAAGCCAACAATAATCACTTCATTGAAGTGAAGCAACGTTGAATTTATTTGTACTTCTTAATCAGTGACAAAGGTGATCACAGAGCCGAGTTAGTGAGTGAGTGTGAAGTGGTGAGGGAGAGCCACTCCCAATATATTAAATCAGACATTCTGCTTAAGATAACTTGTTATGCTCTGGGCCAAACTTTGCTTTAAAAAATACTAAAACTTTATTGCTATATGATCATACGTAAAAGGATTAGGGCAACTGAAATAAAAAAGAGAAGAATTCAGACTTTATACTCTTCATACTAGAGAATTCTAATTTTGTGTCAATCTGTGTCAAAATATAAATATGTCAATAGTATATGAAAACAGCTGTTTCATCTTTGTTATAGGATCAGTAACCCTGAATTTGAAAGCCTATGATATGAGTTTTAAGACTAGATTTGCCTGATGGCCCATAAACAATTTAAACAATTCTGGTTCTAACATCAGAACTTTGAGACAAAAGTCAGAATTATTTTTCTCAGTGGCCTTAATACTCTGCTGTATGATCGGTATTTCACAAAATGCACTGAAAAGTCTGTAATTGTAATGGGATGGAATTTTGATTTGAGTGCAAGTAAGCGGAAAATAAAAAAAGGATTACACATTAGGAGGCGAAGTTGCAGCCAGGTTTGAATGCATACCCATCATTCCTTGCTCTTTTCACAAGACAATCTCACAATGTGATAGAAGAAGCACACAGTTGTAAAGTGTGCAGGAAAATGAGCAGTTACACTTCTGTGGGTGATTTATAGCACGCACTATCTGCTGTTGACTTAACGCTGGCACAGGTGTGTTTCTCCCTTATTCATAAAGATTGCGTTTACAAAATGACAGTTCTTTGCAAGAGCTGTTGTCATAAGTCATTCTTTCCCCTTGTTAAACAAATGCTGCAGACAGCACTTCCAGTGCACCAATCTTAATAAAGAAAAACAATTTGTGGTTCTTGGAGCTGAGTCAGACAGCTCTGCCTGGTTTAGATCAGTCGGATTCTTTATTTCTGCTCTTTAGTGGGTGAGCGTTTGAGGGGAGGTTCGGGGGGGGCACTATATTTGTTTTCCACTTTCTGGAATGTGTGAAGGCATGAAGAATGTGGAGAGGCTGGCCCGTCACGGCGCAGCTCCTTGCATGCCTTTCTCTTGTTTAGACCAGTTAAGGTTCCATGTGAGTCCACAGAGGCACATGCTTCACATCCTTTGCTCCCCGCTGACGAGGACAGCTTGATGAGACCGGTCAAGGATCGCTGCAGCCGCGCAATAATGAAACACAGGCAGCTCAGATTGCATCTGGGAAATCTGTCACGGTGACAGCCACGGGTGTCATTGAGGAAGTCATTGCACACTATAGAGACATATGTCAACACTACCTTTTCTATCTGAAGAACACCTCAGTAGCAGTAAAAAATCAATTTTATCCCACAACGCCTTTGGCTATCAACATTGCATTACCGTTGTCAATTATATTCATCTGTGTTCCTGTTTATAAAAAATGCAGTTATATGAAAGCAGTTCAGACTGATAGCAATAGGAGAGCAATAGTGCTAACAGTTTCTGCACTTATATTTGCATTGATTTACATTACAACATGCTCTACCACTACTGGGAGTAGTGTAGCAATCAGCCATAACAATATAACCAAATAATACCCAACTGGTGTGCCTGGGACTGTACGTTTTGAAGTGTAATAGTTAATTATTTATATTCATGACAATTTTAGACACAGTGCAGTGTGGGTTTACATAAAAAAATGAAGGACAGAGCCAGAACTCAATGAACTGCAGGAGGATAATCAGGGCTAGCATTCTCTCCTTATTGAACTCATCCAAGTTTTTGGTCAGGAAAAGCTGACATCTTTGCAGAACCCACACATTCTGCATACAAACTGTTCATTTTTAAGTCAGTGCTTCAGAGCGGCATTTGCTTAAGCCAGCTGCCACAGAGAATTTCTTCCTGCTCCCTCTGATGAGCACAATGGAGACCTTATAGCCAGAGTTTAGCTACTTGTTTGGGAAACAAGCAAGTTTGCACTTTCAAAACCTGTTTTTCTTTTCTAACTGTGCATACACACTGCTGATCTTATTCTTTATTTATTTCCTTAATTTTACATATTTATACTTAATATCTGTATTCTTTGAGAGTTGGAAAAAGGAAGTCAAATTCATTGTTTGCCAATAAAGCTGGTTCTAAGTCTGATTTTCATTTTTTAAAATAGAGTAGAATATATTTTTTATGATCTAATTCTCACAGTGCTTGCACATTTTTCATATCCATCTCACTAACATTATCTCTACAGCTATTAAATTAAATTATTAAGTGTACCAGTTGAGCCAATCAAAGGGAAGTGTCTGTGTTTCAAATGGTCTCAGATTGTTTACTGCATTTCTATTTTTAACCCTACTGCTTGTTGGTAAACAGCGGATGGACGCAGTCACTGCCCGTCTGTCCTGTACAACCACAGCTAGAAAGGCAAATGTTCTTGGAAAGCTGGTGTTATAAATAGATCTTACAGTTACTAGATCAGGAGAGTCTTGTAAGAATGAGCTTAGTACTTTTTGCAAGCTGATGTCTCACTGTAGCTCTCTGTGTGTCACATTTGTCCTGATGAAAGGTAACTGTTGTAGAAGAAAACATCATCTGACAGCTTGAATATGCTGGATTTTGCTCAAAAACATCTCAGTCAGCAGAAATCTGCCTTTCATGTGCAGAAAAGGCCTGAATGTTGCTGAACATGCTCCTTTTATTTGCCAGTATCTAATCTAACACTCTTAAAAACCCGTTTCAGACCGACTCATTTCATGGTGAGAAGTTCTGAGTAGACAGCAAATCGTCTAATGAGACCCCTTAAGTCTTAAAAGTATGGATTCCTAATATTCAGCAGCAGTCATCCCGAATACAGTGACGTTGCATAACAGCTCAAGGGCTTGTTAGATCTGCTATGGTGAGGTGTAGGCATATTTTTTATTATTAATATGGTAAATAAACTTTGAACATTGCACAAATAAAGTAAACATTTTAGGAGAAGCTCGCATGAACAGTCTCGCTGCAAACACCCACATAATTTTAGAAGCTATGCATTGCAGAAAGTTGCAGAAAAAAGTATGAAGATAAATGTCCATTAGTAGCTTAACACTCCTGCTTTATGTGGCTGCTGTAGTTTTCATTCTTTATATAACATCTGCAGAAATGACACTAAACCAGCTGCCACATACCTTGTCCCTTCAACAAAATGAGTTCTGTTGGGAAGTTATGGCTAAACAGCAGAGTCCAGAGGAAAACATGCCAAAATATCCATAAAATGGACGATCAAAGGTCCTGGAACAGCAAGGAGAAAGAGATAAAGGATGAGTGGTGCTAAAATCATTCGGTCTTCAATGCTGCTTCATAAAGCAGAACATGCTTTGTAATCTTCAATGACATCTGTCAGCAACATGATTAAACATCTCTTGTAATAGATGCTCCTAGTTGGACTCTCAGCTTGTTCTCCATCGCACCCACTTTAAAAGGTCAGCTGGTTTCTGCACCAGTCCGACCCGAGACGTCTGGCTGCATCGGTCCGGTCAGAGTGCATAATAGTCAGTAAGCTAAAGTACCAAAGCCAGGATGGGGGCTTTCTGTAACTTACTGAAACAACTAAGACATACAGGTCAACTGAGTAATGAAACAAGAGGATCAAATATTTGGCAATCATAGAAGGTTTATTAAAATCATTTCAGTACCTGCTGTGCTTTTAGTAATACCACACTACAAATAGGAAAGATGCCAGTATTAATTTCTTAAGGACACTTGTGACCAGATTGCACTGCTAGCTTTATGCACTGGACTTGATGTGGAATTTTTTTCTTGCCTCACTCAGTCTCACTCCAAACCTTTGTTGGGAATGATCCTTTCTTATAAAGGGAACAATTTTGGTTTCATATTCCGTTAACAGAAAATCTTAAAGCGTTAAATGAGACGTTATTAAATAGCATTCTCTGCATCACTTATGAAATAGATCATTTTGCATTAATATTTACGGCCAATTTGTATGTGTTTTTTAAAATTTATTTTAGATGAATGACGTGCTAAGGGTGTCTCTTCACAACCTTCTATTCTTAGACTTTGGATACCATTTTGATGAAACATACATTTAAAAAACAAATGAATACAAAAGAATACAAGCTATACCATTACATCTTAAGTTCAGTAATTGCATGTTTGCATAGATGTAAATTTTGAGTGTAAGTGTGTGTCACACTACTGAATGAGATTCCACCTCCTTCGAGAGGCTCTATCTCTCTGTTAAGGGTGCAATATTCCTGTAGGATGATGAGCTTGAGCAACAGACACAATTTTATTTTTTAATTTTGAGGCCTGAATTTTAAACCCAGCTGTTTCTTTTTTTTTAATTATGCAGTTTCCATTAGAGATCTACAACCAAACCTCGTCTTCCTTTAAAAAAAATGCTGGTTTATAAAGGATATTTTGATATTTTGTCGTGCAGCCGGCATATTCAAACAGTTCCTTGCACTTAACGATTGAAAAGACGCGTCAGTGTCTTATTCTCCCTCTCTCTTTTTTTCTCTCTCTTTCTTTCTCTCTCTCTCCAGCCAGCACTGAGCGGCTCAGGCTTCTATTTATTCCTGGTGGTTCGTCTGGGCTTAATCAAATTGCGACAACGAGCAGCCACCAGGGGATGGGCAGAATTAATGAGTGTGAGGGACAGCCAACAGATGGATGAGGGGCCGAGGACCCCGCTAAGATTGTGCAGCGAATGCATGCTGGTTCGGAAAAAAAACTTCCCCACTTTGGCATCACTCTTACTATGCATAATGACAAGGAGATGCTGTCTGCCTTTCAACTGATTGGTCCTTTGTGTCCATATCACAGAGAAGAGGGACATCATAGATGTGTCTAGGATCTGGACAATGAAAGTGTTCAATCTTCCTCATCCATTCTAAGGTGGTTGCAATGCTAAAAAAAACAACTCAGAATGTTTTTGTTTAAACTGATTAAATAAGGCAGCGGTTGCCAGTACCAGAAATACCATCTCTGTAAATACCAAGTCTCCCACTGACTGCCATCTTAGCGGGTTTAACAAAGCAGCACTACAGCAGGACTTGCACTTTTCTAGTTTATTTCATAAAAAATAAAAATAAAGCATTGTTTTTATTGGGATTGCATTGAAGGATAAGGCTTATTCCATTTTTAAATAGAAGTAAAAACAAATTGCCTGAAGTCAGAAAATTGATCAGAAAGTTGCATAAAGTTCGAATTCCATAAGAGAAAGTCGGATGGTTTTTACTGACCCCAACCTCAAAATCCAATATGGTTGCCTTGCATGTCAAATGTGGTAATGGGTTCGGTACATAGAATTTATTTGCACTTCGTTCCAGTGTATCTCTAAGGAATCTTTCTTTGAAGACATTTCTGGTCATGAAAGAAGAAATGAAGATAGATGAGTGATAAAAATGTATCATTTAGCTGTTGGTGCTTTTTAGTTCTCCATCACATCTAGTTAGTTTACAAGAACTCTGCACATAATTGCCTTAGAACACCACTTCACCAAGCAGGAGTACCCTTAGTGGTACTGTTACGAAAGTTTAGGAATCAAAACTTTTGCAACAAACTATTGTTTCAATCTCAAGCTAACTATAAATCATTCAATAAGTTTTCAATAAGTCTTTGTGTTTTAAAATTTTGAGCTTGATAAGCCTACATGTTGTAACATAGAGCTGATAGGAAGCTATGAAACAGATCCTAACATTAGCATCATTAGTGGCTAATGGTTAGCCAGTCCTGTTATTCTTACAGATTAGGCTTTAAATACCTTCAACAATGGGTTTATCCTGCTGGCTAAGTTTCACTGTTTTTTATTTTTATTTTTATTATTCATAAAACTTTGTCACATTTACAGGGAAGCAGCTCCTGGGCAACATATTGCTATTTCAATAAAAATAGGCCACATGTGTATTTTCCTCCTCAACCAAATTCTTTATTTCCTAAACAGTATCAACTGTTTGGCTTGAGTTTGTTGCTAGGAAAAGAGCTACTCTTACTCATCCGGAATGTATTTCTATACAGGAGATTTTATACAGCACTTTTATTACTTGTGCACTCATATACTGTATGTCTATGTTAGGGCAGTCTGCCAGTTTACAGTAATGATTATAAATGTTTCTCTTCTCCCGTAATACCATTTATACAACCTGTTACATTCCTCCACGTTTTTTAGGCAGTCATGATTGATATTCATTCAAACCAAGGGAAGGCCACTAAATCATTATGAGACTGGATACAATGAATAATAAATATATTTAGGATGCAATGTGTATAGATTTTTAGAGCAAAGTGGGTTGTCATTTTTCTGAGTTGAATTATGTTTTGTTACATCATTTTGAGTGATTTTTCATCCTCGGCTTTCTATGGAGCTGTTTTTACTATCCCCTTACAATCTTGTTGCTGTTTTGGTCTTTTGACCAATTTTTCTTCTGTCATTTGTAGAACGTCCATCCATCCATCCATCCATCCATCCATCCATCCATCCATCCATCCATCCATCCATCCATCCATCCATCCATCCATCCATCCATCCATCCATCCATCCATCCATCCATCCATCCATCCATCCATCCATCCATCCATCCATCCATCCATCCATCCATCCATCCATTTTCTTGCACCCTTGTCCCTTAGTGGGGTCGGGAGGGTTGCTGGTGCCTATCTCCAGCTAACGTTTCGGGCAAGAGGCGGGGTCACACTGGACAGGTCGCCAGTCTGTCGCAGGGCAACACAGAGACACACAGGACAAACAACCATGCATTTGTAGAACGTTTCAGTCTAATTTTTTTTAAACTAATAAATAAGAAAGACTTATTTGTACTGAGTATTTTGTTCCATTACTGACAAAATGTTGTTTTTCTCTTTTCTGTCTTTCATGTGAAATCTCCTTTTCCATTGATTCAATATCGGCTGACCCAAAAACCAGGTAAGATTAACAATAATATGTTACTTTTCCTTATTCTATGGTTTCCAGTACATTGTTTGCATTTACAGAAAGGCTAGATTGCAGATTAGCTTGGCAGAGTTGCTTTTATTCTCTCCTCTTCACAGGTCAGTCACAGCAGTTTTATTTATTTGGCCTTTTTTTTCTCTTGGCCAATTGGAAACCAACCAAAGCTTTCCTGAAGCAGGTTAACTCGTCATGCTGAAATGACTATTTGCATGCAGTGATGTCCTTGTGTGGAGTTGTGGTGTGAAACACCTGTCTAAAGCGAAACGGTAACAAGCTGTCATGGCTTTTCCCCTGAGGGAAAAACAGCTGAGACTATTTCTCAGGAGAGTGCTAGAAGGGTCTGCCAGTGGTAATAGAAGGTCTTGAAAAGGTCAAACTTTCTTGAACCTTTAGATGTAGGTAGAATCCAGCTATTGATTGTTGTGTATAATGGAGGATCTCTGTGCCAACTTCCAAGGGCAATCAGAAGATAACTGCATGCAGCGTGTTGATTGCAGCAACATCAGCCTCCAGGGAGGTCGTCTTAACACCCATTGTTGGAAATTAAGACTTGATCTTTTTCACCCTGATGCTCATTTTTTGAACAAATTTCATCCATTCTTGCATTTTTGTTACACTTAAATATTTCAGATCATCAAGGACATTTAATATAAAAGATAACCTGATTAGATACAAGAAACATTTGTTCTCTAAATGTAATAACTGGGTGTGCCGCCCTTGGCAGCAAAGACAAGACATTTCTTTTAATGTCTCTTTTATATCACTGCGGATGAATTATGGTTTGGTCTTCTTTTCAGTAATAATTTAATTGAGACACATTGCTGGGTCATTGAATGACCTTCAATCAGAATTAAGTTTAGACTTTGACTAGGCCACCCAAAAGTGTCCTCTTTGTTTTTTTTAAAAAGTCCTTCACAGATGAATTTGATGGTATTCTTTGGATCATTGTCGTTATGAAGAACATTAATCTTAATCAAACGTGGTTAAGCTTAATATCATGGTATTCTCCTTCATGACTTTCTGCTTCAGAAAACAGAATTCATGGTTTTATCAATACAATAAATCATTTAGGTCCTAGAGCAACAATGCAGCGCAAGACCACCAGTGTGTCTGACTATGCTGTAGTTATGGCTTGAAATGCTATTGGTTTGATAAGACATCAAATGGGATGCAGAACTTCCAAAAAGTTTGTTTTGTTGTCAGTTCACCGGACAGTATCCCCAAAATGTATTTGGCATTATCAAGACATTTTTGGAAAACGTGAGCTAGGTCTGTGTGATCATTTTGGTCAGCATGCCTTCAAATATTTTCAGTTATGCCATTTTTTTGCACTCTTGCTTATTAAATCATGAAGAATAGCCTTAACAGAGGCAGAGATGATGTTAGATGTGGTTCTGGGTCTTTTATTACCTCCTGGGTGACTCATTGATGCTCTCTTGTGTTCATTTTGGTAGGCTGGCGTCTGCTGTGAAATTTGACTTCTGTTGTTTGATCATTTCTCCATTTGTGTGTAAAGGCTCTCACTGTGGTTTGCTGAACTCCCAATGGCTCAGATATTTTATTATCTGGCAAAGAGGCAATTATGTTTTCACATAAGCTCAGGTTGGTTTGGGTTGCTTTTTTCTGCAATAAATGAATTAATCATTTGAAAACTCCACTTTATTATTACTGAGGTTATTTTTCTCTAATATTAAAATTGGTGTTATGAATTCCTTCGGCATCATCATTACTTGAAAGAAATGCCAGTTCTATTTGCAGTATTGGATTTTCTTTCTTTCTTTCTTTTTTTTCCATCAGTGCTGCAACGCCACAGTCTTTGGACTGAATCTGTTTATTTAATTTTCTGAACCTACCATAAAAGTGCTACCCTGACACTTTGGTCCTCATTCTGAATCTGCACTGCATCATTTTCATACTTTGGCAAATTACACCTGCCTCCAACAGAGACTCCTTTTTTACTGACTGAAAAGTTCCCTCCATGTCAATGTCACCGCTGCACTGCGTCAGTAGACATGTTGACGTGTCGGTGAACTGGGTGATAATTCAGTAAATGAAAGCAGGATTTCATTTGACTGCTTTTAGTCTGGATACGTGCTGTCTCGGTGTCATACTGCTATGACTTTGCTTTGACATTTTAATGAACAGAGACTCAGTTAATGTTTTTAGGTACACCTATCCTTCTCCTGCTGCGGAAAGTCAAAATGCTCGCTGTGAGGGAATTCAGCGAGATATTGAAGTAGAAAGGGCAAAAGCATGAATCAGTCTTGGATTATATTTTTGCTCTTCCTAAAGAGAGATTCCAAACTCAAACTTGCACAGTGTGGAGCACACAAGGGAAATGTGCTGTTTATAAAAAAATTTTGCAATAGATTTTCCTACATCAATAACTTTTGACTACTGAAAAGTTTGCAGTGTTTTGCTGAAGTTTTGATTATTTTATATTTTGCAACAATTCAGAGAATGTGTGCTCCAGAGTGGCATTAAACAATAATTTAGAACAACTTCAGAAACTCCTCTGAACATTTAAAAAAACAATGTTGGAAGAGTGCCCGATTTCTGACTCATGATGAGTTCAATAGCAGGCCACTTTCAGTGGATTGCTTTTCCATTAAATTATTTATTGCACACCTGAAATCGCCAAGGTTTAAACAGACTGATGTTTAAAGAGTTTGGGATTTTTTTCTTCTTCTGTTTTACTAGAATAGTGAGAATGTGCAACCTGCGGCTCTGGGGTTCTGTGCCAGTTTATGCCCTGCACATAGCTCTTAAAAAGATTGCGCAAAAATGGCATATAAAATTAACCAAAAGGCAAATTTGATGTGTTTCTCAATGTGCTTTTTAAAATATACCCTTAACAATTTCCACAACAAAGTGAGACTAGTAATCTGTTATAGACATTTTTAGGCTCTGCAGCAACCCTGGTAACCAAATTATACTAATATTCATGAAGTGTTGTTTCTTTCATCTCCAATGTTTTTGCTGCGGCCATTCAGAATATAAATAAACTCCACTGAATTTAACTAAAAAACAGAGAAAAACAAAACACAAATATTTGACTTAGACCTCCTTTGGCAACTTCAAATGATGTGAACTCAATGTTATTAGTTTGTGGAAAGGCAAATTTTCTCTCATTACATGTACTGGAAATTGTTAGACGTAAGGCAAGTTCCAACATAATATTGCTCAACTGAGAAAAGCCAGAAAAATCTGCAAATTATTGAAGGGAAAAAAAGTTACAAATCTTCTAAAACCCTGAAATTTTCTTGCATAATTTTAAAAATAATTCTGACTTCTTGGAGGGAAGATATAGTTAAAGAAAGGAAGACAGGAGACTTCTGCACTGTCTCATCCTGTGATATGTTGGATTATTTCTTTACGGGAAGAGGCACATTGCCTCTCAATCTTTTGTTACTACTTTCCCACCAAGTTTTCAAACTTTCTATAGTGTTTGCTATTAATCGTGCAGCTGCATCTTACTGATTAAGATGTGTTCCAGAAGAAAAAAAAAATCTGAAATATTCTGAAAAGCTAAACTTTCCTAACTTATAACAGCTGTCGTTCCTACTTTTTGACTGTTTGAGAGAGAACTAACAGCAGCTCTCTACCAAACATCAATCGCCTTACATACTCCCTGTAGACTGAATAACTGTGTCATTACTTCTTGACTAAAAAGTCTGTGCAGTGTACGTGTGTATAGAAATCCCCACAAGGTACCAGAATGATTGATGCTTCTCTCTCTGCTCATTGTCTTACACTGTTTTTTTCCCCTCCTTCTCCCGAACTACTCGGTGACCTGAATGCAGCGCGGTGAGGAAATGTTTGAAAGCACCCTGACACTAATCTGACATTAGGGACTACTCAAGGCTACTCAGAGCTTTTATGTTTCGGCTGCTGATTGAGGACTACCTGATCTCAATTACGTGGGCAGTCAGATCAGACGTGTGTGTGCTGATTTGCTCTGCTCTTTTCCATTCTTGTCCACATGTGTTTGCTGTTCCCCCAGATAGCTTTGCTTGACAGTGATCCTTTTTGCTTTGTGTGAACTGCATTTAGCATTTTTATCGAGGCGGATAACGTACCAGGCATATAAAGGACCTGAAAGCCGCCGGAGTCGGATGGAATATATGCAGTGGATTTCACACATCGTGGCTTTAGAGTGGCGTAGATGCGAATCTTAAGAGCGACTTGTGACCGCTGTCTGTTTCTTCTGATTAATCTTATTCGAAAGACCTTTCTACTGCTAACTGATTTGGCTTACGGTGACGTTTCTGCATTCATCCTTGCAGAATACAATTACTGTCATTTCTTTCTGCCTCTCTCTCTCACTCTCATTCATCCAAAGCATTGATAATGCTTTTTATCATTTTTAATAACAATGCACCAGCATCATAAATTGAAGTCCCTGTTCCACAGTAAGTGACATTAGTCAAAAAGAGGTTCACTTGACCTGGCCACAGACACGTCACCTTTTCCACATTTTCTTGCTGCGCAGCATTATTCCAAAACTTATTAACTTAATCTCCTTCCTTAAGATTCCACACATAAATACTCTATTATGAAAATGTGGAATAGAGTTTTATTGAGAACAGAAAACCAAGAAATTACATTTACATAAGTATTCACATTGGTTTCTATGAAGCTTGAAATTGTTTCTACAGTTTAAATTCAGTCTACCTATGGAAAATTGAGTTGATTGAAATTTGTAAAAATATATAGTATGCAAAAGTTTCACGTTGCATAATGGAATATTTGTGTAATATTTGACAAAAGTGACAGATTTATTACAGTTTGGAATAAGTCTGTAACATAAAATGTAGAAAAAGTTAAGCTGTGTTTATAATACATACTGTTACGACTGGCCCAGGGTCGTAACAAAAACAGTAGACCATGCTGCGGTTAAAGTGCATACAAATGAATATTTATTAACAAAAACAACAATGGATTGTGGATATCAGTATCAGTGGTGTAATGCAAAGGCTTGGATGTGTTGTATGAGTGCATATGGAAGTGTTGAAGTGCCAAAACACAGACGAACTCAAAAGTGCAAAAGGAGGGGAGCTGGGGCCTGGCAACCAAACATCACAGCGGCAGAGTGGACGCTGAGGGCGACGCAGAAGACGGAGACAGCCAGGTTCAAGTACTCTGCGCTCCCAATCAATGGATCAGAGACACCTGGAAAAGCGGAGGAGCACAAAGACAGACAACAAGACACCTGCAGCCCAGCCTACAAGGCCCAAGGCCGTAACACATACACATATAAATACATGTATATCTAAATGTTCTTGCTTTCTAAAGCATATAAATGAATATTTCGACTAAAAGGCTCGAGCTGATGACAGAAACTGAAATACTGATGAACAGCTGGTGACTTTTTGCTGTTGCAAAAAGACTTTTTGCTGTTGCAAAAAGAAATGCATCATTATGTCTGAAGTGTATTAAGAGAATCCATGACTATGCACTGTTGCTATGAAAATGTAGCATGTCGGCCATAAATTCTGAGGCCCTTAAGTTCTCCAGTCCAAAGCTTTGATTCAGAATGCAGTAAGTCTGTTTTGCTTAAATAGTGTAATGTTCTGTAGAAAATCTTCTATAGATTTGCCTGAAGTTGTTGAATTCACACCAACTTTGGTGATTATCACATTTTATTCAGATGTGCATTCAGAAGTTTTTGTAAGGAATGACTAACTTTGAGGCGACTAATAAGCATTAGCTTCCACACAGACAAAGCAAACACCATAACAAAATGCTATGATTCTAGATTGGTATCCAGGCCTTTTTGTACAATGTTGATTAAAACGCAGTTTGAAGGGACAAAAGTCAGTTTGTGTACTGCAGAACTGCCTAATAATGATAACACAAGGGGAAAAAAGTCTTCACACAATTTATGGTCACCATTCGTTTGCCTGCTTTAGTTAAAAATTAGCTGCCTGGTCCAAAACTTTGACCTCTTTCTAACAGCTTTGGCTGGATAATCATTGACCTCCTACTGTATGTACAGCCCTGGGATTTGTTGTATAAAGTTTTCCCACCTACTTGGGCCTTAAACTCAAACGTTAAACTTGTTAATGTTAAACTGTTGTCTGGGCCTGAGTTAAACATGATGGCATGTCTTTGCTCTGGCAGAATGAACCCTCCTCTGCTTACACATATTCCCACCTGACCAGGGAAATGTATACCTGACTTTGGCAGGACTAATGTCTGTGAAATGAAGCCCTTTTGTGAACACACTCGCGTGGAACAACCTCTTTTAACCACTGTCATAATATGAAAGAACAGCATGGACTGTTTTGTCTTAATAGAAGAGCAAACAGCTGTCAGATGCATTGACTGCACTTCTAGTCTCATATAAAAGTATAAACAAAGAGGAATACTACATGACCAGTTTTGATGCACTGATTGCATGTGGGTGTTCTCCAGTGTGTTTCAAGATGTCAGCATTTGATAAAGCTCCTTGGAAAACTGAGATAACGGAGTGAACATTTTACCATCAACACTTTTAGTTGTCATTGAAATCTTTAGGCAGCAGTATGAAAACACAGTAGCTGCTCCCTCCATCCCTCTTTTGGTAGCTGACTATATAGAAACTTGTGTCAATAAAACATTGTGAGCTGTAGCTAAAGTAAAAGCTGAACTTCTGCTTAATGTTCATGTAGGAGTGAAGGTCACTTGTGGATTTGTTGCTTTGCAAATGCTTTAGCCAATAGCGTGTCAATTATGCCTTTAGCTTCCTAAGCTATGACTTTTTCTTTAATATTTTAGATGGGTTCTATGTAAAAATCTGTGAACAGGTACATATTCTTCAAATACTGAACTATGAATGAGATGTAGTCCACTGTTTAAATATCAGTGAGTGTCGCTAATCGTTTTACTGAGCAGCCAAGACAGTTTACTGTATTTTTTGCATTCATACAGTAAAGGAACATGTTGGTAACCAGATCTTGTACTGAATCATATAAATGACTGATTTGTTGAGATTGAAAACATTAGAGGTGATTGTTGATAGCTATAACCTGCGGTGTGCTTTTTATGCTGGGTAGCTATAATGGATTTGAAGTTTGCAATAGTGAGAAACCTCTGACTTTCTGAATGAATATTCTGACTTGATGTGGCTCTCCATTTGATTATCAAGTTGGAAATTCATGTGTCCAAGGACAAATTGAATGAACTGTTAAACTCCTATCAGCCAGTGCTTTCAACAAATGCCATAAACTCATATTTTAGCAAGTTTATCCACAACTTAGTCCTTATGTTTGGAGATACAATCTGCTTTGATACCACTGTAAGAACTGGATATGTTCTAACTACAGGGTTAAAGTACATAGTTAGCCTATGGTGCTACATTTAATTTACCACAGATTAAAAAAGTGACATTTTCTGACATCTAAACATTTTCCCACAAAGTACCAGGAAACTCTACTATTGCTTTATTACAAAGACCACAGCAATCGGTTCCACATCAAATACATACATATTTTTAAACATAATCTGTCTCATGAGATTTTTAAATGTCTAGTTGATTGTCTTCCCACTGCGTGTCCTTCACAAAATAAGTCCTGGGAATGTTTCTCTTGTCTGTTTAAAGGTGCTGACCTCGTCTTTTTTGAAAAAGACATCTCTAACTTTGAAACTCCCCTTTGTACGTTGCCATTAGATTTTCTGCTGGGATTATTTACTATTCATTCAACATTCTGCCTTCTATCAACCATTTGCTCTGGGAATTTAATCATCTGTCTGATGATAATAATTAACAGCAACTTGAGCTTGATGTGGTCCATTGTTGTGCTGCAAACTAAATGACGTCGCATACAGATTTACACATTTTTAATGTGATGATGCCCGCCCACTTTTGAGTCAGTATTTTGCTCAACAACCAGGCAGAAAACTATTTGGGAGAAGAGATGATCTTGGTTTGACCTGAATTTTGGAGACGATATTTTGAAAAGACATGAGAAAAACAAGTTTTTATAGACGTAAGATAAAACCCGAGAGGCTCGCCTTCTCTGGAATGACTTTGGGGACAGTCACTTTATGAATGAGATGGTTATATTTTTTATTTTTTAATTTTTTTGTCTTTCACTACCACTTTTTCAGAAACTAAATGGTTCAGTAGGTTAAAATCTTCATTTAGCTTCATTTAAAGTGATGATAATAAAATGAATTAGACCTTTCACAGACCTGTGGACTCTGTAAATTCCTCTTTGGGATAATTTCGCCAGCTGTTCATAGTAGTTTTATGGCATTGAAGACAGTCAAGCTGTCCTGACAATAAGGTAAAGTCATTAATGTGACACTGAGTGATGCCTCAATCTAAGCAAGGCCCCTTGATGAAAACTAGCCTGCTCCTCCATAGTGTTTCCTTTAGTGCCTGTGCTCAGCTAATGAAAATGTATTTATTCCTCTGAATTAGCTGCTCCTCTCAGATTACTCTCCTTCCTTATTAAGAAGATTGGCTGTGAGCATTAAACTTTGTCCACTTATGGGGGAAATAGCACGAGGAGGAAAAACTCTCCTCATTGGTGTGGATTTGTGTTGATTAAATGGCAGAACGTCTTTGAAGTGTCTTAAGTTTAATTTCTCTACGTGCGGCAGCTTTACTGGAGCAGAGCCAAGAGGCTGCATAGCATAAGTTCCTTTCAACACAGCAAATGTAGCTTATAATTGGCTCCCTCTACTCTGCTTTTGTCTTTGTAGCTGATTCTGCGTCAAATGGGGTGACGACCCCGACCACTGAACCTTTTTGCTGTTCGTCTTCTATTAGGACACATTTTTGGACAAACTTTTCTCATAGAAAGGTGTCCTCGTCACCTCATCTCTCCCTCTCAGGCCTTTCACACGCTGCAGCACGTTATGTTAACAAGTAAAAGCTAGCATGAGGTGTGAAGTGGAACAGATGTCATTTTGCATGCTTCTGTAGATTAGCTAATCACAGGCACCACCTGGGTGTGCTGATTGCCATTAATCCCCTATTGTAATTGAAAATTATGGTTTGAGTAGCAGATTCATGCTGTCTACCCCGTCGACCCACATAGACTGCTTGCGATTAGGTGTCATTCACTCTGAGAGCAGCCACACAGCTACAATAATGTATTGTTACTTTTTCCCCCGACAAAGCCAGCAGTACTGCAACCTGTCTGCTGTCCCCAAGGACAGAGAATAATAATAGTTATGTCTGGAAACGTCAAACAATAGCTGACTGTTTGACACAATTTACTATCTCCAACTTACACAAATTGGAAGCAGTACCAACTTCTTCTGGTTTACCTCAGATCAACATCTGGATGTTTGAAACTTGGACACAACCGGGTGTTACAACATGAAGCTGATTCCAAAAATCCTACAGAAAATTAGCTGACTTTGTTTGAAAACCAAGCCCAGAACAAGAAGCCAACCAATTTAAAGAAGCTCTACCATTTAAATGCTCAAACATCTGCCAGGATTAATGCCAGAACGTGGCTGATGGCTACAAAAAGCATGCAGTCAAGGGTCATAGTAGCATGTTATGTATGTAGTTGAACCTGGGCAGAGTAGAAAAAATACAAAATGCATTCAAACTTGTGGACCCATTTCATTCTTTTTAAGAATTCCTTCGGCATGTTGGATTTTTACTCATTTCTGAACAAACAGAATTTAAATACATTAAAAGCCCACCAACTGTAAACTTCATACTGGGACTATAACTGGTGACAGCTTGCCTTTGTGAAGAGCTACTCTTTGTGCTTCACGATTCCCAATAATCTACTATCTCCTGACTCTATCCCTTCATCTGCAGCCACTGAGCTATGCAGTTCCACAGACCCAGATCCTCATACTGCTGCCAGCTCTTTGCTGCTTCTGCTGGTGATAATCCCGCTCAGAAATATTCTTAGGGAAAGCGGATTACCGCGCGGAGCACTATGAATTCCCCTGCAGTTGTATCTCACAGCTAATTAAATTCATTATTGTCTTCGGAAATGGCCTGTATCCTCATTCTCTTCCCTCGCGCTGGGATGGAGGCTTCACTGAAGGGACTTCCGGTTTCCGTAATTAAGCCTATTGGATCCCCCCTCACCTGGTGTGCTCATGTTCTTTATCTGATAATCCAGCTGTGCTAGTGTTTGTGTCAACGCCTGTCTCCTGCTGTGCATCATCACATAGTCTATATCCATTAACTTTAAGCAGGTTTTTTTAAGTGACTGTAGAAGAAAAATCTGGCAGGCCATTCCCTTCCTGTTATGAAACTCAATACTTTCCAGAAAGACGTAGCTGAGTCAGCCCACTTTGTACCAATCTGCTTAGCGATTTTTATGCAAGCATGTTGCTTTTTTATATGGATAACAACCCACATCCCTTCTGCGGGACATTTGTTCTCTGACAGATCTTCTGGTAAGGGTACATTTTGATTTTGTACTAACATTAAAAGTCAATATTTCTCTCGCATGTTAATGACAGTAACAAACTTACATTTTTAACAAAGCGTCTCTGTTTTGAGGTTTTTCCAGTCATTCTGGAAGCTCCTAAAGTTCGGGAGTGAGTAACATCAGTCAAGCAGAAACCTCCTAAATCAATGCTAAAAAAAAGATGGCTGGTAAGAACAAGGAAGGCTTCTGGTATTTACATTAAAGTGGATTTTCAGCTGTCACTCACGCTGGCTCCTTCTGATCTCCTTCTGTGTTGCTCAGTCTATACATAAAAACAGGATTTGGAGCAAGAGATGCTTCCTGTTAAGAGATGGCAAACCTTTCAGTTGTCAGCAGGATTACTAAAAAACCCATTAAAACGTGTGTGAAGAGAGCCAAGAGTGGTGACAAACACTGGAACCTGAGTGAAACATGGATGTCAAACAATGACAGGGATGTACACCTGCTTGTATGGTTGCCAATCAATGCAGTAATTAAGCATTAAAAAACAAAAACAAAAAACAACAACAGTTTTTTGTGTTTTCAGGCAGATACAAAATTTAACCGGAGGCAGAAAACTCGATTCCCCTTTTGTTGTGGTTAAAGAGGCACGCCTCTTGGGTAAGTCCTTGCAACTTTTGGCACATTGTACCAGCAATGTTTGTGCCAGGTGCTCAAGGCTAAACTGCAGCTTTCTCAAACTGGATAGGTTCCACTTGAAATGTTCTGCAGCAAGATTCCCAGACTGGGGATTGTCAAAGGAGGAGGCTGGATTGTCTCTAAGTGGGAGGTGGACCACCATATGGGCGACTCCAAACAGTTTCAGGGGAAGTTCAGTGAATGGTCAAAAGAATACTTTAAGTGTTGGTTATATGGTTGAAGAACTAAGTAATTCTAGGTTTAGGAGACCGTTTTCTACTCTAATATCAAAAACTAGTAAATACCTTGCAAACTATTTATGTCTGGTGACTTTTACCTGTTATACCTGCTTGATATCTGTAAGGGAATAACAAAAATTGCTATGATTTCATTGGTCTTTGTATTTGATGCTTGTTTTTTCTGACCCAAAGTGGAGACTCTTTACCACAAAAACCCCTGGATCAGACTTTTTCAGTGTTTCCCTTTAAAGACATGAGTGTTGTTGTGGCTCATGCTCTGGACCATTGCTGTACTGTGTTGTCTTACTGATTAAGTTAAATCATGTTTTATTATTTTTGAATGAAAATTGCATGATGTGGTAACTCTTGTTAGCTCCCAGTTTCTTTAAAAAGTTATTAAAGATGGTTACAGTTGGTTGTAATTGCTAAACATATCAGGATATAAATCAAACTGGTGGTGTGAACTTTCCTGTTTCATGTCAATTTTTCACTCTATGCAACTATAGTAGCAATGAGGCATCGTGGCAAAAACGTAATCTGCTGCTGCTCAGGTTACTCATATGATCCACATATTCCTGCCTGCTTTATCCACATGAAAGTGGGTTTGTTGAAGATGGGGATAAAGGCATTTTCCTGTCCTCCTGTCCTGTTGATAAAGACAGATTGATGGGATATTCTGAATACTAAAACATGGTAGGATGTTTTCCACAGCTCTAAAACCTTCTTCTGCTTCAGGCTGAGGTTGAGGAGAATTTTGACTTGCTTTAAATTTTCTGTTGTATTACAGCATTGGCTTTTTTGACACAACACTCATAAATACATTACACTTTGAGAAGTTTAAAGTGGTTATTTTGACAGGATCTCCAGTATTTGCCCTGTAGCTTTGCAGCTCCTTCAAAGTTATCCTTGGTCTCACACAGAGAGCTGCTCCAAGGGATTTTTGTTCTCGTTCATGTCGGCTACAAATTTAGAATCACCAAAACCCTGTCGTGAATGTTTTTAGGTCATTGGAGGTTAAAAACAACATCAAACATTACAGTGTGAAATTTTCACAGAAGGGGCCCAGCTGATGATACATTTCCCCACTAGATATTGGCATTAGATATGGATTTCTCTCGCTGCTTTGGTAATTCTAAAAATTACACTGTTTTCTTTAAAGATTTGCTTCCTTTGGGAGTGACCTTTCACTTTGCCGGCGTTACTGAGAACAAATCTCAGCGAGTCAAGCGCAACAACAACATGTTGAAAGAATCATCTAGCAGAATCCCAAATCCCTTACGCAATGCTCCGATGGGCTGTTTGTGATTACACACTAATATCAAAGATCCATGTATCTACAGAAAGGGGATTCACCTTAATTAAATTGTCTTAGTGAGTGTTTCCCTGCGGAGCAAAACACCACTATTCAGACTGCTCATCAAAACCATATTCCCTCATGCTCTGTCCATTTTTAATTATTGAGACGTTATCAAAGCAGTGTATAGAGTTTGGTAGAGGTGGACAGGTTGTCGGCTTACTGGCCAGTTCAGGTCTCAGATTTTATTTCCCTTACTTATGCTAATATTTGTTGAAGACAGAGACCTCAAACTTCTTTCCTCAAGGGCCGGTGTCCTGCAACTTTTAGATTTCTCTCTGCTTCAGGACACCTGGCTCTAACATTGGTTCATTAGCAGAACTCTGTAGAGCTTGACTTCATGCTGGTGAAGCAGTTACACCATTTAATTCAACTGTGTAGACCAGGGAGCACAGCTAAAAATATCAGAACTCTGGCCCTCTAGGAATGCAGTTTGAGACCGCTGCTCTCCTTTCTATGTTTTTTTTTCCCCTTTAATATCTCAGCCAATATGATCTGCAATATTTCATGTATTGAAATTGCAATGAAAAGTGTAAATACAAACAAATATTTGGGTGTAACAAGGCTTCAAACTCCGACTTCATGCCATAAATCACAAACTTTCTGTAGAAATATAACCATATATCTGCTTTACGTTATAGCTCTTCAAAATTGTCTTTTTATTTAATTGCACACATAAAAATAAATGATTATATTTTCTATTTTGATTGATTTTTTATAAAATACATTTCCAACATATGAATTAGAGCAAGTAAGTTTCAATTTACTGTTCGGTGTGGTACATTAAATTACAACATAATATTAATGCATGTTATGCACTTGGCACATAACAGCTGGATCACCATGGAAACACGTTTTAAAAGTCTTACTTTGATGTCTCTCGAGATAGCAGCTGATATGTCCAACAAAATAGGCTGGAGCTGAATATGTCACATGTCCAACCGGCAGCTGGCACTTTAATTGGAAACGCTCAGCAGTGAAGTGAGCACAAGAGAAATCTTCATAAAAAATTAATTTTCCTTTTAGTAACACTTCTTGTGCAAATACCAGATTGCTTTTCAAACATTTGACCAGAGTAACACATCAATTGGAACCTGGACAATTTTTGTCTCTGGCCAAGCAATTGGTGCATCTCTTCTGGTTATTTGTTATTGATAAATGCATCCTGGACAAGACCCCATTGATGTTACAGATTAACACGAGGATCACAAATAAAGGGGAAACTTTAAAAACTAACCTTTGTTTGACAAAGAAGATCAGAAATGCTGCTGTTGAAAATCTATGTTGTAGGATAACAGAAAAATGTGCGATTGATCTGCCTCTGATGAACCTCCATGTATCTAGAGAAGCAGTGATAGATAATCTTCTTAACAAGTTCTTTCAACTTTGATGAGGCATAACGGATTAATTAACAGGACTACAGTTAGCTGATTAATGAAGCAACGAGAGTGAAAGCCTCACAGGCATGTTTGCACCCACAACTACATACTGAAAGATGTATGCAGCTGAAGGTCATGAGGACAAAGAGTTGCAACACACTCAGTCCTCTTATTTACTGTGTTTTGATCCGCCTCGAACTCAACTTACTTCTCCATGCATTTCCCTTTAATCCATCACTGGTCATATGAAGGAATTATTCATAACACCATAACACATAATTATCTGTCACGAAAGAAGCCAGTGTGTTTTTATTTATTTATTTTTTTAGGAGCAGCTGTATCAGGTTCTTACTCTGATTCTCGTCATTTCTACTCTCTGGCGTCTGGCTGCTAAAGTCTTTTCATCGGCTGTGAGTGATTGATGTTGTTGCCCTCTTTACCCTGGGCATCTGCCCAGATTATTAAACAGCCCCTTGTGTGTCTCCTCAAAGAAACGCTGATAAATCATGGACTAAATGTTTGTGTCCAGTGGCTGAGCAAAGTCCATAAACTGTACTAAGCTAAAGTCTAAGATGTGACCTTGTGGACTAGTGTTCAGAAAAATCTTGCATTATAGTCATTCTCTCTCTACACTGACACACGCATACACACACACACGGGATTGTAAAATGGGCAGTAGTCTGAAACGACTGGAATCCAAGCAGCTGACTCATTTCAGTGATATGCGAGTATCCTTTCCTACTGCCAGAAGCTCTTACACATGATAGATGGATGTTATGTATTAGAGAAGTTTATCTTCAAGTTCACCCTGCCTGTCAAACATCCCAAAGGTAGATTACAGGAATCAGGCTGTGAATGTGTTCGAGAAATGTTGGATATATTATTCCCCCAGTCATGGAATTGCTTTTTACTCGTACTGGATGGGAACACAAATCAAGAATGAAATGAATGACAAGCCCAAGAATCTAATGTGTTTTTCTCTTGTCAAAAATGTCCCTCTAGGGGTCGTAGTAGGTATCATTTATATAAACTGGATGCTTTATGCTGCAGTGCTGTTCAAATGCATAGAGATATTTACATCCAAGCTCACAATCCAAATAGACCATTTCCAAAAAAGTAGTGGATGCGACTCATTACAATAGAACTGCATTCAAAGAATGCCTAAATGGGTTAAAAGAGATCTCCCACCTCCACAGTTTGAGATTTAGGAGAAGGAAGCTCAATCCAGAGAGACCCAAACAGCCTCTATGGCCAAATAGTTATCTTTGTTATATTTGGGAAGCAAGCAGAGTCCAACAACACCCCAACTCACAATTCAGTAACCACAAGAAACTCTTATCTGAACCATGGCTAACCTAGAGACACACAGCACAGCGTGTCATACCCACCCACACCTAAGATCAATTTAGAGTGACGAGTTACCTAAACGGACACATTTTTGTCATATGCAGTTAAACATATGTCATGTTTGCTCATTAGCAGGATGCTATTTGAAATTATGTAGGAGTCCAGAGTGGATGCTGCACCCGGGTCAGTCAGGAAACGAGAGACGCTACATCAAACAAATCTGCTCTGCTGTGCATATTATAGCACAGAGGCTTAAAACATCACCACTGACTAGCCAGGGTCAATGCAATGCAAACCTTACAGCAGCTGATATGCAAGCACTTTTTTAATCACACTGAAACTTGTTGGTATTTTGAGAACAGCACTCAGATGCAACCCAGTCTCTGTAGAAGTCACAGGTTAGGTTCTGTAGCATGAATTATCTAATTCCACTGCTGCCAAAATCTTCTCAAATTTTTAATAATTAATATATAACTCCGTCACTCATTTGATTTTCAGACCTTTTGGTAGACATTTGTTTCAGAAAGAGATTGAGGGAAGAAGATAAAAAAAGACAGTGTTTTGTGTCCCATGGGGTTTTCTGTGACACATCAGACAGTGTATTGTCACTGACAGCCCGAGTTATTGAGGCTAAGAGTCCAACACTTGACTTGATCTGTAGAGTCAGTATCTGTACAGCTGCACATGCTTCTCCTGTTTGTCTGAAGCAAACTGGTGTGTCATACTTGTCTTGTTTCTTTTACGCAACTCGAGAAAACTATACATACCTTTCACTGTTAGAGTCAATCTAGAAAAGAATCAAAATGTGTGAGAGTATCTTAGCCTTATTTTCTAACCGTAAAGAGAATTGGTAAAGTGCATGAGCCTTTGTGTTTGCCTTTTTTTTTTATTTGACACTCCGTACTGTGATCAGACTTTGGAGAGAACATGGTTTTAATCAGTAAGATTCGAGGCTTTCTGAAGGTTTTTCAAAGCTTTTCTTTGAACATCAGTTACTTTTCACTCGTTCCATTATCTTAGGAATGTTTTTAGTCTTTTCAGCCACTCACCTGTGATTTATTCAGTCACTCAGGCATAAAAGCATGTAACAAAGATGCATACTTTGTTCTCATTTGTTTTCAAGAAATCACAAAATAAAAATAGGATAAAAATATTTCTGTGCACAGGGCCGCAGGAACTTTTTTGCAAATTGTGTATTTTCTGAAGAGAATTGAAGCCCTTTGTTTGACATTAAAGAGTTTTTTGGGGACTTTTTGGTAGATTTTGCATTTTTGTTCTTCAAAAAAGCTAAATATTGTTGATCATGATTCGTTTGTTGAAGATTTAAATGGGTAAAATATCCAAGGAAATGTAGATGAAGACTGAGTAATGTGATTTCTTTATTCTTAGCCTAAAACAGGAAACAAATGGTGCACTTTGGGTTTATTGGCACCCATAGTAAAGCTCTCACGCCTCTCACATAGATTTTTCGGAAAAATCCAACCTTTGCTTAAATGACATTACTACAGTAGATAAAAAAAGCCCATGGTATGAAGTAATAATAAAAACTCACTGGTTCCAGTGTTAATGAACATCCTAGACTTACACAAGCACATACACTATATGCAGTGTAGTAATATGCAGAACTAAAGAATGTAAAGTGACTTTTTACAGCAGTATGTGTCACACTGATGTACAAAACCAGTCAGGGTGCTGCAACTCTGCTAACTTGTCAGCTTTACTGACGACAATCACCAAAATGCATTCCTATCTTTTCTCTAAGCTCCCCTGCACTGAAAAACTATCTTTCCCCAAACCCAGTCAGAAAAAGTTTGTGTTGCTCTTTTCTCTAGCAGCTGGATAAACTCCCGAAGCTTAACATGCTACGTAGCAATTAGTAGTCTAACAAAAAGCGCAGATTTCTACTGAAATTCCTATGTAGAGGATAAAAATCAGTATAAGGGTTTTATTTTCTGTGCTGGAGCCCTATGTTTTCTTCCAGCTGCTGTAGACACATTAATTGGTGACATTTAACACTGTGGCCCTTAAAACCAAGAGATCCAAACTCCTCCTCATTTGCTCCATAGAAAGAAAGTCAATAGCTTAGTATTTTATTCCAAATTCCACCTCTCATCAAGTGAGTTAAGAGGTTAAGATGATTCCTTCCTGAGCTGGATGTGTGACGCCACCAGCTGACTGGATACACGGTGTCCAGGTCCAGGAGGACCAAAATCCACAGGTTCCTCTCCACCCAATTCTTCCATGATTCCCCTAGTGATGCATCTTCCATTCTTTCTGATCTCTGCATCACAGCGAAACTCTTTGTCTCCCTCTGCATGGAATAGGGGCTAAAAACAATTCTCTGTCATGGAGATGAAACAAAAAACATTCAGGTCCTCTTTGATCTCTTGTTTGTCATCCAGGCTCTTTGGTAGCCACGCTTTGTGATTGAACATGCACATGTTTGCTCCATTGCAGTGCGAGTTAGGATTATTTGCCCGTGGGCTTTATGCATGTGTATGTGTGTGTATACGACAGGTGTGTGTGTGTTGAGGGACAGGCAGATGTTTCAAACCACAATGATGTCAAACAGCAGCAGGCTTTTGATGACGCTCCTGCAGGGCAAAGCCCTTTTCCCCTTCACATTTGTGTAGCCAGAGGAACAGTGGCGTGAGAGAGAAGTGTGCTCTTTAAGGATGATATATGCAGGAGCAAACACGTTCTGCTCCATTTTGTTACAATTTTCTGCAGTCATTCAAGCAGATTTGCATGCCTCACAAAAGATTTGAGCTCACAGTTAAATGTTTGAGAAAGTACATTCACTACCACGCAGCTGAAAAGATAAGAGCAAGAATATTTAAAGCATTAAAAAAAAAACTCCAGTGCTCCAGTGCTTTGCTCCCTCTGTCCTCTGTGTCAGTCTGATGCTCGGTCATAATTCTGGAGGTGCAGAGTTTAGCCTGCAGTAGTGTCTGACAGGTTTGATTTAAGAGGACGTAGTAAAAAATATAACACTTCAGAGATCACATTTGGGCGTCTGAAGCCACCACCAAGTGGGGAAAAAATGGTAAAAACACAACTGTGGCTTTTTGTTTTGGGTCGTCTGGGTTTTAAAAATATTTTATGCAGTGAAGCATTTAGAATTGATTAGGAACTGGCTCAGCTCAGAGGAGGAAAAGATTCCAGCCTTTGCCTCTTTATCTCCTTTAAACTTCAACTTCAAGTCAGCTTGCATTAAGAGAACCAGGAAAGAAGAAGACCAAGGCCTTTTTTTCCCCACTTTTTGCTTTGCAATAAACTACAAATAAAAGTTTATTGCAGAACTATAATTTGTGGCTCTAAAGTCAACATAAATTAAAGAAAAACATAAATGATCTTGTCTATCCATTTTCTTCCCCTGACAGTAGTTAAGGAATATTATTTTTACTCATTATATGGAGTGTCAATGCATTTTATATAACTTGTTTATACTATCGAGCAGAGAAATAATAAACTGCAGAAAAATTGAAGCATTCTATTTTTACTCTCATGTGTGATGAGTTTTTCCAGCCCTCTATTGCCAAAGGTATCATTTCTGATACCTATTTTTCTGTAACAGTTATTGCTTTCCTACAAAACCTGGTATATTTTAGTTTCCTTATGAAAAAATACATAAAAATTACAATTAAAAGCATTATGTATCAATTATGTTGTGAAAACTATAATTCTGAAAACCAGATGATGTTTTGAAATAACCTTGTAACATTGTAAAAGTCTGAATTTTATGAAGCTTATTTTTTGCAGGGTTATTGTCTGTGTTGGCTCTAAAGATGCAGATCCCATTCACAAGAGAAGATGACTGAATGTTTCTATCTTTGCACAGCAAAACCTGCCATGTTGCAGTATTTTCTCTAATCTATTTTACAAAACTTTCAGTAAGACCCCAAGACGTTTAAACTGTTCTAATAGAAAAAGTAAAATCTATTTTTTTTAATTATATCTTTTTATATTGGCTTTCTTTTACAGTTTCATTTTAAGTAAAGGGATCTGACTCAAGCATTTTAATTAAAGTAATCAGACTTAATAGTTGCTCTTTGGTTTTATCAGTTCCACTTTGGGTTGTATCAGGTTGGATGTTTTAGATTTGTAACTAGGGACAATCAGATGCAATCAGAAGACAGCAAAAGAACTTAATGTAATCCAATTTCTGTTTAATGCGTCACTGTGGGCTTTTTTTCTTCAAGCTGCTCTTTCCAATAATTTTAGTGGTGAAGTACCCTCAGTGCTAATTTAACCGGTCACTATGACATTAGCTAAGCTGTTTAGTTTTGAGACAGATTTCATGAAGACGGGACATTTTTAGAAATGCATCAATTTGACTTATCCTGGCCAACATTAATTTTACTTTGTGGTCTCATTTCTCAATTCCAGCGATGACTGATTTCAATTTTCATTTTTTTAAGAACTAGGATAAAAATTGTGCTTTAAGTTCTTTAAGTTCTATGAAACAGAAGAAAATCAAGGAATTACATGATTGTCCCCATTTATGCATCAAAGCATTGTCTCCAAACTTTGGGATTTTTATTTAATTCTAATAAAGTTTATCAACGTATAGCAACCAACAAACAGGTTGATATATCAAAATGAAAAGTCACTTTTTTTTTCTGTTATCTATTAATGCCAAGGGTAAATTGTCTGACTCCAATCTCTGATTGATTTATTTATGTTTCTCTAGAAATATGGCAATATTGTAATTCTGAGAGAAATATATATTGTTTTGGACTATTTTTAAAGCCATTAGCTTATTGTGCTATTGTTTACTTTATGGAAACAAAGTTAAATTCATGCCTCAATCACGGTATGCTTTTGGTTCCAATATACAAAACAGGGATGCATCAAAACAACACATACATTTTCTATTATATATTTGACAGAACTTGATGTTACACAAAATGTGAAACACTTGTACATATTTTCAGGTAAGCCTTCCTAAGAAATGTAGATTACGAGCAGCTTTAGGAGCAGCGATTTTCTTTTACAATTTAGTTTGCCCTGATTATTTCTTGAAGAGCGAACCATGAGGTGGTAAAGCCCAGATTTATACAGATTCCTTGAAGGGCACTTCTTGAGGACTAGAATTATTTTACAGCACAGGCCATGGTGGTCAGTACTTAACCCTGGTCTGCTAATCAAACAATGAAAGGACATTTCCAAGGTTGTCTCTCCCTTGAGGAAAGAAAATACTTGATGCTTTTCTTCAATTGGCTGTGAAGAAAAGGGGGAGCATTAATTTAAAGGAAACTCACCTCATTAAGTAGAAACTGATTATATACATCTACACTGGCTGGGCTTTTGTGAAGTGGAGTATCAACGGTGTAGGTGTGTACTGCTAAATGAGCCAAAAAATGCACCAAGCCCAATTTATCTCACATGTGTAGCCAAATTAATGGGCATCCTGAAGAGTCAGCGATTAAGAGCAAGCACAGCGACTCATAGCAGAGCCCATATTTCTGAACACTGAGTGCCTTGGATGCCATCTGTGTTGCGTGTGCTGATGACTATGGCACTGACAGTTTTCCACCCATAACATCAAGTTTCCACACATTGTGCATCAAGATCATTCCTTTTTAAATATCTTCTAAAACAGTTGATTACACATTTCTGCCAAATGTGCGCCGATAATGTCACTCTCCTTATGGCAGAGTAAGCTTAGATAAAGAGTCTCATAAAGCGAGCCAGATTGTGTGTGTGTGCGGGGGTTTTTTCTTAAAGCATTTCATTTTTTGATTAAAAGTAGCTATAAATGCTTTACATCAACATATTTTAACTGCATTGTAACTTTTCCGACCTTGTTGCTATTAGTTTGACAGCTGAAACACCCAGCTTGTGCAGAATGACCTTATGTTAAGATAAATTCCCACTAATTGCATTTCAAGGTGGATTTGTAAAACTTTGAATGGAGGAAAAAGAGCAAGTGAGTGTTCCATATGTCACTTTTTATTTCATCCTAAAGTGTACCGTACTACCTAATAAATCTTTTGGACTCTGTATCTTCTAATAGATTCCCTGCCATTTTCTTTATGACAGCCAGACACTTATAAAAAGAGTTGTTACTGACAGAAAATACAACTTTCCACTTTAAAGGAATAGTGTTTAAGAGGTTTAGCCACCATTACTTTAACTGAGCATAAGGATCGCTCAGCTGGAAGAGGCTACTGGTGTTGGAGTTGCCCGTAGCTGTGTGTATTAAGAAAGCAATACTAAGATTTCCTTTTCCATCATGGGGAGCATATAAAACCTGTTGTCCCTATGAGTCTGTTGATTTTCTGTCTGGCTCTTGCCCAGAGTTGCCAAATGAATCTAACAAGGTGGTAATTAACAGATGGTAGGGGTTTTCCTCACTGTTTCTGGAGCTACACTGTCGTAGAATGGCTCATTAGACGCCCGCTGCCACCACTGATTGTGACTTCCCTGCACCATCTCTGCACTATTTTAGGAAAAGATCTCTGAACACGGATGCTCATTGTAATTATGCTGCCCGTTAAGTTGGTGCTTTGGTGGATCTTTGTGATGCTTCTTATTGAACTTAGAGGTGATGTGCAAAGATTCACACCAAGTTGAAGGACTCAAATTGAGAGAAAAATTGATAGTTTCTCCTGAGAGGTCAGGTAAGACTAAACTGAATGTTTATTTATCAAACTGTTACATCTTTAAGGACTATGAATCCCAGTACAGTTGTCAAGTAGACACACCAATTTTTTACATTTCAGTTTGATGTGTCAGTTGTACAATTAAACTGAAGGCAAATAAATCTGTAAAGGGAAACTAAATCAGGAATAAAGACGATGCAATAACCTGGCTGTATATAAAAGGTAAATCCCTCAACTAAGACTTTGATTCAATTTTAGCATTTCAACGTCAGTAATTTTAGTAAATCTGAATGATTTTGAAAGTTGAGCTGTACTTCTAGAATTCCCCTGACATTTGCTCGTCTTTAAATAGACGATCTAATGAATCTCTCTGTAAAAGACAGCAACACTGCAGGGATTTCTGGTGTTTTTGGCTATGTTCTCTGTGTCACAATAAGTTCCTGTCTTCTCCATGTTTGGGCTACAAAGAGCTGCTAGACAAAAAAAATTAAAATAAAAAACTAAACAAAAAATCTCTGCAAATTTTGTGGAAGATAACCTGGAGAATCAAAACTTTTAGATTTGGGTCACATTTCTCTAGGATATGTCTTCTACGCAGCAAATAACACACAAATAATTCCTTCTACGGTTATAAAAACATGCTTCATTTTGTAAAATGAAAGCATATTGGCTGAAATAGAAGCTCTTTTTCTATAGTTTGCTCTGATTGTAGGCTGGTTTTAAAGTCTAACAATTGAACCAAAATTGTTTAGTCTACGCATTTTACAAAATCCTGTGGGCTGAAGTCCTGCATTTTGTTCTCACTGATGCAGTTCTCTTTAATTGCTGTGACATCACTTACAGAAAGTTGCAGATGGTAAGGCGAGGAAAGGTTTGTCCACTGCCAAGGAGATGATGGGCGGCAACATGTGCTCTGGTTTCACTCTGGTTTCTGTTTGTGACAGACAGTTGGAGTTGCCTTATGCAGCATGTTTTTAATTAGCAAAATCTTAAAATATTGAGGTTTACAGGGTTATTTTCCAATTTGCAGTTGAAGTTCAAGGCACAGAGGGGTTGCAGCACAGCAACAGGTGTTTAACATGCTCATGCCCCTTGAAAGACAAGATGTCTGATTAAAATGGGAAATAAAAGGTAGAGGAGCAGGCAGTTTCAGAAAGAAAGATGATCCAGGATCATCTTTCTTTCTGTCTGGTAAGTAAGAAAGTGATCTGGGTTTGGGGTGTGGGGAGGCCTGTGGGGGTCTGCTACGGCTGATGGATCTCCGCACTGAGAGCGGCGCAGTCGGAGATGGAGCGATAGAGAAGTGATGAAATGGGAAGCGGAGGGAGGTGTGGTGGGCTTCCACATGTGTTGCCATGCATCATCATTACTCCTCGGTGCCGAGACCCTTCTCCACTCCCACCATCCTGCCCTTCCCTGCTCCCTTCGTTTTTAATAACTCTCCGTCCTTGAACTGTTGCCCCCGCTTTTATCCACCGTCTCACCCGCCTGTATGAGAGAGCGGCTCGAAGCCAGATGACCAGCCACAAAGGCCTCCATTGTGTCCCACATGCCTCGTAGTTGCATGATGTGCTGCTTTGTAACATAGCAGTTCGCCCCCCTACCCCGCCTCTGCTCCCATCTTTGGAGATATGTTGCAGTGCACTAACGCAACCCGACAGGCGAGCCACAAAGACTACACTGTTAGATGCTCTCGAGTTGTCTACTTTGGGCAGCAGGGGTGATTTGCATTTGTTCGTGTGCGCTCTCGAATGAGGGTACATGAAAAAAGATAGATTTTACTGCATCAGTGGGGTATCTGCCATTAGCTGCGGCTGATCTCTCGTGACAATTACCTCTTTTGTTGCCTACATTGAAACCGGCTTATCTCTCCAGGCAAAATGTAAAAAATGGATTTTAGGGGTCTCTCTGGTGAAGGAATAATAACTTTCATCGACTTTAACACGAAAACAGCCTGTGACAGGGAATGAGGTGTATGTTCTCGTTTCAGAATTTGTGGGGTTTTCATCTCTTTCTGCTTCTGGGAACATAAACCACAGGCCTGTGGCTTTCGAGTTGATGCATAGTCAGACACAGCTTTTGTTTCCTTGACCCAAATTCCTTGAATTTGTTGCGCCATTTAAAACTCCATGGAGTTGCATAACTGAGGACACTTTGCCCCTGCTTTTACCCCTGCTGGTTACTGGACATCAATCGGAGCAAAGCAGATGATTAGTTTGTGTGTGCTGCAAATCTGAAGCCCCAAGAGTTGAGCTGACTTTGACACCTACTGGGCATAAAGACTGAAATGTTTCCATCAAATTTCAGGACGACTTTTGGATAAGTTCTGAGGCAACATTTTGCTGAAACCACTCACAGCAGGGGGCATTTATTTTTCCAAAATGCTGAATTTTAATTTATTAAGTTTAAGGCATTTTTTACTTCTTATTTCAATGAATCATAGTTTCTCCTGCAGGACTTTTCTGCTGAGAAACATTGTTATTAATAGCTCTGTGTGAGTCTCAGGAGAAATCTTGTGACGGATGCCTCACACTTAAAACAATTTCATTGCTTTCACTGTTAGATTTTTTTTGCCACTATGAAAATTAGCAATTTTCCAGCTTCTTTCTGCTAATTTCTTGATGGTTTAGCTCATGTTGAATTGATGTATGAGTGTGTCTGAAATAAAGAATGGGCTCAAATTCAGCTGAAGAACGTATGACAAAGGAAATTCACAATAACATCTGATGGAGCAGCTTTTATTTTTGTTAGCCTTTCTACATTAAATGGTCATTAAATCATATTTGTACCAGAGGTGATGTCACACTGTGTGAGAGTGAAAGCAGTCATTGTAAAGCTATTGAATGCTGTTTAGTTTTCCAGGTACCAGTCAGACCACAAGATAAACGCCCCTCTGCAAATAAATCACTCATGTATGAACATACAGCCGCCTTATCAACTCAATCAGGATATTTATGTCCAAAAAATATAAGTCAAGGCATTCCTTTTGTCTCTTTTGGTCCATTTATCATGTAGGCTTTGTACAAATAACCAAGTCTTTGCTTTACTTTAATTTGCAACCTTTTTTACCTGCTTTCTCTCTCCTAGATTGTACATAACAATTTCATGCACATGGTCAATTTTGTATATTATGTTTTGTTGTAATTTAGTGATTTTATTGAGTTGGCAGCACTGTACTTTTTCTGACTTAATTTTTAAATGTATCACTGATTTTGAAAGTAGTTAGATTTTTTTTGAAGAGTGTTACAGCAACCGACTGAGAATTATTTTCTGTTGAAGAGCCGTTGTGAGACTGCACAACTTGGAAAAAGTAGTTTCAACACGTAGAACTACAGTCCATGTTTTCTTTTTTCAAAGTGGCATGTGGTGTTTGATGACATCATGAGATCCTTGCGGTCATTGCCTCAGAAAGCTGTAGGGCAAATTCTGCAAAACAACTTTGAGAAAAGAGTACTTCCAGCTGTCCTCCAGGATGTAATGTCTTCTAAATGCTCAGGGAGTCCACACATGTGGCACATTGCAGCAAACACAAGGGACCGCTCTCAGTTTCCCTCTCGTCTCTTCATTTGGTTGACATTCCTTCACTCGGAGGACAATGAGAGATCTATTTCTTCTCAAGTGTCTCAAGTGCAGCTTGAGCACAGCTGCTGAGGTCCTCAGGACTCAGAGGTGTTAATCCATTTTGCATTAGTCAAACGTTGGTGCACAACCACACATCCAGCTCATGAGCCAATAGTATATTACAATACTCAATGTTGGGTTCAAAGAATGAGACAACACCACTAAAAATGCTGCCTTTATGTGTTTACACAAATATAACAAAGCTGTAGTGATATTTCTGTAAAAAAGACTTGACAGAGATTTCAATCTCACCATCTATCAATGGATACGAACTTTGTTCCGTCTTTTTCATCACACAACAAACTGACAAAGTCCAAGTCCTAGTGTGCTTCTGTTATTTTCAAATGTCTTTCACTGATGCGGTATCTGGAAAACGGCATTTACTTTGGTGGCATTTGTAAAAGGTTGGAAAATAATATAAGTATCTTAAATCTCAAGCAGTGTTTTTAAAGGATTAGGATTGTTCAGGGTGGTGAGCTGTTCATGTTTAACTAAAGCAATATTAACTAACAGAAAATGACAAATGCAAACCCTACTCCTTATTTTTTTCATTTAGTTTTGCTCAAATAGAAAGCTCTGAAGCTCTGAAGCTAGAGGCTGGAGGCTGTTTTCCAGACACAGCTTTAACATAGCCAGATCTTGGTATCCTCAAGATGCCAATCACATGTCCAGAGTTTACCTTAAAGAGCCAAACTGAACATTTTGGATTTCACAAGTTATTGAAATGTCAATACCACTGAATAAATGACTTCTGTGTAAAGTTAATTTGTGATTTGGTTCACTGATGGGGATTTTTTATGTCCCTCTTTCTAGGTAAAGTGTTGAACACGGATTTGCGTCACTACCTCAGTCTGCAGTTTCAGAAGGGCTCCCTGGACCACAAGCTCCAGCAGGTGATCAGGGACAACCTCTACTTGCGCACCATTCCCTGTGAGTATCTCCCACAGCCTCAACTTCTCTACATTCTCCTCTCTTATATTGGTGTTATTGGTATTATTGTCTCAGTTGGAAAATTCAGGTGTACCAGCAGTAATTTAAAGGTAAATGGACGCATAAATAATAACAAATATTATAAAATATGGATGGATGGGAAAAAAAATAAATAGGAGTCTGTATAAATTATAATACCTGTACTGTTATTAAAATAGCATACTTTATTTTTTTTTTTAAATATGCAACTGAGTTGAGTGATTTCACATGCAAAAACATTAGATTTTTTTTAAAGAAATGAAAAACTTAGCTACATGGATGTATATATTTATTTATTGAGTTTGTTGGGATTAATGATGCTTATAAAGTCTTACAGCTGCTGAGAAGAAGGATCTGTAATGAGGCTCCTTTGTGCACCCAGGATGCAGCAGTCTGTCACTAATTATACTATTTATTTTAATGTTAGATATTAGAGTTTAATATGTCTACATTTTCCATGCTAAGTCTTAAATTGTAGACATTCCTTCATTTCCTTTTATCGCCATATTACTTCTTACAAAGTACTTTTCAGGTCATGAATTTGGAACTGAACAGGTTAATAGGCAACATGTCCTTTTGGACAAGAAGCAGTTTTAAAAAATGTCTCCCACCCTGAGATATTTCCATATGACTGAATCTGTTTTTCTTAAATAGCATGGAAAGGTGTAGAAGCATCCTTACTGCTGACTGACACTTGTAGCAACAGGTGGGGGAGGCGCAGTGTTACACCCCCCTGTGCTGAATAAAGCTAATGAAAACTTGGTTCTCTAGATCTCTCTCTACAATCTCAATAAAAGGATGTTTAATTAAAACCTCACTACACTTTGATGCTGGAAAACAGCTCTTCTCTCTGAAGTCATGTAAATTACTACACCTGCTGTTCGGCTTCAAGCAGATCTTAATGCAAAAGTGATGAGAATAAACACCTTATAACAACTTTAAATGGAAGGTTGACATTTTCTATCAAGGCTAAAATACTTTTATCCTGCAGGGAAAAACGATTGCAGTATTGACGGATATCATATTTCCTTAGTAATTTATGTTTTACAGTAAATTAAGTTCCTTATTCTCTCTGTACCTTACACTGGTGGTGTTTTAGCTCCTATATTACAGTGTGTTCAATGCTCCTTGGAAACGGTGAAATAAATAACCACAAAAGTCTGATTTTCCGTTTACGCCTGAGAGACTTTAAAACAGACAGCGAGGCCAACAGGTTTAAATAAAAGAAAAGCTGTGATCCTCTTGACTGCACATTGGAGTTATCGACCATTTCTGCCATTTCTCATTAGAAGAAAGGGACTTTTAACATGTTTCCCAACATTAATCATTAGAAAGCTTTCATTTCTGTCAATCTGCTTTAAAGGAAGGTTATTCCAGACCCAACAGCGCTATACTGAATACTTTGGTTATAATCAGCAGGATTTTCTTGTCTTGCTGATGGAGATATGTGACTTCTGCCATCCATCAAAGCACTCATAGAAGCAGTGTGTTGGGGCCTTGTTTCAGCCAGCAGACTGGCAGTGTGCACCCTCAATAAAATCTGAACTATTCTGAGGAGGAATGTTAAAGAATATGTAATCTCCAATAACCTTATTGAACAAGTCTGCACATTAATCTAATAGTTTTGATCATATTTTGATTCAATTTCAACATGCAAGCTTCTTTTCTTTCTTTTCTTTTTTTTTTTTTTTTTTTTACCCTAAACCTTTAAGTATCTTCTGAAAAGTTGCTGACAAAAAGGGATTTCATTTTTCACCAAGCGTACATGCAAAACAACAAAAGCTTTACTTCACCTTCAGGTGTTGCCAACAGGGCAAAAAAAAAAGATTCCCACACAGTATGAATGATCTGAAGGACTTTGGAAGGACAGACTGGACAAATGGTAGCATTGAAGTCTGAATGCTGAAACTGAATTTAATAGTTTTATTTCGAACTGGTCGTATCAATCAAGAACATAACTTCAGCGGGTTTTTGCATACCTTTTAGATCCACTTTATGTGAAAATAAGATTCTGAACATTATGTCTAATTTCTTCCTGAACTATTTTTAGTGCATGTCGCGCTTTGTTGCCTTTCTCGCTTTGACATTGTAGAGGACAGCAAAATAAGCCAACATTTTCAATGTGAGACATTTTAGCATGGCTTCAGCAGCTCAGCATATGCATCCTTTCCCCTCCGCTCATTCAAGCCTTCAGCAGAGCCTCATCACAGAGCGCTGAGCCACCGTGACCCTGTGAGGAACCTGGATAGCCACTCCAGCATGACGTCTGTGCTCATTGCAGCAGTCGGAATAAGGTCTCGGGGAGAGGCAAGCGTGACTTTCCTTCCTGCACCAGACGCAGGGAGTCTTCGTTAAGCGTTGCCCTTGCTTCATAGAAAAGACGACATCAGCTCAATGCCGAGCCAGGGCTCCAGGTTTCCATGAAATCCTGCAGGCTTTGCTAAATCCTGACCCCCCCAAGGCTATATATCCGTCTACATCTCTTTTTCCGTTTGGATGATGTCTGTCACAGCAAGGCGAATCAGCTCCACTGGTTTCATTGCCAGATCAAAAAATGGAGGAAGAGTTGTACCTATAGAAAATGGAGAAAATGTGCTCCACAATTTCAATTGCAGCAATTTGTTGGAAAGATTGAAGAGATACTCGGTTTGACTGTGCAGGCTTATCTTAATGTATCACTTTGTCTTTTTACATAGGAAAAAAAACAAAAAACAGATTGCATCTCATCCACAGTGGCCCATAAATTTAATAAATGTAGCCCAGGGAGCTGCAAGATATAAATGGAGGTAAATCCCACCGAGACGACACAAACATCAGAGCTATAAGTATATCTCCAGATTTGCTTCACTTATTACATTTCATTAGCCAGAGCATGCAATTTAATTTTTTCATTTAATAAGCAGGTCTAGAAAAACAAAACAAAAAATGGATATTAGGTTATTTCACTGCCCAGAATTATCTGTATGCATATTTGATTGTTAAAACATCAAATGAACCATTTCCAGCCTTCTTTGAGGACATTCTCATTTTCATGCCATTTAAAGCTTCATTATAAGGTTCATTAAACTGAAATATATGACTTGGATAATTTGGATAATCTCTGTGCATTAAGCTCAATATATTAGTTTTACATCAACATTTCAACATGTCTTCTATAGGACTTGGTCTAATGTCTGTACTCTTAAATCCCAGCAAAGGTTTTTTTTTTTTTTTTTTTTTGGTCATTGCTTTCAACAAAGAGAGTATAAATGGCTTATTTGACTAACTCTCTAAATAGCTTTTTCTAGTCTTATAAACTAACACTACACTTTCACACATTCTCACTCATGCACCATAAAGCATACAGGAGCAAGGTCATGCAAGGCGGACGAGCAGATGATCGAATGACTGTTTGGGTGTTTATTTGCGGGACATCTCCACTGTGAAAACCAGCGTACATGTGTAATGTTTTCTTCCTATTTGCAGTTACAAAGAATTGTGAAACTCCTACCATGTTTCATATGAGCAGGATTCTGAGAATAAGAGAAAAAGGTTTTCCCTCGAAAACTTACATCAGTGATGAATTTCAAGAATATTTCTACATCAGCCCAAGGCAGCAAATAAATTGGCCTCAGTGGCAATTCACTGGCATGAAAATCAGCTCTGCTGGAAAATGTGTTTCTTATGTCAACAACAGAGAAGTCGGGATTTATAATGTCCCGGAATTACCTCAGTATTAATTTTTCGGATAATTTGGGAGATTTTGGTTGAAAACCTGCAGAATATATTCTGTGTTCTGTATATTCTAGTGTTTCACTCTATCAATGTTCATATTAATCTTCATACAAGTGCATGTCGGTATATTAGAACGTCAGTGAAAAGTTCAATAAGTTTTCCATTCTATTTTGATAAGTTTGACTCAAATTTTAGTTACTCAGAAAATTGCAATATCATATACGATCAAAACAAGAATTTTTAATCCGGTGATGTTGTCCTACTGAAATGTATTCAATAAATTAGTAAGATTAGAAGTACCTTTTGATATTACACATTTAATTAAGCACTTATCTCTGGTTTTTAATTCGTTTTTTAAATTTGTCTGATGTAAATTTTAAATGAGAAATGTTGTGTTTTCATTAGCAATAATCATAAAGTCATCATGCTTAACAGATAAAAGGCTTTCAAGCATCCATCTGTTTGTAATTAATCTAAATGATATGTTTCATTTATTGATTAAGTTCCTGAAATAAATGGACATTTCAGTAGTATTCTAAACTTCCCTGTTATCCATTTTTCCTTCACTCAATATTTCATTAATATTCTTGGCTCAGTGAAGAGCCTGCTTCTTTTCCATTTCTTCTTTAGCTTATTCTCATTGTTGAGCATTGAGCATCAAAAGTCTGGACAGCTAACAAGCCAGCAGTCTTCCTTGTGAATGTGAAAGCCTTACATTTCTCTATCAATAATCCATTGTCCATTGCTCTTATGCAACATTACAATTTTCTGAGATGCTGGACTTAAGTCTCAGCATTCATAGTGATGAGTTGGTGATCTAAAACAGCAAATAATCAGAGGAGAAAACCATTTTCTATTTTTAAAAATGACCCTTTTTCCTTTTTGAAAACTGTGTAAAAGCCAAGGTTGAAAACGGTCTTGTGTCCAATTTAATGTTTTCAAATAAATTAAAAATGATGTTGTGAAACTGATTTTATGCCCTCTAACGTGTCAGCTCGGCTCACCGTCATTTGAGATGTAATCTTGTTTTTTCTAGTAGCCCTGCTGTCTCTCCACTGCAGGCACACGGGGCTTTAAATCAAGTTTAACATTTTCTTTCTGTCAACAAACATTCTAACTGCAGGAGGAGATATCATGTCTGAAACGGACCACTCTGTTGTAAAACCAGCTTTTATTCTGTCAAGCAATATTCCAAGGAGATCTGTGAAACCATAAACGGGAGATGTGCAAGCTTTATTTGGATTTGGACAAATGGGAAATTTAGATATTTAACTTTTTAGAGCTGGATTAGTGACCTCAGTCCTGTCACCCGGCTGCTTCAGACCATCAACACTCCAACAAATGCCGCACAATTTTATCTCTATGAACTCTACGCATTAAGCCAGGATTTATGAGGACGGACATGAACACTGCCAGTGTTGTAAACATCAGATTAGGCTTTAATCTGTAGGGTAGTGGAAGCAACTCTGGTCAGTCAGTTTGTGGAGATCATTTTGGGAACTTCTAAATCCGTATTTGTTTGACTATTATTACGGTAATTTGATCTCATTCCCATTAAACCTAATCTTTAGCTCCATTATCAAAACTGACTGGGCCACTTGTGAGTAGTATCACTTCCAAATACAAAACAACATGTTGGTAAAATTTAGAGATTTCATTAAACTTAAAAGGGCTGCATGGAATAATTTGCGTCTTAGCTGTATTTCAATTATTTATTAATTTATATACATCAACTCATCATTTATATTGCTTAAGTTAGTTCTCATTGTGTCCAATATGTGATTTGCATTTTGTACAAACCAAAATAAAATGTTCTAATTGTAGATCTGATATTAGCAATAATAATTCTCTGTTTTAATTGCTGTAAGTAGTTGTTGAATCTCCTGTTTGCTCCTTTGGGCTGATGTACAAACATTCCTGGTATTCATTAATAATGCAGAAGTTAAAGAGAAAATCTTTCCTTGTTATTCTCAGAATCCTCCTTATATACTGTATCAGTGTTGCATTAGTGTCCTTAAAGAATTGTGGTTGTGCTGCTGGGCACAGCGTAAGTTCGTGTGAGTAATTAAGACCCTGTTCATTATCATCAGTTACACTCCCTTTGGTTTCTGACAGCTGCGCTGCTGCGTTGAGGCTGTTTTTTCCCCCCTATCTGATTCATGTTTGAATAATGAATTCATCGCTTTGCGGTCCCAGCCCTGTTGACTATTCATGATGTAGACACAGACCCTCCCCCGAGTGCTGAA
The DNA here is from genome assembly GCF_904066995.2 of Poecilia reticulata. Classification (NCBI taxonomy): domain Eukaryota; kingdom Metazoa; phylum Chordata; class Actinopteri; order Cyprinodontiformes; family Poeciliidae; genus Poecilia; species Poecilia reticulata. The sequence goes on along the minus strand of NC_088836.1, from coordinate 28,232,796 downwards.
TCACATCCCTGTGGGCATGTTGCAAACAGTACTGCATCCATACCCCCAACCCAAACCCCCGATCCTGACGGTTAGTTCTTGGGTTGTTCTTGGGTTGTTCTTCTGTCTCACACTTCCCCGTTGTTTGCAGGTACCACTCGGCAGCCCAGGGAGGGAGAAGTACCTGGAGTGGACTACAACTTCATCAGCGTGGGGGAGTTTCAGGAGCTGGAAGAAAGTGGGATCTTGCTGGAAAGCGGCACATATGATGGTATGTTTTTCAACCCGGCAACACAAATGATAATAGATGAGGATAATGAGAAAACAATAAATATACATTTGCCAGATTCTTACATCATGTTGACATGGAGCCATTTTCACAACACTGCCCCAAGGGTTTTCTCTCATGTTCAGTTTAGTTTTATTTGAATATACAAACTCCAGTTAAAGTAAATATCATCTTAAGTCACTTTACAAGACCACCAGGTCCTATTTATATCCAGTTATAACATCAATTTATTCTAATGCAAATCAATCAAATTGTCAGATTCAGATCCATTTTCATACAGTTCATTTCAATGTAACTGTAGCTAGATACAAAGGCTCATTTACAAACTACTAATGACATATTATTTCTCTTTTGACAGGACATTTTTTTTATAAGTGAAAAGATCCCCTTGAAGTGGTATTTTCTTATTAGTAGTAGGAAAGTATTCACCTAAAACAAGCTACTATGTAAGTCTGTTGCGATAACAAATTTTGCTGGACAATAATGTTGTTGTTTTGAGACAATCTTCAAGTTATATAATGGTAATGGCAAAATATTGCAGAACACATTCTCAAAGATCAGTAAAATTCTAATGAACATTTAACACTTGAATTGGAAGACATTTTAAATATCCAATGTAAATAAACAACAAATAAAACTAATTATGTAGTCTTTTTAAACAAATTGTCCTTCAAAAAAGGTCTTCTTCAGAACAATGCACTATCCAGTTTTTGGTAGAAAAAAAGAGAAACACAATAAATTATGCAAATCAAAATTATTGAGTTCGTTTTAATTGATTTATTACTAGAGGTGTGCTGATCGATCGGCCACCGATCATAATCGGCCGATTTTTGTGAAAAAGTGCATGATCGGTGATCGGCGATCATTGGCTCTTGTTGCCGATCACACAAACCGATCACCTGCATCTCATTTCTCAGCCTGCCTGTGCAGCTGGTCTCCTCTTTCCTTCACACTGCGCAAACGCGCAGCAACAAATCCTAAGCGATGTGGAACTATAACGCACTGTGAATGGGGAAGTTTGTGTGTTGTGGTGGAAAATTGAAGCACGTGGGGTGAAGCGTGTCAAAATGCATCAACACAACGAAGCTAATATGACATAAAAACAATGCCATACTTGACGGAGTTTGGCTACATCGAGGCTCACTGCAGTAAAAAAGACATATAGAGGATCAGATAGCAGGTAAAGCAGCGCACAGCTAAAAACACTCACCCGGATTAGCATGACGATCAGAAAGCTAAACAAATAACCCGCAAAATTATTTAATTCGTCAAGCTGCGATGTAAGACACTGATTCTGCTCTCGCTGTTGAACCGCTGCTACGCGCTACAGGTAGTAATATTTCAGACGGAGCGCCGCTTCTGCTCCACCTGGTAGTGACTCTCACACCGAACCTCTGTTTAAAGCTGCAGCATCTAACTTAAAAAATCAATTTTACATACGTATTAAAACTTTCGCTGTCCTAACATGAGACAAATAATCACCCATGAGGGCCGATCACCGAAGTTTTCATTCAGTAACTCAGGTGGCTTAAGGTGGGTCTTTATTGCAATGGATCCTGTATTTGCCTTTGAATGTTAAGTTTTAAACTTGAATTGCTTTGGCAATGTTGAGAGGTTTTATTTGGACTTTTTGCATTATTTAGCCTCTTGAGAGCCGTCATATGTTTTCAGTCTGTTAAAGATAGTATTAGCAATAGCAGTACAATTTGCAGAATGCCTGTTTTGTTTTTTTCTTGGAAAAAGTTATTAAAAACAAGTTTTTGTCTAAATTAAGGTGAATTTATGCTTCCTTTTTCCACATAATGTAACCGGTAGTGCTTATGATTAAAAAAATAATAATTATGTGATCAGTATCTGTGATTGGTATCGGTGATCGATACCAATCATGGGTGATCGGTATCGGTATCGGCAGGAAAAAACCTTATTGGCACATCTCTATTTATTACTTTTTGTAACAAGCTTACTCCTACATATTAATGAAAAGTTACTTATGAGTTAGTTCTGTCTAAATTTAAGTGTGTTAAGACATTTGCATTAGAAAGTAGACAAAAATACTTGGTTAGATTTTGTGTTTTTGCAGTTAAGATAATTTTTAGTGAACAGTCAGGAGAGCATAAAACAGATGTGAAGAATCTGGCAAAAGATCATGTTGTAAATGCAGGGCAATTACTTAATCAAATGCTAATAGACTCATGAATTCCAGGTCCCTGCATTTTTAAAGAATTAATTTCATAAAAAGATTGATAAATGAATCAGAACTAATGAAAAGCAATGAAGTGCTGAACTATAAGGACGAATTATTAAACAGCGTGGACTGCACTTAGACCTAGTTCTTGATGAAGGTGAACTGGTACAACACTGGAGATAGACGGGAACCAGAGAGAAACTACTCCCCGGAGTGACCAGAGAATCACATTGTTGCTATAATTCACAGTCCCAGTCCATCTCTCTGACATGCCTGCTGCAATGAAATTGTCTTGTGAATTTGCTGAGCTGTGCATCAAGCGAAATCAACACATTGCTCATGTCATCAAATTCCCACTGCAGTGATAAAGAACTTGAGGTAATCTTTTCACACATGATTTAGTTTTCTGCAGCAGACTTTACCTCGGTCACCCACAGAAATGTGTTGGGAAAGCCGGGCTATGTTAAAGCTCTCTCCTCTGCACACATACAGCCCTGAGTGACTTGGCTTTCAACCTTGAGCCTCTGAACTTGTCTCTGGGATGAATAATGGATCTGCTCGGTCCTTTCCTGCCTAATGTAATGCATATATATGTGGTGAAGGCAAAGGTCCATAAGCCCTCAGAGAGTTAATTATTAATGCCCCAGCTGGATGACCTCAGAGGCTCCACATTGTGATTGTTCAATAAAAATTTCACATGGAAACAGACCTGAGTGTAGATATTTGGTGCTCGAGTCTAAACATAATGGCTGATATTCTCGTAGTAAACCAACCAACTGGAAGTCAAAATGCCAAAGTTAACCAAAAAAAATAAAGCAGAAACATTCCTTGTATGCTGTCATATCATCAGATTAGGTAAGAGTTTTGTTATTTCTCCTGTTTGTGACTCGTTTTCTTTACTCTGCACTTTCTAATTTCCTCTTGAAGCTTTATGTCTGCTTTATGACTTGTCTCATTTATTTGTGACACGTCGTGCTGGCTGAAAAAACAATTTCCTTCCTGCAACTCCAATCTAATGTGTTAAAGACTCTGGGGAAACCACCCTCTTTTCCAACCTACAACTATTTATTTTTTTTAATAAGAAATTTTAGTCATTATTTATGGTTGTCTTTCTGTCAGCCTTCTTTCTCTTTCCTTGCTTTCTGTGTAGCTGATTGAAAGGAAAGATTGACCTGGTCTGTCATGTTTACAGCTGTGACTAATTTTCCCAACCTGTGAGCAACAGAGGCTTCATAGGGGCGCAGTTAATCTACAACCGAAAGCGATACTCTCTCTCTCACTGTTGTGCTGGACTTAGTAACTGCAACAGTGGGACCTTTACAGACTGTTTTGTTGTGCTGCTGGTCAATAAGAAAAAAAAGCTTGTTACTGAGGGCTATTATTTTGAAAATGGTTGACCAATCATCCGATTTGTGAGGTCAATGCCACTCCATTAAATGTTCATTCTTGCATTCCTAAGAATTTTATTTATTTATTTTTTGGCTTAGTTCATTTTAAGCCTAATACATCTACAGTATAAGCTGCACAATCCATGTTTTTTCACTGCAAAAAAAGACAGAATAAGGCAATAGTGAATTATTTCCATCCTTTGGTTTTGCTTTCTTTTGTTCCACTTAAATGTTTCAGATGACCAAACACATTTTACTCATGGATAAATAAATAACCTGAGTAACTTTAAAAAGTGGTTTTCAAAAGATGATTTTATTTCTTTAAGGAACAAAGCTATCCAAGTCGACCTGACCTTCTGTGGAAAAGTAATTCCCCCACCCCTTTTGTTAAATCATGAATCAAATGTGATTAAGCTACATTTTTTTTAGAAAGCTGAACTCAATTTCACAAGCCATACCCAGACCTGATCAATAACTGACCTGCAGATGTGATAAATAATTTAAAGAGAAACTCTCTGGCAGCTGAAAGATCTCAAAAAGCAATATATCATCTGAAATGCACAGAAAGCTTTAGAAAATGGACATAAAAGGTGTTACCTTTACTTTAAAGTGGATTTTTCAGTAATGTGAGCTACAATAACTTCTCTCCTGCGTTAGGAACCCTTTGTTAGTCTTTGCTACCTGCATGCATCATAGTCTTGACTGGCTTGACTGCCAGATTAATAGCTCCTAGAAAAATTATAAATCCAGAATAACTTGGTTCCTTTGACAATTAGAGTTTCAAAAATGCGTGTCCTTGTTTTGCAGTTTGTAATGGTTTCATTTTGGGGAATTAAAAGGTTTTATAAGTTCTGTGGCAAAGCTGCATGTCTGTGGATTACAAAAACACAAGGTACTGGGCCAAAATTCACTCAGCATCAAGGGTGAAAAGGTTGATGTGTTGGCATCTGAGCCTCACTTCCAAGAATTTGCTAAAAGGGCTTTCATAGATTAAAACAATCATTAGGGATTGTGCAACAGAAAGCATGAAACTTGCATAGCTGCACGAAATGAGGCAAAAAAAGCAAATTGAAGCAGAAAAGACTAAATTAAAGCACCAAAAAGAAAAATTTAGAGCATGTACAAACAAAGGAAAAACAATAAAATAAAGGACGATGATTCATTTTGTATGACTTTATAGAAGGAGAATGAATATAAACTGAAAGGAAAGTTCATTCATGACAGGCAGCTGAAACTAAACTCTACACAAGGACAGAGAGCAGAGGAACGCAGCATTTACAAGGTTGGCTTGTGAAGTGCTGGTACTCATGCCAAGCAGGGTTGGAGGCTGTGCCAGGGCCAGAAAACAAGACGGGCTTTACCCGCCTAGGGCGGTCAGTGAAGGCCTCACTGGCTGCCAGTCTCACCCAGGGGAGCAGGAGGCTTTCCTTACTGGTTAATGAGGCTTTGGTGTAAAGGGCTCAGCAACATTTATCCCAAATTTATCATTATTTGCCATGCAGTGCACACATTATGCTGGAAAGAATTGCTTGAACTGCATTACATGTTTGCTAATAATCCATATAGGTTGCAATCAAGGTCTTAATATCTGTACTATATTTTTTTGAAACTTTTTAATGCATCACAAAACGGGTCAGACGGTAAAGAGGTGGCAAAATGATTAAGTCATTAATACACAACAATGAAGTTTTTTCAAAACAAAAACAGACACCACCTTATTAATATACGTTCAGATTGCTTTTAAAGTAGCCAGTTGATGGTCAATTCCGATTTTTTGTTGTTGTTTAAAATCCAGTTTGTTTTGTTTTGTTTGTTTGTTTGTTTGTTTTATGCATTGTCATTCATATTACTAATTAAACCAGACTGCATTGAGACTTACAGTATGTGTGAACAATTTACGTCCCCAAAGCGACCTGCATGCGCAGAAGAAGAATGTCGACGTCACAGCAGCACATTGTTTATGGAAATAATAAAGGATTGATTTGAAGTTATTCAGCTACAAAGACACAGTACAGTATCATAAGCAAGAAGGAAGTTAAGAAAAGTAACTCACCTCCACTGGCAATAGCTTTTTGTGGAGCATTGACTCCAATCTCTGTAGAGAAGTCTGTTTGAATGCGAAGTCAGAGCCAGGAGTGGTGGGATTGTGATGTGATGTACTTCAGCGATTAATTTCAGCCATTCATAATCATAATTTTCATCCATTGTTTACATCCTGATTTACCACATCTGGCTTCCTCTGGTTCAGAATTGTGGTGCACATCTCACATAAAAGCCAGAAAAATCCAACATTACCTTTCAGACAGCATACGCTTTGAAAACAATTAAACACGTATCCAAATTTGTTCCACATATGGAAGTGGCACAGATCAGATTTTTTGGGGTGAGAAAAGATCATAGGGTCATCCAGACTGGAGTAGAAAACTTGGATGTAAGACACAAGGGAGGAAAAGAGGTGATTTTTTTCTGCTGTGTGAACAAAACCATAGAGACATGAGCAGTTTGTCACCCAAAAATGCTTCTAATGACCCACTGTTTCCTTTCAAGGAAGTTAGGTCTTTGGTCAAACTAGTTTGGGAACTCCCATTATGAAGCATCATGTGTTGTTGAGGCTAATATGTTCTTGGTGCCATGAAAAAGACATCTCAAAGATCTTGGAAAGGCCATCCATGTTCTAGCAGAATTTTGATGTCAGGGTTTACTCCAGCAGTGATGTGAAGAGAGGCGTAGAGGTGTTAACACAGCTCTTTGACACCATTTGCAATTATCATATTTTTTTTTCTTTCTATTACTGAAATTTATCTCATATTTTTGGTCTCAGTTTTGCTCAGTCTCAGAAGCTGAGCATGAGATATTGGGCCAGCTGTCGAGTAAAACAGATGGCATGACATCAATACTGTCTCATGAACATGGAACAGACATTCTTTCCCACCGATGATCACAAGCCCTAATGGTGAATATTACAGTTTCAGGTCTCTCCAGACCAGCAGCCTTCCAATGGGAGACGAGCTTAAAGAAAGCAGATCTCTCACTCACATAAAAACACTTCCTTCTCGCAGGGTTCACACCCAGGCAGCACGGGTGAACAGCTGTGCTAGTGGTAGCCCAAACTGATAAAACGAAAAACAAATTTGCTTTACGCTGTCCAGCCATCATTCACCACCCACCCACTAAGAGCTATAATGTAAAAACGCCCCGCTGACATGATCAGCCCTGTGAGCACAACTGGCTCTGCTGCGTTTTACCTCTGACAAAACCACCACTTGTCGATTTGCCACCCGTAGGCGGAAGGAAAACAAAACCGAAATGACATAAGCTGTCGATGACGTCCCACTGCGATGGACTCTGATGTCTGCATCAGCTGTTCTCTGCTGGGTTTAAAGCGAACGTCCCTCTCTTTGCTTTGCTTTGCTCACAGATTTTTTCTGTGAGCAAAGCAAATAATAAAATTCTATGTTCAGTTATTCGATCAGTCTGCTTCTTGAACAAACAGCAGGTCTTCTGATTTTTTTCTTTCTTATTGTTGCTTGTTTTTTTTGTTTTTTTGTAGTAGAACACAACATAAGTGGGTGAGTCACTTTCCTCCGATCAACAAGTGTCTATTTTTGCCAGGAAAACATGGTTACAGTTAGCTGTTAGGATGATGGCTCACTGGCTTTTCTCTCATTTTCTTTGGGGTTTTTTATACTGAAGCACACATTGATCCCAAGGAGCCTGTAAAGAGGTGGTCACACTGACTTTCCCATTGGGCTCATATAAATCACTTTTATTTCTTTTGCAATAATGGTCATTAATGAGGCAGAAAAACATGAGGAACTGATTAAGTCAGTGTTTCCTTACTCTCTTCTACTCTTGCGAAAGGCAGCCAGCGTTATTAATATGTAAAAAGCATGCCAATATACCTAATATTTACACTAACCATTTTTATTGCAAACAGCACAATAAAACAGAGAAGACCACACCCATCCCATAAACCCATAATATTTTATATTACCTTTCCAGAAATATATTGCTTTGAAGTCAGCTGTTTGCCGTTATGACCAGGTAGTGAACATCTGCATCACTTAAGCTTCAGATCAAGCAATTTTTAGAGTCATTTAAGCCTGATTTAAGGAAGTGAAAGAGAGAAACAAATTAAGAAAAACAGACAAACAAAGCTTCTTGCAAAATGTGATGCTTTTACAACCAAAAGTGGATTTTTGCGGCCATTTATTGTCACAAATAGATTCTTCCAGAAGTACGTGTTGAGCTGCAAGCAACATATTTGTGGCCACCAGGCTGTGATTTTACATTATTTTTTAACTGCATATACGTTTCCAAACCAAACTGGTGTGAAACTGTACGCGCTGTTTCTCCAATGACATGATGGCCAATAAATGTCAGCTAGAGCAAGCGGGAACCTTCATGTCTGTCACAGCGACATTAGAACATTACAAGTGCATCTTTTTACTTTCACTTTTAAACAGCCCATTAGTTCATATTTTCTTGGGAGTAGGAGCATAGATTGGAACGACATGGCACGCTCCAAATTCGCTGCAAAAGGAAAAATTGCCAATATTTTTATGTGTTTACTCTTCTTCCAACCAGCACAAATGTGATGTACTTAATTTACCAGGAGACCATTAGCACAATAAAAGTTTTTCATCTGAAACGACATTCTGAGAGCAAGCACAAACATATTGACGAAGCATTTTCTCGAAGCTCTGAATTACAAACAACCAAAAAGCTGCACGAAGATCATCTTATCAAACTATAAGCAGGATTCTTCCTCGTTTACTTCCCTGTGTCATCTGTGACGCGACAACAAAAACCAACAGAGTACTCACTCAGAGTGGAAAAAGCAGATTATTTTTCAGAGATTTTAATATGAGTATAACTGTATGTTGAAGTGTGGCTTGACCGACTATCGTAAATTGACTTTTCACTAATTGAAAAATGTATTTTTGGCCCTTCAGATTTGATTTTGAGTAGCTCTGCTCTAAGACTTTTTACCGTCAAACTTTGGAATGATCTGGTGAAATATTATTTCAGGTACAATATAATTGGCAGCAGTTTCCTTTCATGCAAGGCAATTTTGAAGCAAAGTAATTATGACTGCAAACTTTAAAAGGAACTGCTACTAACACAAGACGCAATGATTTCCATTACATCTGCCTCTTTTTTAAGCAATTAGCCCAAAAAGTTGATTTTTTTCCCCCTTTGTCTTTGAAGTATTGACGACAGCGTGCTAAAATGAAGTCCTCTAGTGATTAAGTGTCAGGACAGTGATATAAAGTTTCAGCTAAGAAATCTCTTTACAGGGAATTTATGTTTTGTTTGTTATAATTTTATTACTTTGCAGAATAATCTAAGAGCTAAAGCTGGGATTTTTGCAAAGGGCTTGTTATAACCAAAATATATACCTTTCAAATAAAACTAAACTGTTTTTGCTTTTCACATATTAGACCTCACATAATGGTGATTAACATCAGGCTATATGTTAGCATAGTCTCACACTGGCTGTCTGTCCAGATCAGATCATCAGATTAACTGAACTGTAAATCAGAGTTTAATCAGTTTCAGTAATGACAAGATCAGCCCTTATGAATCGGTGCTGATTTATATTTCTTTCTAACAAGATGTCATTTTACTAAACTCTTTCTTTGTTGATTTATGATCCTTTGTGTCTACTATAATTTAGCTCCCATTTTTACTTTTAGTGTAAATCCTTTAAAGTCATACTCTTTTCCATGGGTTTGATCTTTCCTTTTTTTTGGTTGTTTTTCACAATAAACTCAAACCCTTATTATAGGAGAGCTGGTTGGAATCTTTGATGTGATTTATGAAGCGCGGCGTCTAGATCAAAAGCAAGTCTAGACGTTTTGTCACATTAGAGCCCAATTGGAGATAATGAGAGTTCCCAACTCACATCACAATCGGATCCTCATATAAAACTTCAAAATTCAGCCTCTTAGGTTTTTTTTCTGTTTTGTTTTTTGATTGTATTGTTTTGCATCCTTGCTGGACAATGTTATAGCTCCTCAACAATGGCTGCTTTTCATATTGCGGCTCATTAGTACGGTGTAATTACTATGCGATCCATCTCACTGCACTTCCTTATTGTGGCCTCCATCTCTCAGCTTCCTGCTAATGGGCTCTTACACGGGCTACGTGTATGTTTTATGTGAGAGCTTCTGGAGCTACAGAGTGAACAGAACAGATTAGCACTCGAACTCAACTCCCTCATTTTGCATTCCGTCATTAGGCTTCCTGTTAATTACCAACCTGGTAAAGGATTTAATACTTCTCACACAATTATTTGTGGATTAAAACGTGGATTAATGTGATTATGTGACTCAATGATGATGTATTGTTTAGCAAGACTCTCAAATTTATTGCATTTCCTGGTTGATTGTTGGTTCATTAGATCAGAATTTGAATTGATGGATCTTGCATTCATGTGTGAAATCTTTTTTATGTTATTTATTCTGATATTAATAAAGCACACATTCAGTTGTTATAGATGCTAAAAGCCTAAAAAGAACTTCATCTGGTATTGCACTCAGAAAATTGCAGACATTCAACCTTAGTTGAGTCATGGATGGCAATAGAGATGGTTAGAGAAGTTCTCTGTTAGAGGTCAGGTAAGCAGCAAATCTGAAGATGCCTCTGACTGAAGACTGTTGCAATCAGTGCGGGGAGGTGGGGTTAATGCAAAGGAATGTAAATGAACAGCCTTTAACACGCCCAGGTTGCTCATCAGGTTTGGGGAGCAACATGGGGCTGTTTTCTCAGAAATCTGGTTTCCTGAGTGCCAACATTCAAATAGTCATGTCTTCTTGATTATTTTAATTTTCTTGTGTTGGACGTCTTGGGAAAGCTTAGAATCCACACATTCAGAATCTGTAAGTAACTCAAAATTCCCCAAGTAGACTTGCTCATGGGGCATACAACTTTCAATTTCAGTTTGAACCCCAAGCACACAAATATGTTATATATCCACATACAGATAACAACCAGTGCATCTCCATTATTTTACTATACCTTTTCACCATTGACCTCACCTCTTATGCCTTTAAATTCTTGCTTTGTTTTATGTATTATTCCTCTGCTTAGGGGGAAAAGGTGGCGAGTGGTAAAGTGGGTCATCCCGCTCCTAAAGCTGGGTAAAAGACAAAGCCTCGCTCTGTAGAGTAGCACTGTTTGATGCCTGAGGCGCCAACATGACAGCAACCCAAGCTGATGGACTTAAAGGGCCAATCTAGAATCTTGTGAGGCAATATTTGCATAAATGCAGTAAGGATACCCTGAAAACACAAGAAGTAAATGGAACAAGGACAGTTAAAATAAATTACATTTGGGAAAGTTTCTTCATCACAGTTGGTTCCTCCACAGATGAGAAACCAGAGAGCGGATGGGTCTGGTGTGGGACCGATTAAACATATGGAGCTCAAACCGAATTGCTTTTTCCTCTTAACTTGAAGATTTTTCCAAAATCGGAGAGACATGACAGCAAACGTGAAAAAGAAAACCCAAAACCTTGGCCTCATTTTCTTTGAACTAGTGCAACTCTGACAGATATGATTTGTAGCTGTGAACTAGACTCACTGCTAAGATTCAGGCTCCATTGTGCTTTGAAAACAGTCCACGCATCTCTTGCACTTCAGTTAAAATTGGTTCTTTACATGCGATCCACAAAGTAATTCTCTATCTATCGTTGTCTTTCAGTTCTGTTGCACACTGTGAAGTGAAGATAGCCGTTCCCATGTTTTGATGGTGCATCTTATTACATCTCTATATTTGCGATTCCTGCAGACAATATTTCTAGGCAGGAAACTTAAAATAAAGATGAAAGAATAAGACATTTCATGAGAAATTACTACTCTCACATATAGATTATTGTGCAGTGTTATGCCACTTTCACTTTATTGTGGAGGAATAAAAGAGTGATAAGAAGAGAGTGTTTTGTTTTTCTGTCCAGTTACTGTCCATTAGCAACCTGTCAGTGAATTTGGTTTGGATGTTTATTGGGATGGAAAATATGTTTTTGTTTAACATACGTGTGTTAGGATCAATTGCTCTGTTGCATCACTTAGTTTTATTCAAGCTCCAGTTGCTAAACAGAAGTTCTCACATTTCAATCTAGAGCAGCGGTTTTCAGTCTCACTGTCCTGCATGTTTTAGCTGTTTCTCTGCTTTCATATACCCAAATTAAATGGGTGATTACAACACTGAGTAGGTAATGCGTTTATTTGATTCTATTATAATATCATAGCCAATAAAATAACTTTTTTATCCTGCCTCTTCATGGATGACCTTTCTGTTTTTGGGCTTTGTTCTTGTGTCGGCAAACAGCAGTTTGACCAATACCAACCAGTGTACCGTTTTAATCTGAATTTAAAAATGTTTTTTCTTCTTTCCAACTGCAAGATTGAAGTTTGATGTAGATTATTACATAATTCATTTTATTATGTCAGTGACTGCGTAATTTTCACTTGAAAACACTAAATATTCAAATACATCCCAACTGTCTCTGCCTCCATCCAGGTAACTACTATGGGACCCCTAAACCCCCCGCAGAGCCCAGCCCTGTACAGCCAGACTTGGTGGACCAGGTTCTGTTTGACGAAGAATTTGACACGGAGGTCCAGCGAAAACGTACAACCTCAGTCAGTAAGATGGACAGAATGGACAGCACAGCTCCAGAGGAGGAGGAGGAAGAAGAAAGACCTCCTATGGTTAATGGTGTGGGAGGTGAGAAACCCATCTCTCTCTTGTTATTTTACAGCTTTTGCAGCTCATGTAGTTTTTTTTTTTTTTAGCATAGCTGTGCTTACTTTTTTAAAATGCAAACTTTTTTGTCCTTTTTTTTCCGACAAAGTTGTTTCTGTTTGCTGTTATCATGCAAGGTCAGCTAATCACCTCCATGTTAAGCAGATATGTTGCCAAAACGTCTCTGAGGGCAACTAATCTCTGAGGTAGAGATTGACTGTCTTTTTCTGAAGGATGTCCTGACATGGTACACATAATGATTAGTAATCTGTCCTTCAATCGAAATCAGAAAGATTTGAATGCTTTGTTAGTACAAATATATTTATACCAATGGATATTCCCCACTTAAAGTGTGCTTTCAAGAGTCTTTTTTCATTCTGAAATAATCAGTTCAGATTTTTTGAACTAGAGATGACGAAATTCAAACTCGACTCATAACCCAGGTTTTTGAGATCTCTACCAGCCACATCCGTCCAACAGGCACATAAGGAAAACCCCTTCATCTCTCTCACTGCCAACATTGAGAGGGATGCTGGCAGATCTGATCCCAATTCATTCACTTACCAGAACGGACACACACTCCCTCCAGTGAATTATGGGTCTGAACATGTTCAGAAAACACCAGGAAGATCCATATCCCATGACGCTAGGTAAGGGTTAGAATGTTGACAAAAACCCAACCACTACTTCTTTTAATACTTTTAAATGTCTTCAAATACAACATAACTAATTTTCATCTCCATGGCTCATAATGAAAACTCACATTTATTTTGTCAAAGTCACATAATGGCAACAACAGGATGTAGCTTTCAGTTAGACTTACCACTTAATGACAAAGATCGGAGCCATTTAATGTCGTAAGATCTCATTACCCTCCTAGCAAAAATGTTAAAATGAGTTAAGGCTCGGCATTTATTGATGCCACCGTGACTGCCAGCTGAGAATATGCCATCGGATGTAGATTAATGGTTCTTCAAACTCTGAAAACCATCCACGTGTCGTCATGTAGATGGTTTGGTACTCACACACAGCGTTGCGATGCCTTAAAGGCAGTTCAACCCAGCCATTACTGCGAGTCCCATTTTTCCTTTGTGGTTCTTTAGAATTCATGTCAGTTTTATGAGCCTCACATTGTCACTGATTCTCTTCATGTTTCTCCACAAGGGCCTAAACCCACTGCAACCTACGGTGCATGTTTGCATCAAGGCGGATTCAAAAAAAAAAAAAAGAATAAAATAAATCTCAGTGCAGAAAAACCTCCATGGTTCCGCTATTAAAATAGGCCCCAGCTTCGGCACAAAAAAGATCTTGATTTCCTGCAGTCGACAGCCATCACTTTCTGCTTTGTGCCATTCACTCAGTCCTGCCAAACAGAATGAGCATTCAATGTCATGTTAAAGCAAGGTCACACAGAGCCAGATGGAAACCTGAGATAAGACCCTCTTGCATGCAGACTAGGCAAATGCACACACGCAAACACACGCACACAGACAAAGCAGCAGTGTGATACTAACAGAGCAAAGATGTGGCGCTCCTGGTTGAGCTGAAGCGTTCTGCCGTTGCCTCCGAGGCAGCACATCCTTGCTGACATGCAAATCCTATGGCAGTTGTGGTGCTTTCTTCCTCTTCCCGTACACTCTCTGTGTCTCCCTCTCTCGCATTCGCTCTCTCTCTATCTCAACCCCTACAACTCCTGTTGATGTAAGCGTCCACACAGTGTTGAGGGGGAAAGCAGTCCGAGCGGCGGCAGCAGCAACAGAGAGACATGCAAGGAGCCCAGACGAGCTCCAATGGCGCCACAATCTCACCACCTATCTCTTTCTCCTTCTATCACCTCCCACACCCCTACTCCCATCCCATTCCTATCACTGTCTCCGTGCCCATGTCCCTGTCTTCTTGCCGGGATGCAGAGCACAAGGACAAGGCAGACTGGAGGAAGACTGTGCCCAGCTACAGCCAGTCAGCGGGAGCCATGGACATGCGGGTCTGGAACACTCTGGATGAAAGTCAAGAGCCTTTGCCCAAGAACTGGGAAATGGCCTATACAGAGACTGGCATGGTCTACTTCATAGAGTAAGTAGCTTTTCTGCTGGCACTCGTCCTCCTTGTTTTTATAACACCTCTGTGTTTATCTATGTTAGCTCCACTTCCTGCTCTCCCAGTTTCTCTTTCATTTCTGTGTTGACAGTTGTTGAAAGTTCTGGAAACGAGTCCTTACCGCAGCATTCCTCTTTTCAGTTTTTGCTTTTAAGGTGCAAAAGGTGTACAAGTTGCTTTTAAAGTCATTAATATTTTCTAAAGTTACATTTGAATGGTTTCAAACCTGATTTAATGATGTGTCACACAGTCAGGTGGGCACTTTAATCCAGCTCCTAACTGGGTCGAGTCACCAGCTGTGTGTGATGGCCTAAAGTGTGGCAATCCCCTGAAATGTCCGTCTAATTACTTTCTCAATCTTTGGGGATTTTTCTTGTCGTGATAGAAAATAGACAACCAACAGACCGTACAGGCCTTACGTTAATGTAACCGTTGCTCTTCCTCATGGCTTTTTTCTGTAACTGACTCCTTTTTTACTTAACCCAGAAAAATGTTATAAAAATTTGACTTTTTGAGGCAACAAGTCCTATTCAAATGTAGCAGAAACACAATATAAATTTCAGACAATTATGTCTTCCATCAAAATCCACCTTTGCTTGTTTTTATTTTTATTTTTGACACCAATGGCCATGAGGTGACTGCATCACCCAATGGTCAATGGGAAGAGTCGTCTTAATCTTTATCATCTTTATCAGTTACTTCACAGAAAGACGGGCAGAGAGGCATTTATGTACAGTAAATGTCCCTTGGTCTTGAATCAAAACCTTATTGATGAGTAACCTTTATATGTCAAGTAAATTTTTCAGTGCCTTCACTGCCGCTGAGCCACTCTGCAACCACATCAAAAAACATATTTATGTATTTTTGCATTTATCAACCTAATTTTCTTTGTTGTTTAGTTAAGCGGTAACATCATTCTACTACCTTTTCAACCAAATTTAGAGTTTTCTCATTTTTACAGTCGGTTATGTTGGAGCCATGCTGTGTTCAGGTCTTTACTTGTGTTACTTTATCAAGTTCTGATCATATTCTGAGACATCACAGCCGTTTATCTGGAACAACAAGCCACATATAGCTTGTTGTTGACAAGCTATATGTGGCTATATAGTCTGGCTAATTAGGCACTTTGCTCATCAGACTCAAAATCTTACTACACACGGGACATGGAGGTAGAACAATTATTCTGCGAATAATTCCTCCAAATTTAATTCTACAATTACATTTAATGTGCATGTAAACCTCACAATTTCTCTTCTCTGTGCATCAACAATAAAATTATTGAATAACTAGCTGTAGTAAAGTGCTACATTTGGTTATTTTGAAATATATTATTGTTAGCATCATTTTTATGTATTATTTAATAAACTATTGTTTAGTAGTCTAATAAAATAAAACTGTTTCATTTTACCTCAGTGTTTTTGGGGTTTTTTTGTATTTAGCTAACTTGGTGCAGATCCTTTTGACCACCTGAATTCTCAGCGATGGCAGCTACATTTTTCACAATTAAGTTTTCTTTCCCCTCGTTTCCCCCGTGTTTGATGTGGAGTTTGCTGGCTGACACTGAAAGCAGCAGGCCAGCATTGTTTACCAGGCCTGTTAGAGTGGCGAGCAGTCAATGCCGAGCCTCTGAGAGAGCCAGGTGCTCCTGTTTGCTGCTAAATCAATAGCTCATTCTGCCAGTGAGAGAAACAACAGGCTAAATGGGGCTCACCACCCTTGACCTGCTCTCTCTTTTCTGCTTTTTATGATCTCTGCAATGGCTCAGCCATTCCTTTTCTTCTCTCTTGCGCTATCTTGCACTTGAAAGCCTATGAGCATTGTTAAAATTTTAACAGGTATTGTTAAAAGCTTCCCGAATGAGCGATTACAAAAGTTTGAATAGCTAAAATATGAATCTTTTTCTCTTCTGTTTGCATTATTAGTCACAACACAAAGACCACCACCTGGCTAGACCCCCGTCTTGCCAAGAAAGCCAAGCCTCCAGAGAAGTGCATTGAAGGAGGTGAGTTTGTGCGTCTCCACTCACATCTTTGTAACTTCCCGTCACACATGGCAATCTGCTCGCGATCCCCATCTCTCGGGATGGGGGCACAGGCCAACAGACGGAGGCTGAGCAGCCGAGCAGCCTCGTTCGCAGCCTTGCTGGTGACACAGCTCAAACCTCCCGTCTGCCTGTCTTCCCTCAACGGCTCCACGGACACACGCAGAGAGCTAATCAGTGCAGCATCTCTCAAAAGGCAATTTTCTCCTGCCCTCTCTTGCGTAAAGATCCCCTCTGCTCTGCATGTGTTGTGTCAGACAGTTGTGGAAAGTCAGGATGTTGCACACGTACAGTAAGCACCAGCAGAGGAAGAGAGAGAGGGAGGGGATTTGGTATTATTTGAGAATGTGTGGATGTTGGGGTGTATTCCACCTCATTCTGATGGAAAATGGAAATCCACTGTGCAGCTGTACATCCGTCCATTGATTTATCCATCCACTCTGTCCGTCCATCTCTCCAGTCTCATCTATATTCAAACTTCATTTAACAACTCACACCCCTCACTGACTTCGCTGGGTGTATAAATCAGTGAACACGTGGATCTGAATAAAGACAACCTTTTTTTTTTTTGTGGCTGCACCACCCCTGTTGTTTATATTGCGGCTGATTTATTGCCCCTCTACCTGCCTCTTCTGCCCCCTCAGAGCTTCCCTACGGCTGGGAGAAGATTGAGGATCCCCAGTTTGGCACCTACTATGTTGAGTGAGTAAAACCATGTTCAGTTCTGGGGTTTGGGGAGGGAACCCAAAGGGCTGCAGCTGTGAGTCAAGGCTGATGTAGATGAAATAGCTAACGGCATGCTCCCAATCTGACTTTTTAAGAAAAGCTGCACCTGTGTTCATCCTTTTACAGCTGCTGGGCCAAATCAGGTCTCTTTCATTAGTTTAGATTGCTTCCAGCTGTTGTTACTAGCTGCATTTCCATTACAAAGGTGCGCAGAGACTTTGTTAATACTCTGCTAATGTGTAAAAAGCACAATTTTGAAGTTGAGGTGTTTCCATTATATAAGACGTAATTAAAAATGCAATTCAAGCAATAAGTCATTAAAAAACATGCTGCACCACGTCTTCTTCTTCGTCTTTTTCTCCAGTAGTGACATCTAGTTGTTGATCACATGACTTACTGTATATGATGGGGAAAAAAGTCTCCATTTCAGTTTTACGAAATACACTAGCACAAAAACTTTTTATTGAAAATCAGTGTGTTTCTATTAAACGAATTTGTTTTCGAAATTCCAGTTTGCTCATTCTTAAGGTCAATAAAAACACAGCTACTATTGTGAAGTCCAAATGAGCTTATTTATTAAATCTGGTTTTAACCTCGTACACAATGGGATGCGGTTAACCTAAGCTGGTTTTCAAACTTGATTTTCCCACAGGCCTGCAGGGAACAATTAACCACATCTCTGCTTTAGAGCTTTGTCTTTGTATGTGAAAGAGAGAATCTAGAGAATGTAGCAGACAATGAAGGTTCTGGGGTCCCAGAGAGGGAAACAGAAGAGAGATCCCATTCTTATGGAGAGTGTAAACAAGCGGACGTTGTTTCGTTTTAGTCCCATTACTGCGTAGAAAGAGGCAGAGACGAGCGGGCACGGGGGAAATCATCATGCCGGTTTATGCTGGAGGGTCACTGAGAGCCGCTCACTCCTCTGCCACCGTCCTTTTCTCGTCCGGCTATTTTTTATTCCAAATAAACGACCACGATGTGACACCAAGTCCAATTATTTCCCCCGAATCGCGGGGCGTGTCAACTGGAGAGTGAGAAAGTGAGATGGTGAACTGGGAAATGACTGAAACAGGGGTGTGAGTGGAGGTTTGAGGAGGGTGGAGATGGGGGGTGTTTATCTCCTCCGACTTAATGGGCTGGGCATCTCTGTGCATGAGTCATACACAGCAAGAGCGCTTTGTGTTGAAGGCACACACACAGCGTATAGCATCGGCGTCTCAGCATGTGACTGATTCACCGTGCAGTGTCATGGCTGGGATTTCTGCCTGTTCAAGCTCATTATGCAGATGAGCTACAGTCTTTTTTAAAAATAACACAGATCTTGTTTTAATTTTAGGGATTTACAGAACATGATATAAAAAAAACAATTGGGTCTTCACCAAGGACCTAGAAATATTTCAGTTTACCCGCAAGTGTTTGAAAACACAAAGCAGATTCCCGTCAGACATCCTGGGTTTAATCTAGGGAGTAACACCGCTTCTCTCCGATGAGTTCGAGGCCTCAGTCAGATGTGAAAAAAACTAATTACACCCCTGTTAGGGCTGAAACAAGTATTCAAATTAACCATGATCAATCAATCATTGGAATACTCGTCTACTAGTTTGGTAATTGATTAATTGTTTGTGTGCAGATTCTATAAAATGCAGTTTGCTGAAAGAACAGTCAGATCAATAATTCAGCCAAAACTGTACAAAGAATATATAAATGTTGTATTTAAGATGAAAAACCTTGCATCTATAAATATATGTCTCGTTTCTGCTACTTAAATGATCTTGATTAACTGATGATCAGTAAAGGTGAACATGTCTATAAATGCAGGAGTTTTGCTTATCTTAAGCTTGCATATGTGCCTGTTGTGGGGATAGAAACGGAGTTATCCAAGCACAGTGAAAGGTGGAAAACACTCAGTCGTGTTTGTTTAATATCTTGTACAAGAAGAAAGCAGTGTGTCTGAAATTGTCCATCGGTGTCGGCTCTGACTTACAGTTGTATTTACTTCTTTTATACATCAGGACAGAAGAAGTGCAAAAAAAAAAAAGACATGCTGTGAGAACTAAGTCCTCAGCAGGTTGCTGTGAGATCTGACTTCTATTTATCTGATCCTTGCAGCTGCAGACCCGAGCTTCGTCAGATGGCCTTCAAAGAACCCTCTATTATACACAAAGCTCGTAAACATAAGTGAAATAAATACATAACATAAATACAAAAATAAGACTTTAGCACAAGAAATAAACTATTCCAACCCAATGTTGGGGCAAGAAGACATGACCTGTTTCTGCTTATATATCTGAGAAGAGTTATGAGCAGAAACATTTTACATTCGAGAAAGATTTTTCCAAAGTTCTCTTGAGTGGGACATCTACGAAAATTCATCCCAGTGTGTGTATCGGTGTAGACTTTGTTTTTTTTAGAGCTGCATATGAATGGACCACGCTGCTTCTATGTCCTCTGGATTCTTCTAGAGCCAAAAGACCAACATAAAGATGTTGTTCTTCCAGTAGCTCTGCTTTAGAAAAGCACTTAATTGAAAAAATACACTTTTACAGACTCAGGTCAACATTTTTTTCATACAATATCCACAAACAGCTGTGCTTTTTAAGGGATTTTATGTGACAGATCACAAAATAGGGCATATTTGTGAACCGGTCGATCATTTTGTTTTACAAATAAACAATGGAAGGTTTGTTAGGCATTTGTATTTAGGCCCTGTGACGATCGGTGTTTTTGTGTATTTATTTAATGGTTTTTTCTGTGTCCTTGTTTCCCGTGAGTCTCTGTGATGTCCTGTCCTCCCTGTTGATGGATCCCAGCTGTGTCTAGTTTTCCTGATTACCCTCCCTGTGTATTTAAACCCACCTGTTGTCTTTGTCTCTTGTCGGGTCCTCATCTAATGTCAGTTCTTGTCGCACGTCTAACGTCGAGGCTCACCAGTGGAACTACGAAGTCCTGGTTAGCATTAGCTCTCGTTCTCAGTCGTGTGTGCATCAGTTGCTACAGGTAATTAGCTGTGTGCTATACTTTCTGCCGTGCCGCCTGTATTGGGCTGTTGGAGCTTCATCATTAAATTCATCATTCCTTCACTACCTGGGTCTCAGCGTTCATCCTCACCACCTCTCATTCCCCACATCATGACAGGCCCTCTTTATCATGAGGAACTCCAGAAAAGCCAGTGACCTTCAGAATTCCCAGCACTGCCAAATGTATGTGTATTTTAATCTCGGTATAAATACTGAACGCCTCAGATATTTGAGAAGATTAGAGAGCGCAAAGATCATCAGGAAGACGAAGAACACGGCAGACGGGTCAGGGTTAATGTCAGGCAGACTTTAAAACGTCAGTTTGTAAAACAAACTTTGAACATATCTAGAGCGACTGTAGTATGTTTAATTTCAAGCCATTCAAGGCCTCTAAACGCATGCCTGCAGTCAATCTGTAAATGTAAATTAATGCTGAGGTTCCATCAAGCTTTTAAACTTATTTTGCAAACAATGGGCCAAAATTTTAGCCTCTACAGGAGTAAAGCTGGTAAAAACACACCCTTAAGTTCTTCCAGCAAAACGGCTTCAGTTGAATGCAAATCCACATTTTACGTGTTATATTTGTTTGTGAAAAATGTATAACTTTTTCTTTCTGCTTTACATTGTAACAAATAATTTCAGTAAAATACATGAACGTTTGTAGTTGTAACGTGACCAAATGTGAGATACGTTAAAAGGGATTGGATACTTCTCCAAGGCACTGAATCTTCCAGGAAATGACGGCACATGTCCGGAGATTCTTGGTCCATCGTCATCTCGAAATCATCCAACTCATCCTTAATGACATCTGCTCACATCAGTAACGCTTGTCTACCTCTTTATCACCCGACTCAGGGTCAGAACAGATTGTTCTCATGGTAAAATGGATGAACAGTTTGTCCTCATTTCACTCTTTTCACTTCTTTATATTATATTAAGTGATTTCAGCATTCTTTATTCTCTTAACTGACCAGGGTGTCATTTTTGACCTTAAAATTTGGATGAAGATCTGCAAAGATTTTTATGTTATTTTTTTTGGCTGTGAAAGATTTTATTTCTTGGAAATTTTTTCCAGGCACTTCTTTTCCCTTATTACTCTCCAGATTATTTGCCTCACAAAGTGTCACTCAAAAGTTTAAATCTGTCCAAAAAGCCTTTAAAAATTCTGTTTTTGTCTCAAACATTTTCTTAAAGTGATAATCCTAAAGAAAATGTACATGTCAAAATAAACCACAGCTTTGCGTCCTTCCTGAAACTGATTAAATTATGTTTGTGTGATCAAAGTGAAATGTGCTGGACCTTGTAAATGAGCTGCTATTTATTTAATATCTGTGCCATCGTGGCCAGCTCAGGCTACGCCCCGCATAGTCAAATCACAGCTTTGCATCGTCATCAGACGGTAGCAACAACAGTGGAGACTTCCTATCTGTAGACCAGCCAGATAGAGAGAACAGAGGGATTGAATGAGTGAAATTTTAGTTTTTAGATGTAACTGACTAGCAGTTAAGATCTTTTCTCAAAATTAGGGAGACAAATGTGCAATTATTTGGGGTGCATATTCAATCATTATTCTATATTTTGTCCTATTTGCAGTTCTTGTAACACAATGTTGTTTTCTATCCCATGTGCAGCCACATCAACCAGAAGACCCAGTTTGAGAATCCGGTGATGGAAGCAAAGAGGAAGCTGAGTGACGACACACCCATTGCAGTTCAGCCACCAGCAGCCGCACCCTCAGGTAAAACTCTCTGCAAAAAAAAAAATACTGACATTTTATCTGCACTTACAAAGAATCTTCTATCAGATGAAACCTTTGTTATGTCCTTCTTAAAAGTAGAGAATCCACAAGGATTTAGTTAGGAGTGGACATTTTGAAAATCTTCAAGTTGTGCCCTTGATGAGATATTAAAATCTAAGCAAACTAACTATCAAATGCTACTTGCACTATCATGTTTTCTGGCAAAAACTATTAGTGGTTTTGGAAAGTTAGTTCAGTTGCTGCTTAAATAAGGAGGTTAGAATATCCACTGCCTGTTCAGAAAGGAGCTGAACAGAAAGTGAAATTGTTTATTTGCATCTTGTTTTTGAAGAATTATAGAGAAAATATGAAGTGAGAGAGAATTGCATCTGATTGCTCCAAGTTATTTCATGTTTTTAGCATGTTTTTATGAGCATACATTTCTGTTTTTAAAGGTTTATTTTTTACAGCGTTGAATCAGCTGTTGAAGGGTCCCAGAGCCAGACTATGAAAATGTGAATTGTCGCTCCCTTGCTTCCACCTCCCAGCCTGCTTCACTGCACCTGATCTCTGCATCCTTCCCTGCATTTGGTGGGCCCACGTGGAGGAGACTTTATGTTGCTTTCCGATGTTAAACTCCTTCTAATTATTGTCCATTAGTCCCAACTGGGAACTCAAGGTCGGGGTCAAACTGCCTCAAGCGTTCATGTCCAGAATAGAGCAGAAAATGTAATAGATAAATTGTTGATTCATCTGCAGTAATGTGGCAGAGAGAGCTGAACCTGACCGCAAAGCTCACAATTTACATATGGATCAGGACCAAGAGAAGCAGATCCCAGGCACAGTCGGCTGAAATGAACTTGTTGATATGTTGAGCTGAAAATTGGTGGTGAACATTTCATGCACACTGTAACTGATTATAAATAAGTATTTAATAACTTTGTGCCCCGAATTAAACCCTGCTTACTTACATCATGGAGCCCTGGGCCGGCCCTGCCTGCATGTATTTTTACCCTCCTATTTAGTTAAGTAATCACTGTGGACTCTAACCCCCACAGGCCTTGTCAAAGTTGCTTAAATTCTTCCTCTTCCTCATTTTAATATTTGAAAAAAACCTTCAATGCAGACACTTTTGCTAGTTTGAGATCCTCAGGGTTTTTTTTTTTTACTTTAACTGTTAAAATGTTGCGGCTGATTAGTGTAGTTAGTGACATGCGAAAACTTGGCATGTTTTGCTTTAAGTCTGCAGTATCTTTACCTAATAGACTGCTGCATGGACAACAGCGCTGTTAACACAGATGTTCCATCATTGCACTTCTTAAAACATCACATTATGTGTTATCCAAACACTGGGAACCCTTTAACCGACTGCTTTAAGATGAAATGTCTTTCTGAGGATGTTCTAACAGTTGACAGGCTGCTGATAAACAGCTTACAGCCTCGGAAGCTATGATATTCAATTTGAATAATGAAACGACGCTTCACTGGGCGGCAGAATTCACTTTGACAAGTAGATATGAAATAGGGAAGGCTCTGAGGTCTCTCTGAATGCTGCTTTAGCCCCCTGTCATTCACAGCTGCTTAAAGATCTCTGTAGACCAGAGGAAGGGTGCCAGGGAAGAGGAATGGGAGGACAGAGGGGTAACTGCAGTTGTGTGTGACTTATTGTCATAAATTGCTTTTCTGCTACTTCTCATGTCCCACATGTGGGGAATGCTGCAGCTTGACTGATGTAATCACCCGCCGCACCGTAAACACTAGAGTCTGATAAATGGAGGCCCCCGTGTTGTGAAAGGAGTTGGCGCTATTACCGTCCTCCAAGTGTGCATACACAGAGCATGGTCCGTATTAGTATTCAAGCCGGCCTCCGTGTTTCAGACACCCGTTGGACAGATCTGTCCGCCTCAGTCTGCTGCGCGCAGATCCCACCTCCCATAGCTGAGTCTCTCTGCAGTCTGTGTGCCACCGCCGCCGCCTCCAGCTCTAACTGCCCACCCTGCACCTTCCCACCCTCGTTAATGAGAATTAATGGCCAGTGTGGACGTGCGTGAGGTGGCTCCCGAGCGCGATTCTGACGAGGCTGCCTCGGCTGACCTGTCAGACAATGGCGACGGGGCACAGGAGCGGAGCACGCACTGCGCTCAGGCCATAATTACAGCACTGACAATCCTGTCAGACATTTCACATAATCACTTCGCCCCCCTGAGAAAACAGACTGTCCCATTGTTGCCCACAGCTTAATCAGGGCCGTGTAAACATGGCTTTGGTTTGTAGCCTCTGCTTTCCAGCTATGGTTTCTGTCCATGCTGCTTTAATGGGGATCGTTTAGGAAATAGTTTTCTGGCACAGCGTGAACATGACTGAGCAGGTTGAGCGTTTTACCTGCAGCAGACACGTTTTAACATTCATCAAAACAAGCTGTAAGGCCCTTAGAGCTAAATTTAGGGTTCCAACGCCATCTTGAAAAGTCGGTGAATGTGTGGAATACAAAACTCTAATATGATTATATCTGAAGTAGGTGTGAGCAAGAGCACTGTTTTTGTTGGTTGTTATTCAAAAGTCCATCCATCCAAGTTCTATATTTAAATTAGTACAGTTGATAAAATTATTGTATTGACTAACCGAATTTTTGGTTTTTGACTGCATTTTTTTGGACAATCTGGATTTTTTTTAATGAATGCACTCCTTGGATTTGTATAGTTCAGTGATGTCAGCACGCACAGGGCGGCCATCTTGTTTTACAAGTATACTTTACAGCTTACGTTTGTTTGAATACAGTTGTACAGCAATAGAGACATTTAAATGATTATGCAATCAACTGTGTCTGTTTGAAAGAAAGAACTACATGAACTGAATTGGTCACATCAGATCTATTCTACTGAAGCTTTTTGTTATTATGACTTTATTTTTGTAATTAAACAAAAATTCTTGTAGCCTTGCTCGGATTATGTGTCATACAACTCAAGTAGGGATGATTGAAATAAAAGCCACTTTTTGAAAATATTTTCTGTCATTTTTAATTTATTTTTAGGAAAGGAAGCAAGGGGAAATCTTAGCTTTTATTTTAAAGTTACATCATCCAGCACTGATTTAACACAATAGAAATATCTGGACTGTGGAATTTTGGAAATGTGTACGGGCCCTTCAAAAGTATTTGTGTCGCTTTAATTCTGCTCGACCTGTCTCTGCTTTTCACTTTAAAAACAGTCACGTCCATAAGCCAATTGCGGTGCAGTTATGCAAATGAAAATCCCATGACACTATGACACTGAGAGAGAGTGGTGTGGGAGGCAGGGAGGACTCCTCTCTGCGCTGCCCCTGTAATGAGATTGATGTCGAGCTGTCTATCAGTGTGGGAACCAGGCAGGGACGAAGCCCGACCTGCAGGGACCCAGCAAATAACTGGCACTCTCACAGGGGAAGTGGAGGCTAGGATTTAGTTAGGATTCACCTCTTTGTGTCAGGGCTAACTCTATTACTTTTCTGTCTCTTTCTGGCTCATCAGTCCTCCCTTTCTCCACTCTCTCCTATAGTCCAGTAGCATTTATTTCCTGTCTTCTGTGAAGTTGCCTCATATGATCAACACCTTGCATCATAAGGGAAACTTGCTATGACGTTTACAGGGAAAGCAAAACAGATTGATCTCTCGTAAAGTGACATTGAATTGTTTACCACTCGTAATTGGCAGGGACATCATATTATTTCAGTCTTTTAAGGAGTCAATTGTTATACTTTTCTAATCCACAAAGGAGCAAAACTGTGCATACAGAGCAGACTCTAAGATTTGAATTGCCCAAAGGTCGATCCAATTTGGCTTAGATGGTTTAAAGTTAAATACTGTGGGAGTTTTTCCAGTCAAATGAAAAACCCAAACACACTCATCAGAACACGTTTCCTAATGGGACAGGCTAAAATTAAGTTGGAAATTACTTCTAAATTAACCTTTGTGTGGTTAAAGATGAGCTTGATTAACCAGTTGAAAAAAGCAACATATTTTTAAACTTATTTTGACCCTATATTGTTTAGACAAAATCAATAATAAATCAACCGTCAACAATAAATTCAAAGTTATACAGCTTGTTCTCGTCATTCCATATTATAAAAGACTGGTTCAGATTTGTCTTTAAGCAGTAGGTCCAAGACGAGTAGATTGCAAGACTACTCGTCTTGCAATCGAAAGGTTGTAGGTTTGATTTCGGCTTTCCCCACATGTCGATGTGTCCCTCGGCAAGGCACTTAACCCGAAGTTGCCTTCCAATTTGCATATTGATGTTTAAATGTTTGGATGTTTACTGGCTTTATAAAAGATTTGTTTGAGCTTGCATTAAAACTGAGGGTTCTTTGATTGTTTGTATAATTACTAACATTCGACAGATGGCAGGTTAAAGAGAAGCTCATCATTTTACAGAAACATTCTGTGGCCATTTACTCTTTTATGCACGTATTTTTATGAGGGCCTAATTGTAAACTATATGCACTTTAATTTTTAACTAAATTTGCATCAAATTTCTATAAATGTCTGCTGGTGTTTTTGAGGCACAACAAAAATTTTGTTTGTATTTTATTTCACAAATACGACAAAGAAAAACGTGATTTGGGGAATGTGAAATGTGATATTACATATGTGTTGTTCGTAGGTCTATAAAAAAGCTGTGTCTAAAGATTGTTGCTGCGATTCAGGCCACAGTTTGAAATAAAATCCTTTACTGTTCAACTGAACGTCGGCCAATCAGTACACAAACCATGCATGCAGTAGACGCATGAGTGTGACGTGATTCTCTGGTTATAATTTATGGAATGCTAAAAGGAGAAATGGACAAGGCATTAATGTGTTCTGCAGTTAAGCATAAATACAGTCATTTAGTAAACAATTAAAATGTGGTTAAAGATGAGCTTGATGTAACAAAACGGGAAACTGGCCTCCCTCCTAATTGCTATGTGTGTGTTGTTGGGATCAAATTCCTTTGCGTTCTCTATTTGCTATCTTTATTTTCCATTTTTCAATGTATCTCCACAGAAGAGGAGCCTGCTAGAGGGTTGCGTGGTTTCACTCGAGATCCATCTCAGCTGCAGGGTTCCATCTTGCAGACGTCACTTAAAAAAAGCCCGCTGGGATTTGGGTTCACTATCATCGGAGGAGACCGACCGGATGAGTTCCTTCAAGTCAAAAACGTCCTTCCTGATGGGCCTGCAGCACATGACAACAAGATTGCCCCAGGTAATTTTCCTCAGAGCCATGATGGTGTTCTCTGAGTTCTGGACACCAACTGTTTAGCAGTCAGAGGTCAGACTGATCTGAAGAACCTTCCAAACATGTTCAGACTTAGAAGTATTTTATTTAGACCTAGAGTGTCAGCTCAACACAAAGTAGCATATAATTGTAAAGTAGAACAAAAAGATTAATGGTTTTCACTATTTCTTTTTATAAATTAAGATGTGAAAAGGCATGGATTTGTATTCAAACCTCCTTTCTTGAATCACAGAAACACTTTTTACTGCAATTAAGTCTGGTAAGGTGCATTCGCATCAACTTTGCAAATCTTGACATGGCTGTTTTTGCCCATTTTTTATTTTAAGACAACTCAAACTCAGTCAGATTACATAGAGAGTCTCTTTGGACATCCGTTTTAAAAAACTGTCTAAGATCCTCATTTGGATTTAGGTTTGGACTTTAACTAGGCCATTCTAAAACATGAATGGTGTTATCTAAGCCTTTCCATTGTAGCTCTGACTGTGTGTTTAGGAATGTTGTTCCCTGCTTCGGTGATGCGGTCAGGGTAATTTAAGCCCTCAGTCTTGCATAATGTTTTTCATGTTTTCCAAAAAGCTCAGTTGTCTGACCAGATCACTACTCTGTCAAATAAAACACTTTGAAAACACCGTTTGTGTTGGAAAATGAGTGCAAGGACACCGTAGCGATACAAAAAAATAACAGATACAATAAGTCCCAAATTATGTGCATTTTACTTTTCTTGACTTTTTATATATGGTATAGGCAACCGTTTGTAAAGAGAGCAGATCATGGATACTTCAAACTGAATGTCACATTGCTTAATCACATAAGGCAGTGTTATGATCAGTCATAAAAATAGGAAATCATCGATAAAACAGGTGCCTAGTTTATAGTTTACGGTCATAGTTTATATCCAAGCATAAATTGCAGTTTTAATTGGCCTGTCTTATGTAGGTTGAAGGGTGAGCGCTACATGAAGCCTTTCAGGAATATTACAAGTAAAAGGCGTCGCAATTTGGGTAGTGCAAATATGCAGGGATTTTCACCTTTTAATTTGTCTGTGGACATTGTGATCACATGTAGGGCGACTGAATTAATTTGAATAACTGTTGTGCAAAAAAACCTTAGGATTCATATAACACTAATATTGATCGCCACAAAAGCACCGCTGCCGAGAATCAACGAGAAAGTGGAACAGAGAGAGTAATTATTTTCACTGTCTCATTTCCCTCGAGAGGGGGGGTAATTGACTGTACCAAAAGATGAATGTAATTAATTTCATTGGGTTTTAACAGCGAGCAGTCGACTGGAACAACTTCCCCTTGCATCTTAACACTATGGACCTGCTACATTTATTCATGCCAGGATGTGCAATGTTAGAACTCCCGGAGAATGTTTATTCCACTTGTCTTTTGGGATGTTTTTATATAAAACACTGTAGTACCATATAATGAGTCAGAGCCACCATGTTAGTTTATGGAGTTCATTTAAGGAGTGCAACTTTAGCTGTGTTTGCTTGGGGAAGGTATTGATTGTGTAGGTGGGATGGATCTTCTTCTGGGCATTTAGCCAGCTGGCCAGTCAGCGGTTCAGCTGTTTGGTAGGACAAGGTCTCCAGCTTTTACCGGGAGATGAAGGTGGAAAAGAATGAGCATGTCACTTATCTTGCTCTGTTTTACACTTTCCTACTTCCTGTTGCCATAATAAAATTTATGTACAAATATATACTGTTGATTGGGAAAACATTTTATGTGATATAGCAACATATTTGGGAAGTGAAAATAAAATAAAAATTACTCCCAATAAAATTCTGGAAATTGTGGAGTCAATACTGTGAAAAACCACATTTTACTATGATTACAGTTATAGCTATTTTGGGACTTGTCTTCCAACTGTGCACATCTAGAAACATAAAAATATTGTTGTTGACTATTGTCTGTGCAATATCACTGGATCAAGCCTTTTCCAGCATTCCACACTAAAAAATAAGCAATAAAAGTATGTATGACTTGTGCTGATATTGCATTGGGTCAACATCGGTACTTTCCAACACTCAAAACTGCGATATCGTTATCGTATCAGAAGTGAAAAAGTTCAACTCACAATCCCAACAAAATACATTGAAGTTTGTAGTTTACTAGTGAAATAGTGATGTGATTGTGTTTGCTCTGTATTTAATTTAGCCATTTTTCACTTTTGAGAATATTAAAGCATTTTCAACAGCTGTAGTTTTATGAAATCTCTTTGTTCTTCTTCGAGGTGACGTCATCGTGGACATTAACGGGGCTTGTGTGCTGGGGAAGACTCACGCTGACGTGGTTCAGATGTTTCAGTCCATCCCAATCAACCAGTATGTGGACCTGGTCTTGTGTCGGGGTTACCCTCTGCCAGAGGACTCTAACAGCAGCGAAGATGCATCAGCTTCACTCAACGCCTCAAAAGAAGCTTCCCCTACCCCATCCTCCTCCAATCCCCAGGAGCCCCTCTTCTCAGTCCCGGATGGAGGACACCTCTCACGCCAGGCTGCTGCCGTACCGGCCCTAAGCAACGGCGGACGCCACCATAACCACCCACAGCAACACCAGCACCTTCCTCTCGCTCACAACCAGGAGGGCCCAGACCCCACCCTGCTACAGCCGGAGCTGGTGAGCGTACCCTTGGTGAAAGGACCAGGGGGGTTCGGTTTTGCCATCGCAGACTGTCCCTTGGGGCAGAAGGTCAAGATGATCTTGGACGCCCAGTGGTGCCGTGGCTTGCTGAAGGGTGACGTCATCAAGGAGATCAACAGGCAGAACGTCCAAACGCTGAGCCACGCTCAGGTAGTGGACATCCTCAAAGACCTGCCGGTGGGCAGCGAGGTCAACGTGCTGGTGCTTCGGGGAGGTGAGTGACTGTAAACAATTATAAATCTGGCTCATGGGTATGGCATGTTTCAGCAACAAGGCAGTTCAAAGTGCTTCACTTCATATTAACATCTAGCCTGGCCATTGCTTTTCTGGACATTTCCGCTTGATTCCGATCCATCTTCACATCTCAGTGTAGACTTTCAATCCAGGTCAATGGCTGAATGCCATTGACCTGGATTTCTCTGGGAGAATTTCATCCAGGTCAATGAGAGAAACAGAAGGAGAAGTTGTGAATGATCACATAAATCTTCTACACTGTTTGTAGTCTGCCTGTAGATGTAAGAAATTGCAGCAGAGAACATGAACAAAGCCATTCAGTCCATGTTGGTCGTGCTTCCAAATATTCAATTAACACCAACAGCCATCTTGCTCGGCTCAGCACTTCTCTCTTCTCAGTGGAGGATGGTTGTTTGCAGTGCAGGAAATTTTCAGTAAGCTTCGTAGTGTTGAACCCGTGAACATACACCACGGACAAACATTAGAGATTGGGCAAAATTTTAAACCTCGACAGAGTCCACTCTTTTAGGAAGCAATTGTTTCTCTATAGTGAGAGTCCAGACCCTCTGTATGAAGCAACGCGTAGAACTAGGGGCTGGTTTTTACCTGGCTAAAAAACATACAGTCAACAATTATGAGATAAGCAGTAAACAATGCAATTTATGAAATGCCATCATCAAAATCATCAAGCAAATATACATCAAATATGTTTACTAATGTTCCACTTACTACTAATCAAAGACAACTCTAAACAGACGGGGGTTTGTCTTTGTTTAAAGGAACTCAGTGTTTTGGCTGTTGAGCAGTTTTCTGGAAGTTTGTTCCAGATCTGTGGTGCGGAGCAGCTGAATGCCGTTTCTCAGTGTTTGGTTCTGGTTCTGGGATGCAGATACAAGGTTGATACAAAAACAACAGATCTAATGCATTTTGGTGCTAAGCCAGTAGACTCAGGTGGTACGTTGCTAGCACCACAGCTGTGACACGCTGTGAAATCTTTCTGAATGTTAATCTACAAGTATTATGTTCAGACAGCGCACAGGTATTATAGCCTGGAGGCAAGGTGACAGTTTATTCCAATTCTTCTGAAATCCTTTTAATCCCCCTGCAGATTTCTTTTCTGCTTTGTGCTTTTGACTCACTTTTTTCTGTCATCAAAAAGAAAAAACAATAAACAAAATTCCCAGACTGCTTTAAAAATTAATTCCCGAGGAGACGCTGACATTATCCTTCCTGTTGTCTGAGCTCTATCAGCTGTAGAGGAGATGAAAGTTCCTGTACTGTGTACAATGTTTTAATTTATAAATGACAGGACGGATTGCGTGCTGCCTGTCTTGCTTGAATACACGGACTCTCCCAATGTTTAATAAAGCAATTTCACGCTCTGGTCCACGCCAGCTCTGCATCATCCACTGTGCACCTTCCCAAACGGGGAGGAAGTGGAGCTCGGTCACATGGGAGGGAGCTGCGTTCGGAAGAGATGGCAGCTTCACTGAACCACTTGCTGCCACGAGAGAAAGAAAGAGAGTAGGCAGGAGACTCAGAGCGTGGTGGGTAATCACCGCCTGTCTTCTTGCTTCATGCTTCCCCTGATTTGAAGGGCTTGTTCCTTTTTTTTTGCCTTTGCTGCAGTGCAGTATAGCCCAGATTCAGGAGATCAGTGTTGCACCCACATATCAGATGCGCTGAGCCGGGTTCTGTTCTACGCTCCCGGGGGTTTGTCGTGTATCTGCATTAATCGCACACGTGCATATGCTGCATGTGTGAGTGAGTGCGTGTGTGTGTGTGTCACAGCTTTAGGAAAGCATAGGATCACAGCTTTCCAGAAATCAAAGACGAAATGCTGCTGAGGTTTCTCACAGGACCCCCAAAGGCTTGGATTAGGATTGGTTTCAGTTTCAACCAGCAGTCAGAATTACAGATGATTGAAAGAAAATAAGGAAAATTGTGAAGATTTTCAAACTGAAATGAAGCTACAGTGCCTTGTAAAAGTATTCACACCCTTTCACACAAATGTCAGAGTGTTTCATTGAGATTTTATGTGCTGGACCAATACAAAGTAGGGAATTACTATGGAGTACAAGAAAAATTACCAAAGGTTTTACTCTTTCCTTTTTGAGAAACATCTCAAGCTCAGTCAGTTTCGACATAGAATGTTTGTGAGCATTTATTTTCAAGTCTTTGCACAGATTTTCACTTGAACTAATGTTTGAGCTTTGACTGGGCCATTCTGTGACACATGAGTATAATTTGGTTTCAAGCATCCAATTGTTGCGTTGGCCGTGTGTTTAGGTCCTCTGTCCTGCTAAAAGGTTGACCTTTGCACCATTTGCTTATCTTTTGCAGCCTCTATCTGGTTTTCTGCTCCCGTATTTAATTTAATCCATTTTCTCATTAACTTTAGCAGCTTCTCTGTCCTTGCTAAAGAAAAATGTTTTCTATTTAAACTTTATTCCATAGAAAAACATTTAAACTTCATGTTTTTGATAATATAAATACAGCTCTGGAAAAAATGAAGAGCCCACTGCACTGAACCCCATTGAAAACCTCCTGGTTAATCCACCAAATATTGATTTCTGAACTCTTCCTGAGTTAAAACATTAGTATTGTTGTTTGTAAATGAATACAAACTTGTTTCTTTGCATTATTTGAGGTATGAAAGCACTGCATCTTTTTTGTTATTTTAACCATTTCTCATTTTCTTCAAATAAATACTAAATCTTTGCTTGGAATTTGGGAGACAGTAATTCATAGAATAAAAGAACAATGTTCATTTTACTCACACATATACCTATAAAAGGTCAAATCAGAGAAACTGATCATTTTAAGTGGTCTCTTAATTTTTTCCAGAGTTGTATATTATTAATAATATAAACATGTTTTAATAAACATACAATTGTATGTTTTAACACAACATACTGCACATTTTAGCAAATTTATTTGTGGCGGAACAAAAATGCAGATGTGCAGACTGAAGGAAGCAGATGGAGAATTAACATACATTAATTAGCTTATCGAACAAAGGAACAAACGGAGGCGCTGAGGAGGCAGGAAATCCAAATTAGTCCAAGCATGAATCCACACCTGAATAGTTCAAACAAAGTAAATGAACTGGGCGGGGATAAAAAGGCAGGGAAAGCATCTGGTGGACCAAATGGGGAACAAAGAAGACGATGGGTAGACTTCCAAGGATATATGACAATATCTATAAATGGAAACAAATGTGAAGCACCACTAAGAAAAACTACTGATCAAATGCAAACCACAGCCTGGGATGATTTTTGTGAAAAACCCGACAGCTTCAGCGCCTCTGGGCTGCATTTGCAGCAACAGGTGGCTGGTTTCACCCAGAGAGCGGTGGATGTTTTCCCACGGCTCCAGGTCTTCTTTGGCCCTCCTCTTATAATTACACATCAAACATTAGTAATACTTGAGCCGACTGCCCCCTGGTGGTAATATATTACACATTGCTTTCCACATCCCTCCCATTTGAAACTTGAGAGAAACGGAGAGAAAAGTACTGAAAACATGTCTATTAAAGGTGAGAACAGAAAAATGGGATAAATACACAAAACCTATAACTAAGATTTTTATGATTCTCACCTTTTGTCATCGTTATACATTTCATAATATGTTAGCTATGTTTTCTTGAGGATTTAACCTTCACTTTCACCTCTCTGCCGGCAGGTCAAACTTCTCCTGTGAAATCACTAAAACCTGTAAGTAAAACACTTTTTTTTAAATCGGTTTTCTCATAAAAGATGATGTAATAGAAAACCCGTTTTCTGTTGGATTACAAAATAGCAACCATTATTTTTTCTGTTTTGCTTTATCTCTGCCTCTCACAAGAAATGCTGCATTATTCAGGCAACCTGCATTATCCAGGTTGTTATTTCTGGAGCTGCGTGTGGGTAAACACACATGCTCCATGCAAACAGCAACTCAACATCATCCTGTGCTTAGGTGTTGTAAGATGATATGCCTCGTTCAACAGCTTGTCACTGTGCTGCTCCTTTGTGCTGCGCTTTGAAAATAGAGGAGATGAGGCAGAAACAGGCTTACTCCCTCTGCTTTGTTGGTGAAATGCAGTATCATTCTGCTCGGATGTGCTATTTGGGGGATTTTTTTATATTTGTGGTAACTAAATCCATCCTAAATTTATCTGCATCCTGGCTGTTTTAGACTTGAACCACTTAGATAAATGATCTGTTATTGCTGTTGTTACTGTATATGTTCCAAGTGATCCAAAAATGTGCCACAACTAATGGATGTTTCACCCACCTGAGGACTTGCACATCTGTTTACCCTTTCCTCCTGTTGTGTGTGGCAGGAGAGAGCTAGCATGCCCCACGCTGCGTCCCAGCATAGCCTCCAGCATCCTCCGCACGCCGTCTCCCACCAACTGCCCCACCCGGCCTCGCAGCCCGTCGTGCAGCTGCAGCAGCGGCAGGAGATGGCGAACAGCACAGAGACCCTCAGTCAGCCGGAGGTGCTCTCCAACGCGCTCCCTGTGTCTACCAACACCCTGCGGTCGTCTTCTCCCAAACCGGACCCGTCTGAGCTCTACCTCAAGTCCAAAGCTATGCTAGACAGCAAGCGTAAGTTGATGACAGAACTTTTTCAGCTCTTCTTGAGCATCTCTCTAGTCAGCTTTGCAATATATTTCATTGGTTGGATATGTGAGGTTGATCCAAACCCGCCTGGAAGTTACAAAAGCCTTTTCTGGAGATTTAAACTAGCTTCGATATTCAAGTATTAGATAAAGATTTCAGTATATTGATCTTCAGTTTTTGTACTTTGACCTGCCAATACCAATTTCACCTTTAAATTGCAAAATAGCAGTTTCCATGTGTATTTCCTAGAGATGGTAGATCCTTACTTCAACTCTGACATTTCCAAAAGGCTGTAAAAATGTCCAAATCCTGCAGGTTCCACGATAAACACAAGCCAAAGCTCAAAAAACGAAAACTGTGTTTTACTCCAAATAATATTCTTGTAATCTGCCTTAAGTCTTGCTTTCTCTGGCTCTCTTGCAGCCTAAATGTTCAGTTTCCTTTTAAATTGCTTCTTAGATTTCTGTAGTTCATTGTTTGCACATCACAGGTTGAAAATAATTAGTTTGAGTCGCACTCTCTCAGAAGTAATGTCAAAGGTGCTGTTGTCATAGTGACATTGTAGAACTTTGTGTGGTGTGACCAAAATAAGTCCATATCTCTGAGTTCAGTTATGTGACCAGGATGCCACCATGCAGAGGTTTCCAAGCGCACACCTCTGGGAGGAAACTCCAGGGAAAACAAGATAAACTACATATCCCTTCAAGCCCTGGAACCCCCTGGGATTCCTAAGAGAAAGCTGGAGAGTGTAGCTTGGAACAGGGATCTTTGGGTTTCCCCCAGGACTTGTTAGCTCCACGATCTGATCTCAACTAAAACGAAGATATATGGATATTTAGTCTGAAACGTTGACTAAAAATTGTACTGACAAATAATAAACTGTGTGCTATTACATTTGAAAAACGAATATTTATATAAACACATTTTCCTGACTTCCTGAAGGTTGATTTTCTTGTAGCGTGATTTCTTGATGTATGTGATTTTTCCAAATGAATCATTTTTGACCCTGGTGAAAACTTTCCATCTCTTATTTATTTCCTGTCTTCAGCACCTAATACCAAGGACCTGGATGTGTTCATCAAACGAAACCAAGAGTCGG
Source organism: Poecilia reticulata (assembly GCF_904066995.2). Classification (NCBI taxonomy): domain Eukaryota; kingdom Metazoa; phylum Chordata; class Actinopteri; order Cyprinodontiformes; family Poeciliidae; genus Poecilia; species Poecilia reticulata. The sequence continues at coordinate 28,196,740 of NC_088836.1, read as the reverse complement.
GCTTTGGCTTCAGAGTCCTGGGTGGCGAGGGGCCAGATCAACCGGTGAGTTTCACAAATTATGTGGGATGATTGGAAGCTTACAAAAACAAAACAGACTATCAATTAATATAAACTCCTAGTAATCACATCAACCAGTCGATGTGCTCTTTCTAGCGCAGATCATTTTTGATTTCTTCTTCAGGTGTACATCGGCGCCATTGTGCCACTCGGCGCAGCCGAGAAGGACGGCCGTTTGCGGGCCGGAGATGAGCTGCTGTGTATAGACGGCGTTCCCGTTAAGGGCAAGTCGCACAAACAAGTGCTGGAACTGATGACCAACGCCGCCCGGAACGGCCAAGTCATGCTGACCGTCCGCCGGAAGCTGACACACACAGGTAGGTCTGCTGTGTATAATCAGCTCTGCGCTCCTCCGAGGGAACTCGCAGCACAGTTCCTTCATCTCCTCATTTGCCTCAGATCAGCATGCTGGAGGAAAACCTCGGGGAAAAGGCTTTGATGTGGGATTTGCTCGGTAATCCTTTAAATTTGCTCTGGGTGACTTCCCTGTTGGAAAAAAATTGGAATAAATGAAGTTTGATTAAAACGATGACTTTCTGCTTTGAAGGCATTTTCTCTACATTTTGAAAGAAGTGCATTTAATTTGATTTCATTAAAGATATAACTATTTTACAAAAAGGCTGAAATAAAATGGTCGCTTTGTTGCGACATTAAAAAGCTGAGCTGATTTACATCTCAAAGTACTTTCTGAAAGTGTTTCTGCAGCAGCTCATACCTCCTGCTGAAATAAGGCCGGTTTAAAACCGCAAATAGCCACTTTATCCTTAGCAGGAGCACTTTTTCTAATGACTGTGCAGAAAATAATCATCTGTCATGAGGACTCTCTGCTTTTATTGCTGGGTTTTGGAAAGATGAATAGGCTGGTTAAAGATCACAAAGCAAGCATTCAACAAAGAGGGACTGAGTTGAATCCTCTTCAGCTATTTCAAATAACTGTGGTCTGTTTTTTTTTTTTTATGTTCTTTTTTTCACATATCAGTTTCTTTAGATTTGTTCTCTGCTCAAAAGAAGCAATAAATCTCCCGAGGACCAAAAGCACAAATTTAACACCTACATACGTTTGTAAAATATACCAATATATGTGATTTTATAAATAAAACTGAATATAAATACATTTATTGGTATTTCTTTTAAAATGTATATAAAAGACGATTAGAAAATAAAATGAGAAGATATATAATTCTGTTTCATTTGACTATTTCATGCCCCTGTGCTGCTGTTTATCAATAATTTATTTTATAGAATGTGTGACCAAACAAATCAAAGTTATTGATTATTTAGAAGACAGTTTTAATTATTTGATGATGGATTCCACGACAAAAATTCTGAAACAAATTAAGAAATATCAAAATATAATATGTGATTTAAACACATAATGAAAAAGAATAGAAATTATTTGGATTTTTTCTCATCTTTATCTACATTCATTTCTTACAATTTTATCTTATTTTAAATACCATACAACCAATTAGTCATTTACTGGTGGCCCTGAAGTTCTGTTGATGTTTAAACCGGTCTGTTCGGACCAGCCTGTATCTGACAAACATTGTCTTGTTTGTGTTTTGTCATTCCTCAGAGGGTGGCGAAGAGGAAGAGAGCGGCCAGCAGCCTCAGCAGGTGGCCTCGGCTCTGGTCAACAGCTCTCCCAAAGTGCCTCGCGTTGAGGCGCCAAACGCCGTCCAGCCTGCTCAGCTCACCAGACCAGAGAGCTTTGATGTTACCCTGCAGCGGAAAGACAATGAGGGCTTTGGTTTTGTTATCCTCACATCAAAGAACAAACCCCCACCTGGAGGTGTGGAGCAAACACAAACACGACGCACGCTTGATTTTTGTTTTCACTGATCAGATTTAGAATTGATGCAAATCAGCACAGCAATGGATCAGGATTTGCTTACTTCAAGTTTCTGATTATAGCAACAGCTTCTAACCAAAAATCTAATTTAGCCCCATCTATATAGACTCCAAGTGTTTCAAATCCATTCATTTCAATGTATGTTATTAATAACTCTGTCAGTGGTTTTGTACAGAAAAGAAGCACAGGCGCAGTGATTCTGTAGTACCATCTTTAGGAAATTTATGACTATGCATAATTAATGTTAGCAATATATCAATCAAAAGGGTTGTCTAGACAAGAGAAACAGCTGATAATGAAATCACTGAGCCGGGAATATTTTCTATGGGAAAGAAAAACAAAGGCTGGGCTGAAACGATGAATTGTGATTAATCAATTTTTGAATAATCGTCAACTAATTTAGTAATTGATTAATCGTTAACTGAAGCATACAGACTCGACAAAAGGCAATTTGCTGAAAGAACATCATATTCAGAGCAATAATTAATAATAAAAAGACTTTACAAAAAATCTGAACATTTTGCATTTAAGATGAAAAACCCACCTTTGTTTATAAATATGTTCATCCCAGAACTCTTCTAGAGGATTAGTCCTTTCTGAAAATTCTTGAAAATCCTATTAAAAATCTTTTGCTATCAAATTATTAATCAGTTAAACCCAAAATAATCACCAAATTATCCCTACATGGCATTAATGTTAAGCTAAGTAGAAACGGATTAAATTTTCACATGGTAGAGTAAGAAGATTTTTTGTTTTTGTTTTTTTTAGCTGCAGATGCATTCTTTGCTACAAATGATCAACTGTATACTGAAGGCGTATACAGTTGAACATTTGCCAAAAATGAAAATGTTATAGCATTTTAGCCAATCAAATTGTTTATTTTCTTACTTAAAAAAGGAATTGATTCATTTGCTTTCTTGCATCTTTTATTTATAATATCATATAAATATGAATAAGTGATTCAATGAAAAATCAGCAGAATATGTCAATTTTTTATGATTAATTGATTGTCAATCTGAATAAGTGATAGAATAACAAATTACTAAAATAATTATTAGTTGCAGCCCTAATACATGATAATTACTCAGAAATTCTTCCATTCAGAAAAAAGAACCAGAGGTAATGGCAGTAGTAGTTCTGTCAGTGATTCATAAAAGAGAGTTAAACACAGAAGCACTGGGACAGGCATAATTTCCAGAGGATGAAGGAAAAAAGAGATGATGCAAAGTAAATGACAATAAAAGCTTTGTCAGTCACGCATTCCAGGAAAGAAACACAGCTTATCGCAGCATCACTGGGCTTACCTTCGACTGCAAACGTCATAAAGAACGGTGCATTCAATGAACAGGCTGCCTAATTTGACTTCCTCTGAAAGGAATGTGTTTGTGGCTCGATTTCAATAAACTTCATTCCAATAAACACGGCCTTGTTATTACAGCGCTAGAACCACACCTGACATCATTAGTTTTTTGTGCAACTGTTAAAACACAAGAGACAAAATAGTTCTTTACCTTTACTGAAATATCAGACATTGCTATTTTGTGACATATTCTCTTTGGATGTAGAATCATGATGTCATTGAAACATGCCAAAAGTCAGAGTTTTTCCTTTCATCTTTTTTTATGACAGTCATACCACACAAAATCGGTCGTATTATCGAGGGCAGCCCCACAGACCGCATAGGTCACATGAAGGTGGGGGACCGTATATCTGCTGTCAACGGCCAGTCCATCATGGAGCTGTCGCACAACGACATCGTTCAGCTCATAAAGGACGCCGGAAACACAGTCACGCTGACTGTCGTGCCTGAAGAAGGTAATCAGGCGTTACTCTGGTTTCTGTCCGGCTAATTAGGAGGGTGTAACTTCTTCTTTCTTTTACTAATGGGCTAACAGGACTGTTGATGCTTCCTCTGTTCTAACAGATGGCGCTCCTCCATCTGGAGCAAATTCAGTAAAGCACAGTCCCTCAAGCCAACATAGAGCCATGGGCCAACAGCCTTCCAGTCATCTAGACAGGTAGAGTAACACACAACGATATGCAATAGGTTTAGTCGGCTTGAACAGAAAAATATTTCAAAAATAAGTTGAGACAAAACTGGAAGGATAAAGACATGCAAAATGTGAATTTTGCAAAAAAAAAAAAGTTAAAACATAATTTTGTAAAGCTATGCTTTCATAATAAGACAGAAGAGTGAGCTTTTATCTGGTTTAATGTCAGAAAAAGAAAAAAATATTATGCTTGTTTTTATACATCACATTTCAACTGTAAATGTATTATTTTTACAATTTTTTTACCTACATCTTGTTTTAAGCACCTTGGGACTAATTAAAATGGCTTAACTTCACTGCAGAAGGTTTTGTAAACTCAAGCAAAGGTGTTGCTTTTAGACATCAAAGTAAAGGTTCTGCAGAAGCTCCCAAACTTCTGTTAATTTGTTTCCTGCTTTTTGTATTTTGCATATTTCATATTTCACAACATGCCACTGTGTTGAATCAGAGAAACTTGTACACCCACACCGAGACACGAGACGGTCCACTGCCGGTTCTTGCACTTGAAATCACAAATTACCTCCCAAAGTCACAATGCTCGTCTGTTTCTGCACCACCATGGGGCTCATTATCATCTCATGTGGTCTGCACACATCTTGTTACCAAAGAGCACAGACAATCCCCCAGTGGTCACTGCTTGGACAGAGAGGAAAGCAAAAGGCGAAGGATTAATGAACGGGCTTTCTTTCTTTGTAAACTTTCTTCAAACAAGATTACCTGTGCGAGAATCCTCAATCCCTTTTCAGTGGCTTCATTTGGACTTTGCATTAATGCCTTTTTTAATCACCAGAGCATGCCTTGGCTTCGGCTCAGCTCGGGCTCAGATATGAGCAGCGGCTGTCGGCTTCGGCTTGGCAGTCTGAAGTGAGCAAACTGCTCGGCGCAGTTCTCAGCTCTTCAGATGGTGTGTCAGCGCAGCAAAGTTCCCACAAAGGCATTGTAATGAGCTCTTCGAAGCATTAAAGCGTGCCGCTGTTATCTGTCACGGAAATGTAAAAGCAACACAGCTCTTTGAAGGATTTATAGTTCTCAGTACATGCTGTAATGAAAGCAACAGAGAGAGGCTACACTGCTGTAATCACAACATGGAAGTGTGTAGATATTAACACCACTTCTTGTTTTAATGTTGTCTTCTAGCGTTTCTTCTGTTTTGTGTCTCATTATAACATGTTTGCCGTCTTCTCTGTGGTAGGGCCGCTGAGTCTGAGATGAGGAACTCTCTTCAACCGAACGAGATGGCAGCAATCGCCACATCTGGCCCCAAACAGGTAAAAGTAGAGCCAGAATTACACCTATTCAGCTTTTGTTGCAAGGTTCCTGAGGTAACGAAGCTCGCTTCCTTGTGTTGGGAACTACAGGGCTGCTTTGTGGTGGAACTGGAGCGCAGTCAGCGCGGCTTCGGCTTCAGTCTGAGAGGAGGAAAGGAGTACAACATGGGCCTGTACATTCTGCGCCTGGCCGAGGAAGGGCCTGCTCTTAAAGATGGACGGATACATGTGAGTTGTTTCTCTGACATCCTGATAAACCAGGTGGTACCACAGGCTGCTCCCAATAAACAACACACTGATCAGGGTTTCTTTGTATCCTGGAATAGTGTGGAGTGTGATTAGTGTATTTATGAAGAGAGGAAAAAGTATCTCTTGAATATCTCTGTATTTCAACACTTGTTTGACATCCATCCGTCCGTCCATCCATCATAAACTTGTGGTCGTAGTGAAAGCATGGGAAGTATGCTTGTAAACTGAAACTATTGTAATTTCAGGTTGGGGATCAGATTGTGGAGATCAACGGCGAGGCCACTCAGGGCATCACACACACTCGGGCCATCGAGCTGATCCAGGCAGGGGGCAACAAGGTTCACCTGCTGCTCCGACCCGGCCAGGGCCTCGTCCCAGATCACAGTGAGTCACAGTATCCATCCGCCTGCACACACATCAGATCAACAGCATTAACCAGGCATACATTAGAGCGATATGTTTGGCAGGAAGCTGCATCCCGATTCACATGCATGAGTTTCAGGCTTCTCTTTAACCTTTCTCTCTTGTCATTCTCATCCACAACTTCTAACTCAGTCTGCCTGTTGTGCTGTTTATCCTCCTGGCTTTCTCTGTGTTTCCTCTCTGGCACGGCTGTCTGTTTCTACCTTTTTATCTCTTCCTCCTATAGGTTCCAACTCTTCTTCCACCTTGTGCTTCTACATGAAACCAGAACATCACTAAAGGCCTCACTGCTTTTCTCGGTCTGTCTCTAATAAACTTGGTAAAACTTTTTGCCTCTAATTTTCAAGTCTCTCAGATTTCAAGTGTTGTCTGTTGTGTACTTTCATGTTAACTGAAACGGGTACAGTGTCATGCAAAAGGATTCACGTCCCTTGAATGTTTCTAAGGGTCAGTGTGATTTTGTGTGATGGACTTGCAAAGGAAAATGATACACAGTTTTTATTATTTCAATGATCTAAAAATCTGAAATGTGTGGCATACATATGTATTCACGCATATGTCTGGAAGAGTTGCAGAGATCCATTGCGGATTCATTGTCCAATCCAGTGTCCAAGGGAAAAATATAGTAAAGTTGGTGGTTATAACATGAACAAATGTGAACATGTCAGGAGTTATTAATACATTTGCAAAGCACTACATGTATGACTCTTGTTTTTAAAGCAGTGAGTCCTGTGGTAAAGAACCAGAATGTGTCCACAATGCCTCTTCCATCACATCCTCTTCTATAAAAGAGAAAAACTGTGGAAAAGTTCTTAATCTGTTATTGATCAAAGAGTGACAGGTGATAACAGGATCTGTGTGCATTCACTGGCATCAGCCTTTTAATTTCAAAGACAAGAAGAAGAAATAATTCGTATGAGTTGCTGCTCCGAGAAATCCAAAAAGCTCATTTCAGCGCCGCTAGATCCATCGCTCGGCTTTTTTTCTTTTTTTTGTTCCTCTCTTGAATTTTTCTGCCGCCTATATCAGCTCAGAGCCACGGCTGTGCGCTTCTTATCAGCTCGGTGGAAAATTGAAACGTCAGTCCCGGGTGAACCCTAGCACCCTTCCAGCTGATGCATATCTGAAGCTAGGCCAATATTTAGATGGAGATTGCAAAGGCTTATTGCAGAAAGTGTGATGCTGCTTCTGTTGCATGATGTTTTTTATCGTAATTTTTGTTGCCTTTGTAGCACATGAAGAGGTTTTAGTTTTTACATGATGTTTGAATCCCTGCAATAGTGTCAGAGTAGCTCTCAAAAGTTTAGACACCCCTAGCAAAATGCTTACGTTTTTATATATCCCAAGAGACAATGAAACATTTTCCACCTTAAATAGTATTTAATTCAGTTCTGCTATATGCGATTGCCTGTGATTGCACAACCTTAAGCTAACAAGTTGTTATATCAAAAGCAGTACACAGACTCTTTTAGTAGAACCTTATTAGCTTTCAACATCTTGACTTGGTAATATTTTACCTCACTATCTTGCAAAAAATCTACCAAATTATGGAGACATCTCTCTTCTAGTCACCCAACAAATTCAGTTCTGGATTTGTCCAGACCACTCCAAACCTTTTTTTCTTCAGGTGAAGCTTTCTCTTGTTGATTTGGGTGTTTGCTTGTATTCACTGTGATGCTGAAAAGTAAAATCTTACCTAATCTTCAGCTTCCTAAAGATTTTGGGACAAATCTGACAAATTCATTTAGTTCCATCTAAAGAAAGCAACTACCACCACCATGTTCCTTGTTATTTTCTAGATTATTGCAGAGGTTTTTGTTTTTTGTTTGAATTGTATGGAATAAATGTCACCTTTTAAAGTTGTAAACAATTTTAAGATCATTTGAAATGGGTCTCTAAACCACTGACATCCACTGGATGCTTTGCAGAAATGTTTTCCTAATTTTTATTTATTTTTTCCCAGGTACAAAAGACAAAGTAGCCATTCCGACGACAAGCTTTCCCAGACTCTCTGCATCTGATGACCAGTCATCTCCAGCTTCCCCGTCCACAGGATGGTCACCATCTTCCTCCAAAGTATTTGCCCCTGATGAGCCATCAGCCGGGGATTACAGAGTGCCTGGTTTCCCCGGTGCTGGACAGGAGCATGGTAGACAAGCTAACCGATCAAGAGGACAGCAGGTCCCTACTCACAACCATAGGCGTTCCACTAGCCCTAGAAAAACTGGGCAGAGCGACTACAAATCAGGCAGTCCCAGAAAAGCGGCAGAAGGTCAGGTGGATAATGTGGAGCATTCCCAGAACCCCCAAAAAACACTGGAGGATGTGAGCAAGGAAAGAAAAACTCCTGGGCAGAGAGACCAGCGCTCCTCTAGTCCAAGGAAGGGCTCCAAGAGGGAGCATGATCCTGTCCTGCATTCAAGGAACCCAGAAGACCCTCAGAGCCCCAGACGCCCAGCTGGACAACAACCGGCTGGGGAAGTGAAAGACTGGAGACATAAGGGGGAGGATGCAACTTACCCGCAGGAGAGAGGGGCTGCAGAGAGTGGAGACAAAAGCTGGGGGGCCGATGATTATCACAAGAAGGGAAAGAGGGCTCAGAAAGAGGCAGCGGTGCAGAAATCCCACAGGGAGAGGGCAGGGTCGGACGCCGATCCGGCCACCGCCGGCCAAAGGGGCAGAAGAGAGAGAGCCGAAAAGGAATATCCAGAGGCCAAGTATCAGGGGCCGGCCGAGCAAGCCAACAGAAGGGACCCCAGAGGTTCCAGCAGTAGCATCCAGGATCCCAACTGCAACGGGACCAGCACCAGCAAGAAGACCCCCATCACCCCCGGCCCGTGGAAAGTTCCCAGCTCGACCAAGATCCAGTCCCACGTGGACTCCACATATGCAGACATCTGAAATCTCTCAAGGGCTGGATGGAGACAAAGCTCGGCCTGCGAGAACCGAACACGGGTCGGAAAGATCGGATCAAAATATAACCAGCAACATACCTTCTCATTTATACGTCTCGGTTTTTTTTTTCTCACCCAGTTTGCCTCAGACGGTTTGCACCAAGCTGCTGATCTCTGACATAAAACAAGTATTTGTACTTGACTCTGCTGCACGGCCACGTCAGATGAGTTGTGAGCAGGGTCTTTGGATGGAAATCTGTTCTGTGCCAATCAGAGACTCCGGTCAAATGGAAGCTGCTCCTGATAGCGCTCACTGTGAATCAGTTTGGAGGAGTCCAAATGAAGTGCTCACCCTGTCTACCCGAGCCACATGAAGGAATCTGTGTTTTTTTTTTTTTCTGTGTGTTTACTTTTGAAGGATTACAAGCATACTCAAGCACTCACAGCTTTGAAACCGAGCAGGGTTTATTCACTGTTATAGTCCCAAAAGGGACCTGAGTTTTCTTCAAATGATCTAATTAGACAAACGTTTTTGTTTAGTTTAGTTTTTTCTTTCATTTTGAAAAGCCGATGAAAGCTGTGATTTGTGTGACTGCATCCGAACATGTGAAGTTATAAATCCCATGTTGGTGGGAGGACTACTATGAAGCTTTATATGCATCAATGAGCAGACCAGATACTTGTGGTTATAGATCTAATGTTTTTTTTTGTTTTTCCTTTTGTACTTGTGTTGTGAAAATAATGTGAGAATTTAAGCAAACAGGATAGTCTACACACGCGTCCATGTCGAGTGCACTTAGGTGGAGGCCGAACATGTAGATACACATCATTGCTTAAACAAATCCCCATTTTAAAAGCCTCAGACTTTACATGATATCTCACGGCCTGTAAGCAGCGTCATCCATCATGTTGTTGACTGTTAGCAGCACTGTGCCGATGTGTGTTTTATTTATTCCTTTAGGATCCAATGTACTTAATCTGAAAAATGTAATATTTAGCGAAGTGATTACTCAAACATTGAACATATTTAGGATAAATAAATTAGCAGTCATACGACTGATAAAAGTACAAACTTTCCTTTTTTTAAATTTGCATAAAATATTTTGATATCTGTATTTGTATTATAAATAGAGGCACAAAAAAACTTCAACCCTAGTTCAAATATTTAATGTACAATGCCAGATGCATGCATTGGCACTCCTGGTAAAGATGTGCAAAAAGCCATAAAATCTTTGAATAGTGTATTGCAGAAGCATCACCTCGAACCGATATTTTAAAAAAAGACATCCCTTGTTAAGACAATCATCTTTATGATAATATAAATGATAATAAAGTTGTTGCGACCCACAGCATACCTGTCCTCCACCCTGCTTAACTGTGAGGTTTTTTTTCTTTACATATTTTTATACTTTGTTTTACAAGAAACACACCTAAAGTGTTGGCTGCCAGAAAGTTTAATCTTACTCTTATCTGAATAAGAGTTTACTCTGCTGCAGCGCTTCAACCTTTACATACCAACTTCCCTACCATCCTCCTCACTACGAGTAGGAAATTTGTCTTTGTCCAAGAAAAGAGACTTTTAAGGGTGCTCATATCTATTAAATTAGATCAAATGTTTTCTTCACAAAATAATGTACTAAAAATGTACGTTTCTTCGTCAATGTTCTTATTAAGATCGTCCCACTGCAATGAAAACAAACTTATTTTAAGGCTTTTTACACATCTTTTACCAACGCTGCCAATCATTGTGACTGGTGCTGTATTTTACTGTAGCTTATACTCAAAGTGTAAATCTTAACATTTATTTCCAACATGGTTGACAAGGTTGTTTCATACACAAAACCAGACCCTTAAAAGAATCCAACTAAATCTTCAGTTTTGACATGAAAGTTGCTTGTTTGTGATTGCAGACACATCTACATAATGTGAAAACGTCTGCTCTGATTCTTTGGTAGTCTGATCAAAATGGGATTCCTTCTGGTGTTAAACTATGTAACAGTTACGAAAGCATCGACTACAACAACTGTGCTCCACCAACAAGAGAAAAAAATGTAGCTTCCTACTGTGGACTAGAGTGACATCTAGTGCTCCAACCTCTGCTCTGCACAAACAAGTCAGCTTTAACCCCAACCCTCATCCCCCTGCCTGCATATGCAGACGCAACGCATATGTTTGTCTGTGAGGCCGCTGAATAATTTATTGTCTGTTTTCACGTTGATATGATGGGCTACTGTCACTTTTACTGTTCATATCTTTACCATGTCTGATGCTGTGGCCTTGCATTGCTCCAACATATTTAAAAGTCATAGTTTTGACATCATTGTAGTTGTAAATGTTTATAAATTGTACAGCACCTGTATAAAAAAAATGCCTTCATGAAGAAAAAAAAAATCTATGTAAATTGTTCCATTATTTTTTTAAGGGAAATGATAGGAAATGTTATGCAATGGGTGAAAAAAAAAATTGATCATGGCATACTGTTCATGCACTGATAAATAAAGGTTTACTGATTAAACATAACCGAGTTCAAATATTTCATTCTGTCTCATACCAGGCAATGTTAGTAAAAAAGTTTACAGCATACACATCCTGTTAATTTCACAATCTTCGAGAAGATGGAAGACTTCAGAAAAGGCAGGTATGCCGATGGCTAAACAAAACTTTCACATATTTTCAACATTTCCTTACTGACACATTGACTTCCTATAATTAACCGATTTTGTGCTCCCTGAAAAAAACAGTATAATTCTTAATTTTCAGTTTGCGGTAACCACAACTGTGTTATTTTTTAAAATTATTATTGTTTGCTTTTTGTTTGTGTGTGGGGGGAGGGGGGTTGTACGTTCTTGACCGTTTATTTAAACCGTATGTTTTCTTTATTTTAATTTTCTGCTGAAAATGTTCACTAACGGTTCAGCGTCTGCCGCCTGGAAGCACTCCCTCTTGTGGGTGTGATAAAATTAACCATGACGTCAGCTGAGCGAGAAGAGTGCGTGCGGAGCCGCACGCAGTCACCTCAAGTTCAACTACAACTCCCAAGAAGCCATGCGACAAATGCAAACTACAAAAACCACAATGCAACCACAACGCATGCGCAGCATCGTCAAAAATGTTTAAGTTGACTACAAATTGTTAGGATAAGAACTACAAATTGTCGCGGGCATGCGCAGTGCAAGCCCCGAGCCCTTTAAACATACTGTACGTGCAAAGATGGCAGCTCAAGTCGACTTGCTCCGTGCGAAAGTGAACGACGAACGGATAAGGGACAGCTATGACAGATTCATCAAAGAGAAGAAAAAGAAGAAGAAAAGGGATTTGTCGCCTTCAGCCGACAAAAGAGAAAGATTTGAGAAAGAGGCGAAAAAGGTGAAGCTCCATCATCACCACCACAACCACCAGCAGCAGCACGCCGAGATCCAGAGCCACCAACCGCATCAGCTGCAGCAGAACCCCAAAGCCCAGAACTTCAGCACGGACAAACACGTTCTCCACATCCACCACCACCATCACCACCACGGCCACCACCATCACGGTCTCACCAACGGTACCAAGAAGAGCCTGCAGCCCGCTTTCCCAGCTCAGAAGCGAGCCGTGCCCCCTCAGCCACCTGCGCTCTTCACTTTCACGCCCCTCAAAGTGGTGAAGGCCCAGCCGCAGGAGCTCAAAGACAAGCACCGGGAGAAGGAGCACAAGCTGAAGCTGAAGAAGGAAAACTCGGAGGCTAACGTGAAGCTTCCTGAACTGAAGAAGAAAAAAGGTGAGCTTATTATTTGAGAGTGTTTTTAACGGCTACAAGCCGTTTGATACCAACACCAGACCAGCGGCATCACATGTGTCAACAGTAGCTTGTAAACGGTTCATTTTAGCTAGCTTAGTTTATTATATAGCAGGTTCAGTAGTGTTTACATTTTAAACATCTGAGCTGACTGTTTAAAATGCGCCTTTCTTTTCAGTGAATGAGCAAATAATTTTAAATTAGTAATTTTAATTTGATCTTTAAGCACTCATTTACCTCTATTTGCTGTATATAAGTGCCATTATTTTGTTCTTTTCATGTTATTATAAATTATATGCATATATTGTTTACGAGCTCTTATTTAGCTTATTTATTCACCTTTTATATTAGGTTTATTATCATTTTATTTATCATTCCATTGTCTCTCCTTTGTATTTAAATAATTTCAATTTTCATTTTGTAGTTATTCTTTAGTAAGAATGTACATTATATTTTCACTGCATTAATCATGTTTAATACATTGACCGATTTGGATATTTTAGGGCTTTCTAACCTCTTTTGAATATGTCTTTACCTGTTAGGTTTTTACCAGGTTTTCAGGCTCATGAAACTGTTTATATAGCATAAAGTTGCAGAAAAAGTGGTACACTATTAAAGTTTGTTTGAGTTATTGATTGATGGACTTTGATTTTGTCTTTAAAAAAGGCAGAAATGCATATTGTGTTTGTGTTGTTGTATCTAGTCTTTACAAACATTTATACTTTATTCTAACCTCAGAATTACAAATGCTATGTAAAAACATTGCTTAAAACAAGACATCCTATTATAAGGTAGTAGAGGTGCTACATATCAATAAAATATGACATTGAGAGATTGAAGTTGATTATTGTTTTAGAGATATTGATTGCAAATAACCAAATTTATTTCTCAGCAACACAAGCAACTCTCTCCATTTTTCTAACTTTGCCTGACTTTTTTAATTCTGTGTTTTCAGAGTTGATGCCCAACAATGAAAATGGGAAATCTCTGACACTAGAGGAATATCTTCTGAAGAAGAAGAAAAAGAAGAAGAAGCATCGTGACGATGATCAGGGTGCCAAGAAGGTCCGACATCTGCACACCAAAGCGGTTCAGACTGTATGCACCGGGCTTGGGGCTGACCTCACAGTCCCTGTTAACCCTGAAGCTCCGCTGCTCGGAGTGATAAAGCAAGAAATCACTCGACTTCCTGGCAGAGAACCTGTCGACAACTGTCCACCTTACCTCCAAGCGCTCAAAATGGGCCACACACCTTTCCTCTCGCATCAGGACCACTACATCCGCAGCTCCTGCCTCCAGACCGGTACCAGATATGGACGCTTTATTCACGAGGAGAAGCAGCCCAACGGAGGCGGATTTGTGCTGCACGCTTACGCCGACGAGTTGGCGTGCCTCAGTCCAGCTGAGATGGAGGGATTCGCCCGGGAGTTCCTGGAGCTGACCTTTGCCGAGAAGCCCAAAGGTGCAGCGGTCTACGCCTTGACTGTGATCCACAGCGCGGCTTCGTACCTGCCTGACTTCTTGGACTACTTCGCCTTCAACTTCCCCAACACACCTGTCAAAATGGAAATACTGGGCAAGAAAGACATTGAGACCACCACTATAAGCAACTTCCATTCTCAGGTACGTAAAGGAGGGGGGGGGAAGGCAATGTTGTTGATACAGCATGGCTTCAAATTTAAACAACCCAACAATCCTAGTTCTCAGTAGGCTGTGCTGTTGTGAATTCTCTGACACATATACTGGAAAAGCACCATCAGGGTCCGCAGATCTTTAAAAAGTCTTTTAATTTATGTATCTAGAATCAAGACCTCAAAATGTCTTAAACTGGTTTTTATAAAGTTGGTCTTCAATATGCTAATCACAGGTCTTAAATTTTGTCTTGACAGGACTAATTACTCGTACGGCAGAGAGTTAGGGCCATACTAAGAAAAACTTTTTAAAAATTATAAGAAAAAAGTCATAATATTACGAGAATATTATGACTAAAGTCAATGTAATACTAACATAATGTCATATTACTAGAATAAAGTGGTAATGTTATGACTCGTAATTTTATTTATTCTTTTATTTTCCTTGCCGTTACTCTAATACTCCATAGTTTGTACATTTCTTTCTACATTTAGGTATTAAATTCCATTCACAATGGTCTTAAAAGGTCTTGAAAAGTCTTAAATTTGAGTTGGTGAAACGGGCAGAAACCTGGTTGAGAGCTCAGTCTGTTTGTCCTCCAACACAATGGTGACAAAAAATCGCAACTCGAAAAACTAGAATTCTGGCAACTTTTATTTGGAAGTAACTTCTGCTCCGGTTCTGACCAGTTTTATTACTCTTATTTTATGCAAAAAATATATAAAATTGTTGGCGCAAAACGACAGGCAAGTCACCTGTCATTTAGATAAAAACAAAACAATTTTGCTTTTCTGTTTAAAGCAATCTGACATTCATATTTACAGTTTGTACTTGTCAGTGGAATAGAGATTTATCTGCTCTGAAAAATTTGATTTTCTGACCCCTAAATCTGTTGATGTTTGCTTTTTGAAGAGAGGAAGTAGGAAGGTTTGTAGAGGATGTTGATTGGAGGTCACAGAGCTTAGCAGGTTTTTTCCCCTTCATGTAGGGAACATTTGATCATTTCACCCACTGGAAAGTTTTCTGTATATGTAAGGGCTGTAAGCTCTGGATGATGATGATTGTATGTCATTGTGTAATATTTACCTCTATGCTGTGACTGCTGTTGATGGAAAACATATGCCAGCAGGTACCAGTTTACACACTAGGTATATCACAATGACTAGTAGACATTAAAGATTAAATGTGGCTGGGAAGCAGTACATTACTGGAACAAAAAACTTTGAAACTTCTAGAACAATTAAAAATTGTGAAAGTCAACAAAATAGTAAATTTGTATGGATAAAGGTAAAAAAAACATTGTGCTGTTGACGACTCTGCACCGGGACATGTCGCTCCGATACAGGAACCCCACTTACCTGTGGAAAATATCCAGATGCATTTAACTCTCTGAGGATTTCTGAAATTTTGTTGCAAATGTCTGACTTTAAAACCTCAGAAAAACTCCTGAGTTTTTGTTTTTCATTGAAAATTTGTGACTTCACAATGTCAGAATATAGCTTAGTTTTTAACATCGTACATTGTTGGCTTTCTTTTTTTTTTTCCACATCCGAGAAAGTTCTTTTTTTTGTTGTTGTTTTTAGAAAATATGTGAAATTAATCTAGAAATATCGAGGCTTTTTTGGTAGAAATGTATTTCTTTGTGGCCACATTTGAATGTTTTTCATTAATCTACAATGGCGAGAGTTATCCGCTGAACTTGCTAAGCACTTAGAGTTCAGCATGTAACATTTTATCTGTAGCTCTACACACCTTTAACAACCTGGAGCTCATGTGCAAATAACCAAATGGTTTAATGGGATTCACACACTGTGCTCTGCAACATTACTGGTGTGTAAATGTGGGCGTATCAGAAATCCATTAGTAGTAATGTGGATTTCTGAAGGGCTTTAGAGCAGAACCTGTCATTTCTGGCAGGCGGCTAATTGTGACAGTTTTTGTTCTGCTAAAAAGAAAAGACAGTGAAGTCTGGCTGGTTTTATTCATTCTCAAACCATCTGCTTGATGGAACAGCTGTGTTTTTATTACATATTCATTACTAAAGCTGTAACTATCGAGAGAAAACTCAAGCTAGTAATAATGATTGCTGTGTTGTCATTCTACAGGATGCAGTGCAACCGTGTTAAACAAAAAAAGAAAAAGTAAAAAATTGCAATAAATCTTTAAAAAAAAGTTTTGTATTTCTATGGTCCATAATTGCATTTATCATTCATATTGATAAAATATTATTTTGGCTTACAGATAATTAGCTTGTAGCACTTAAAGGTTCCTTTACTTTTTTTCCCCAGGTGAGCCGGACGTATTGCTCCGGAACGTACCGAGCCGGACCCATGAGGCAGATCAGCCTGGTCGGCGCCGTGGACGAAGAAGTCGGAGATTATTTCCCAGAGTTCTTGGACATGCTGGAGGAGTCGCCGTTTCTCAAGGTGGGAGAGAGATTTATCTAGCTTCTGTAAGAGTTTGTGTTTGTAGCAGCTTTATCACTTAAATACAAGAGTGTATTAGTATTTTAGAGAAAGGCAAGCAAAAACAGGTACGGAATCTGTTGTTTTTAGTATCAAAATTACATCTTATTGTTAAGACAAAGAAAAGGAAAAGCTATTTAGCTAAATTATTTATATTCATCTCATCCTGATTTTTGCTTCAACTTACACATATTAAGAAAATGCGGATATCCTAGGTGTCATTGGCGGCTGGAAGATATGCAGAAACAGAGATGATGCAGGCTGAAAGTGCTTGAATTGTAATAAATAAAAAAAAAAGAAAAAAAGCCCCAAAGGCTTGACTATATGCAGATGAGTTTCATTCTAGAAAAATATGAACATGAAAGGAAAAAATGTCTGCAACAACCCAAACTGCCAGAAGAGGGAGACATCCTATATTTTAAATGTCATATAACAGCCTCCTGTTTTCTAATCATGTTAGATTAGAAAATGTTCATCATTGTGTGGTCGGTTTAAACTAAGAATCATACGCTAACTCACAGAAAATCCCTTATATAACAACAAGTGTTATTCAACATGTACTTTTGATGCTGTCATTTTCACTAAATTCATTGTATGTTGGGCTCAGATTAGTTAAGAAACAAATTTCATTAGATCTTGAATATTGTTTCAGTATTCTGGCATACATTGTCTTGCAGTTGCAGAAATTGCCTTGAATCATCCCCATTTAAATGCATTGTCTGTGTCTGTGACTGGTTTTGTAGATGACCCTGCCTTGGGGAACCCTCTCCAGTCTGAAGCTGGACTGTCGCTCTCAGAGTGACGACGGACCCATCATGTGGGTCAGACCGGGAGAGCAAATGGTTCCAACGGCTGATATGCCCAAGTCTCCATTTAAGCGTCGCAGGTAAGAGCTTGTGCAAGAAAGTTTGACGTCTACCTCTAACTAAAAAGAAAAACGGCTGCTCATCTGCTGCTTTTCTACTCATTTATTTGATTATTTTAGATCTATGAATGAAATAAAAAACCTGCACTACCTACCGAGGGCCAGTGAACCCAGAGAGGTTCTGTTCGAAGACCGGACTAAGGCCCATGCTGATCATGTAGGTCAGAGTTTTGACTGGCAGAGCACAGCTGCTGTGGGGGTCCTGAAGGCTGTGCACTTTGGAGAAGGGTGCGTTTCCTTGAGCATAATCAGATTTGCCTAACTGTTGTTAACTACACTGCAAAAACACGTAATCTTAACTTATATTTTAGTCCAGTTTTTGTACAAAAATATACTTACAAGTAACTTTTCAGCCAGATATCCATCCATCCATCCAATTTCTTTACACCCTTGTCTCTTAATGGGTTTGGGAGGGTTGCTGGTGCCTATCGTTCTGGGTGAGAAGCGGGGTCACCCTGGACAGGTCGCCAGTCTGTCGCAGGGCAACACAGAGACACACAGGACAAACAACCATGCACACTCACATCATGGGCAATTTGGAGAGGCCAATTAACATGACAGTCATGTTTTTGGACTGTGGGAGGAAACCGGAGTACCTGGAGAAAACCCACACATGCACAGGGAGAACATGCAAACTCCATGCAGAAAGACCGGGGCTGGGAATCGAACCCAGAACCTTCTTGCTGCAAGGCAACAGCTCTACCAACTGCGCCACTGTGCAGCCGCCAGTGTAGGTATTATTTTTTAAAGAATACAAGTTCATTCTAAACTTTTCTTGCTGAAAAGTTACTTGTAAATTAGTTTTGTCTTATTTCAAGTGTACCAAGTTATTTTCACTTCAAACTAGCCAAAAATACTTGGCAAGATTTGATGTTATTGCAGTGTGGTTGATTTCCCAAACCACAATATAAGAAGATTATTTACTTGATTATTTTTAATTTGATCTCTTAAAGGGATAACCGCCCTCGGATTACCAAGGATGTGGTGTGTTTTGATGCTGGGGACTTTAACGAGGTTGTCCAGAGGCTGCAGCTGGATCTTTATGAGCCCCCAGTTTCTCAGGTACATTCAGATTCCAGTTAAAAATAACATCTTTTTTTTTCTGCATATGTTTAATAACGCTTGTGTGTGTCTTGGTGAAGTGTGTCCAGTGGGTGGATGACGCCAAGCTGAATCAGCTGAGGAGGGAAGGCATCCGCTACATCCGCGCGCAGCTCTGCGACGACGACATTTACTTCATCCCCAGAAACGTCATCCACCAGTTCAAGACGGTGTCAGCCGTCTGCAGCCTGGCCTGGCACATCCGCCTCAAACAGTACCACTCGGCCGAAGACACGGATGCCACGGAGGAGCAGCAGCAGCCCAAAGATCTCAGCCCCACATCGGGCCGAGTCTCTTTCTCCTCCCCTGCCAGACCGGACTCCACCCTCACCCCGTGCTCACGGCGCCAGCCGGACAGCATCCACGGCGGGGTGGCCAAAACCGAGGAGCCCGAGTTCCAGAGGCCGGCCACGCCGTCGAAGGAGCCTCAGCCGGCCCCCCCTCAGCCCACCAAATCCACTCACCTCCCCCACCTTTACCCCGCCTCGGTCCACTCTGGCTGCACGCCCTCGAAGGAGCCCTCGCTGCCAAAGGCTAACGGCCACACCACGGAGATCCCCAAATGACCCCAGTCTGTCCTTCTTCCTTCCAGCTGTAGCAGGAAGTATTTAAAATTTTAGACTAAATTTGACATCTGAGTCAATCAGGAAGCTTTTAAATTATTATTCTTTTTTATCTCACAATAATGGTGTGTTTTTGTCTTCTTCTTTTTAACCTACTGTAATGTTATTGTTTAATGGGACAGAATAATATATATATTTAGTTATCGGATGTAAAGAATCTTATTATTTTTAAACTGATATTGTAAATCGTCACACATGATGTGTGGAAGAAGCTTTTTTTTTTTTTTTATTTCACGGTGAAGTTGTTTCTCGGAAACCAATTCACCCATTAACCTGGATGTGTTCTTTATCATTAACAGACTTTCTTCAGCTGCATGAACCTGCCATGTTATCATGTTTGACCTCTGAATCTTATGACGATCACTTTAAGCCCGGGATTATGTATTTTTATTCGATTGATTTGGAGACATGGGCAGCTGTGTGCAGTGAGCTCAGCGCAGCGGGGGCAGGGTGTTAATTTGGCTTGGTTGGGGTCACTTTATGTCCAAGTGAGATTGAAAATCCCCCAGAAACTGGATGTCAATTCTTCAGAGAATCCAGTAATGCTTAAAGCACTCTCCTCCCTCCATGTGCAAAACTTCAGTGGTGTGACTGTTGTAACTTATTATCAGGGTGGCAGCATATCTGGGAACTGGCAGCCTGATGGCAACAGTAGTAGCATATCCATGGTGTGAGACACAAATTCACATCATGGCCCTCGCTGGTGTGCTTGGTCACTGAACCAAGAATTTGTAGCAGGACTGACCACAAGCCAGCCCAACCCTGGCCACACAGAGCAGGCATTACACAAATAAATTAACGTCTTACAACACCATCAACACCACAGCAGATATGTGCTTGGCATTCTGACGCCACTCTGGCTTCAACAAAAGAAAAAAGGATCTCACCATGTGCTTCACACTAAGACATATAAACATGTGATGACTAGTCTGTATCCATGTAAAGACTAGTATGAGAAAAGCTGCAAAGAAATGTCCACACCTCCAAATTGCACATGGTAACTTGTTGCTGAGCGCCTGTGGGAAGATTAAGGTTTTCTGTTGTCTGCAATTCAATATGTTTGGGAAAATTGTTTTGAGAGAAGAGGAAGCACGAACAATGTCTCATCAGGTTCATGAATTAATTTCTTCGTTGCGACTAAAAAAGGAGGAAGTGTTTACCCAGGTATGATCCTCCACAGCAGCGCTGCACATGGCAGAGGACGTGCAGGATTCTCAAGTTTAAAATGAAGTTCCACATTTTCTGATTTGATTCTTGTGGGTGAGTATCCAGTCTGCCTTTAAACTGAAATGACTTTTTCTGAGATCCCGAAGGCCGTCTGAAGCCGCTTTGAAGTGGACTAATTTCCCCCTTTAAAAGCATCATGCAATTATGTTAGTAAACTTAAAGCACTTAAATCTTTTTTGCCAGCTATGAGTTTGTATTTATAAAGTCATAATTCAAACTTTGTTTTATATGTGAACTTGTTTGATTGTTTGTACCTTTTTTTTTATATATTTATTTTCTGCAGATTCTGCTTTCTGATCCGGTATCTCGAGCATCTTTTAATCACAAAGGAACTGCAAAAGTTGCACTTGGCAATAATAGTGAGTCGTTTTTCATGTTTAGAATGAAAATGGAGCGTAATATGTCGTTGTGATAGCTGAGATCATGTGACTGTTGTGATGGTTTTATTGTTTTGTTTTTTTCATCAAAATCCTTCGTAAGGTGATGACTTTAGGTAGTTTTGGAAAGAATGTATAGGATGAAGGCTAGAAATGATGTTCCAAAGCGTCCAGACGTTGGATGGAGATTGAGGCCTTCAGTTTCTTGTTTTCAGAATGAAGTTTAGAAGGAAGGAAGTGACGTTGTGCTACCTAGTGCCTTTTGCATGATTAGACTAACTTAACACTGAAGGCTTCTATTTTTTTGATGACTGAAATGGGAAATAAGTACCTGGTAGCAAATACTTTACACGTAATAGTTTGGCTTTCCTAAATCACAGAATAGATTTTTTGCTATGTTATTATGCCTTCCATATTTGACTTCTTGTAGCTCTTCTTTCTTGAAGATTTTTAGATTTTGTTTCTTTTCCCTATCTTGTTGGCATCATAAATCACAGACAGAAAGCTACAGGAAGCATACATTGTTCACCATTGTAAAATAATTCAATAATTTGAATGCAAAGACATATTTTTTAATAAATAAATGTTCAGTTGCAGCATATCCATATGCATGACATTCAATATTTATCAGGATATCCGTTTCATCACATCGCTTTTAAATACCACGGCAAAGAAGCAGCGAACAATGCGAAGTCCGCTCTGGTTGAAAGACAAAGTGTCGCGCTCGTGAGGATTCGTTATACCCGTTTTCTTGTTTCACGCTGAAAGCATACATGCGATCACAATCATCACACACATGCACATTTAAATTTAGTCCTAACCCACAACACAACAGCTTCGCCTTGAGCACAAAATAAAACAGAAACTCACTCCAAGCGGTTTCTCATATTCGAATATTTAAAGTCCCACTTGCGTCGATGTTGCTTTTTGTTTCATAGAAGGCACTGTTCAGCAGTTAAATATTTGCTTTACTTTATAAATTGCACAAAGACTGGGCCCTTCCTGCGTGTTTCCTGATGGGAGGTGCAGCTGCACAGAAACTCCTGTTTCAGCTTTTCTTTGCTCTTCTTCTGCTGTGTCGGATGTTTTCTTGACAAATTTGTAATAAACCTGCTTCTGTCCCAAAGTCACTGAGTAGTGCAGTGTATCATTTTGAGGCCAAGTCTCTTCAGATCCAGGTCTCCGGATAGCTCCGAGGACCTTTTGGCTTTCCAAAACGGTTCCCAAATCCTGTGGAACGGAAAAGATGATTTCAGAAATTAGATTTGTGATGGTTTTGTTTTATCACGTTCGAAAAGCATTTTTAACCAATTAGCTGTTTTACATGGTTTGTCTCTTCACAAATCCAAACTCTAATGTATTTTTAATACAAATTCAAACAGTACTTTATTGAGCCAAAAGAGTATGAAGTAGTAAATGCAGCAGTGAAAGTGGGGGAGATTTCATGTTGTCGACAAACAAAGATAAAGTATTGCATAATTGTGAAGTGGAAGTAAAAATAGCCATGGGGGCGCAACTACTGACTTCACATATGTGCATCAATTTTAATTCTTGCCACAAGTTCTCGATTTATTTTTGGTCTGGACTTTGACTGGGCTACTTTAAGCAATGAATGTGCTGTATTTATGCATTTATTCAACCTTTAATCGGTAAACTATTAAGAACAAGTTGTTATTTACAGTGACAGCCTGACGGGGATGGGAATTAAATAGTGTGGACAAACATTAGCTTAAAAATAAAAGCAAATGAGGTGGATTAGCAGTGCGTGTCATCAAATGAGGGTTTCATCCAGGGCATGCTATTTTTGGAACATGCCATGACGATCATGAGATTGTCATACAGCAACAATCTTCAGTCAGAAGCTTCATTGCGAGACCAACTGCTACTGGAGATGCTTCCAGCCCACAACATCACCACCCACAACGACTTTGAAGCCACTTGGATGACGTGAGTTAGAGTGAGATTTAATTTCCCTTTGGGACTATTAAAATTATGGTGTCCTTAAAATGCATGTATCTAAAATAAAGGCCTTTAAGTCTCTTACTTTTTAAATTAAATTAAGTTTAACTTAAATACATTAATCACGTCTCATAAATGTTGCTGAACTATTAAATCGTTTTTTTTTTTTCTGCAGGACTTTTCTGTCATCTGCAGACATCCTCATTGCGTTCTGTGGCTTGAGGCGGTTGCGGCTACCGGTAAATACCCTAGCTAGCTAGCAAGGTTTAAGCTTTTTTATATCCATCATGGATAAGTGCAGACTTATTGCCAGTTGGCTGGATGGTGTTCATCTAAACCATTCGCTCACTTTTTTTGCCAAACCATAAAATTTTCTTTTGTGCATTTTTAATTATTTAGGTCTTAAAATCCATTCATAATGGAATTTTAAATCTGAGTTGTTCAAACCTGCAGAAACCCTGAAAAAAATTCCTGAGTAGAATTAAATGGCCACAGCATGATTCTGCCACCACCATGTTTCAGCATGGAGAAGGTGTGTTCAGGTTGTTTGTTTATCCTCTCAAATAGCTTTTTCACTTGGAGACCAAATAGTCTGATCTGTCCAGAGCACCTTCCTCCAGTGACCTGAATATAATTTGCACAGATGAACTCTACTTATTGCCAGAGGCAGTGTCAGCATTGGATTTTATTTAGTGGCGTCAGAGTTAAAAAGGCTTATTACAAATACATAGAACAGTTTTTTGGGGGATATTTTAAAAAGCATCTAAACCACCTATCATTTTCCTTAACGTCAGTATAAACTGGCATATTGACTTACCAAATTTAAACACAGTAAATGAGCTACTATGTGAGGTGGCTGTAGCTCCAGCCTGAGTTGGAGGCGGTGGAGGGGCTGTTTTAGCTAGAATTAAAGTTTTCACACAGTTATCTTATGAGAGAAGTTATTAGTTTTATTAACGACGTGAAGTACAGAGTAACGTTACTTACGTTTTGGTTTATGCCTAAAAAGTTTCAGGCTCTAAATAAAGAAAAGAAAATTATTGATCTATGCTTTATATTATCCATAGCTTATAACGTTGCTCTTCTTGTCTTACCTTTGTTCTCAACATGCTCTTTTCACTGCTTTTGTCTGCTTTGCTTCCTGATCTGTCACTGTTTGGGGTGGGCCTGTGGTTTATATTCTGTTGTTCCACTTGCGCTGATGAACATAGAAACGAAAAGGAGATGAAGCATATTTTTGCCCAGATGTTGACATTTCACCTGGCGCGATGCTCCCCCCTCATGTCTGTGCAAAAAAAACCTTATCCGAACTCTTAAAAGGAATCTCAGCTTCCTTCGATGTGCAGCATCTTGTGGCTGATCTGCTTTTCTTGATATGTCTGAGGATCTTCTGTCATTTTGATGAGTGCTTGTATGGTTATTAATAGACTGTGTGAGAAAGGCTACTGTGTAGTGTGCATCAAACTGACTCACCACTTCCTCCTTCAGCTGCGACCACAGGAAGAGGAGTGAGCTGCGGAAATGCACTGAGGGGCTCTGCAGTATGAACACAATGATTAATAAAAACATTCCCTGTTGAAACACATGTATTTCCACTAATAATAATAATAATAATAGTCAGCATGCAGAACGTTTAACCAGTCAAGCTTTAAACCCCTTCATTTCATACCTCCTTGTGGTAGTGACATTTATTTTTACTGTCTGCCAGCCTCCATGTTTGTACTAACAAAAAGATTTAAGTTTTTTTTTGTGCATGAAATATGACTAACTGCATTAAATTATGGTATAAATATACAAAAAAAACTAAGTATATATCTATCTACTGTATATATAAGATAGATATTCTTGGTAAGAAGTGATGTTCTCGGGGAATCCCTGCAGGCCTGGGATCCTATGCAGCAGCTTAAATCGTTGATGCTCTGCATCCGAGTCACAGATCTGATCCAACAACAAGCAGGAGGCTATCTGTGTTTAACTTTTAACTGCTTAAAGGCTCAGTAAGATGAAGGCAGATGGCTCACCTGAACGTGAGCTTTTAGCACGAACACTCTGAGGAAAGATGGTAGACATGTTAAAACTTAGGGGAGACAAAAAAGAAATGTTGCTGTAGAGCCCAGTAAAAATTAACCCAGAGTAATTCTGTCGAACTTTATGACATATTGGAGTTCATGTTACCTTGCTCCGGTTCATGACAGCATCCAGGAACTTCTTGGGCTGGGAGCTGCCATCCCACTCTGATGACATTCCCACCCTTGGAAGCGGCTGTGCTGACCCCATGGAAAGAGGGCGCTGCATATTTCTGTCATGAGCTGAGAGATCAGACAGAGTGGCAGTTCTTAGACAAACAACTCTTTCTGTACAGGCTGAGTCGCTGTATAAGGAGGGGATGAAATGCTCACTCGTTTCTGCAGGGAAGGGGAAGGATTCTGGGACTCTTTTAGCAACAGGTGATGCCAGACTGTCCTCAGCTACAAACCCAAGTATGAAAGAATGTTTAATTCTCCTTTTCTAAACATTTTTGATTCGTTCTGAAAGTCAAATAACATTCTATAGTATGTTTTGCACAATGTTTAAACTTTATTTTTACAAATTGGAGTGTAGACCTAGATTTCCCCCCCCTTCTAATCAGTTCTGAAAGAAGAAAAATATTTAAATTTCTTAATCTTTTATGCCGGACACGCTTACTGCGAGGAAGAGGTGGTGGAGTCATAGGGACCGGAGGTGGACTGGAATTGTGGAAATTTGTTTGATCAAGTTGCATTACTGAAGTTGGAGCTACCATGAAAAAAAACACAAAGCTAATTTATATTATTGCTCTTCTAGAAACATCAAAGCTTGCAAATGTTAAACTGAAAAGAAAAAAAATTTAAATGATCATAACAGTGGTTATTTTATCAATCAGAACATCTTACCTGAGAGAGTCATTTTTGCTCTGAGGCTCTGCAAGAAAAAAAGTTTGCTTTCAGAAAATCTACAGAAACATTTTCGAAACATGCGGCAAAAAGGCTGGTCAAAGTTCATAGCTTGACAGTTAAATAAAAAATCCAGTAAATGAGAGGTACTAAGTCTCTCAAAGTCAGATATAAAGTAAGCAGATCCTCTTCAGTATTTAAAATAAAGACAGTTCCTTAGGGTGTTTTCACTCTTGATAGACCAGTAGACTTAATTCGATGGTGGACCAAAGTTGCTACATTGTCATCTGGTTCGGTTCCCTTTGACATTATACTGTGTCAAACAAACCAAACCCTTTGATAAACACCGTCCCCTTAAGAATCACTGAAGGAAACGACATAAAAACTGAAGAAGAAGAAGACATGAGTGCAACATCGTTCTTCATGAAAAGTAAACATGAATGAAGCGTCATCAGACTTTAGCAGTTGTATCATTTCTCTTTTGTCTCTGGTAAAAGATCATGAGCCATTTCTTCCACTAGCGCTAGATTCACGTTAGTTTTGGTTGTATTTACCCAGTGCTATACTCTGCTTCATGCATAATTGTTCATTGTTGAAAGCACTGCCATCCTCTGTTTAGTAAAAAAATAAAAAATTGCTTTGAGGGACACAGTTAATCTGTTCTACATCCTCCTACCTTCCATGAAATTCCAAGGATAATGTACATCTTCCAATGAGAAGAATGTTTCCTCACCTTACTTCTCACAAATGTTTTTTCCTGTTGAATTGCATCTTCTGGAGTCAAAGTTCCCGACCATTCTGAAGACAGTCCTATTACGCCCAGGTTCACTCCCAGTGGCACCCTTGCCTGAGGTTTGACAGGAACTGAAAAGCAAAATTTGTTCATTTAAAAATAAATTTTCAATCAAAATAATCTAAAATGTGGCGATCATAGGGATACAGTTGCATTGTTACCTGGATCCGAGGCTAATTCAAATGATTCTGGGGTTCTCTCTGGTAGCGGTGGGGCAGGTGACGGGGGGCTTCCTGAGAATTTAGAAAGAGGAAGTTAAATATTTAAATAAAAATCAGTGTTTGAAGTACCCAAAGAATGACTATACATTTAAGGAAAATGGCGGCAGACATCTTGTGCTCTTAAAGGAAAGTTTTCATAGATGTGTTCTTACCTGTCTGCTCCCCTATTGGTTCAGCAGCAGCGTTTGGTGGAAAGATAACCGACAACCTTTCACATGGATCTGGCAGCTCTGTCAGACGACATTTTGTTCAACGAATACAATACAGCGAGATTTTATGTGTCACTCACTTTTCAATATGTGTTGCACAATCAGAGACGATCAGATTTTTAAATATATAACAGCACCAGATAGTTTTCTTTTCACATCTAGACTGAGGAAACCAACCTTCCTCCTCAGCCAGGAAGTAGGATTCAGGGGTTCGTTCGGGCAACGGTGGAGGCGCCTCATCATCGGCTGGAGCTTTGAAACAAAACACACGACTGCAATTCAGCAACTCTTACCTGTTTTTTCATAAGACGAACTCATGCACACATGTTTCTGCTTACCTGAGGTTGGAGAGCTGGGTTCCATGTTCTGGTCGTTCAAGAGAAAAGAAGGTGCGCTGAAGAGCGGGCTGCATGTCCATTTGGAGTCTTGTCCTTCGTCCACTAGAGCCTCTTCGGATGAAGGGGAGCTCAAAGGAGTGTCAAAATAGGGGTCTTCCACCATCAGACACACAGCCTCAGGCACAGCAGGTGAAGATGAAGAATTCAGTACAGAGGTGTCGTCTTTGTCTGGTATGCTCTCACTCGTAAGCGCAGCAGGGCTGGTATGTAGAGGTTTAGGAGAGTTGGTCGCTCTCTCATGTAAGTCCTGCGTAGCATTCACAGCCTCTGGTATGGCGTGGGATGGGTTGTGTTGTTGCTGGACCCACTGTAAGTCTCCATATTTATAGGTAGTTTTATTTTCTGAAGCCTGAGCCAAAGGATAATTGTATTGTTGGAAATAACCCCCCTCTTCTTCAAGCAGGAGTTGATGCTGTGGGGTTAAGTCGAGCTCCTCGCTCTCGTCAGAGAGATCATTTTCACTTGTGGCAGCAACAGCTGATTGAAGCATCGTCACCTGTCCAGATGAAAACAGACATAAAAGAGGATTTCATCAGATGACCAGGTACGTACCACTTCTTTATCTTAAGCAAAAGGTCAAAAGGGTTATTTATATACAGGCCACATGAGGTTGTACATTGATGTGATCCATCTCTATGTGCTGAAGTGACCTTCCCAAAGCCCGGACCCCAGGTGCCAGGCAAACAACAAACACAACCAAGATACAGCAGTTGTGTCATGAGGAATTGGTCAAAATTTCAACAAACTACTGAGAAAAGCTTGTGGAATGATAACTTTAAAATTTTATTCAGCCAAGTACTAAGATAATTTGTAAGAACCTCTAAATTAAAATCTGTAACTATCAGTAAGTTGTTTCTCCACCATTAGCACATTTAGCAGCACGTATACGTGATTATTTGACAGCGCTAAGCCACTCCTCCTGGCTCTCACTGGTGCATTTCTGCAGGTGGCAGTAGTAGCTGGGGGCAGGTGGAGGAGCTTGATCATTTTTCACACATTATCTGTCTGATACTGTCCTGTTACGTGGTGTCAGTTTTAATAAAATACATGTTTTGTTTTTTTTCCCTATTTTTTTTTTAGAAAAGTTACATACTGCAGTTTTAATGAATGTTATGGTATAGACATTGCTAAAAGTTGAGCTATAACAATACAGATTGCTAAAATGGAAAATGTTTTTTTTGAAAACTGAATTTAAAGTGTTCAAAAACTGGTCAAAGTACAATGTTACTTATTATTATTATTATTATTATTATTATTATTACCTGTTATTAAAAGATGACATGTTTAATTTAGTTGTATGAGTCTTTAACATCCCACCTCTGGCACAAAGCGTTATTACTTTCCGCAGCTAACGATTACATAAAATCACAAAATCAATTTAGCTGGTGCAACAGATGAAATGTGGTCTGAACCAACCTTCCTCGTTGCATTGTTAGGCATATGATGTCAATCAAAATAAAACATTTAAACTCATAGATTCATGAGATAAAACGTGAATTTACCAAAGGTTCGTTTTTAATCTTGCCACTGGAAGTGAACAATGTAGAGATCAGATTAACTTTAAGAAAATGATTTTTGCTCATAGCAGATTACCACACCACCATCACAACTTCTGATTTTCCACTCATCATGTGACTACAATCTAAATTTATGATACATTGAAACCACAAGAAAGCCTGCCGCAGCTGTTTGTGTTCTTCGATCTGTACCTTGTGCTTTTCATATTTTTGCATTCGGAGCGCTGACAGTTGCATGCAAAAATGATAGATTTTTCAGATTTTAATAATAGGTCTCAGATCTCAGCTTATTGATCTTGGTAGTGCATGTAGTGCAACAATTAGCTGCACTTTCAAGTGCATTGCAGTAGCTTAGTGTAACATTAAACTGCAGCTGTTAAGTTTGAAAAATGAAACTAGGATTAATTACACATAGATATGCTTTTTAACATCAAGTACATTTAAATTTTATGAATTCATTATAATTATGTCATAATTACTGTTCTAAAAAAATAGCACAAGACTGTTATTATGCATATCCATCAACAGGTGTGGTTTCGCACAAAATCCGCTTAACAGAGAGTTAACAATGTGTTGTATATTTGGCAGAGCGGATAAGTACCAAGTTTTATTAAATAAAAGATTCTCCGTACTGCTTGTCAGCAGGTTGAAGCATGCAATGCTTCACAGAAGAAATGTGAAGGTTGTAAGTCATGTGCTGTATATGTTTTTATGAGAAATGGTTCTCAAAGAACTGTCTCTAGCTGCAGTCCATGTCTTGCGAATTTACCCCAAATTTTTGGCTGCAGTTGGTTCCTGTTCACATTTTTTACTTCCACTTAACTTTCCTTCAATATGCTTAGTATTAACACCATGTGCAGCCAGCTTCTTTAGAAATGAACTTTTGTGGTTTACTCTCTTTGTGGACAGTTTCAATGTCAACTGTCAAAACATTGGTCTTCCACCTGATTGTGCAGGTCACAACATGTCTGCATTAAAAAATAATATTTTTATTGGTTTCGTGCAATATTACAATTATCTGGGAACCCATAAGTACTAAATAATGGAAATAAGCACGTTAAATAGGCCCTCTCCAGATAGTTCATGTTTTTTTTAGTTTACCTTACCAAAACATTAAACATTGGAACAGTTATGATCAGTGGTGTTGCATGCCACTGCACATATTTTCCTTCTCAACCTGCACCTTTTGATCGATTTCTTGTTGTAGTCGCTCACCTCTGTGTTGCAGCTTTGTGTCTCCATAGTTTGCAAATACCTCCAAAACAGTTCCCTGATAGTTCTGTAGACGAGCAGATACTGTTCCTGAGGGGAAAACAACAAAAGCATACTGAGTTACAACATGTGTAACAAAACACAAATCCACCTTTTCTGCTGTAGAGAAATAGAAATGAAGCTGACGCTATTAGCCTGAAGAGAAGTTCTGCTTTCTGGAGGGTTGAGTAAATACCTTGGTTTGAACTACAGATGGCCTCTGGGTTCTCATTTCTTGAACCATGTTATAGATGCTGAAGTCTGACGTGATCATCTGTAAGCAGGCACACATAAAACATACAATTTATATAAAATATGTTGCTGTCCAGCCAATGAAAACAACATCTTTACACTGGTCAGTCTTACCTGACTCCTGAGGAGGTTCCATGTATAATCAATGACACACAGAGCTCCTGTTCTTCCACAGCCAGCACTAAAATCACAACAGCAAAACGTTTCGACCAACGTTTAGTCGACTTAGTGCACCTTAAAGATCAAAACTTCAACAAGCAGACAAGAGCTCAAACATTTTCTAAAATGGTAAAATCTGGAACAAGAGCAGAAGAAACAGAAGATCTAAAAATGAACATAAGAAACCAAGTAACATGAGCAACTGGGAAATTGATTACTGTGGGAATGCAGAAACTGGTTTGAACTGGGGAGCTAGAACGGCAGCTGATAAAATTCGATGAGTAGGAATATTACAAGACAACACAAAACTATTCAAAATAATTTGAAATTCATACAGTAAAAAAAAGAAAACAGAAAAAATGATTTCATAGCTGCAAAAAGCTACAAAGTAGTTTTGAGGATAAAAACAAAATGCCGGGTAAAGTTGAACCTTGAAAAGAGATGAACTGTGGCACACACCCTGCAAAGAGGAATATGTCGAGTTGAAAAACTACACGTTAGGGTGTGGCATGTTTTCAAACCGCAGTTTCTGCAACATCTTTACTATTAAAAGATACAGTTGTTTATTATTAAGTAGTTACACGACACATTATTGGGAATCAAACCGACTGTAGGAATGTCAAAGCACATTTATTTGAAATGTAGAATGTTCTGTCTTTAAATGTTTACCGTTTCTGAGTTTCCACAACAAGAAGGATTGTTTGAATCTTTCTAGAAAAAGTTGTTTTGTTGTCTTGATAAAACAATATCTTGAGAGGAAGTGAAACAGCAGCCAGTCTTACTGATAAGGCACATCCTTTTTTGCCAGTAAATCTTGCGCTGCCACGGCCTTATAATATGAATCATGTGGTGCACTAACGTACATATCGATGCCGTGTGGGATCTAATTAATTTATTCCAGCACACAACACACAGGCGGTTTTCTGCCTGAATCATTCATTTTCGAAGGCCGTAACTTTATGCAATCTTGAATAAATGGTAAAGGTGAGTGATGAAACCACAATGCAAGTGGTGGAAAAACTCAGAAGGAAAGCCCACATGTGCGTTTTAAAGTGCAGTGGGCCGTTGGTTCACCACCTACATGCATTTCCTGTCAAAAAAAAAAAGAGGAGGGCCCTGACAACTTAGGCCCGATGCGCGAGGACATGTACCCACAAGTAACACAGCGGCATCAGTCAAACCTCTTTCTGCATCGTAAACAATGTTCACACATGAAGGTGCAAAAACTAAAAAAAATAAATCAACCGTAATGTGTGTTGCTGAGGTAACAAACTTCAAACGACTGATGCTTGCATAAAATAAATGGAATAGCTTTCAAATATTTAAAACAATAACTTAAAGCAAATAGTGATAACAAAAAAGTGACATTTTGAAAATGTGATTGAACTGAGGATTGAACATCTCCCTGTCATTTTCAGTATATCTAAAACTAAAGCTACATTTGCAATAAATGTGTTAAATATGGTCTAACTTTAACTTTCTTTTTCAGTTCTCACAGTTTGTTCAATTTTGAGTTATGACCTGCAAGGTTGCCAAGCTTTATGTTTCTTAGTCCATCTTAATTGATCCTTGAACTATTCAACTTATTTGTATAGTTGTACAAATATTTTTCAGTAAGCTAAAATAGTTTAACATATTTGGACACATGGATAATTCATAGCAGATTAACCCAAACTGAAAAATTCAAAATTCAAGTGATAAATTGATTGTAGAAATGCCTAAAAAATGAAATAAAAAAGCAATAACCTCAGGTAAAATACACAAAATTACACATTACATGCTGGGAACATCATTACTTAGCGTTTTTAACTTGATGTGCCCTTCCTAACCCTCAGACACTCAGTTTGTAATGTGGAAGTGAGAGGGAACACCATGGTGACATACACAAGGCTATCTTGTTTTGGTGTTGCTAGGGACCAAAATGAGATGAAGACATAAGGAGCATTGTGAATAGAGAATATGGTTTTAATTACAGAACATATTAGCCGGGAACAGATCAGAAATAAGCAGTGCGGGAACAACAGATGACAGACTAAATGAACCAAGCAGTATTTCTACTAGAGACTATGATAACTGAATGCTACACAAATGAGAAACAGCTGATGAAGATGATTAGATGAAACAGTAGCACAACTAAGCAAAAACTGTTATCAAACTAAATTCAAACTCCAACAAACACTTCGGCCTTCAAAATGAAGATTGTTGCAGCTAATGAGTGTCAAATGATTTAAAGTTATGGCATAAGCAGCTAAAATCTTCGGTGGCCGACAGGAGCAAATGCGCAGCAACAGAGAAAACATGCAAACAAACAAACAAAAAAAAGACACGCGCACAAATGAAATGCAGAAACATAAAAATAGACGCAAACAAAAAAGAATACAACCACAAATGAAATGCAGCAAGGCTTAGCTTTAATCAGTCAAACCCATTTGCTCAGGAATAAATTAAATACTTTAGTGAACCAAAAAATTTTACATCTATTACCTGGCTTAATATCTGTGTTTTCCCTCCACTCATAGGGGAAAACTATCGGGTTTTTAAAACATGGGTTCTCTCTCGGTGTACCGAACATGGAGCGCCCCGCCAGCGGGAGCAGACATCTCCGAAAACGTCGGAGCAATATTGGAATTGGGTGATTTATTAATGAACCGAGCAGATATTTCAGATCTATTAATCTACATTCTCGCCCAAAAACATTGTAAAAAAAATCATTTTGTGTAATTTTAAGTGTTATACAGCAAAAATAATTTTGCCGCATTGCTGCTTTTCTGAACACCCGTTTTAAAGGATGCAGACCCTAAATTTGGACACAGCGGTTTTTTGTTCGACTCCCTCTAGTGGTCTGGAGCACTTCCGTTTTCAGCCTTTTTGTTTGCATCTTTTCTTTTGTTTGCTGCGTTTCATTTGTTTACGTCTCTCTTTTTTGTTTGCTGCATTTCATTTGTGGTTGTATTCTTTTTTGTTTGCATGTTTTCTCTGTTGCTGCGCATTTGCACCTGTCGGCCACCGTGAAAATCAGCCATTCAACTACATTGTCTTTTGTTGTAACTTGATCAATCACTTTGATTTGCTACAGTAATTTTTAAATGTGGTATAAAAATAAATGTGATATTGATGAGAGGATGAAATTCAAAGTGAATGACAAACCCACATCTGGTGTTTTTAGGTTATAAAATGTCTCCAAAAGCTCAAAATGGCACGTTGCGTAAAACAGGTTTATTGTTTGTGTTGATATTAAAATTCTTGCTGTACAATCTGAGAATGACTGCACAAGTTTAACTTCAAAGGAAAGTGTGTGTGAGAAAGAAACGTCTAAAACATGAAGAGCAGACAGACGTTTGTTGTTTTTTAGATGAGTGTGAAATAGCAAGAATTGTTTTTTTGTTTTATTTTTTTGCATTAATCAAATACATAATTTACATAACTTGTGATTGAGCCATAATCATTCCAGGAACTCAAACAAAACAGAACAGACTCAAATATATAATTCTGCAGACCTCCAAACAGAGTTAACACATTGTTACCAGTTGTCCAAAAAATAAGAAAAATGTTGAAAGAAGTGAATATGTATCTCACTTTAAGTATGAAGTATTATGTACTTCATATTTGCATTATATTGCATGAGTATTCCAAAATAAAAACAGTGGCTTGAATCAGCATGCCTGATTTGATCTGCTATAACACCTTACATACACACACGCATATATATATATATATATATATATATATATATATATATATATATATCACATATTGTATGTGCAACTGCATTGAATTTTATGCCATTTCTATCTGAATGCCATAGCAAGGACCAGCTGTAACAATCCCATATACTGTAGAAGCTTTGCCTGTGACTGGTGAAGTTGTCATAGCCATACACGTTTTCTCTGGATTATTTTATGATTAACATTCATTCAAGAACTTTGGAGCTCTCAAACTTTTATCTTAAATAATAAAAAAAAATATCAGCGCAAAAAACAGCTCTATTGAGAGCAGACAGTTAATTAAATACCCATTATCCCAATGCATATACATTATACATCTCAACAAAAGCTGAACTTTATTTTCTCACATTTAAACACGTATAAGAGACATTCCTAAATGTTTGTGTGGCAGGATAAGAAAGCAGCTTAATATTATATTAATGTTGCAATTATGAAGTTTCTGTGCTTAATTCTTTGAGACCCCCCATGTCCTACACATTATATGTAATCCTTTACTACTTTACATATAATCAAAACAGCCTTATGTGTGTTAATATGTTATTTTTATCTCTGAGTGGTGAACACACTGTGACTTATCTGCATGACTAGTAATGTTGCTCTTCATGTTGTAATTTGGGTAGATTTGGGGGCTTCACAATGAGAATAGAAGGGGTCCAAGAACACAACCTTGTGGTCCACCAAGTTGTCTGACACGTTTATCAAAAG
Source organism: Poecilia reticulata (assembly GCF_904066995.2). Lineage (NCBI taxonomy): Eukaryota > Metazoa > Chordata > Actinopteri > Cyprinodontiformes > Poeciliidae > Poecilia > Poecilia reticulata. The sequence continues at coordinate 28,161,718 of NC_088836.1, read as the reverse complement.
TGAAGATGTGGGGTGAGTAAGTGGTTTTTGTTCTTGTAAACCCAAAAATAATGGTTTTGTCAGTTAAACAATGCGCCATTTGATTATGTGATTAAGAAGTCTAGAATTACCATCAGCATTATTCTGAAATCGCAAAAAGATCATTTTTCCTTGTTAAGAATTTTTTTAGTTTGATTTTCTATTTGAACATTATTTTTTTGTGGTATAACTGATAAGCTAAATATCTACACCAGGGTTATTTCTTCAGAGACAGAGACGAGTCAAATTGTTTAAGGAAATGATTATTGCTTACATAATCAACAACATATTTGCCATTTATCTTTTTCAGACAAATAAATGAATATTTGTTAAAAGAAAAAGTCTTTGCTCAGCAGACAGTGGGTAAGATTCCCAGGTACCAGTAAAGCTTCTGACCTGCAGTGGATGCATATAGGGATGTCGTCATGCGCCTGGTAACAGCGCATTTCATGCAGCATGTCCAGGATGGGTGGGATGGTGTCTGGTACGCCGTGATCCGGCCAGTTGACGTAATGCAGCTGTTTCAAAGTTCGGCTACACTGAAAAATAGAAAATTGAAATGTTTGGGATCAGAAATCACAAATTTTATGTCAAATGTTTTTGTTTGCAAACCTATCATTTGAATGACTCAGTTAGGTTTGAGGTTACAGTCTGTGTTTTCAGTCGTTGTCAAACCAGTTCCTTATCTCTTGGTTGTCTCAGAGAAAATGCCATGACAGCTACTTTCAAGGTTAATGCTTACGTTGCGATAAGTCAACCTTAACATCCTTGTCAGATAGTCTCCTTTACTTTCCTCAGAATCCTGGAAAAAAGTGAAAAAGCAAACAAACACTTTTAAGATGGTTGAGTATTAAAAACGGCTAAGTAATAAGCTACAAAAGGAAAAAAATGAGTAATTTTGTTCATGTTTCTGAGTTTATATTGTTCAAACGTTCCATGACGTGCTGTGGGTGTCAGATGTGGATAACTGGAAAACGGGAATGTCAGTGTATTTTAAAACAGTTATAGGAAACTGTCTGAGTGGGAAGTGAGACAAAGTGAGACAAAAATTACTCACACAGTGAACTGTGAAAGCCTCGCATACAAAAGTATCCTCTTGATTTTGTGGCCAGTACACTTCACACTTTTTCTAAAAAGAATGAAACAAACAAAGATTTACTTCTGAAATGTTTTCATTTTAAATTCATCGTTTTACTTGGAAGGCATCGTTACCTTCCCCATTTCAAATTCTCGACAGGACATGACAATAACCTGAGGAATGAAGCAAAAACGAAAGCAGTTCAACAGGATCATAACAGAAACAACGTTTTGACAAACACAGCAAGTGACAAGCAGACCAACATTTATGTTGTATTCCCAAATCATCCGTAAAAAGTCCACCAGTGTGTGTGGAAGCGGACCCTGAGTAGCAATATACGCCCTGGATCCTGAAACTCCCTGTAAGCAGAACACAGCATATTATTTACACTACAGAGTTATAGTTATGATTAGCAATTGTACTGCCTATCACACCAAATGAGTAACAGAGCTACTTCCTGAGAAAATAAGGTGCATTTAACTTACCTTAATATAACTTGCATTGATGTAGTCGGAGTCCTTTTTGGATGTGGTGAGAGTGAGCTTTACTCGGGTGTGGTCAACTGGAAGAGGAGAAACGTGGTCAAAGTACCAACAATGTAACATTTCAATGATTGCATAACCTTTCATTTTCCTGTCAAACAACAGAGCAAAACACTAAATTGCACCAAACACAGAAGTATAAAGATAAAATGCATGCCTAAATGTAATTTTACAGATGCACCATTCATAACAATCAAAAAGCAAAGCAGACAACAGTTAAGATGAATCTAACATGTATTTTGTTGTACACCACCTTGCCTGACGTTTAACGTTTCTGCAAACAGTCCAAACACATTTCAGCTACAATATACCATCACATGGAAATGTGATGAAAAAGTCAAAGGTAAAAAGACGTCCACAGAAAGATTTTATTGATGTCAAAATGTGGTTGGAAAGTAGTTGGGGCTGATCACACGAGCTAACCAGCCCTGAATCTTAATGTCTTTGTCCATGTGTGGGCTTACCGAAAGCAAGATGTTTTCAGTAAAAACGCCTAAAAAAAGATGTCAACAGATGTCCAGAGTTTTAAAAGAAGTGACAAAGCAGTTACGCACGGTGAAGCAATCAGATGGGAAGTGATTTGGCAGAAACGTAGCGAACGATATTTAAATAATTAGATGTGAAAGAAACATCTGGACTGAACTAAAGAGGGTGTAACTGTTAAGTTTGAGGTAAGATTTTACAAGCCAATGTCACAGCTGAGTGTGTGACATTCAGTTGTAACAGAGGATGCCTCATACACCCAATAGGCAGCATTATCACCACTTAATTGTGCTAAAGTCACAGTGGCTTAATGTGGAAACCAATGTGAATGTGATGACAGACACAAAAGGTAGGAAGAGTTTGCCCTGCATGTCAGGATGTTTCACAATACAGGTTTAGGGAAGACTCCAAAACATCATCAAGCCGAAATGCTTGGGTCGACTAATAAAGTTGCTTCTTAGTACTTGCAATATTGCTGTAGTCTTCACCTTTACAGGTATTTTATTTTTTCCATTTACCTTGGGAGTTTGTGAAGTGCCGGAAACATCTTGAATTTCACAAAATGCAAAAGCCAACAACGCAAACTGTGTTATGAGCCCTCCAAAGTCAAAGTCTAGTCTCTATTTGATGAATAAAGCCTAAAAGGACATGTAGTGTCCCGTCGTTTTCTAAATATTAATGATTCATGGACACTGTTGTTATTTCTATTTTTGTCTCAGACTATAAACTGAAAGCTTAAAATATTACTTTGCATGAAGTTTTTGCTTTAAATCGGATTACAATTTAACATAAAACATGGAGTTGTAGACTTTTTAAAATGAAATGACTTTCTTCAAGCAATTTGAAATCTTAGCAGTTTTCCCTCCTCAACACACAGATTCCTTGTTCCTGGAAAATGTTCAAGTTTGTGACAATAAAGCAAAAGCAGAAGTATTTTATAAAAAGTCAAATACTTTTCCTGCACTTGGTTTAGCATGCCACCCTGAATACATAGGCTATAACAGCAACATAATAGAAACCTTCAAATTCAAGCATTTTTGCAGGTTGTTGTGTTGCTATTTTGACAAGTTTATAAAATGCTTTGACAGAGTTAAAGTTTTCTTATATGAAACATTTGTTTTCCATCCAAATGTGAAAAAGAAGCACACAGTGTTAATCATTTATATATGCAGTAATACTGTGTCATTATAAAATTTTTCTCAGCATTACTATCAAAACCATGCAAGTGTTGTATTTTGATCAACTGTATGCTGATGTTTTTCAGAGCCGTATCATCGAACTCCGACAGTCTGTCACTTTCTTAAAACCTAGATTTAGAATCACCATTCAGTGTTATGACACCATTTGCACAAACATGTATGCCATCCACAGTTTTCACAGGTTTGCACTCAGCCCAACTTACAGGGAACAATGTCCTTGTATCGATTCTTCTTGATGTTTTCTTGTTTTTCTGCAGTCTTGGTGGAGAAGACCTTGTCAATGCGATACTTTGTTGACTGGTTTTTCAGCCTCTGAAAAACAAAAGATTTTTTTACAACGTACATTTTTAACTACCATGCTGTCATGTGTTGCGGTGGTATAAATGTCACTGGGCTTTTTTTCCTATCTCTATATATAACCGCATTGGAACAAACACACCATGTACCAGATTTCTATTACAAAGAGTCATTTAAGCTGCAGCTTGAGGCTTCCTTTTTCTAGCATTTTTTTCAACATAGGAGGGTTTAAACAACATCAGATATAAAAAATATATTAGCAGGAACAGTATTTACAGTGCAAAAAAAACATTTTAAAATACTTGCATTTTCTACAGCATTTCTTGGTATCAATGGAAGGTTTTGTACATTACAAACCCTTATGTGTCTTGATGAGTAAACACCACCATTTTGATTAAATAAAAATGCAACTGAGACACTGCAGCGTTTTCATATCCATGCTTCTTGTTGTCCTCAATTTAAAACAATAAATTGGCCACATTATGCTACATTCTACAACATTAGCGATAGAAGAAGATAGAGAAACTGACGGCTGTAAGCGCATATGAAATGGGCCCAAGAATAATCCATACCTAGGTAGTTTAACAGAATTTCATTGAAAAAGATCATTTTCACTACAATTAGAAGCAAGAAGTGACAAATACATGCAATGTTTCTGTAATTTGCAAATATCTGATGTACAGGAAACGACAATCTGCTCCCTCTCTAGAAGGTTCCTGCGACCACCCCGTCTGCCAAGGTAAGCTCCAACCTCGTTGGTATCTTTCAGTTTTACAAAGGACGTCTGCATTCTTACAGTTTTAGTGATTTTGTACACACTGTAGTGTGTTTCATTGGGCAGAGATTTCACGCAAAGACCAAGGCCTGCAGCATTCCACCAATCCATTTTGAAACGTGCCATATCAACGCTTCATTTTGTGTTATTTGAAAAGATAGAACTCCCAGATCGCTTGATTAACCCAACCAGATCATACATAAAGGCCATCGTGTATTCTAAAAAAAATCTTAATCCAGGTCTAAATTCTGCTGATTGATTTGGTATCCATCTTCTAACCAGTGGTTGAAATTTACCAACTTTAAACATTTTACATTGACAGCTGCTGCAGGAAAGCAGTGCAGACAGTTCCTTAGACACGGTTCATAAAATATAACGCTGTGCGGTAAGTTTGAACAACTTTTCTTTTTTTAACGATTTCTTCTGTTCTAGTGGCCTTTGTTTGATGGTGAAGGACAGCAGATTAATGTGAGTGAGTCATGTGCTACACAATCACAATACTAATGCAGAGCAGACGATGACGATTAAATGTAAACTATTTTATTGCATGTGCACTGTACTGATTTTAGTAAACTACTGGGAAAAAATACAAACTAAAGTAGAATTAAATGTCTCTTATGAATTGACTCATATTTGTATTTAGGGAAAGGTCTTGAATTGAGGTGTCCCTAATTTACAACTCTGATTTTAAGATAAGAAAGACAAAATAAAAATGTATGTAAAATGACTCTTCAAGAATGCTGCTTTTGCTGTCTTCTGTCTCCTAAAGTCCATCAGTTAAGCCTGTAAATCACTAATGTTCACTGAGTGCTGCCCTTCATGTCAGACCAAAGGGAAAGTCGTTAAATCTGCCTTAATTTTTGAACAATTAAAACATTTCAGTGGATTTAGAGATGCAGATTTACCGCACATGTTTGCCACTGACACAAAATTGACACAGGTCTTGCTCAAACTTCTGCAGCCGGATAATAACATTACTTAATCTCATGCTACACTTTTTAGATCCTCTAACTGCACTAATGAAGCCTCACTCACTCGCTCATCCTAACCCTACCTGCCACCGAAGCAAAGTCAAGCCCATTGTCTGAACTAGGTAATAATTATTTCACCATTGCAGGAGACTCATTCACTTTATATAAACCATTGTACTTTTAGCCCTAGATAGTCAGGTGACTATGTATACAACATGCAAAACATACATATATCATAAATGATACACAGAGGGTGTCAAGACTTAATGTGTCACAAAATGTATGTCATTTCTTTGCATCTGAACCTGCACTTAAACTGTTTTTATATACTTATATATGGTTAAAGACATACAGCATACAGAGGAAAGTAACACAAACACTCATGCTACAAAACATTTCACTTTGAAGACAGTCATCCTCTATTACTTAAAAGGGGAGTCACATCAGTATTTTGAGATACTGACTAAATGAGATGCCAAACACATTTAGAGGTCATGTGAGTTTGCTGTAGCCTCAAGATAAGGATGTCTGCTGCATTATGCTCCAAACAATCAGGTTGTTGGTTAAATATCTGTGCAACTGAGAGGATACTGGTTTTTAATTGCATGGTTAAAAAGGTTTTGCACTCATCCACAGGAGATGTTGGTATGCAGGAACAACAAAGAGAAGGTGCAGCAGCCCAGACGTATTTCAGACGTGAAATTTTTAGCCTTCTCTTTCTGCTACTTTTGCACACAAGAACCAAATTAATAGCATAAGCGTTATCTTTAACTCACAGATTAGGGGCTTTTTCTAACATACTGAAATAATAAGCGAGCACAGAGACAGGGAGAGATACAAATGAGGCTGGCTGAGAGAAAAAAATGCAAATGCACCTCGATAACACAAGATATTCTAGGTGCTGCCTCGCGCCCTCATAATTATCCACCTTTTTAAGACATGGTCTTTTAAAAATGAAAAGACCATTTTTAAAATTTTAAAAAATAGGTGATAGGGACCACTTTCTTTCTTTTGGCAGTTTCACCAGCAACTAATCCACTTTTTAAGTTATTTCCACTATCTCTTGTGAAGTGTGAGTGTGAGTGTGAGTGTGAATGTGTGTGTGCGGTTTCTATGGCAGGTTGAATGCAACTCAATCAGTTTCATGTTCAGCTGCCTTGCATATTCAAATTATTTGAAGGCCTGTGAAGACAATTGTAACTTATTTCTTCCCTGTAACTTTGTTGTTGGCTACTAGACACTTTGTTAGGCACATTCAAGTCCTTTCTGAGATAGATAGTAACTCAGCCTCACATGCAGTTTAATGCATTTAGATGTATGGATGTGGAGGATAGCTGAAGTAGCTTCTGCAGTTAAAATTATGTTACACAGTCAACAACTCTGAATCCGACATATGAGCTAATGCAGTCCTGTCAGCTAAAAACAGGAAATTATGGCTAGAATTTGCACAGGGTTACCAACATTTAACAGCAACAGATTGGAAAAATGTTGCCTGCTCCATTGAGTTTGGATTATAGCTGAGATGGTAGTGGCAGAATTTGGCATAAACATTATGAAAGCATAAATCCATCCTGCGTTGCGTCAACAGTTCAGACGTGCGGTGTTGGTATGAAGGTGCGGGGGATGGTTTCTTTACACACTTAGCACCTATTAGTTCTAATAGAACATAATTTAAGTGCAACAGCCTGCATCACTTTATCTATTGTCTGAAATCCTGTGAAGCTGGTTTCTTGATAATAACAATAAATTTACTCCACCGTACCCAGATCTCAACCCTACAAGCACATTTGGAATGTGGTGGAACAGGAAATTTGCATTCTGGTTTTTCAATATTGATAAAAATGTATAACTGATTGTTGAATTTTTGTCAAGAAGAATAACGACAATTCTGAAAGGCAAAAGTAGGTCCGAAATGACTTCAGCAATGCCGATGTATGATCACTGACCACTTTGTAGCTTCTTTATGGCTACAGCTAACAACTCTGGACATCTCCCAAGCTTGAGGAAAATACATTTTTCTGTATTTCATTGACTTTTTTCTTACATTTCTTTAACATATATGGAAATGTTTTAAATAAAACAACCCATAAAAGTACCAAAAAGAGTCAGACTCAAAGTTTAAAGGCATGAGTGTCTTGATACCAGCAGATGACTTCCACCCTTAACCGAGTGACACTCGGGATTAAGGCCTGTCCGTGCTGATGGGACTCTCTGAGACACTGTTCCTTTTGTTCAGAGGGCTTGGCAGTCAGCTTAAGAGTCTGTTGAAAGACTTGCAGACCGTCTGTGACTCTAACAACACAGAGTTCTTTTTGTCCTTTAAGGAAATGAGGCATCAGGGATGTCTAGTTGGACGACAGAGGGGCAGCATGGGAAACACACAGTTCTGTCCTCAGGCTGTCAGTCATCAATGGCAGGATGCCACAAGGTGTCAAACATGAACTCCAACCCTATTGATTGCATGTGTGTGGACATGTGGTTACCACAGTTGTTTGTCTTTGCTACTTTAAAGTGGTGAAGACATGTTTCTTCCTCACTGATTTCTCGTCAATGTCTCGCGTCATCGCAAAGAGGAAGCATTAAAGTGCCTAGGAAACTGTTGGTACTTTTTGCTGAGTATGGCGACTTACAAATGTGAAAGACCATATGCTTTCGTTTTCATTTAGATTTTGTCTGTTCACTCAATAACAGAATACTTTACTTCTTTTGCGTGGTTCCATCATAGATAGGGCAAGTTGTAAGTAAAACAGAGGAATTCATCATGGATTCCTGTTTAAAAGCAGAACTTTAACGACTCAACTGTTACAGCTGACTCACCGCAAACTCCCCAGCAATACAATTTGGTGCCCCCTCATCCGCAGCCTCCTGACTCTCCAGCTGGGTCAGGATGCTCCTCAGAATCCAGGCCTGCTGCTCCATGATTGGCTGTTCGCTGCCTGGGATAGGGTTTCCTTCACAGGCATGTCAGATCACAAAGGTCCCGGTCCACGGATCATGATGTTGTCTGGTGTTAATGGTGGCACTGCAGTGCACTTCTCTATCGCGTCTCTTACATCAAGGAACTGCTGTGACGGAACATGTGAAATGTCACAGAGGAAGCAAAAGTCAGCTTACAGGTTCTGTGGTCAGATTAAACAGACTGACGCGCCCCCTGGTTGTCTCTCACTGGGTCCTAAACTCACTCTGCGTTCAAGTGCTACCATGGAACCGGGAGTGAAACATCAAGAAAACAAACCGAGTCGTGCATGTGTGCTTTTAAACACGTCCAAACAGCTCAGCCTCTAAAAGTCAGAGTGCAGTGCAAGCTGTACAGCCTGTTGGACGACATTCAGGATACAGGCGAGGAGTGGAAGAGGGATGTAGGCAGGAAAAAAAAGAGAGTGGTCAAAGGAAGGGCATCTGAGAGTCTAGCTTTCTGAAAAGTCTTCATCTACCTGTTCTAGATCATTTTAGATTTCACTTATTAAAAATGTGACGACTCAGTTTGTCATTTTACACAAAAACGTATTTATTAGTAAGCAGAAGAACTTTTTGTCACAAAAGGAAAAAACCCTGTGTCAAATGTCCTTCAACAAACATAATTACTACCCACCTGTGAAGATGAATTACATTTAATGTAGGAGGAAACTTTCTAAATAAAATTAAGCTATTTATAGTAGGTGAAATAAAAACAACATTTTTCTGTGATCAACAGGTGCCATACATTGGGTTAGTAGCATGGTGACATCTAGTGGCTTTGTGCTAAACTTAAACCAAACAATTTACTGCAGGTCAGTACAGTGATCAACAATCACTGTGATTTATAGTCAAAGTAAAAGTCACCTTTCTTCAGTTCATTATTTTAAAAGATTTTTTGTTATTTCTTAGATCAGAATTATGTTAGCGTGCCCCTAGAAAAACAAAGAAGCAGAACGTGATTAACTATGTTTTATGTTAACAAAAACTAAGCACACCCTCTGATTCATTAACCTGCATAACCAGGTCTAACATCAATAACTTGAAAAACGGTTTCTTGCTAAAGTATTCACACCCTTAAACTTTTCCACCCTTTGTCATAATAAAACTATACTTTTTGATGAGTTTTACACAGATTTATGTGAAAGACTTGCACAAATTAGTTCAAGTGAAGCTAAATGAAAATAGACATGTTTATTAATGGTTTTTAAGAGATGAACCTCTTAAAACTGTGGCATTTAGCACCTTTTCTTTGTATACTTTTAGATAGCATTCACTACAGTAACATGCCTTGTGAAGTCATGCATTTTAATCTCATAAGTAGCTGTTCTGTGAAGGACATTAGCAAACAAAACAGCACCATGAAGTTCAAGGAGTTTCAAGGAGCAGGCAGGTTAGGGTTAGGCCGTGGAGAAGCCGAAAGCACAAATCAGGTTTTCAAACAATCTCACAAACAGCACTCATCAGGGACTCAGCCTGACTGCTGCTTGTAACCCTGGGGAAGCTGGGGAAGGTGATAAAAACTTCTGACAGGCAAACTATTAGTTGTACACTAACTAAATCTGTCCTTGTTGATGTTATATCAAATTATTTTAGAATTGGTGAAATCCATATTATTTATAGAATTTACAATAGGTGGGCTGTCTTTATAGAAGAGGTTTATCCTTTTTGAAGATGGAAAATCTGAGATATGGCTCTCTGGTATTCTCTGTATTTTTTTCTCAGACTAGAATAATCTTATTACACCACAGTGCACACCCAAACCCTAATTAGGATTTAGGAAATGCACTTCTTTTTAATAATTTCAAGTTACTTTTCTTTATATTTCACTTTACAAATTCATCCAGTAGGCCAGATTGAACCCTCTAGCTGGCTGGGTTTGGCCCATGGACCTTACATTTGACACCCCTGCTCTACACTTGAACTGATAAAGTACTGCTAGCACTTAATGTCAGGATCTGAGTTGTGTGGCGGTGCTTGTCAGACTTTTTCCTTCAAATGGTGGTCATTGCTGATGGGCATAGTGGAGCTTCAGCAGCCAATACACCTTCCTGCAATTATCTAATCACCTGCAGAGGTTCCTAAGAAGCTCATTTGACCCCTAATGGTTTGCCTATTCTGGTTAGAGTCAAGTGAACCAACTCTGTTTTGGCAAACTCTGATCTCTAGGCTTCTGTTTATTCTGCCTGACTTGATAATCACAAGACCACAAGCTGCTTCTCAATCATCATCTTATTATTTATCCTGCACATTATCACCCATCTCACACACTGTGTCTTACTTTATAGACACTGTTTCCAGGAGCCTGAGCCCCAAATCCTCATGCCCTTTTCCTTTCTACCTTGAGTCCTATCCACGATTCTACAGGAAATATGACACTTCATTCTTAAATCACAAATCTTCAGTTCAATACAAGTATAAAAAAGGTGGATTTCAGTACATAAGAGGTCCTCTGAGAATGTCCAATAATAAACATGAAACACTGGCTGTGATGTAATGGAAAAGCAGATGTGTTTGAGGCAGAAGAGCAGGTAACATACTCAGACTATATGCCTCTGAGGTTCTATGTGAAGAGGCGAAAGTGGTTCAAACCAACAGGAAATTCAAAGCGATGCAGTCCACCTCTTGAGTTTTCCGAGCAATCAAAACCGAAGGCAGCTTTTAACATCAGCATGAAGACATTGTGTCTACTTTTGCTTGTACATAGTGAGTAACCTATGACTTAATATTTATTATTCCTTAGTTTATTTGCTAATTGTTTTTAGTTTTAAAGATAGAAACATAGAAAATAATTGTTTTCCAATATTTGTTTATATCTGGAAAGATGATGGAGTAGATAAAGTAGAAACTAAATGTTTGTTTCACTTGTATAAAGTCAGATAAGAAGTATTGGATAAATAAATAAACACAAAGTAAATTCAGTGGTAATTTTATTGTCATTGCTTACAGTGAAAATCCCCAGCACCATTTGTTCGAAATTTGAACACTTTAATGAATACAAATTTTAATGTTAAAAATAACATTGCTTTTTCAAAATGCAATGTATCAGTTTGAGATGAATGTTTAAACAGTAAATAATGTTTTATTTTATTTTCTCCCCTGTTAATAAGAATAACTGAAAGTTGAATTAAAGGTAAATATTCTCATAGAAATATTCCCTTTGTGATGAATATCTAAGTTTACTGACATCTCCAGCACTACTTACCTTAGCAGGCACTATGTAATAAACCTTTAAATAATTTTTACGTTTTTTTGCATTACCAAAATTTTACACTGAAAAGTTTTGAAAAAACCAACATTTTGTTTCATCATGCACATTCAACTTGATTTTTTATTTTTATTTTTTTTAAGGAAAATTTCTAGAAGGACATGTATTCATACTGTTAGAACTGAACAAAGTCACAACATTTTGTAGAGTTGAAGCACACAGAGATAGGAGTGTTTGACCACTCCTCCTGGGGGGGGATTTTGGCCTGACAATGTTAATTTTATGTTTTAGGTGAACCTGTTAAGCTTTGATATGACATATGGTTGGAATTAAAATCCTGCCCATAATATGGGGTCATGTTGGATTTCTCTAAAAATCTTTATTTGCTGGCACCCCTGACTCTTTATCAGGGATGCCATAACTCTGGCTAGTGATGTGTTTCCCTTCTGTAAACATTATATGTCTTGAATTTTTCAGCAAGCCTTCAGCTGCAATGCGATAAAAGAGACATCAGAGCACATATTGGAGAAGAATTCATAATTGTCTGCACTTATGAAAGTAAATTCCTGTTCAGTAAGAAGTACTGGTGTAGAGGACCCTCTCGACATAACTGTGACATTTTGCGGGATACCGATGGTGTTGCAAAACCCAAAAATAAAAACAGATTGAGGATATCTGACATGAAAAGACGTATCTTTGTGATGGTAACAAATCTCCAAATTGAGGACTCTGATGTTTATTGGATTGGGATCGAAAAAATGAATGCTGACATAATGACATCAATAAAAGTGACCGTCACTCTCGGTAAGAGCCGTAAATTAATTAATTTAGAGCTCTAAATTAATGTGTGAACTCCTTTTAGATATTGCATTGTTTACTGACTTCCAAACTGACTGTTCTTTTTTTGTCCCAGTTCCAGTGTCTAAGCCCAGACTTTGGCCCCTGACTCCTCTGACAGACGATCCAACATGCTGGGGGAAGCCAGTAACCATCCGCTGTGGTGGTACAAAGGGAACCAATGTTTTTTATGCCTGGTATCAGAACATTCACCACAACAGTTTCCTGCTCCTCAGCTCTTCAGATCTAAGCTTACACTGCAGCATGTTAACAGAGGACAGCGAGTATTACTGCTCTGCCAGTAACAGCATCAGCAATGCTCAGAGTGATGCCCTTTCAGTGAAGATCCTCTTGCCTGACAACAGCAGCTGCATCTATGTTGCTAATGTTCCCGGTAAGAACCAAAGTGATGTGACTAAAGTTGTCAAACCTCATGAAACCATCAATATCTTTCATAAAATGTAGCAAATAATGAACACAGATAGAATAATAACATATAGAATGTTATGTGGCCAAATCAGAACATAACACTAAATGTTTAACAAAAATAATGTGTGCTTTTATGCAAATCTGTTTAAATCTGCTTGTTTTCTATTACATGTTTTAACTTTTATGGTACCACAGTTATGATTAGCTTTGGTGTTGCTACTGCATGTCCTTTTAGAGAGAACATCCAGTGAAGTTCAAATATGCTGATAAGGTTCGTGTTTGTGGTCAAACAAGAAAACATGCACCAGACTTAGTGATGATGTTACAGGAAGAAGAACCGTGTGTGAGTGGTCTGGTGAAGATGTGTGCCTGCTGCTTGGTTTCCTCTTTGGTAGCCTATACTCTGTGGTCCCCTACTTATGCAAACAAACTGTCATGATAGTTTTAAGAAGAAATTTTGGTCATCTTTATGTCAACAACAGAAACTATGGCCATTGTGACTGCACTTTACTATTAATAAGTCATAAAATATAATAGATTAAAGTCACGGTTGTGGTGTAAAGGAGAAGACTTAATTTCAGTTGAGTTGTTTTATGTATTGAGAAGCAGAAATTCAATGAATTCAGATGAGCAACAGCACATAAAGTATACAATGATTTATTTATTGTAATCCAAGCCTAACTGACAATAACAAGCTGTGTCCACTCACAAGGCTCTGTTAAAGCCGTAATTTATTCTGCTACTCTCACAAACATACATTCTTCTCCCACAAAACTGTGTGGGAGAACTCAGAACTGGCAGCGAACCGAGAGAATAGTAAACAAGGATTGACATCAAGAAGCATGTTTGTGTTTTTAAAAAGCAGTGCTGGAAAAGTGACTTCTAACAGATTATAGTTTGATTCTTTGAGATTTGTTTCTTTTCTAGTGGATCTTTTATTTATTTATATATATATAAATATATATATATATATATATATATATATATATATATATATATATATATATATATATATATACATGTTACTCTAAGAAATCTAATCCTCTGATAAGATTGCAGAAGCTTTCACTACATTATATTTTGGTGCCACTCTCTTAATTTCACTGTAGAAAAATACTGGCAACGTAAAACACTGTCAATCAGTGTTGCTTCCTAAGTGGACAGTTTGATTTCACAGAAGTTTGATTTACTTGGAGTTATATTGTGTTGTTTAAGTGTTCCCTTTATTTTTTTGAGCAGTATATATGTCATGTTATTCTGTCACAACATAGTGAGAGATTTAACAAATATGTGAAAAACATACATTGAGTATAAAGGTTACATACTGCAGCTTTAAGAAATCTACCAAGTGAACATATGTAGGGAAGAGGACTGAGTTTTGGGAATTGTACAGAACTGAATTGGACACTGCTTTTTAAATGCTCCTTTATTCATCTGAGACAACACGCCTCTTGTTAAGCCTGTCTGTTTAGTGACTGTTCTGGGCAGTTTTGCAGGATTTTATTGAGATATTGATTTTAATCTTCACAAACAGCTTCCATGTGATAACTATTTGTAAGCGTGTCCCTAACCTTTAGCCCTATTCCCAACAGCTGAAAAAAACAAATGATAATATTGTGCAACTCTGGTACAATTCCAATCCAGTGTTGGATCCTCAGACAGCATCTCTGTACCCTGGGCCAAGAGACTTTATCAAGCTTTTTTCAGTTGCATCTGTGCTCTGTTACAGAGCACCTGATTCAAAGGAAATCACATTCATATAAACGGGTTTGTGAGACGCCTGTGCTTAATTCATAAATTTACATTGGGTGCATTGAATAAATAAAACATCTAAAGCATGCAGAGAAGATAACCTTTACAACCAGAATCTGGACACATGCCTTTGGAAGTGGTGTTGATCAACACAAAAACCACAAACCACAAATAACTGCAGCACATGTGTGTTAAGTGGGCCAAAGATCAACAGCATTTATGTGAAAGACTTATATGGTCACACAGCAGGGGGCTCAAGCTGAAAGGTTTGAACCACAAGATATTAACTCTGTGGTGCCTTTAGTGTTTAATACTCTGGTTTAACATGTTGTACACCGCCTGGTTATGGTTTATTGTTCTTATGAGGATTTTAATATGATTCAGACCATAAAAAGGTGATTCTTTTTAAGTACTCATAAAAAAAATAAACTGAACAGAAAGTGTGTTAACCATTTAAGACACATAGCTAACACATCTGTCACAAAGGTAACAGAAGTCACCTTTGTCAGATTTACCTTTATCAAAGGTTGAACATCTATGAGGTTTGATATTTTATTACCATGCTGTTAAAATCAGCAGTTTTCCACAGTGTTCTGTAAATATCTTTGCTCTTATTTATTAGGGCAGCCTGTTTATGACTGCGCAGACAGAATGAGGACCACTGTGACTGAAACTTCACCAACAACAACCTGCATAGAAACTACAAAAATCCCCTCTGACACCTCAGAGCAGTCTTTACAAGTCAATCAAACTGCCATGCATGCGTTTTTCAGCAGGTTAGAATGCATCTTTTTACTGTCCCCCTGATGGAAATAATATATAATGGACTGAAATGATTGAAAGTAAACTCATCTGAAAACGTTGTCGCTTCTTTTTTACAGCACATGGACTGGAGTACCACTGTGGTATGAGCTGCTGAGATGGGGTTCTATGACAGTCTTAATCATAAGTCTGTGTATATTTATCAGCTGTACAAAAACAAGACACAAGAAACATGGCAGAAGGAGGAAAAAGTTTAATATGGGGTGAAATCCTTTTTTTTAAGTCAATTTCATTGATTTTAACATTCCTTGTACAGATGTAATCTTTAAATAAGCAGTATTTGCCTCAATTTGTACTGCATGCTTAAATGTCCAAAAGCCTAAATAAAGTAGAATTACTGAATGACATGCAAATGAATACTTAAGGTAAGACTATGCACTACAAGCGACTACACAAATTTCCAGAATTTGCTTTTACCTGAGTTATTATACAAAATATTGAGTTGAATTTGAACATTTATGTGGATAAACACCTGTTTTGTTGTTTGAACTGTTTCCTATAATACATTTAAAACAAAGTATAATATAACAGTGTTTTGTTGTGAAAAAAATAAAATTAGGATTCAAAGATTGGAACAGTTTTGGAATCCTGTAAAAAACAATTCTGCTTCCAATTATGGCACACCCTAAAACATACACAACATTTAGGTTTGTTTTTTTTCTCTTTTTACTTTGCCATGTTACACATATTTAGCAAATGTAAAAATGCATTTAAATCCTTTGTAAGGACCACAAACCTTAATGAAATGTATTTAAATTTTGTATCGTAGACCCAAAAAGAAGGTACAAATCTGAGAAGTTGACAGCAGTTTTTATTTTTTCTTAAAATACAACATTAAAGGTGTGACATGTATAGTTAAGCAACCCGAATTATGGTCAGATGAGACCAAGTCTTAACTTTAAACCACTTACAAAATGCTTTATGGAGGAACACTAATGCTTTGTATCACCCTGAATGCAAGTTTATCTAGTTGTTTACCAACACATTCCACAGAGGGTTGCTCTGCGGGATGTTGTTGCGCAACAACCCCCCCCCCCCACACCCCCCCCCCACCCCCAGCTCCCCTTCTCTCTCTACTTCCCCTTCTCAGAGGAGGGAGATGTGCAGCCAGCTCTCCATCTAATGGGTGAATTGAGTTTCCTAAATCTGCTGGGATTTTACCCTGTCCAGAACTGAAGTAACCTCTGTTTATGCTGGCGTGGAGAAAGACTAGCCTGGTTTCTAACGACCTCCCCCTCCAGATGTCCCACCCTTCTTCACCCTGTGAATTAGCCAGATTGAGCAGCCTGCAACCAGCTAGCTTCACAGAGCACACCTGTTAAGGTTGCTCTTTCTCTTTATTACACCTTGCACTTGTTACTGAACCAGGTTGGTTTTAGTGACTCGTACGAGTCCCAAGGGTGTTGTTTTGGCTAAAAGCAACCTATAAAACATTTTCCACTTTTTCCTCCCAGAATCAAACTTCATAGCTATTTCACAACCATCAAAGAACTTTAAGGTGACTCATTAATTGAATGTCCACAACATCTTTTAGATTTTCTTAGTGCTAATTAGTTTATTAGTAAGGCAATTTTGCAAGGGTCAGTACAGCTTAATTCAGTAGCATAAATAATCAAATAAGTAAAATCAATAATCTAGTCTATCTTTCCCTAATGCTGACACTGAGAACTAAAAAAAGGAAACTTTGAGAGAGACAGACGGAGTTTGGCATCTTGAACCCCAGAACTGGCCTGATGATGAAGAAGGTGTTACAGGAAGAGTACTGACTTAGAGCAGCAGGTCTCGGGCCTCAGGGTGACTTCCTCATGCGCGTAGCAGTCCTCAGCTTCTTGTCTTGCAGCTCTGTAGCTCCCTTCTCACGATCTTCCTTGTCCCACAGAAGGAACACACCAGAAGATAAAGACAAAGGAACACGCCTTTGTCTTTATCTTCATCTTTGTCTTGGTCTTTGTCTTTGGGGTCTGAACCCAGCTGATGAGAGAAGTGCGATTTGAAGCCACATGTTGCTAACGGGTTGGTCCCCATATGCAGAACAGTCTCCGGCTCTGTGGCCCCGGCTCTTCTTCAGCTGCAGAGTTCTTTGTCCATCTCGATCTTGGCTCGAAGCTGCCTGAAGGATCCAACCAAAGATTCCTCTTTTGCACCCACCTTTTAAAGGGTTTATCCACCTTTTGGTGCGTTTGCATTGGCTAGCTTTGTTGCTGTGCCTGTCTCATTGGCTGACTGCTTGGACAGAGGATCTGATGTCCATCACCTTGGAGACCTTATGACCTGATGTCTGTTTCAATGATCCCCGAGTTGCTCAACAGTCCACCTACGTCTGTTGCTTGCCCAACCTTTTCTTAGGAAAGTTAAAGTTTAGCAATAAGGCCTTGGTTACCTCCGCTCTCCCATCAGTTCTTATTTCCCCCTAACCTTACACCTACTATCTACCTTCAACACAACATCAGTGACCTTTAATTACAGTTACACATTTTACACCGTTTCCAGTTCAATGTCAAAATCACATTTATAACCTTTTAGTTTCTCTGGTTTAGCATTCATTTATGATATTACAATAACCATAACTTATTAGTTACTCTTATTATAATCATAATGTGAATTATTAGACATTTCTGAAAAGAAACCAAGAATAATTCATTATTCTAATTATTTGATACCAAGTTACATCTACTTGTTTCACCTTTAAGTACTTCCACAAGTGTAAGAGTAAGTTTTAAATATTCTTATAATCAAACCAATATCAACCACTGGTTAAACCAATATTAATTATTGGCTTAATTATAAGTTATTATTATTAATTTAAGTATTTTACTCTGGGTTTTATCCAATTACTCAAAATGTTTAGATTTTATTAAACCTTTAATGGTTAAAACAAGGAATGGTCTGAACTATTTTTATACTCATGCAATCTGGAAACTTCCTCTTTTTTCAGGAAACCTGCTCTTCCTATTTCATGACTCTCTTTCTGCCTGACTATGATTTTTTATGATTAAATAGAAAAAAGAAGAATCTAAGCAGAGTTTGCAGGACACAATTACAATGCACACAACCAGATTAATTTTAATACAGTCTGACTCTACTGTTGGGTCTTGATGTCACCTGTGTAATGAATTTTAAAGGTAACTTTACTTATTGTTATTAAACTAAAATCTCCAGCATGGGGAAGTGGGATAAGCTCGACTTGTCTCGACAGGGAGATTTATGATTTTGAGGTTGAAGAGGAAATTAGTGGGAAATGTTTATATATTACATCATACTCTATTAATATCTTGTTTCAGGATTTTCATTGTCCCACCCAAAGCATTGCAAATGACCAAACAGAAACCATGGTTTATAAAAAGAGTGTTCCTGAAATGGAAGTCAGTGTATAGTTACTCAGAACAATAATGGCACACCCATAATTTCCTAAAATTCATTCTGTGTTCTCTGCAGGATGTTTAGATATTTTTCTTGTGCTCCATTCAGACAGATTGTTGGAAGGAGTAGGACATTAAAAGTTTATTTTTATAAAATGCTCAAGTCTCACAGATATTTTCTGAAAATTATTGTGCTACATCCTGCTTAAATGTATTTTCTCATTTGGGTCCACTAACACATGCAGTTGATTTCTACATTTTGTATAGCCTATTTGTAGTTTAGCAGCTTTGTACTATAATTTTTTAGTTAAGAGAAGTATGCTATCCAACATTTTACCATGTGTCAGTTCAAACCTGCCAGGGGGATGGTTTATATCTGCTTTGTTATTTTATAGACTGCTCAAAATTTTCTGTAAGCAAAGTGATGTGATTGTGATATATCTTCAGCAAGAGATCTGTCCCTTATTTGTTTTGATCAGGGATCATGATCTGTCACATTTTAGACCAAAAGTGGTCCTAAACTGAGATCAGAACCAACATAAGTTGTGGAAAAGTGCTCCTCTACAGATTGAATCTATTTTTGATTTCAGACCATCACACAGATTTGAGTGTCAGACAAAGATGATCTCAATAAAGACTAAATTCAGTTTATAAATGATAGTTTTATTTATTACGGAAAAAAGACATTCATACAATTGTGGCAATTTCTGGAAACAAATATTAACCACTTTTTAAATTATGAATCAACTGTAACGCTACCAATTTTGAGTTTAATTTAAAGGCCACACTCAGGCCTGATTACCACCAGAACTGGAATCACAAAACAAAAATCCCTTAAATGGACAACAAAATCATGTCCTGACCTAAAGAAAGAAAGACAAATCGGTCTCCTCTGTTTAGAGGGGGTTGCAAAGCCTTTCCTTAACCTCAGGTACACTTGTGTTATCTACACTTATCTACAAATACTTTCTGTCTACTTAAAAATAAATAAATAAAGGAAAAAATTTGCGTAATTTATTTATGTTGATCAAGCAGTACTGTTATTTGTTTAAAGTACGTATACATTTCTTAACATGAAAAATAAAATCCAATTAAAATGAACTTAATTTTATCAAGCAGATTAAATAAAATTACTGTATAAATTAATGTATAAATTACTCAACTTTTTTAATGTAGTAAATGAAATGTGCAAGTACATTTTAGAATCTATTAGTTCACCTTACTAAAAAAATATGCAAACTCGTTGCCTTAAAAATCAAATTATTAAAACTGAAAAATGTTAGTATGTGCAAATTGTATATATTAAGTTTACACAATTCGACAAACTTGATCATTATGAGTTGCATTAACTTGTACAACTTTAGTGACCGTAAGTTATGCCATACGTACTTGCATGTCACTCATACGTAATGGCGTATCAGTAAAGTGTGTCACTTCTGGTCACGCCCTCCTCAAAAAGAAGTGTTGCACTAACAGGAAGTGTCTCTTCGGGTTTGATTCGGAGGTGTTTAAAGCGGGTAAGTCCGAATCTGCTATATCTAAATCTGTTAGATTAATGCATAAAAGAGCAAAGAATGGTACTTTTCAGTAATTTTCGGTTTGTTTCAGTTATGTTTGATGGTGTCTGTTCAGCTAACATTCAGCTAGCTAGCCGAACGCGGTACGTTTTTTTAATCGAATATAAATATGTATTTATCAACAGCCGATTCAGACTGTCTGGTGTACTTTTTCCTGTATTTTTCAAAATGAATGGACCTTTTGGCAACTTCGGCTTGCATTACAGTGAAACTGAAGCTACATTAGGATTAATTTAGGCCGTTGTTTCCGCGACGCCCACATGTTTAGATATTACACAGTAAACAAGCCACTTATTTTCTTTTAAAACTCTGTTTATTGCTGGGCTTCTTTTGCGTGATGTTGCTTGTCGAGTTGGTTTTCCTAAAACGTAAGAATATTATGTATATTTCTGCCTCGTTAGACGCTAAGTTGATTTGGTGATAAAAACAGAATTTGCTTGGAGTACCATTCTGTTTCAGAAATATGATCAATTATTACAATGGATGCTTTCTTTCACTTAAACATACGTTAGTAACCCAGTTGGTTTTTGTTTCTACCGAATGAATAGAATTTGTTTTCTAACATGAAAATTATTGAAACTGAATGGCTGTCATTGTTCGTATGTAAAACAAATATAAACATTCCTGTTTATATTTGCTTGCATCTTTTCCCGGAAAGAAACTGTTGTCACTGGATTACTGCCCCAGATCCTGCCATGGATATTACAGCTGTCTTTATACTCGGCAGTCTTGGCTTTGCCATAATTGCTCAAGGTTAGTTCAAACGGGGACACCGAGCATGCGCAACCTGACAGTTATTGAACTTTTCAATTCTCACGCCCATCTTTTCAACGAATTCTTAAACTTGTAAATAATCTAGCACAAGATTGCTCCAGACCTCTTGCAGGAGCCAACATGGATTTGAGGAATGACTTCATTACCCAGCAAACATTTCCAGATGGTGGCAAAGTTATTTTTGTCTGTAATCCCGGCTACACACCTGCTGGAGGATCTACATCTATCACATGCACTGCTGGCACATGGAGTCCTGTGCGGCTGCAATGCGAAAGTGAGTATTATTTAATAAATCGCACCATGAAATTCTCCATGATACAACAGTAGAATAATTTACTCACAATTTGAAATTGTAGTATTCTCAAAAATCAAACACTTATATTTTAACATTATAAAATGCTACTTTACTATTTTTTCCCCCACATGTTTTTTAGTAGCAATGTCCAATAAATTGTAGTTTAAGTGTAATTTTGTTCCCTTTTCTTGTTCCAGGGAAATCTTGTGGCACTTTGGGTGAGGTGTCTAATGGTCAAGTTGATTATGACGGAAATGAGTTTGGTGATACAGCTACGGTCACTTGTAACCGGGGGTTAGTAACATAAGTATAACTTTATCTAAGAATGCACCTTTTGTATATGTAAACAATGAAGTCATACTGTAATGCTTTTATTGAAACTAAATGTAAGACTAGTCTGGAAAAAAAATATAACCAACCCGTGGAAGAATATAAAAAAAAAATCTAAAATAGGTATTTTCTTCTAAATATACTGTCAGAGAATTTAGTGGTAATTCCATGCAAAAACCAAAAACCTGTAGCATTTGAAATGGAGCTTTGTGTGTTGTACAGCTTGACTTTCAAAAACGTAAGGCCAATTAGAAACGATTCTAGGTGTTTTCTATTTACTAATAATCTGCCTTGCTGTGGAATGATGGATTTCAAATTGTGTGGTATTGGCCTTGTATCCTCTCCCAGATTAATGGACAGTAGCATGCTCCACTAAGATAATTACTGAAATCTTTCCTGTCATTGTGGTAACACACACATCAATGCTATAGAAAAATCCCCAGCCAAAGCAAATATGGTAAAATGTAAGTGAAGCAGCTGAACTGATGCTCAACCCTCTTGGTTGTTGGAAGCAAGTAGCAGCATTTTCTTTTTGCTAATTTTGCTGTGAAATCAAGACAACGATCTGTTTGCTTGTCTCAGTGTTGTTAAATTAAATGCTTTTTATTTCTCCACTCACTCATTAGTTACATGCTGGTTGGGAAGTCGACTTTTAGATGCGAAGTCAACGGATGGGATGGCAGGTTACCAACATGTGACGGTTGGTGATCTTTTTGTTCATCTCAGCTTCTTGAAGGTTGAAAGGATCTGATATATGAAAAACTTAATTCTGTTTTGCAGCGGTGCAGTGTACCACACCAGCACCAGTGGCAAACGGCGCATTTTATCCAAACAAAGATTTCTATAATTTCGGAGACGTTGCGAGGTACTCCTGCGAGAAAGGATTTGTACTTAATGGACCAAAAGACATAGCCTGCTCTGATGGTGGGGAATTCTCCCCTTCTCCTCCAACCTGTGTCAGTAAGTATTGGGCTGTTTTTGGTCTCAAATTTGATAACAAAATTATGACTGATTACTGTTGTGACAATAATAATTTCCTTTCCCTTCGCTTTTAGCGGTTGAATGTCGAGATCCTGTAATTGAAAATGCTGTCTTTGAAAGTGGTTCTCGGCCTCCACATGGACACAAGGCTACAGTGACGTACAGCTGTAAACCCGGATACATAATGCATGGCCCGTCTACTGTGACATGCGATATAACTAATCAGTGGTTGCCATCGTTACCAGAATGTAAAAGTAAGTATGTGGGGGAAAAAACCCACTAATAAAATAATGCACATCATAATCTGAACATTAATTTCCCTACATGGTAATAAAAAAAGCTGCTAAAAAGTGACTCTGTGATGGCCCTGCTGTGTGGCAATTGGGGCTTGTAAATTGTTGATCAATTAACCCTTGTATTTACATATGGGGTCCAACCGACTCCACATCCATAAAACTTTAATCATTTGCCACAGTCCACTACGTTTGCTTTCTTCAGATAATGTGCTGTGTTATTTGGTACTGATAGTTCGTTTACATTTTCTACTTAAAATAATTTCTTAATTACTATCTCTAATTTGAATTTGTGGAGAATTTTTTTTTTTCTTTTAAAAGGAAATTTGACTTATCACTTCCCCTTTTTTTACATGTGACTTTAGCTGAAGTTGAATTTAGGCAAAGATGAGTGGACTCGATAATTTTACTGAGCATGGGGTGTGACAGGCTTTTCCTGTTTGGAAAAATTGTGCAAGATATTTTTAGACCTTTTTCCAGACTTCAAAGTTGAAGGTTTTTTTTTTTAGATTGTCATTTCTTCAGATGCTGAATTCCAGCCTGTTCAGCTTATATTTCTTTCATTATTTTAAATATAAGGAGTTATTGTTACCAAGATGATCTTCTCCTTATTACACTTTGTTTTTCTCAGGGGCAACTCCACCTCCTGTCAAAACTACCACTCCCACTACCACCACAATAAAACCTAGAGGTAAGTACGTTAACTTACATGTAACTTGTGAAAAATGCCTGATTTTGCAATATGATATAGATGGGAGCTGTGTAAATGTGGGAGCGATATTGTAGCTGCTCAAAAAAAAAAAACGACGGAAAACAATCATGCTGCTCAGGTATGTCATCATGACCACTAAAGTGAAGTGAATAACTAATTATCCAGTGATCATGTTACCTGTTAATGGGTTAAATATGCAGTTTTAAGCAGCAAGTGAATGTTGTCCTCAAATTCAGAAATTCCAAGTTTCTAGTTGGATCTGGAAACGCTCCCCGAAGTCGGACATTTCTCTCTGAAAGTGAGAGAAACTCCGACTACCCCAAATTACAATTTCTAAGACCAACTTTGCATTTCAAAATGGCCATTCCTCGCAACAACAGTAGAGGGCTGAGGGGAAACCATGTCTGTTTTATAAGTTGTAGGAGTGGACTAAAATCAGTGTTGCAAGTAGTGCCTGCAAGTCTAAACTGAACGAATTAGAAGTTGTGTTTTCTTATGAAAAGCAAAGCTTAAAGTGAGGGTGTTATGTATTTTTCAAACACATGGTGGTGTTTTATAGCACAATTAAGTAACTGTTACCCTCAGTTGTTTATAAAAATTATATCTATGGGGTGTGCTGTGGTGGCACAGGGGTTAAGCACAACACACATATAGAGGCCTTAGTCCTCAACGCGGTTGTTGCAGGTTCAATTCCCGGCCTGGCGACCTTTGCCCCTTACCCACTTTCCTGTTAATTAACTATCAAATAAAGGCCACTAGAGCCAAAAAAAATAAAAATATGTATATATATATATATATATTTGTCTCTTTAAGAACCTCCTACTCTGTCCTGCACTCCACATTTAGCATGTCATCAAAACAAAGTTTCTCAATATGCCGTTAACAAACGCTCAGCAAACTTGTAGTTCCACCATGATGCAATCTGTTAATTGATGTTGCTGCTAGTCTGGAGTGGGGAAAACTTGAAAGAGGAGCTGCTAGGAGGAGTTTTGTGGAAATAGGTGGCACTTTGTGGGATTGAGCGGTGGGTGCACTTCTGAATGGTTGCCATGGGAGATGCAAGGATTTCTCAAACGTGTATTAAAGAATCAAAACAACCTTCAAGGTCTGATTTTAGATGAGGGAATAACATAAGATTACATAAATCTCAAAAAAGTAAAATTTACATAATACCCCCTCATTAAAACAATCTGCGCACAATGTCTACCTGCCGTGTTGAAATAGTAACTCCTGTTATCTGAAACGCTGTTACCTTAGGTAGGACTTCCACCAAAGCTCCGACTTCAGGCTACCGAGGTAAATGGGACACAGATTATATGCTGAAAAAAAATGGACAAATGTGAGGATTTTAGCCAATATGTCAAGAGCAGGGTGCGACTGGATGCAGTGTCTACTTGCCATGTTGAAATAGTAACTTCGCTGACTATGTTATCTGGAACACCGTTACCTCAGGTGTGACATCCTCCCAAGCTCCGACTTCCATCTCCCCAGGTAAATGGAATGCAGATTTATATGCTGACAAAAATAGGCTTACATTATGATTTTTAAAGTGTTGTGTAAATAATATTTAACAGCCACAACAACAAAAATATATCAAAGTTAGTAAATTAAATCCATGCTAACCTCGCTAAAGCTGCTATAAGCAGTATCATCTGATTTCTCGGGTCTGGTGGAGAGACCAGACCTAGAACTAAAGGAATAACATAAGATTACATAAATCTCAAAAAAGTAAAATTTACATAATACCCCCTCATTAAAACAATCTGCGCACAATGTCTACCTGCCGTGTTGAAATAGTAACTCCTGTTATCTGAAACGCTGTTACCTTAGGTAGGACTTCCACCAAAGCTCCGACTTCAGGCTTCCGAGGTAAATGGGACACAGATTATAGGCTGAAAAAAAATGGACAAATGTGAGGATTTTAGCCAATATGTCAAGAGCAGGGTGCGACTGGATGCAGTGTCTACTTGCCATGTTGAAATAGTAACTTCGCTGACTATGTTATCTGGAACACCGTTACCTCAGGTGTGACATCCTCCCAAGCTCCGACTTCCATCTCCCCAGGTAAATGGAATGCAGATTTATATGCTGACAAAAATAGGCTTACATTATGATTTTTAAAGTGTTGTGTAAATAATATTTTACAGCCACAACAACAAAAATATATCAAAGTTAGTAAATTAAATCCATGCTAACCTCGCTAAAGCTGCTATAAGCAGTATCATCTGATTTCTCGGGTCTGGTGGAGAGACCAGACCTAGAACTAAAGGAAGGACCACCAAACAGGTCGGAAGATTTTACATTGCTGCCCTTTCTCAGGGATTTCATTTTTACCTTTCAACTTTTCAGTGCCGCTTTATGTTTATTAGTTTGCTTTCGCTGCTCCATCTTCATGGCTAATGTTGACTTATTTAATGTTGCATGCAGCGCCAGAGTTTGACGAGTACCGTTCCACACAGGAAACGAGATGACTACAAAGCCTGGCTGAGGCAACGCAAACTAAGCAGCTGCTTAGGACCCCCAGACTTTGGGGGCCCCTATCAAAATTAGAATTTTATCACAGACCGCACATCAAAGGTTTAGCATTGTTTATTAGAAATGACAATACTGTTAAACTTGATGTAATGGTTTTTATTTATTTTGAACAGACAAAACGGATGACAAAACATTGCAGTGATAGTCATGAACTGTGTAAATATGTTTTACCGTCAGAATCTTTACCGTCAGATTTTCTTGCCGTAGCTTTTCTGATGTTTCGTTTCTTGCGAATGCTACCATTTATGATATCCGTCTGGCTGTTTCATCCATATAGCATTTAAGAAATCTCAGGTTTATTTTACAACACAGAAACCAGCAATACTGCTCTGCACAATAAAAGCTCTGCACAATAGGACTGCCTATGGGCCTATGGGCAGTCCTATTGCCCATAGGCAATAGGACTGCCTATTGCCTAAAGTGGAACAGCTTTGCTACTGCAAAGTAGCAAAGCTGTTCCACTGCTTGTTATCTTTAAAAGCAAGAATCAACTTTATCTGTTAAGTTTCTGCACAGTAGCAAGGAATGTGACTTTGATCGCACACTGTGAAGATAAATGTACAAACTCTAGAAGAGTTTAAAAAACATTGCTGGGTTTTGCAAACAGTGCTCTGTGTCACTTGATGCAGAGCTGCTTTTTTCTTTCCTAAAAGAAAGATGCAACCTCAAATTAATTCCTGCTCTCTTCTGTCTCTTGTTCATTCTTTTTTTCTTTAGATGAGAGTGACGCTACCTCTCCAACATGGATTATTATTCTAGTTGGTAAGTTGACTCATCCTTGAGCTGCGTGTTAACGGTAAACAAAAATTATGTGAACCCTTTTCAAAAGTAGTGTGACCTCAGATGAACAGTGTTGCTATAAAAACACATTATTAAATTCTACAAAGGTCAAACAAAATAACCTAGAATATCTTAGTTAACAAATTAGCCCCTTTGCAGAAGTTATTTTTGTTATCTTTTTGCATTTTGCTCCCAAAACAGAAAAACAGTTTTCTGATCAGAAGTAGTAGTGATTGCTGTAACTGAACTCATTTAACACTGAGTTTAACATTTTGACCTTTTAACTCTTCTGTGTTGATTTCCTTTTGTTTGTTTAACACAGTAGCTGTGTATAAATAACCAAACCTATTGTTGGCAGATAGCGTTTTATTTGCCAATGTAATATATAGAGAAGTGCTACAAGGTACTTTTTTTGACAAATTATTGTAAAGATATTGATTTTTGTTATGAGAACATCTCCAAATGGTTAACACTTGAACAGCTGATTTTTACTTTTTTTTTTCTCAGTGCCAGTTGCTCTCAAATTATTTTAAAGAAATTATGTTAGGTGTCTGCTTCTCAAATAAATCAAGATAATGTCTTCCAACTGGCAGATTTTTAAAATTAATTTTAAACATTTGAAGAAGAGCTTTCTGTTTAATGTGTTAGGGGGAAAAACAGTGATTAAATTTCAGGACCGTTCTTAAAGCTCACACACAAACTCTCCAAACATCACAATGTCTTTTTTTTTCTCATCAAAATAGTTATCTGCATCATTGGCTTTGGCTTTGGCCTTTTTATATTCTTCTTCCTAAAGAAACGGTAAATCTTTGTTTTATATCTATGTAAACTAACGCTTTATGGAACTTGGAGTCTGTCTGCTGTTTTTTGTCCTGTCCTCAGCCCAGCCATTAACAGTCTGAATGTGTGCCTTTGCTTGCTGTCTGAACTTTCTCACCATTGCATGATGTTTTTTTTTTTTTTTTGCACTTTGAAGTAGGGGTGGGCATTTGAAGAAGAAATGGCATTATAACATCCTGTAATTCAAATTTTTCAGATTTTGCCCCCCACAAGCTTCTGCATCTTGTGCAGAAGGTCAGATGATCAGAAGATGTTGCTAAGAACAAGTTTGCCTTTACCACTAGCAAAGCCATCATCTTCACTTTTAGCTTCTGCCATCAGATTAATAAAACAAAAAACTACTGATTTGGGAATGCAATGCCCAGCTCTACTTTACAGACTTGCTTTTATGTTATGTTATATGCAATAAAAAAGGAACTCTCCTCTACAGACCTGTGGGTCTCACTGAGAATTCTCTACAGACAATATATATATATGCATCTCAATAAAATAGAATATTAGTGAAAACATAATTTCAGAGTAATTAAGCTCAACCCAGGAATGATGTAGATTCCTTACATCCATCCATCCATTTTCTTCCGCTTATCCGGGGTCGGGTCGCGGGGGCAGCAGCTTCAGAAGGGAGGCCCTGACTTCCCTCTCCCCAGCCACTTCTTCCAGCTCCTCCGGGGGAACCCCAAGGCGTTCCCAGGCCAGCCGAGAGACATAGTCCCTCCAGCGTGTCCTGGGTCTTCCCCGAGGCCTCCTCCCGGTGGGACGTGCCCGGAACACCTCACCAGGGAGGCGTCCAGGAGGCATCCTTACCAGATGCCTGAGCCACCTCAACTGGCTCCTCTCAACATAGAGGAGCAGCGGCTCTACTCTGAGTCCCTCCCGGGTGACCGAGCTTCTCACCCTATCTCTAAGGGAGAACCCAGCCACCCTGCGGAGGAAACCCATTTCGGCCGCTTGTATCCGGGATCTCGTTCTTTCGGTCATGACCCAAAGCTCATGACCATAAATGAGGGTGGGAACGTAGATCGACCGGTAAATCGAGAGCTTCGCTTTTTGACTCAGCTCTCTCTTCACCACAATGGACCGGTACAATGCCCGCTTCACGACAGACGCTGCCCCAATCCGCCTGTCGATTGAGCGGGAGATTGATTCCTTACATACTGAGTGTATTTCAAGTGTTTGTATGTTGCTATAATGTAATTTCTAAAGATTACATTTATCAGATAAAAATGGGTGCAAAATCTTGCAGGAAAATAAAATCCGCTCCATAGAGCTTGTAATTAAAGGGATACATAAAGTGCTTTCAAATTTTGTGATATATGACAGCAGAAACTTTGGATTTGAAACTTGGACTTGAGTGAACCAACCGTATTGAATGACACGGCTTCCAAAAGCATCACTGGTGGTGGGAACCAAACACTGGACCTCAATAAACTTGGATTCTGAGCCTCTGCACTCTTGCTCTTGGGGAACTTCTTTTTTTTTTTGAAAAGGCACCTTGAGCCACTGAGCAGTATTATCATGTTTTCACTTAGCCTGTACTTCTGACATTATCTTTGCCTCAGGAGCTTAGCACAAAAAACTATACAACTCTAACCTGTGTCATGGATGCAGTCAATTCCATGTTAAAATCTCCAGCGTACTCTGGAATAGCAAGACTTTATAGCAATAACTTTTTGTGTCTTCCCTACCTTGTCTGACTCTCTGTCATGTCAGCAATTTTCTGCTTGATTCGCCATCATATGGCCATAATGTAAAGAATCTATACAAAGGTTTTACTTAACTTTTTGATGATATTCTAATTTACTGAGATGCACATAATTTTAGATATTTTTAAATGGCATTTAAAAAAATATGCTACATTAATAAATTCTTTTATATTCAACTCTAAACCAAGTAACCTACAAATGACTAATTGCTGCTGACGCTGTGTCTCTACATAATGAAGCCTCATTATTTTTAGTCTCAAAGAGCAAACCCAAACCTGAATAAACAATCCAAGAAAAAATTTATCCATTACTTTCTCGTTTACATACTTCAATTATTTCATACGATTGTACATCACAGACACAATTTTGTTTGGGAGCTAACTTTGCAATAATTAATAAATCATCAGTGTTCAGTTGAACAGCAATTTTTTTTTTCTGGGACTTCACTTGGCTGTTAATTGGAATTTCAATATGTTTCTGCATATTGTCACCTTCCTAAAATAATGTCTAAGTTACTTTTGGCCAAAAGTGATTATTTATTTATTTATTTATTTAGCCTATATCACATTTGGCAGAAAATGACACAGGCCATTATCTTAGGAGGTGACAATATGAAAGTTATTTCTATTTATAATGACTATCTGGCTGTATAGGAGAGTTCTTTAAAAGCCACACCAGTTCTAACCAAGTACCAAATTTCAAAGTATGTTGAAATGAGTTTTGATCCTTTGGGTTTAATTTAGCTTGTGAATCATTTCTGTTATTAGCTGTATAATGTTTAAGGTTGTTTGTAAACACATTTAGTGTTTACTTCCTTTAGATAATGATTCTTTATACCTTGAAAAAAAAAGAAGGTATTTTATTCATACACAGTAAATACATCTTCGCTGTGGATGTGACACTTCAAACTTTACCACATTATTGAATTTGATTTTGCCCAAATCTTTTTTTTTTTTTTTTTTTTTTTTTTTTGAGGACAAAGTTACAAACATTGATTCTGTTCTGCTTGGATAAATAACCTAATCATAATTTTAATCTTCATGTAAAAACAAGACAACTGTGATTATTTTAAGGTGCGCTGTGTGTCGATGGCTGCATGGTTGGCACTTGTTTGTGTTGGTGGTCTTTTTAGATGAGCGGTACACAGGATGGTGGGTGTTGCCCTGCTTGGACCTCAGGTTGCATGTTACAGGAGGTCTCAGCAGGCTAAACTCTTGTTAGTCGCCTTCTCATGCATATATTTAACCAGTGATATTGACCAGTCATTGGTGGGTTACAGCAGTCGGCGAACCCGTACTGTCAAAGATCCTGCAAAAGATGACGAGGATGTAGCACTCTCGGTAAGGAGATTGTTGTCCAACAACAATTGTGTTTAATAAAAACGTGATTGCATGATGAGAAAGAACATGTTTTATTTCATTACATTGTAATTAAACAGGTGAATTGTGTATCACAGAGCCATATCAAGTGTGGATGAAAATCAACTGTTTCATAAAATCCAGTCACCACAATCAACCAACAGGACATTTTAGAGAACTTGATGCTTTCCTCTGTGGTTATTAAACTATTAAAACCACTGCTGAGGTTTCCTGAACCCCTCAGCAGTGCCACAGACTTGTTGCCTCCTTTCCACGCTGCTCTGACAGAGTAATTTATACAAAGGCTTGTTTTAAACGCCCCCTTTTTGTTGGTCTTAGTGATATTAAAATGGCCTGAAAACTGAATTTTAGGTTATCATTACTGAGCCATAAATTAAATTAGCGCTTTGAACTCTACACTCTGTGAGTAATTAATCTATGTGAGTTTAAATTTTTGAATTGAATTACTGAAATAATCTTTTTGATGGCTTTGTAATTCAGATGTAGCTGAACTTGATTATGGAGTTAGGACACCTTACCCCAGAGTGTTTTTAGCTCTGATAAGAAGTGTTTGACAAATTCCCATTGCACTGACATCACAGAATATTTAGAGGCTGTAGTAGGTGGTGTTAAAAAGGCCTTATTTTAGAACGTTGCAGCATAGATAATTGAGATTTTAATGTTGTGGCTGCTTGTATATTTTTAACTTTCAGCTGTTTTTTCTCTCCATTTTTCACATTACTGTAGGTAGCCAGGTAGCCTGTGGGAATGCTTCTTCCCTCAAACATTCAGCACATTGTTTTCCTGTATTGTAGGTGTGATGATACTTTTTGTAGAAAGTGTTTGTTTATGTTTCTCTGTTGCTTTTTTCTTTAGTAAGCGTCACTGTTCTGTTGGTCCAAAACTCCTTCATGTGAAGATGCTGCCTTGTGGAGAGGACTATCCCCGGACCACTCTGTGAATGAAGACGCTTCCAAAGAAAAATGTTGAACTCCTCTCTAGAAATCAGCTTCTGCAGAGAAGTCAGAATGTAATTTAGACAGCATGACATCTATTCTCACTTGATGTTTCAAGCGCCCGGTCACTTATAAGACACATGAATCCATTTGTTACCCGTTTTACTTTTTTGGACATTATTGTACTCTACGTTGATTTGGAATGTTTGCACTAGAGCACAGCTCAAGCTGGCCTTCACACACAGCTACAGAGATTTTCTTAATCTAGTAAAAGGATAATTTTTATATTAATCCCACATTTTGTGAAACGTTTCTGTTTGTGCAGAAATATTTGATCTAATTAAAAAAAAAACCTTCCCATTTTCTGTAACTGTAAAGATAATGGGAGCTTTTGTAGCTGTAGAAATGACTCCTGGTGGTTTAAACCTCTCAGTCTTAAAGCTCATTATTTATACAGATCAGAAATTAGTGCCTAGCAAAGTTACATCCTATGTGCCTGTATGCAAAAAAAAAAATCAAATGCTTGTCTTTGTATGTATGTGTGTTTGAGTTGCAATAAACAATTTGCCAGTTTAAATCATGTTATCAGTATCAACCATTTGACTTTTTTTAGGTTCTTTGTTTTGCTTGATATTAACAAGACCACTTTTTCCCCATCTGTAATATTCAGTTTTCATTTTACATTGCACCAATGCTAATACTTTTTTAGTAGCAGAACTTTAAAATTTGCTGTGGTTGCATACGTTTTTATTGAAGGCTATCTCAGATAGGCTTGCACTTATTTAAGTTGATGACTTCAAATCAATGTGATTTCATATTGTTTGGAGGCAGTTGTCTAATTGTGTATTTTTTGTAATTAAAATAAAGGCTGAAAACAGAAGTGTTGTTTTTCTGTACTAGTAATTGATGGATGTATTTTAGGGAGGCATCTTGCTTTAACCATGTTGAACTCTACTCTAATTTGCTTTATTGTCTTTGAAGCACAAATAAATGCTATTCAGAGTTTCAACCATTAACCCACTAGATTAGCCTCATCCCTTTCAGACTAGCTACCAATTGCTTGGTTCTTCATGAAAAATAATGTGAAAACATCTAAGTGCAGATAGATTGGTCTTGTGCAAAGTCTAGAGTGCATGTTCACTAATCAAATAATTCTGGTAAGAGAGCTTTGACAGGAGGATGTCCCAATCAAGATTGTCAGTAGACAAGAATTTAAGCTCTTCTTTTATATTTTGTTGGCGACAACAGAACATTTCAGTACTTAGAAGCTTTCCTTGGTATTGTCTAATAACTTTTTCTGAGAAACTCAACCTGGGGTTAATGGCTGTAGCTAAAAACATCAAGATTTATGGAAATCAATGATTTAACTACTTACTTATCAATATAATCCATTAGTTTATTTTTAATGTAATCAGTGAAATAAGTTAAAATTTTTAAATAAGTTAAAGAATCTGGTTGTTTTCGTAAAAAATACACCCCAAAACCAACACCTCCTGCTGCGTAGATGATGACGTGTTTCCGGTGGGCGGTAAAATCCCAAGAGGCACACTTATTTAAGGAGCCAAAAAGGTAAACACTGACAAAATTATGTATTTCTTTAAATAATTAGCTTTCTAACGCCTTTCTTCTCTAAGTATGACTTGGATAACTCCACTTACAAACTTGTAGAGCTTGTTGACGTAACGGTAGCTTCTTTTCACATATCTAACGGAACCTGAATCTAAACGGTTAATAGCAGCATTGAAGCGGACACATGGGAAATGTAGTTCAGCACAAAGTCTCTTTAGATTTACATGGTTTTGGTTGAACAAATGTAGCTACGCCTCGGTTTACTTTTCTCTTCTCCAGGAAAGAGCTGTAGTGTTTCTGAGCCTGATCATGAATGTCTTCTTTCTGCTGAGTAGTTTTGGCCTCGCCATCACTTCTGTAGGTGAGTTCAAACTAAAGTAATAACTATGCATTCAGTTCTGACTTCTCAACTAAACGTATTGCCTTTTTTGGAAAAAAAAAAAAATGTTTTCTAGCTCCGCAATGTTCCAAACCAACTGGAGGATCAAACATGCATTTGAGGGATGAGTACATTGCAAAGAGCACATTTGAAGATGGGGCCAGTGTCTCTTTTAGCTGTGCTCCCGGCTACACATCTGCTGGAGGGTCTCCACAGATCACATGCTCAGCTGGCGCATGGAGCGCTCTGCAGCTGAAATGCGAGAGTGAATATTGTCTACTAATTGCACTACTTATAATTCTGCAGTTGTGGTTGTAGCGTTGTTGCACTGCCAGTTAAAAATGTTAGTTTGTTTAACATAAACTGTAAGTCTGTCGTAAAGTGTTTTACGGTTATAAAAATCATTCTATTTGAAATGTACATGTATTTATTCTGGATGAGTGAAATTCCTGGTAATTGTGTTGTTCCAGGGAGGAACTGTGGCGCTATTCCAGAAGTGAATAAAGGTGATATTGAATATAAAGATGGGACTGAGTTTGGTGATACAGCTGTGGTCACTTGCAGATCAGGGTAAGTAACACAATGGCATCTTCTAAGGTTTTATGTTCTTATTTATCAGAGTGTAAAGCCACATCTAGTCACAATAAATTGGGATTAATCATCTTACTTTTGATCTTATTAGTCTTTAAGTAACCATGTAAATGTTTCCCCACTCTTGCCTCACAATGTTACTTTAGTGAATTAGATAAATAACCTGTACAATTTAAAAATACTTGTTAATCTTCTTGGGTTGTGGTTGGTAGCACTGTTGCCTCGCAATAAAAAATGGTCAGAATCCTGGGATTCTAACCAGGCTGGATAGAATCCCAGGATTTGGGATTCCAGCCTGGGATTTTTTCAGCATTTTCCCCTTTGGTACTCCAGCTTCTTCCCACAAGCCAAAAACATGATTGTTTGGTTAACTGGTCTCTCCAAATTGCCCTTTGGTCTGTGTGCGCATGGTTGTTAGTTCTGTGTGTGAATATGTGTTTCACTCTGTGTTGTTTTATCCGGCTTCTGCATTTCTTCAAGGTTTTCTTGAGTAAAGACACCATAGTGAATCAATTGTTGCATTTTTGATTATGTGGGATTTTAGAACAGAAGTAGTGAATAATTTCAACCTAGGTTGAAATTAAATGCCTGTTCAATCTAAGTTTGTGTTGGTAAATGCACTTGATAGATTAAATTAATTTACCTTTTACTTTGTCTTTACTAGTTACATGTTAGTTGGGCAAGCGGTACTCAGATGTGAGGTCCAGGGATGGACGGGGAGGGTGCCAACATGTGATGGTCAGTGATCTTTGTGTTCACTCTTATTAGCTGAAATGCGCTCCAAGTCTGATTAATATTATTTCGTTTTGTAGAGGTGAAATGTGTCACTCCAGCTGAAATTGTAAATGGGAAATTCAGTCCAAAGAAGGACTTTTATGGTTATAGAGAAGTTGTGCAGTACTCCTGCGACAAAGACCTTGAACTCCGTGGATCCAGGGACTTATTTTGTTCTGAAAATGGGAAATTCTCCTCTGATGCCCCAACCTGTGTCCGTAAGTGATTTTTTTTTTTTATTCCCTGAACTTCAAAAGTATAACTAAAAGCTTCATTAATGTGATTCTAATTGTAATAAAAAATACTGTTTTTCACTTTCAGGAGTTGAATGTAAAGACCCTGTGATTATAAATGGATTTTGGGAATCTGGCTCTCGACCACCACACAAATATAAGGCTACAGTGACATTTAAATGTAAACCTGAATACACAATGATTGGAAAACCTACAGTGACTTGTGACATAGATAGCAAGTGGTCACCTGGTCTTCCAAAATGCACCAGTAAGTCATCAATTCAAATAATCAAGTGTAATTCAATGTTCAATGTCTTGCTATAAGTGACTTGTTCTCTGAAGTCGGCACAGTTTGGCAGTTATAAGCCACATTTATGCAGATTTTTATTACTTAGCATAATTTGTCATGAAACAAATACATCTAACAAGAAATCAGAAAAATCTGTGGAACACATCACATTTTCCTGCTTTACATATCTAGAGATGTAGTGTAGAAAAACTGAGTTACATGGAAAGAAGCTAATCCTCAATGTTTATTTCTCACATTGTATCAAATTAGCTTCTGGTAAAAAATGTTCTTCACTATTCTTTACTGTATTTTGTTTTATTCTTTTCATCAGTTTGCTTTGTTCTTCCTTTCAGAGAACGAGAATGCTCTTGTGGGAGACGGGAATGCTCTTGTGGGAGGACTTACTGGTGCACTAGGTGAGTTTAAATTTCTGATTGGCGTGCAGATAATCTTTCTGTTCCCTACTCACAAAAATATGGCCCCAGAAAAACAGCATGGATAAAATACCAGATAAAGCACTTAATTAGTAATAATAAAAAAAGATTATCTCTCTTTGGTATACTGCCAGTTCACATTTCACAAGATAGTTTAGTGATATGGCCACAAAGTTAATCCACGGTTCTTTCACTGGTCAAACAGAGTGTTCTGTGAAAACATTACAAACTATATTCCATCCAAATGTATTCATTACTAAGTTATCTCTCAGGAAACAGTCAAACATTTAAATAGCACTACATGTTTTTCAGTAAAAATAGTGTGAAGGTTTTCATAAGCATCTAGAAAAATCAAGTAAAACACTTTTTTCATTAACATATGAGGACTCCATGTTTGTAGCCTGGATAGGGATTTGAAATTTCTGTGAAACACTGTTCTGAAGGCTTTGTGAATAAGATTTTTTAGCTAACCATTTTATCAAATTATTTCTATCAAAGCCTCAGCTTTGTCATATCGATTTAAGTAAGAACTCTCCTATAAGAACATGTTGGTTTCTCTGAGTTGATCCAATTTGTCTAAGCTGAAGATGCTCGACAGTATTTCAGTCATACAACAAAAATCTGCTGAGAAGAATCCGCTATTGTGTTCTCCAAGTCTTTTTAAAATGTGTACACTGTAATCGTTATTTTGTGGTGACTTCCTTATATTTCTTGTTTTCTGAAATTTCCCGTACATGCAGTACAGTTAGATGGCTAAGAGGTGTGTGTTTGTATAACATTAGCCTGTGTACCCCAGCTACAAACTGTTGTATCCTAAAAAGGGAAACTGACGTTGCACAAAGTTTTGTAAGACAAGTCTGTGTCAACCTTTGATAAAAGGTGTCAGCTGTAGTTTCTAGAGCCACAACGGTCATTTCAGTGTGACACAGATCTGGTAGGACAGGGCAGTCGGACTCATCTGTAATCGCGATGTAAGGCGCTCCAAGTTACTAGAAAGATAATGAAGAATGAGTGTTCTGTTTTATGAAAGCATTCCAACAGCAAACCTCACTTTTGAAGGGAGGAAGTTGAGGCTTGTGGTGTGGCTCGGGCTGGAGGAAGTCACAAACTGACTAACTGGCTGTACTGAACAGTTTCTTCTAAATGTTGCACTTCATTTATGGTATCACATAATTACTAATAAATGAAGCTGAAATGTATCCACTCTGTAACTCAGCTTCAGAAATGATTGTTTCTGGTCTTTCTTACCCACATTACTCTGCTCCCTAACTCGCCTGAAACTACTCTGTTTACAGGTTTTAAAAAGTGTAAGACACATTTGTTTTTCACATCACAGGCTGTTTAATTATTTTTATTTGTTCTCTTTTTTTAAATAGTAACCGTCCCAATCCTGTTGATTCAAAACTACTGGATGTAAAAATGTCGCCCTAAGAAGAACAACGTGACGTCTGAGGGAATCGGGACGTTTACCACTACAACATGAGCGCTTCAACCTCAATCTCTGTTTTATGCTTCAAGTAACTTTCATGATTTTTAGAGTTAAAAATATCCTGTAACAATATGCCGTAAAGACATTCATTTCCTCTCCCTTCATTGTTTCTAGTGCCAGCAATACAGCAGAGAAAAGCTTGGTCTTTACACTCAGGTTGTTTTAAGTGAAATTTAGGTG
Organism: Poecilia reticulata; assembly: GCF_904066995.2. NCBI lineage: Eukaryota > Metazoa > Chordata > Actinopteri > Cyprinodontiformes > Poeciliidae > Poecilia > Poecilia reticulata. The sequence goes on along the minus strand of NC_088836.1, from coordinate 28,123,921 downwards.
TTTAAAATCTTTTTTTAATGTGTTATTTATTATAGTTTATCAAGCTATTAGTGTTGAAGGTTCACACTGAAGAACACTTTAGGCTTTGTTAAAACACTCATAGTGCCTTGGCTGTGGTCATATTTCATATACCTGAAAGGAAAAAGCCATATGTTGTAAATTATTGTTTGTGTTAGTTTTCAAATGAAGTGCCTTTTTTACCACTTGTTGAATGTTTGCATTAAGAATGTGCATATTATTTAATTGAATCAACCAAGTTATAGACAGAATCAAAGGAAATCAGTTTACCAAAAACCTTTCAGTTGTTTATATCAGTAATTGTATCTACTTACTGTTTTACAGTATTTGAACACTGGTATTGGCTGCCATCTCAAAGGAAATTTCTCAATGTATTCTCAAAAAATGTTTGCACTTTTTCTTCTCTTTGGCAAATATTATCTGAGGACATATTAGTTAATATCATTTTGATCAAACCGAACTTGAGGTTTTTCAATAAATTAAGAAGAAACCCAAGTGTCTTTTTTTTATTATTATTTTAACTTGTACAACTCCTCAAAAGCCTTTTACTCTTGTCACATTTACCCAACTTGAACTGCACATTTTCACATATTACACCAGTATGTAGTGTTGTCAGGAAACCTGAGGTTTTGTGTCTTTGACATAAGTAGAACCTGAATTCAAACTCACAACCTTCTGATTACAAGGCACTTCCAACTGAATCACAGCTCCACCAGTAAGTCAACAGTCATCTTTTGATATAGTATTTGTTTGTTGGTGTTGCAGGAACCTCTATGACCATTACACTCCATGATTCGATAGGGCGCTGTAATAAGAATATGGACTTAAAGGCCGTACCTTAAAACCACACTCCATTGTCAGTTATACTATGTACAGAAAGGAAGGGTCTCCATCTCACATAGTTCTCTGAGTTTAGGGGATGAATAAACAAGTTGCCTTGAATTGATTTATCTGTCTAATAAATGAAATAACAGTTTATTTTTACAGGATTCATTAAAAAATGATGGGAATCATGATGCTGGAAGAAGCAAAGGAGAAGAAACAGTCATTTCACATCTCAGATTTTGATATACAAGGTAAAATATTCCATCATTATTTATCACACCAAAACATGACACAGATAAAATGCAGTGTGGATCTCTGCAGTACGAAAGTGTAGAAACATAAAATATTAGTTTGACAAATATGAAATTAAAGCTGAATCTTACTTATTTCTTACAAGGAAATGACTTGATCTGACTATATTCCGAAATAGGCTTGTACTATTGCATTTGTTTTAACCTTTAAAGCAAATGCAAAAGACAGTGGTAGACGTTTTGTGAAATTGAATGTAGATTTTATTTTATTTTTTGTCTACGGCTCGTTTTTTAATGAGCCATAAAAGTCTCAGACTCATCCTGTCTTACATAGTCTTCTACTGTAGGTGGCGATATGCACACAAAGCTGGTAATGTACGGTAATCTCCCACACAAACAAAGAAGACGCTGAGAATACAAGTGGTCAGAAGAAAGCTAAGGTACTGTTTTCTCATCTAACAGAACCCCTTTTGTTATTCGTTGAACTAAACTTGTTGAAAATATAAACGTTGTTTGTTGTAAACGTCGGCACAGTCTAATATTTGAGATGAACACATGTAGCTGGTTAACATGAGGGTTACGCCTTGTGCTTTGGCAAAGGGAGAAACAATCGTGTTGAAAAAGTGACCGTCCTATTTGATTCTGAATTTTAATGATTAAATACTGTCACTGAATGATGAACCGCTGTGTGGGGAGGAAGATGGAGATGAAATTTAAAGAAGAGCTACTGACATTTCTGACAAAAAAAGAAAGTACAGTATATATACAGGTATATTTACATATAAAACTGTATATATATATATATATATATATATATATATGGACTTAAAGGCTATAAATATTAGTTTGACAAATATGAAATTAAAGCTGACTCTTATTGATTTCTTACAAGGAAATGACTTGATCTGATTATATTCAGAAATAGGCTTGCACTATACATTTCTGACAAAAAAGGAAGTATATATATATATATATATATATATATATATAGCTGCAGTTGTTTTTTAGGTGTTGACCGAAAGAACAACAAAGAGAACTTAAAGACTACATTCCTTTTGAATTAATATTTTATAGAGACAAACCTTTTCCTGATGATTCATTCCATCTCACCATCCAAGTTAACAATTAATGTACCTTCTATATTTGCATTCTTCTTTTCCAGAAAGGTTTCTTTGTCATTGGATTACTGTGGAACCTGATCATGAGTGTTTCTGCACTCTTCCTGCTTAGCAGCCTTTGCCTTGTCATCACTGCTCAGGGTGTGTTTGTATTCACATTGAGAATAGGAGACCTCGTTCCTCTATGTAGGTTTTAATCATCCATTGTTTTATTTATTTTATTATAGGGAAGCAGTGCTCCAAACCTGTCGGACGGCAGAACATGCAGCTAAAGGCTGAGTACATCCTTAAAGAGACATTTGAGGATGGGTCCACTGTGGCCTTCGCCTGTGATGTTGGCTACACACCTGCAGAAGGTTCTGGAGTCATCACGTGTACTGCGGGGATTTGGAGTCCTGTTCAGCTGATTTGCCAGAGTGAATATGCTTACTTAGCTACTTAGCTACATCCTTGATGTACTTTCAGTTGCATTCTTTGGAATATGGCTCATTGCCCAGGGTGCTACTGTGTGAGGGAGCATCACAAGTACTCAAAATCTCCCCAGTGTAAGGATAGCAAGGGGTTGTGTGCATACACTCCTTGTTAGTGATGCTGAAGTTGGTAATTTATGCAAAATGTTTGTTTTGGTGGTTATTTAAAGGACTGTTTTGTGTTTTGTTTTTGTTTGTTTGTTTTGAAGAAGAACAAGATCATCTTTAATTCAGAATCTAATTAATCTAAAATTGTCAAGTTTACACAGGATTATTTTACAGTGGGTTCATCTGCATTCTTGAAAAGTATGAAGAAAAAGAAAATTGAGTGTAGAACAAATGTTTGATTTTCTAGACTGTTTTCCCCTATTTCCTTATATTCTTTAAGACAACAGTCTAGTACAGTCTGGTTTTACATTGATTGTTAATAAATCAACAGCTTTACATTTAATATTCCACATCACACTATGAATTTAAATTCTGTATTTAGTTTTTTTTTTTATTTACAGACCAAATGTACATTTGTTGAAAAGGGCTATTTTATTTAATGTTTGGTCTCTAGATAATTTCAGTTTTAATTTCAACTGTATGCGTAACAGATGACAGACATATACTACTAAAGTGCAACATCTTTTAATAATCGGATAATTAGTGACTAAGATATTCATATATTGTCTTGTAGTTCATAAAAGACAAATGTAATGCTTGTGTCTTTCTATTCCAGGGATGAACTGTGGATCTATTGGTGACGTGCCTAATGGACAGGTTTCCTACCCTCAAGGAACGCAGTTTGGGGATAAAGCGTTGATCACTTGTAACACAGGGTTAGTAGAAAAAAAATTGCTTGTGTTCAGAGTTGAATGAAATGTTCATCTTAATCTATTGTTTTTTTTTTTTTAATTAGTTACAAATTAGTTGGTAAAAGTGAAATCGCATGTGGAAACCAAGGATGGTTGGACAGGTTGCCTACATGTGAAGGTTGGTGACATTCGTTCTTACTGATCTTATTCGAAATGTAAGTTGTGTTTTTTTTTTTTTTTGTCTAATAGGAAATTTGTTTTCTAGTTGCTAAATGTCTTCAGCCAAGTGGTATTGCAAACGGTATGTTCAGTCCACGAAAGGAAGATTATGCATACAGAGAAGTTGTCGAGTATTTCTGCAACAAAGATTACACACTCAATGGATCCAAACAAATTACCTGTGAGGAAAATGAGAAGTTCAAACCTTCTCCTCCATCATGCATCTGTAAGTATTTTAATCTTGTCATCTAAACTTTCATCATGATTAAAAATTAGAGTTATGCACTTGAAATTCTGTTTGTTACGTGTAAAGACAAAAAAAAATTTTCTCACACTATGATGTTAAATCTGACTGAAACAGTCCTGATTTAGGGGAGTTATGATTACCAAATTATTTATTATTTATCATTATTCATTTTTGTTAAATATTAAAATACTTTTTTTTTCTTTTTACTTTATTAAAATTCATATACATGCTGTGTTTAGTATTTAGATTTTTGTTTTTTAGCTATATGGTGAAACATTTTGGGTATTTTTCTACAAGTTTTTCACAACAGTTTGCTTCAATTTGGGCCCATCTTTCCTCAAAAACTGGTTTAATTGGGCCAGGTTTGTAATCAATCTTGCTTTCATACTTTTTTAGACCAATTTTCTGTTGGTCCACATTGTGATGGTCAAATGGTCCAAATTTTTGACAGTATTTTTGCCCCTATTTCCTTAACTATTTTGGTTCACAAGGTAAAAAATTGGAAGACTCGTTTGTGACCAAGATTTAACTTTTTGGCTGATGTCTTGAAAAGTGGCATCAATATTTCATAATGTGCTTCATTCTGCGCCAGTCCCTCCTGCAACAAAACACACATAAGTGATACTGTCACCTCTACACTCCACAGTTGGGTTAATGTTGTTAGAGTTGAAAACTTCCCCCATTGTCATCATGGTCAAAGACGGGGAGTTTAATTTGGGAGTAATCTCTCCCAAATGAAAGTGTTGTTCTCTGAGTGCAATTACAAACTGTAATCTTGCTCTGTATGTTGCCTTTGGAGTTCTGGCTTCTTTCTCTCTGTAAGGTCTTTAGCGCTTGTTCTGGGATTGATTTCTTTTTGCACAAAAACATGTTCATCTCAGGATCACAGAACCCATTTCCTTCCCTAGTGGTATAATGGCTGGACATTTCCCAAGTATTTTTGCTCCATTTAATTCTTTGAACCAATGGCAGCTTTGGGCATCTGGAAGTTGGATGCCCAGATGGACCCTTAAAGGACATTTAACCCTTAAATGTCCTTTAAGGGTTAAATGTCGTCATTTAACCTGACTGACCTAGACCAAGGAAAGTTTAGTCTAATTTAATGTGAGATAATAAAAGTTACATGTTTCTTAAAGCATATTCAGTTGTATCTCTCAGTACTGTACAAATGTTTCTGGCAAATATGCAAAATTCACCGAAATAATTGATGCTTTCGAAAACCGAAGTGTTAAAAACAACAAACAAAAGAAAATTCTAAATAAAACTGACATTTGGTATGGCCACCCTTTGCTTTTAAAGGGACACTTACACACAGATTCGGAAAGAACTTGGCTAATATACTGTAAAAATCTTGTTGAGCCAACCCACAGATTGTCTGTGAATATAGTCCTCTTCAAATCATTTTCTCTCTTCATGGTATCCCAAACCGACTCAGTGATGTTGAAATCAAGACACTTTAATGCCATACTGTTTTCTTTGACCTGAAGGTAGTCGTTAATGTCATTGGCAGTATGTTTGGAGTTGTTGCCATGGAGTATTTCAGTGTGAAAAAAGTTAAATCACAATATGATCTTAAAGAAAACAATACATTTATGACAGCTCTGTACATGTCAAAATGGATAATCATGTTTGCTAGAATTGGTGCGTAAATACACCTATACAATGATGCTGGTAGTAACACCATATACTGATTTGGATTTTTAAAATTTTTTTTTGCATTTAGTAAAATCTTTAAAAATTAACAATTATTTATATTGGAAGAATTATTTGGGACATTTTTTTCATTCCTGACAAAACTATTGCACAGTTGTGTATGTTAGTGTAACATTTGACATTTTTCATTTCAGGGGTTGAGTGCAAGGATCCTGTGATTCCAAATGCAGAACATATTGACGGTTCTCGGCCTCCACATAGGCACAAGGCTACTGTGATATACAACTGCAAACATGGGTACAGAATGATCGGACAAGCTACCCTGACCTGCAACATAAGTAGCCAGTGGTATCCCAGAATTCCAGAATGCATCAGTAAGTCATCAGTAACAATTATCTCCATTGATTAGGTAACTGAATAATCAGTGATCTCTTCATAGCTCTAAATAAAATGGTTATGGAGTACATGTAACATTAGACTTTAAATCTCACTTCTTCCATAATTATCATCTATTTTTCCTATTATTCCACTTATCTGAAAACATAGAAACTACAGAATGGCCATCTTTCATACATATACAGATTTATAAGCAATAAACTTTTACTGTTTTATAGTTTTTCTTTTATTGTTTGGTGATCTTGAGAGCTTTGAAAGGTGCCTCCAAATAAAATGTATTATTATTATTTTTTATATTTCTATATATATAGTAATCTTGTGTACACAATGTTGGAGCAGCATATTGACTTGTAAATTTCTTAGTTCTTGTCAAATATTGTATATATTTTTACAAATTTAACTTTTTTCAAGGCTTCTTGTAATGAGAGAACCACTGTGTGAAAATAATCCCATTATCCAATCCCATCATTTCATTTTTATTTATTTATTATATATATATATATTTTTTTTTACAGGCAATGGAAATGTCGTTGTGGGAGGATTACTTGGTGGACTTGGTGAGTGTCAATTTCATCTACAATGATTATTATTAATTTGCTAAGTAAATACCTGCATTTCTATTCTGTATTCAAACTAACAATCTCTATCTACTTTTAATCAGCTAGACGTAAAAACTAAACTTTTTTAATAAGACTGCTGTGCAGAAATTATGAATTTTAAAACATATTTCATAATCAGCCATTTCAGACTATTCAGTAAAGTGATGAGAAAGACACGCCTCTGTTTAAGCTGCCGTAGCCTTTCACAAGTCTGCTTATCAGGTTTTCCACATTAAGAAAACCACAACACTAAGGTTTCCTTTCATATGCATGAGTGCGATCAGGCTTTTGCCACAATAAGTTTGAATGTTTTAAGATAGTTATAGACAACGTTTCTATGTTTGTGTTTGGAGGAAGTCTTTTGTTTCCTGTTTGGTCATAGATGTTAGATATTGATGACTAACTAGACTGTGAAGAAGAGCTTCTTCTAAACTCGCCAACAATTTCTTAGTATCTAACGAATGAGAATAAAGCTGTGACTTTAAATGCTCACGTTATGTGCTATAAAAAACATGTTCATTAAATTTTTTTTTACACAGAATCATTCTTCTCTGTTCTGCCTATTTACAGCTCCAGGCATAATGAGCTGCTTGAAGCATGTTGTCACTCTGAATACAAATAAGTTGCTTCCATCCATTTCCCCCCAACTCAATATTTACACTCACACGTGAAAATGGCTGCAAACGGATGAGCAATTATACAACAGTACTTTGAAAAGCAGAAGAAGAGCCTCCTCCACTTGCTACATTCTTGCAGCAAGAATGTAGCAAGTTGTTTCTGAGTGGCAAGTCAACAACAAAACACTTGTCCTTTCCAACAGCCATTTTACAGCTCACCTAATGTGCTTGTGCTCCGCTTGGGTTGCTAGGTAACGGCCCGCTGCCCATCAATTGTGACTCAACAATCTGGAGGTTTTTGAAACGACTCATTTTTTCCAGACACCAAAACTCATCAACTTTGTTCATTTTGGGGGTTTTTTGTGGAGCTGCTTTTAGAAACAGTTGAGACCCAAATGAAAGTATAAAATATACAAAATGCGAGTTTTGCATAAAAGATCCCCTGTAAAATGAATCTTAAAATATAAGTAGATCTAGATGCATTTATAAAAGTTGTTGACTGCTTGATGGGTTTTTTTCCCCTCTTCCTCATTATTCTTGTTGAAAATGGCTGTTTTACAGTTTTACATTGCCCTACTAGTTGTTTAAAAGTTGTTTAAAGAGTCTTGTTTGTTTTTCTCTTTTCACAGTAAGCATCACAGTCATGTTGGTTCAAAATTACTGGATGTAAGCGCATCATCTCGAGAAGGGGTCTGTCCTCTGACTACCTCCCCTTCATGTGCTGTGCGGTCTTTGTCATTTCTTGGGAACTTGCTTCAAAGCGGCATCCTGAGACAGAAGTAGATTCAGCTTTGTCCCCGTTTCATTCATTCTAGATATAATCAGTTCAGTATCACGCTTGGCCTTTGTACTCAGATTCACAAGTTGTCCTAAGTATGTGCAATTAAGATGGTTGAAAATCTTTTTTTATATATGCAAACTGCTATTCTAAGATTTTACTTCATGTATTATTTTACACTGCAGCTTTACAAAGTAACTTTGCTGCTCAGAAAGTTTCATTTGTTAAAGAAATATTTTCATTAATATGAAACGAATCATGTCATGAACGAGTTTTGTGTTTCTAATAGCTGATCAACCTGTCAGTCCTAAAGGTCCAGAATGAATTGCTGAACAATCCATAGTGCCTGAACAAATACCATACTTGATATGCCTGAATGAAAAGATGTTAAGTATTGTTTTTTTTTATCTATGTCCTTGATGTTACCTTATTTCTTAGCCAATCTTAGTGTTATACTACTGGATAAAAATACATATGTCAAATTAATTCAGGTTTTATTTATTTCTGCACTTTTATAATGGGACAGTATTATTTAAAACAGACTTTTTTGAACTTTATGTCATTCTATAATGTTATTCCCTCATCAAAAATATACCTGGAGTGTTGCTTTTATTCTTTCATGCAAGTTTAAGAAACGTGTTGATATCTCGTGGCATTAAGCTGCAAAGTCAAATTTATTTTAAGTCATGTCACATAAATTTTTACCAGAACTGAAGGTAACAGAGTTCCTTGACTGTGATATAAAATGGCATTGGTTACCTGAAAAATACACAATACCACCCCTTTAAAAATACTCTATATCAAGGAGTTGGAGTAATATCTCAAGGATTTAATCACTGGAATTAACCTGGATCAAACAGGGATGTTTGAAAACCACTCTAAGTATTGCACTGGTTCTGCCTTTTATTTATGACATATATTATAATTTTTTTTTTTCTGTATTTTGAGCAGACAAATAAAGCATGCATTGCTCTTTCCTATTTAAGGAAATGTATTAAATAAGAAAGAAACCCAGTTGTACTTATTGCCATCCATCCATCCATTTTCTTGCACCCTTTTTCCCTCAGTGGGGTCGGGAGGGGTGCTGGTGCCCATCCTCCAGCCAACGTTTCGGGCGAGAGGCGGGGTACACCCTGGACAGGTCGCCAGTCTGTCGCAGGGCAACACAGAGACACACAGGACACACAACCATGCACACACACACACACACTCACACCTAGGGGCAATTTGGAGAGGCCAATTAACCTGACAGTCATGTTTTTGGACTGTGGGAGGAAACCGGAGTACCCGGAGAAAACCCACGCATGCACAGGGAGAACATGCAAACTCCATGCAGAAATACCCCAGGCCGGGAATCGAACCCAGAACCTTCTTGCTGCAAGGCAACAGCTCTACCAACTGCGCCACTGTGCAGCCCTGTACTTATTGCTTGTATTGTATATATTGACTGGAGCTTGTTCACACCTTACTTGTTATGAATTTCTCTGTTTGGAAAGTAATCAAAGCAATAAATCTGTTTACATACTTCATTCATGAGTGCAGTTGTTACATCTTTGGTGGTTTATTGTGTATTTAATTCAGAGATGTTAGGAGAACACTCATACAGTATGGGGAGAATGTAAAATTAAAACTCCGTAAAATAGCTCAATTTAAAATCATATTATTATAATCTAATTAGATATCAATGCAATTTTATGATAAGTTTCATATTCAGTAATCTGCTTTGTTTTAACATGGGAATGTTTATAGTGCTGTGAAATCTATTTGTCCTTGAAATATATAGTTCTGATATGTTTTGATACATTTTTTCAGTATTTCAGATCATCAAAAAATATTTTGTCAAAGATAACCCGGGTAAATACAGAAAGGACCTTGGAAATGTTAGTTGTATTTAGAAAGGGGAAAAAGCAATTATACAAATATGGAATCAGACAATTGGCAGATGAGTGGGTTAGAAGTTACCTAAATTACACAAAAGTTTGTAGAAGTTATCAGTTGTGGAGTACCTCAAGGATTGGTTCTTATACCTATACTTTTTCTTATGTATATTAGCGTTATCACCATGGTTTCTAAATGTCTTAAGTGCATCTTATTCACGGATTAGACATCTTTTTTATTCACTAGAAAATATTTAAAAACTGCAATAAGTAATTGGAAATTAATTTACAAATATTTAGAAAATGGTTTGATAGAAACTTAAGTACTTGTAAAACAAACCTTAGGATAGTTTGTATTAGTACAAAAAGTAGGGCTTACCTGTAAATGTCACAAAGGCTAGACCTTATGTTCCACCAGATTTTGGGAGTTTTTGTTCAACAACTCCATTAAATCCTCTCTATATCTAACCTTCCAAGTTGATTAAATATTCTTGTGATTTACTATTTTCTTACCCATAAATGTATTGTTTTCATTTGATTATTGTCTCAGATCCTTTCCTCTCAGCAGAATTAGACTTGCTTGGACTGCTCAAAGAGAGCTCAGACTGGTGGCACCTGGAAGTTCTTCCATTATTTTTTAAATACAGCAACTGTCCTAAAGCTCAACACAGATGATGCCAACATGAGAGACTCAACAGACAATGATGGAGGGTTTCATGTTTCAGTGATGTTGGCTACAAACCTTCAATTGGGTCTAGAAGTCATGTTAGGCTTTTATTTTTTGCAAGAATAAAATGAACCAACAATTTTACATAGAGTACAAATTTATATTTTTGTCATGTTACAAAATTGTAAATTGCATGTGAGAGACAAACTGTAAAAAAACAAAATCTAACAAATTAGCTACCTCTTTTACCATTTACAGCTAACATTAGGCAGTATTGTACAGTTCTTCTGAACTAACAGTTTCTACTGCTGAAATGGGATTTATGAGTGTGGTTACATTGACCATTCATCTGTACAGCAGTGTTTCAAGAACAAGTAAACAAGCTTAGAACAAAGGTAGCTTTACAAATATAAACAGAGCAATGTTGTGAGGCCCGTCTCCCTCTGTGAACTTTAACCCACTTTAACTACTTTTGAAGATCATTTTAAACAGCGAGTGCCACAATCTTAAATATATATTATGCCTTTAGACTACTAAACCTCCCTAGTCATAAATTTTCATTGCTGTTGTAGTTTGTATATAATTTAATCTTTGGTAGTAAAAATTGTTTGCTTCTTCGCTCAGGTAATTATTTGTGAATATATAAATATTTACTTACATTCTTAGCTGTTAATTGATTTTCGTAAAACATTTAATATGAGTAACCGGCATCAGCTTAATACTGAGTACAAATATGCATGCCCTGCTTAAAATATGTACTATCATCACTTTTTCAATAAGAATTGAATTAAATAAGCATTTATTTGGCAGTTGGTGAAATTCTGAAAATACCAGAGATTAAAACATGCCATTCAAATGATACATCAAGTTGCAAAGCACCATATCAAATCCAGTGGTGGAGAAAGTACTCAAAAAATTTACTTAAGTAAAAGTACAAATACACAGTCAAAAATGTACTTAAGTAAAAGTCAAAGTACCACATTAACATTTTACTTAAGTAAAAGTAAAAAAGTCCTGGCTTTTAAAAATACTTAAGTATTAAAAGTAAAAGTACTCGCTGAATGCATTACCTAATCGCTAATATCATTAAGTGTGCCGATCGTATTTAATTTTAATACATCAGAAATGTGCCATTTTAATTAACACTACCACAGATTAAACATGTTCTTATTGTGTTTATTCTCTGTAACAGTTTAGACTTAGATATGTGATTCTATGAATCATAATTTCAGGAATGGAAACATTTTGTCTCCTGTCCTAACATAGCATGAACTTCATTAGTCACATTTATTTAGAAAGAAATCTAACTGAAAGGGGATGTAAAGAAGGTGCGGGCGGGGTGGAGGACATGCAACCAAGGAGCCATGCAGCAGAGTTGTAGTCAAGACCACCGAACCCGAGACCAAGACCAGCGCCCCGCGCTAAATGACACAATAACATTAAGTTTACCTATCAAAATTGGTTTTCAGATAGATCTGAAAGATCCACATTCCCATAAAAACACCTAGATATTAAATACTTAGAGCTGAAATATATTTAACCAGTATCAATTAAAACTCACTTCATTCTGTTTTGCTTTCATCGCTGTGCTACAATCCGCAGATGTCTCCTGCTATTCCTAGAAAAATAAGCCCTGGGCGGTTTCCCATATTGCATATGTCAGAAACCACAACTGAAACATCGCAATTAACGGTAAATAACTTTCAACTATGAACACTGTCCAACGGCGCAACAAGTAACTAAGCAGAATGAGCATCGTGACTGTTTTCATCCTCCCTCCCACTGCGATGTTTACCACCATGACAGGAGACGAAATCAATCAATGAGCAATGAGCATACTCTGTGTTCATACTTCAACTTATATATATATATATATATATATATATATATATATATATATATATATATATATATATATATATATATATATATATAGCTACCGCAGTGTACACAAGAACAAAGAACGGCTCTCAGTGAGGCTTCAGTCCTTAGGACTTAGTAAAGATCTGTCCAGAAGAATCGGATCGTTCCTGAATGTCATATCACTATATTGCAGACTTTGGTCACAGCGTTGTCCCATATATGCGACACCTCAGTCAACACCTCCACACAATAATTCAGCGCATGAGTGACAACTTTTTTTCATCAGATGCAACATGTGTCTCAGTACAGCTAGCTTTGCTAGCACAGATCTTACCTATCTTTAAGCTTTCCTTCCAAGTGACGCTAAAAGTTGGACGAAGTCCCCACCGTCTGTGAAAGCGAAGCGCTGCTGATTTTACATGTCGCCATATCAATTTATGCAGCGCTATTATGTTATAGACAAACATCTCCTCCCGCTCAGAGGAAACCACTGCGCATGTCTGGAGCTCCGCGTGCGAGTAAAGGTGGAGCCGATGGGTGACAACAGACACTAAGTCACGTTATTGCTCAGATTTTACAGCGCCACCTTAAGACCCTGAACTTCACATTTTAACGGAAAAAAAAAACACAATGCGACTTGGATGTAACGAGTAACGCGACAGTTTTGTAGAAATGTAGTGAAGTAGAAAGTACAGATACTTACTGTAAAATGTAGTGGAGTAAAAGTAGAAAGTCCCCATTATTAAATCTACTTAAGTAAAGTACAGATACACGAAAACTGTACTTAAGTACAGTAACGAAGTACTTGTACTTCGTTACTTCCCACCACTGATCAAATCTATATCTATAGCTAGACTTGATGTGGGGTTTGCTAAGCTTGATGGACATTTGATGCCCCAATATCATACTGCCACCTTGTGGATAAAAAGAGGAATAGCTTCAAATATAAAAAATTTAGGTGACACGACAGTTTATTTCATACTTGTTAAAATCTAACATAACCCCTTTCCAAGTGCACATCAATGTAGCTTTTCTTATTTTATAGCCTTAATGTCAAGTTTCACTCCACCCAATCCAAGAAAGGCCACAATGCAGCAGAGTTTCCTCCTCAAGGTATGACGAGATCTGTCCTTCATTGTAACCGATTTCAAATGGTGCTAGAAAGAGAAACGGACTCTGAACACCAAAAGAAATCAGTCAACCTTGGAGAGAGGACAAAGGGACTTGAAAAGTGGAAAACATCTTGGTAGACATGATTTGCATCTCAGAGACTTGACGATCTTTAAGGAGTGAGCCTCAGAGAGTTGTGTGTGTTTCTTTACATCGTCATATCTATGGTGACGGGCTCGTTGTTGCTCCTGCCTTCTGCCAGTGGAATGAAACACTTCCCACCCAAAGAACACTGATTTCAAATGGTGCTAGACAGATGACAATACTCTAAGCCACCATCTGAAACCAGCTTCCAAAGGGGGCACCTCTGGTAAAATCCATCATCAGAGTGGAATATTCAGTGGAATCTGGAAAAAAAAAATATAAAAAGTGTTAATTTAAACAGGAATTAAATAAACAATAAGCGATTTCTTTTACATTCTTTATCAGATTGGAAAAATACCCACGGCATAAAATTGGGGCATGGTTTTGTATGCAGCCCATCTGATGCAATGACAGTAGAAGCACCTTTTGCTGCAACTTCAGCTGCAAGTTGTATGTGGTATATATGTAGGTGTGTCTAACAATTTTGCACATCTAAAGGCCAGACATTTTTGTTTATTCTTTCCAAAGTGTCTTAATCTCAGTTGGACTTCTTGGAGATTTTCTTCAAATATCCACTTTCAAGTGTTGCAACATATTTTCATCTGGATTTAGGTCCAGAATTTGGGTCACTCTAACAACGGCATGTATTTTTGATCTACACTATTCTATTGTCGCCTCCCAGGCACAAGTGTCTCTAGCAAGTTTTCCTCCACAGTTCTTCTGTATCAACTATGTACACCATATTTCTCAGTGATAGTTTTATAAGTTTCAAAGAAATAAGAAAACAGCTTGTAGCTGTCTTTTGAATGAACATGTTGAAGTTCAAGAATAATTTTCCAATAACTTGCCTCATCTACTTATACTTATTGTAACTACTACAACATATCTGATAGATACAATAAAAGAAGAGTTGGACAGATATGGATGAATCCTGGAAGCAAATCCACACGTTTTCAAATCTGCAGTAAGTCAAGCTTGCTTAGTCATACATAATGTAATCTTGTTGAGGTGTAGGTGTTGTATACAAATGCATATTTTTGTGGATGAAAACTAAAAGTCATTTATTTCACTCCTTGTCTGCAGATGTGAATTATGCATAAACCAAACACCCACAATACTATGACTCAGAGATGCATGGCATTTACTCACAACAGAGTTATACACAGGTTCTCTGTTTCAGCTGGGATTGCTGACATCAGTAATATTTATAACACTGCACTGTTGGGAGCATTAGAAGTAAGGTCAAAGTTAACAGCAGCTTCATTTGGAGACGTTAGCACCTAAAACAGGGCAGTTCTACACTTTTGTGTTTTACCAAATAAATTAAAGGCACATTAAACAAACAAGATGAGGGTCCAAAGTTAGGTTTTCAGAGTCTGTAAGGGATCACCAGCAGTGATGATTCAGGTGTATTTCATCTATGGGGGTCACTGCATTCCTCTGTTATAGTATCAACCTTAAAGGTTGGGTGACTGGTGAAGCTCATGATTTGGGTCAGCAGCTGTTTTTGATTTCAAAATGGCTCATTGCCCAGGGCATTATTGTGTCAGGGGGCAGTGCGGAAGCTTGAAAAGAAAAAAAAGTTTTCCGTCATGTGCCCCGCGAACATGCTTTCTGCTGTTTATTTACATATCCAGCCAACAGAGTTATGGAAATAAGACGGGGTTTAAACACTGTACGAGAAAATGGAAAAATACGAGGAAAAACATTAGCCTTCTTTTATGGATTCTAAGATTCACATTCTTAAATTTAAAGATTTATTTGACTGTTTTTATGTACTTTGGACAGCATTTGATCACCTAGTTGAAAAGCTAAGTAATGCAGATCAGTAAAACCCGAACTGGCTTTTTGTGCAGTAAACAGAAAACATTTAAAACTGTTTGAAAGAGAAACCCCTTCATTCTATTTGTGAAAAATCTAAAATTAACATGTTGATGTTTTTTTTTAATCATAGATACACCTTTAGCAACAAGACAAGAACAAAAGCCACTGTTAATAATGTAACCAAAGATAGATGGTAGTTACCTTTTCGTTGATTACACGTTAATGAGCAAAACACAGATTCATTCAGGGGTTTGTCCATAGTATCAAGCATGAGCTCCGGGCTGGTTTAAGATTCAGGTTTATGGAGTCTGGTTCATAGTCTGCTAAAAAAATATGAATTAAGGAAAACAGATGAAGTAGATAAAGACATCAAAACCAAATGATTAAGTGGAAAAACACTGTTAAAAAAAAGCACCCGTACACTTCTCAGTCACTCTTTTCCCTCCAACACACCCACACAAGTCATCTGATTTATAATCCAAGCTCCATGGATGTGTGAAGGACCAAACAACAACAGCACATGCACTCTAAATGCTTCCTCTGCGTTGTATACCTCTGGCTTACAGGCTCACCTGCAGACAAACGAGATTAATCCCGTACTCTCTGGCGCTTTGGAAGAATAGAGGATAGTTTGTTCGTCTCCAGCCGCTACAAGAGGAAACGAGAAGGGAAGTAGCAGTCAATTGCTGGCAATGAGAGCCATGACGCAGAAGCAAAGCTACAATGCACAGAGAGGGTGGGGCCAGGACAGGTAGTGGCCAGTTCACTGACTTGTTGCCAAGTACCTCAACTAAGTAGAAAACTAGCCAACCATCTCTAATTTCCTTGTTCTTTACCCCTGAAGTTTTTGCTGTTAATATACAGGTGAACAAGCTATCGAGAAACCAGCTGCTTTTACAAGCAAATAAATGAAGCGAATCCTGTCGCAGCCGAGAACATTCACAACAGCTTCTTTCCCACAGCATTTACGAGCCATTTATCAGGCTTCAGGTGGACAAGGCCGAGCCGTTTGTTTCCGTGAGGGAGTATTAAGATGTTGTATTTGAGTCTGTTTGCATGGTAGCCACAGTGACAGCTCTGATCAGAGGGCCTCCCTGGCCGTAGGTGTCTGATTCCTTTGCCTGGCTCGCTCCACCCTGCCCTGTCAGTTTTCTTTTTCGGGTTGTTTGTTGCTTGTGTGCTACTCGACCTGTTGTGTAATGCTTATAAAAGATTTAAAGGGACAGGAGGCCTTGGGAGAGTGATAAACGACACATTCGCAATGAGACTGCAGAGCACACAAGGGAAATCAGTGGGGATAAATACAGGTACATATTTATGGAGAAACTTTAACAGAGCTGTACATTTTTAAGTTTGCTCTTGGAGATTTACTGCTGTGTTAAAATTCACTGCGGTGAAACACATAGATCAGCAATTAACTGATCAAAACTTGTTTTGCCTAATATAAACTGATTGTGTACAGTGGTACTTTACAGACCTTTAGTAATTCTACAAAGTTCTTTATACATCAATCAGTCATAACATTATAACCCCTGGCCTAACAGTGCGTTGGGTCCATTTTTTGTCACCAAAACATGCCTGGACTTCACAAAGTGTGATTCTTTCTTCAGCAAATGAGACTTACTGCTCCAGCCCATCATACAAATGCTCCATTGGATTAGAGATCTGTGGCATCTGGAGACCAAGTCAAAACCAAGATCTTGTTTGGTATTAGTACACCATTCTCACCCTTGTAGCAAAGAACATTATCCTTCTGAAAGACTACACCAAAGAATACTGTTTCCATGAAACCGCACTCATCCCTAATATAAGATGCTAAAGCTGGTTAAAAATGCCAATCATATGATGACCCAGTCTTTGTTTGAAAATCATAATAATATTTTTTGCAGTAATTGCTCTTTCATGCAGTGGTGAGCGGTAACGTTACTCCAAATATAAATAATTAATGACTTTTCACAGCAGGAAGTGAAATGATTAAACAAGTGATTTTAAGCACATTCTTATATGTTCTTATATTAAAGAAGAACTGTACCAGAGAGAAATTGGAATCTGGAGTGACAAGTCAAAACTTTACAGAAAACAGTGATCAGAACTGAGTCATGAAATTCTGTTTAGTGACAGCTTAGAAATTTTGCTGAGCAATCTAAATAAAGCATCCATATAACATCAACAACCTCCAAGAGTTGCTACATAGAGCATTACAAGGTGAAGCATTAAAACTTTCATAACTCTTTTTATATATTTAGTCTCTTGTCTTCACTGTGAAGCAGTTTCTCAGATATTGAAAGAGGATTTTTTTTCTATGAAAATACAATCAAGCTCTTCCTTCTCTAATATTCTTTTAGCGCTTGTGAAAATCTGGAAATGCCAGGTTATGTTTTCCTTAGGGCTTCACATTGTAAGCACCACAGTTAAGATTCTGTGACAAAATATTTAAACCAAAGGTGCGTAATGGTATAAAGTACGCTTTGCCAATAGCACAGGCAGCGACTGCAATGCAGAACATAAGCAGCAGATGCTCTTTGAACGTCTCGGAAACTCTGCGTATTCTGCATACTGGGGATCAAGCCAGGAAAAACATAAAAAAAAACCCTCTCTCATCTTTGAGCTTTTTCTGAAATTTCTAGCATGAACAGGAAACGCTGTGCTATAACCAGCAGACTTCCTTTACTGACAGTCCAGAGAAGTCTGAATTCAACGGGCTCTTTAGTTTCCTAGAAAGGAACTCATACGTCACTGAGAATTCAT
Organism: Poecilia reticulata; assembly: GCF_904066995.2. Classification (NCBI taxonomy): domain Eukaryota; kingdom Metazoa; phylum Chordata; class Actinopteri; order Cyprinodontiformes; family Poeciliidae; genus Poecilia; species Poecilia reticulata. Next base: position 28,105,697 of record NC_088836.1, on the reverse strand, counting down.
GGGAAGGTTCCTGGAAGAGTTACTCACTTGATACGAAATTGTGTTGTTATTCCTCCTCCTCTTACATATGGAATGAAGAGCATCTTCACATGTCTTGAATAATGTAATTTAAGTATATAGGACAAACTTTCATTGCATTTATCATTGACATTTCTTTAGTTTTCTGCATCCAAAATTAATATATGTCGACAATGAACCACAGTGAGATAACCAAGTCATGTATTCACAGAAAAGTGTTCTAGTGAGTGCTTAACCTTACTGTGAGAAAACAATGCGTCCCAGCCAATCAGAGGTTGAATGTCATCTGCCTGTTGTTTTAAGCCAATGAAATGCTGCTGTGCTGCTTGTGAAGCCTGGGAAGCTCCTCCCATCCAATGAGATTGCAGCCTTGGCATGAAGGCTTGTGATGCAGCAGCTTTAGGAAGTCCAGTCCAGTGCATGTACACTGGAGACAAGCCAAAGCTAAGTCACAAAAAAGAACAAGGTTTACAACTTTTCGCTGTTTTGGCCCATCTCAGCACCCCTCTGTGCTTCCTCTCCACCTATGTTTTTCTCTTTCCTTCCCTCCCTCGCTCTCTCTTCCTCTTCTCTGTCTGTTTCTGATCCAGAGCCATGACATTTAGACCTCCTTACCCCCTCCTTTCTCCAGGAGATGGATAGACAGACAGATAGGCACACAGATAAACAGACTGAGAGGGAAAGAGAGAGGTACTAGCCGGTTGCAGCAAAGTCCAGCCCAGAAGCGACTGCGTCACCATCTCTGTCTCTCCTAACTACGCAGAAACAAATGTGTCTCGGGAAGGGTTTCGCCAGATCCCAATGGCTCTGGTGGGTGAAAACAACTCACATGATGAAAGTAAAACCAGATACGGAGTGGTATGTGACAGCAACATACAGCAGCCTCAGCTTCCAAGTCCGGATGCTGATTCTTTCCATCAACTTCAGCAGAGTTAACCAGAAGAGTCCAGAGCTGGTTCTATTTTAATACAGACGCACATGATGCGACATTAACAGCCAGATTTATTATGTAACTTCACTTGAATTGCTGTATGTGTTACCTTACTGCATAGGAGGAGGGTCAGACCGCACCGTCATTGATTATTTTAACCTATTTGCAAAAATATAATCACCCATATTCCTCATATTCCTCGAGGAGAGAGAGGGGAAAAACAGCGCAGTACCTCGATGAATTCTTTGAAAAACATCCCGGACTGAATATTCGTGCTGTTAACCTGTTTGTCGCAACCAGCGCCACCTAACCAACCAATCAAAACAAGCTCTAGTAAGTAACTGTGTCAAATCCTCAGCATCCATGTTGAAACTCAGGCACCAGCTCACAAAAACTACGCAACACACACACATACACACGCACACATACACTCTTAATGCAGAGCACATCAAAACTACCAAGGAAGAAGAAGAAGAGGGCAGAAGCTGAGGCTGTCCGAAAAGCAACGTGCCTCCTCCGGGTGATGACTCTGGGCGTCTGTTATCTCAGCTTCTGTTTCTCTCGACATGAAAAAGTGACGTAGCAACTAATCCGAAATCACTCTCTTGCACTGACTCGGAGTTGCTCTCCCTCGCTCTCCGTATCTCCCCTTCGCTTCCTTTCTGCTCACCACTGAAAAGCACACACACTCCTTTTATTTCCATCTTGTTGCAACAGCAGAACTGCTATTAGATTGCTACGTCTAACTCACGCACACACACACACACGCACTCACGCGCACACACACATATACCCACTGCCAGACAAACACAACAGAGTCTACTCAAATGCGTACGTACGTGCGCGCTCACACCAACGCACACGCAGCTGTGCACACGCGCGCATGATCACACTATTTCTCTTCCTGAGTGTGACGCAGCACTTAATTCTCTGCTTTTTTTTTATGCCACTGTTGTGGCTTACACAAACGCAGCTTCTTGATCAAGCTGAGCCAGAAACATACTTGCTAGCTGTCACACAAGGCAAGTGAGCACGAGCAGACTGCAGTTAAAGGGACCCTACCACCACGAGTCTCTGGCCCCCCACTCTGTGATGTGGCTGAGTCCTCATCTCCCCCCCCATGTCCCTTTCTTAACAGGTCTCTCCCTCTCGGCTGCTCTCCTCTCTGGCACTCTGCTCCCGGCTACAGACGCACTCAGGCTCCTGTGTCTGAGCCGCCTTGATCACCTGACAACCCACTGGTTTTAAAGGCACACCATCACCAGCGTGTTTATCAGTTGCATAAGCGCTCAGATATTGTTTTTAATACCGCCTGATGTGGATCCGACTCAATCTGTACCTGGTTTTCATGTTACTGTCACAGGTACGTCGCTTTCAGCGTTATGCTCAGACAAACTCTTTGTTGATTTTACTTCCATAGGAAAGTACATCACATCACATGAGGCATGCATGTCTGACACTTCCATGATTCGACCAACCACATGGGCTTCCTCTTCAGTGCAACCTACCATAGTTTATCCCTAAAGAAAACGCAGCACAGTTTCACCCAGTACTGTAATAAAAAGAAAAAACTCAATTCCCCTTTAGTTTCAGCTACTTTCAGGCAAGAAAAAAGTTAAACGTTTCTTACATTCTGTGGTACTTTTGTGATAACAATACAAGTGACGATATGAACTATTTATTACTTCTATTTTAGGTAACCGTATCGCTGACACAGCAATTATAACCCAACAAACTCAAATACTGCTTTTGAAAAACATACTAATTTGTAATACGCTTGTAATATGCCTTAGGACATAGGTCATATATTTTTAGTGCATTTAATAATAAATTATTCAAATTTCATTGTTATGTATGAAATTATGAAATTTTTCAACTCTCATTGAACAAACAGTGGAGAAAATAGATAAAGTAACAATCCGGAGAGTTTTTAGAGTTTTAAACACCATTAATAGGAATTTATCACGACAACAATAAATAAAAATTCTTATTATCATAAGACGTCTATCTCGATAAATAATAAATGCTCACCTTTACTTTCTAGTTGCTGAAAGATTAAGTCTTTTGCAGTCTCTATAGGTTTTATTTCAAAATTACCGCACATGTAAATCCATCCTTCTTTTCAGGAACTTTTCCATAAACCCACCTGAACTTTGGATCTCTGCCCATTTTCATACTGATGCTAAGTTTCACATATTTACTAATTATGTGGCTTCTGAATTGGTTGCACTGGGTTTTATTTAATAGTATCAGAGTCAGGGGTATTGAATATAATTAATTATTACAATGGACATATATGTACCACTTTGTGTTGGTTACATAAAATACCAATAAAATACATTTTCTGGCTGTAATGTGACCAGTTGTAAAAAGCTATAGGGTGATGTCTATTTTTGCAACGAACCGTGATGAATAGATGAAGGAAAACTTAACAGATTCATATGGAAAGTGGGAAGTTGTGTTGTCTTTAAACAGGATTGTGTTCCCTTCTTATAAATAGTCTGTGTTGGCAGTGGTTATTTTAAGCATTCAGACTGCGGCTGATGTGATTGCTGCCTTACCTTGATTGGACGATTTGCTTTTTTGCTCCCAACGTAAGTGGGTCAGGGGTGCTGTAGCAGCAGGGGAAAAAAGATACAAGTTAGACAGAGTTAAACTTAGACGCAGGCAATAACTTCAGTATCAACATTTCTTTTTTTGTTCATGGGGGAAAATGTTTTAACTACTTGTTTGCAATCAGCCTGGCATTTAAATAGGAGCAACAAGCTTGATTCAGTCTCTTTTATGGACTTGTGTGCTCCCAGCAACAAAGCTGTGCCTTTTGGGTCTGTCAGTATTTCTGAAACATAAAGTCCTCTTTATGTGCCAAGCTGAAACACAAGCTTTGTCCTAAAAGAAAAACAATGGGTAAATAAACTCGTATCAGAATTATGCTAGTAAAAAATAAATAAAAATGGTTGAATTCCTAAACAGCTGATCATGTTTTATTCTTTGTTTGGATCTGCTGGGAGATGAAGTGAAGAAACTCTGCTTTGGAACCATTTTTAACATAATAAAATGTCTTCTTGTTTTATCTCCTGACAACCAGGTCCAGAAAGCAAAACAAAGAAAGGAGAGCATCTTTAAAAGAATCACCTTTCACCTGGAGCTATAAATGAAACATAAATGGGTCTGAGTGATCAAAGCATGTTTGCCCTGTGCGGACTGAGTATTGATCTGTGGACGGAGGTTTACCTGCCCCTTCCAGGATAAAGATTTCAGCAGTCCAAAAGTGCAGTTCTACGCGAAACAACTAGAATGAAACAACTGAAACACAAACTGTAATGTGTTTTATTGAGCTTTGGTGAGATAGTCTGGATCAAAGTGGCACATAACTGAAGTGGATCCAAATATATCCAAGGTTTCCCCTTTTTTTTCTAGTAAGTTCTACAAAGTGTAGCAGGCATTTGTAATTAACCCACCGAGTCAACACTTCTCCTGTAATTATATTTTTAGTAATCAAGTGCTTTCTGAAGGTATTTGGTTGCACAGCCATTTTATTTTTGGGCTAACAGAGTAAATGGGGCTGAATTCACATACAGGTCTGATTTTTTTTTATTTTATGTGGAACGTTTCAGAGGAAATTCGTATAATTTTATGCTGACTACTTTGTATCGGTCCATCAAATAAAACTCAAAATTCACTGAAGTTTGAGGTTACAAAGTGGCAGAACATGTAAAAAGTTTGCAAGACTTTGATTGTACAAGTACCTGAAAATTAGGTTTTATGTTAAAATATTTTCATTTCAGGAAATTTGGCTTTGTTGATTCAAACCAGGAATAAAAAAGTGCCTTTTGTTTACGCTGACCCACACAGCAACAGATTTTATGATGTATCCACGTGTCGACTCTTCCTGTCTGCTATTTTTGCTTCTCATCCAGCGGACAGAGCGTTAATTTTAGCCATGTCATCTATCAGCTGTTCCTGTTCCACTTCCTAAACCTTAATCCCTGCATTGGAAAGATGCCCAGTCAGCTCTATTGACATCGTATTTGACTATTAAAGGAACAATAAGCACAATTCCAGAAATAAACCATAGGTATTTTTTAATATTGTGGATACAATGCAGTTACTATTTTAGTGTTATTAAAATAAAAAGTGTTTGGATTGCTGAATTAAAATGTTTATTATTGAAATAGAAAAACTAACTTGTACATACAATTTTAAATGCCAAAAATTACTGCTGCACAGTCTTTTTTGCATTTCTAAATAGGTACATTTAGAAATGCCATAATCTTTAATAAGTAATAAAAATATACTAACATAATTAAATATCCATAATAAACTTTTTATAAATTAATATCTAAATATAAATGAATACGTTTATGAATAGAAGTAGTTTTGCAACTACTGTTGTTTATTTGTCCACGGCCACACCCTGCACATGAAAACTGAAACTCATTCAGCTTTGCTGCACTGCTGCTATTTCTCCTGTGTGTTCTCATCTTTCATTTAATGTACAAACTTTTTTTGTAGAGAGAAAAAAAAACGCAGTTGTTGTTATTGCTTCTGAGAACCCCCCCCCCCCCCAAAAAAATAAAAATAAAAAAAATAAATAAATAAAAATAAAAAAGGATTAAAAAATACAGGGTCACATTATTGTTTTATCTCAAAACAGAACAGATTGTTCTGACCTGAAATTAAGTTAAGACTAAAACATTCACTCACCCCCTTTTCCGGTGATTGGTCTCGGTCTACTTTGTAGCTCTGTATCCAACTGACTCATTTCATTAAGTCAGTTTTTGTGTAACTTTCTTGCATCCTGTACAAACCTGCAGAAATGCGCCATCTTGTGTTAAAGAACAGTACTGCTGAGTGGTGGTTTGTTTACATCGGGAGGGAAAAAGAAGTGCGTATGAAACCTCTGGATGGATGGAGCTGAGTCAAGGTGCTGGCGCAGCATCAAGACACACGAACAACTTTAAACTTCTTCTGTTTTACTCTTATAAGTAGAAGCGCATAAACTTTATAAATAAAGCTGATTCTGACTCAGAATCAGCCTTATATATATATATATATATATATATATATATATATATATATATATATATATAAGGACTTAAACGGGAGGGGAGGAGGCGACATAATAGTGGAATCTTATTAGAAAATGCTCACTGCTTTATTCCCTAAATAAGTAAACATTTGTGAAGTCCAGCATATTTATTTCTTCCTCGGTAACTTTTCAACTTGCCATTGTAGTTAACCGCAGCTTCGCATTGAATTGAGGGTCAAATTCCGCAGGAGCAATAAATAAACCCAAATATTTTTGTTTGCAGAGATTACGCAGATCCACATGGATGCACCGTGCTCTCACTCTCGAGGTAAATTGAAGTGCGCAACATCCTCCCGCAGCAGGATGCATCCAGCGCACCTCTCCATCCCACCCAACTCCTCTGACTGCCTACAGGACGTAGGTCCGCACGCAAATCTCATCTTTTCAGTTTTCACGTTTTAGGAAAGCGTACAACTGCAAATGCTGAAAAATGCAGAAAAAAAAAAAAAAAAATTTGAAACTGCGCACATGATCAGTCACGGTCATGCCTAATTTATTATGGGTTTCTACTGATAAATAAAGACGTTTAAAACTGTTTGAAGGGAAATTATAGCGAGGATTGACGAATATATTATGTAAACATGCTGCTGAAAAAAAAAAAAAAAAAAAAAAAAAACTAAGTAGAGCACGTTACCAAACATCATTACAACAGCACCGCCCACCATAGACGCACTCTAGCCTATGTATCCATATAGATAGATGATTCAGTGGAACAGCAAGGCCATAAAACAGAAGGTGAAACGTGTTACTCACTGCGGTCTCGTCATCTTGCTGCTCTGTCACCGCTTGTGCTGTAACCCCACACCAACCTCTCGGCTTGTTATTCAGAACAGAGTGGTCCCCCACTGCCCTCACGAAAACCCCTGCCCATCGACATTTTCACAGCAACACCCGCAGGCCACGCCCTCGCGCACACACCCCCGTCCAACTATTGGATGACGCTGCAGAATGCGTCGACGCGATCACATGCTCGTGACGCATGTTTACAAACAGGCGCAGAGCGGAAGCGAGCCCGAGTCCATGCATCCAGAGGATTCACGTCTACTCTCATCCAGGCAGGTGGTTGAAATCAACGCACTTCATTTGGATTCCCTGCCCCTCTCCAGTGCGCGCTCCCGACGCTGTGGAAGGAAATTCTGTCCGGGATAACTTATTTGGCATGACACTTGTCAGTTAGGGAAATGTTTTTCTTTTCTTCTTTTTTCAGAGAAAGGCTTCAATAAAAGGCGTTAGGTTGTTGTTAGCTCTGCCTGCGCTAATATTTTGGTTAAAGAAAAAGCAATTGCAGGGACTATAGTGTATACTTTTGGGTGGACAGCTCATTAATCACAGTCACAATTTATGAGATTTGTCATTAGAAAATTAGCTGCTAGGGCACAAGCAAAATTAAATCTTAAAAATATTTCTTAAAGTTGTTTTGCAGGATGCCTGAAAGTGAATCAAAGCCAAAATCACAATTGAAGCATTTGATAATTTATACTTTTACGTTTATCAGCGTTTATAGCAACTTCTAAGTAGGAATCTGTTTGATTTCCCTGCTTAGACACAAGCATGTTTTCTCAGCTACTGGCTACTAATATTTATTTTGCCACCAAGTCAGCAGGAAGGGAGGCAAAAAAGAATCTGAGGATCAAACATTAAGATCGGTTGGTCTCTGTAATAACTAATAGAAACAATTTTTAATTAAACATAAAGGGTTTGCAAAACTCCACTCCACTGTGAATTTACCTGGACCCGTAGAGGTTGGTCAGAATTACCAGGTGGGTTTGGCATAGGAACTACAGATGAGTTGAACAAACCATGTCTACTTGGTCAGAGGCGACCAGAGTGTGATCCACTCTGGTCGCCCCTGGACTGAATGAAACTAATTTGATCCATCAGCATATCGAGACTTTTTGTTTTAATTCAGGCAAAATTATTGCTCTACTCTAAATCAAAAATACAATAGTAAATGTTTGGTACAAAGCAAAGTATTTATCTCTTAATTACCATGCTTTTTGCATTCACTTTGATTTTATGATGAATAGGTTCACATCTATCCAGTGACTTTTACTACAAAATATATTTTGGTGCAGCCAAGTACGTTCTTTATCGGTTTATTAAACTTGGCTAAATACAGAAAGGATCTTCAAAGAAAGATGGACCCAAATCCCATTGTTACTGTTGACAATAGACTAAATCTTTTTGTCCTTTAATCTTTTTTAATGGGGGCAAACTGGATGTTTCTCTTTCATTAAAGGGAATGTACAAAGATAATTCTATATTTAAAAATCTACAATGATTTACAAATCACTCGCCATCAAAATATCAGACTATTTGCACTAATAAAATAATACATTTCTTGTTTATTGTTGCAAAGATAAAACAAAATAATATGTTTTTCAAGATTTTAAGTTTTTAAATAAATTAGATATCTTTTGACCCAACAGCAATTTTGACGTTCACTACTTCAGTTTTTACAGTGTAAATTATCACACTCTTGATTCGTAAAGTTTCTTTATAAGAACTAACTTATTCAAGCTCCTTTTGTAAAAGAAATTATCATGTGGGACTGAACTACGTTTGAAAGGTGTGGTCTGTAAAGCCTGTATGTCCAGATTCATCCTTCATTTTTTTGTTTCATGTTGAATCCTAAAATAATGACTTAATCACCTACTGGCTTAATTCCACAGTGCGAAAAGTAATTTGAACAATTATTAAAATAGTTACCAACAAATTATGCTCAAAATAGGATATTAAAAGTTTAATAAAATATTCCCATCCTGAGAAAATACACATTTTGGCCAAATGTTTCCATTTGTTTTTCTTTATTCCTAAATGTTGTGACAGGCAAATATATGAAAAATGTCATGACATTTAGCAAACATAAGCTCATTGCAAGGCTAATTTGTTTTATTTATATACACATTCTGAACAGCATGGCAATTCAAGGTGCAAAATGAATGCTAAATGTCCCAAAGTAGAGCATTTGAGACATTTGGCAAACTTAATTTCAACTAAGAGTAGGAAGTTTGCTCCTGTTAGCACAGCAGGGGGCATCCTAACCCAACAATTTCATGCTTCCACAACATTTAACCACTGCATGTTCCATTTCTTTTTAATCCTAAACCTTTTTCTGTGGTATTATTTGAAACAAAACAAAAAAAAAAAGCCAAAATATAGTTTAATATTTTATTTTTCACACAGTCTTTAAGCTACATCTCTAATTCAAATGTGAAGGCTGCAATACATCTGCAGCACTAATGTGATGTTTTGCAAGGTTTTAATTTTCTGACAGTTAATCCTAAAATCTTTTACCGTGTCTTACTGGAAGGTGTCATACCATCTATTGTATCAGTGGAAACACGAGACAAGTCTTTCCATTTCGTTTTCTGAAACAGATGTTGGTAACAGACAACAACAGAGCAACGTGAAACGTGACCAGATATCGGTTCAGGATTTTATTGTATTTTGTTGTGGGGGTGTCTATGGAAACCAAATGTAAAATATGGGTTTTCTTAGGTTTAATCAGTCTTTCAAGTATATTTATTTGCTGCCTGTTAGTCCCTTGGAAAATTCCAGTAAAATGCTTCATTCCAGACTGATGATCCACAGAAACTGCAGTTTTACGTTATAATTTTACAAACATCTGATAAAAGCTGTTCAGCGAATGGAGGCACATAAGGATGTCTGCTTGGAGAACAACATGCACATAATTTCCTCGCGTGAATCACCCTATTGGGCCCCATTTGTTTTACAGGGGAAATCTCCCTTGACTGGACCCCATCTTTAAAATTGTTTTAAGACTTTTAAAACTTGTTTCTTTCCAGTTGCCATGTGTTCCTGTATCTTGTTGCAGAAGTGCATAGGGGCCCCTTTCTCTGCTGTCTTGTTGAAATGTAGGTCATTCCTCCAAGTTCATGTGGAGAGTATCCCTGAAATTTTCATTTGGTTTGTCTTAGAAATATAGTTCCACTATCACAACTGACTACTGGGATTTGTTGAATAATGTCGCTGAGTTGTGTTGGCTGATTTTGTGACAGAAAAAACATCTCATCTGTATTTTATTTCCTCCACGTTTTAGGAAATATTTTCAAATATTACGCTTTTTATGTCTAAGTGTCTCTGCTCCAAATTGTTGATTTAATTATTCACATGACAGAACTACATTGTAGCTGCTGTCACACTGTTTACTTTCTTTCCATATTGACATATTTGAAAAAAAAAAACAAAAAAAAAACAAGATTTGTTGGTCTAAACTTGAGGCCTTGTGTCTTTTGTTTAACAGTAAGTCCTGATAACCATTTTTTTTTGTGTGTATATACCCTGTATTAAGTAAAGTATATTCTGTGCTCCCACTCTGAACAGTGCATGTGTACTAAAATCAGTGGTATGGAATTAAATTGTTTTGCAGAACCATTAAATGTTATATTAATTTTCAAAGACATCACTCTGATTTATTTGTCTAATATTTTTAAACGATCACCTCGGTATCTGGAATGGAAACCTTCATATCCAATGAGTAAGTGGAGAGATATTTATTAGAATTTTAATCAGATAGCAAGTGAAGACATAAAGTTCACTTTCAGTTCAAGCATCTGGGATTTGGAGGTGAGCGAAGCCTTTGTATAATATGTTCATATTTGCGCACGGGACAGACTATTAGTATTAATTGACATAATAATAATTAAAAAAAACAACAACAGCGGGAATGTTAACGCTTAATGAGTTTCAGTTTGTAGGAAGTAGTGAAGTTTGTAAAGTCTAACCTCTGCTGGGAGTGAGGATCTGTGATGATGCTTCTTTGCACACCAAGGATTCAGCCGTTTGTTACTGAAGGAGCTTCCAGTTCTGCAACATCTTCACACATGTAAAAAATACAATTTGTTTTTCTCCCAAACAAACCTTTATTGACTTTAACCATATTTGATCTTTTTGCTTTTCAAATACTTTCTTTTAAGTTCCCATATGTTGTGGCATGACAACATCTAACCCTAATGTTAATCATCTGGTAAACATTTGGTGCAAGTACATAAAAAATGCTTTAAAATGTGACACAAATAATTTCCCAGTATGTTTTTCTAGCTTTATTATGTACAATAGTAACACAGTTAAGTACATTGTTAAATAACTTTTACCTGATGGTACTGTTATAAGGAAATATCTTCAGAAAATATCATTTGGATTATCTCTGTCAGTACAAAACAAACGCTCAGATTGGTCCTGCAGATGAGAGAAATTGCAGTCATTTGTTCCTTTGCATGTTTCTCTCGAAGGACTAACGTGTCAAAAATGTTTCAACATTGTGACTTGATGCCATAAATTTGTTCTTATAAAAAAAATAAAAGCCCTCATCAATTCTCTTGTCACATTTTACCATTTAACCTTTCCATGAATGTGAACATTCACAGGCCATAAACCTTAGGGTCTCATTAGGTCTCCTATTCTTTAACACCTGATCCATCCAGTATAATGCTATTATTAATGAGTTAAGAAGGGGGATGGGTGGTGGGGTAGCAGAGAAGGAAGGGGTTTGGCGTCAAGAGGTAAAATATGACATATTTGGCATGGATGGAGCCCCTGCATAATCAAAACAACCAGCTGGGTTTTGTACATAATCCCAGATTCCACTTCACACACATTACTCTTGGCAAGATGGAGGAATAAGAAGGGTGGGGAAACTGAGGCCTGGATGGGATAAAGCCTGGGAGGAGAGCGGGTCGAGGCTTGGAGAAACAGAAAACTAGACGTAGAAGGTGAAGTTTATGGGTGTTTAGAGCATGGGGTGCAAGTGTCAATGAGTGGAAAAATTATAAACAAAGGTTTTGACTCAGTTATGGACTGAACTGTATGTGACGTCATGTTTTTCTGTAACAAAACAAAAACATAAAATGTAAAAGTTATTCAAGCCTTGTTAATTATCAACATTAGTTGTTTCTGTGAGAAATACTTCCATCAAGGTTTTTGACTTTGCAAAAGATCTTGAAACATTACTTAACACTCTTACTTTTTTCTTCTCTGCTGCATGAACAGCAAATTGAACAGCACAGATTAAAAAAAAAAAAAAAAAAAAGATAATTTGTCAAAGACTATTTTGTGTTTTGTGGGTGTTTATCAGTGAATATTTTATTGGCAATGAATTTTATACATTTGAAAAGTCTGTTTATCTCTTTCGTAGTGCCACCTTTATAAGGATATCACATGTATCTGTTGAGTATTTCAGTTGTTTCCTCAAAGCACGCTATGTTTAACTGATCTGAGACATGTGCTTTAGGACAACTGGGACATGTGCTTTAGGACAACTTCCAGCTGATGTTCTGCAAAACATCTGCAACATTATTTGAAGTCATAGACAAAGTTGGCATCCAAAGCAAAGAACACCACAAGAGCACCCTGTCACCACTCATCAAACATACGCAGTCTTTTACAGATTTGCAGTGGAAGTTTGCACAATTTGACCTTTCCTGCTGTGCAAACTGGTCCTAAGGAAATATTTTACTGGTATATCTTTGAAAGGGACATTGCATGGTGGAAATGAATGAGATGAGATGAAATTTATATATAAAACCATTCAAAAATAAGCAAGTTATTCTCTCTTGAAGGAAAATAAACAACACTTTGTGTATTTTAAATATGTGGAAATGATACTGTGGAAGGCTCATGATCACATCGTTTGCCATTTAATTCACAGAGGGGGAAATGTTTTTGCCACCACACCCAGGCGGGTCAAGACAAAACAGTGTGAAGTGATGTCATAACTGCTGCTTATGTAAACCAGCTGTCCAACCTTATGGGCTGTGTGGGATTTAAATTCCCTTGTATCATGGAGCAGATGTATGTAGGCGCAAGTATGTGTGGCAGTATGTGCACACATGTATCTGTGAGATATTCAGTTTATTCCATAATTTAAAAATAAAAGAACAAATCCTACTATGTATTTGCCATAAAAAAATACATACAACGTATATTTGACAAAATATTAATTTTATCAAGAGTCTATTTCACTTTATTTTAATGTTAATGTGTTTTTGGTACCTTGTGTTAGTTACATGAAGGAGTCTTCATGTCTTCATGTACTTTAAAATAAGTTTTGAGGTGGCGACACATCCAAAACGTAGCATCAATACAACAAAAGTGCATATATTTTAAATGCTTACCTGTTGTTTACTTATGGAGAAAATGTTAATGATTTGAACACATATTAATATTTAAGGCTTCCTATGTGCTATTTATCTCCAACTGGAACTATTTGCCTTGTTTACACTTAGTGGTAAGGCTAATAGCATACTTAATTAGCATCTGGTTCTGCATGCTATTTCATGGTCTGGTGTGACAGGAGAGCATTTCCACTGCCAGTTAAACTCACATTGTGTCATACTACTGTGGCAACATAAGTGATGCATTAATGTGTCTCATGCAGTGAAGCAGTGATGTTTTTCTGTTTCTCAATCAATGGACTTTTTTGTGTGCTGCTAGCTCTGCCCTATTCCAATGGACCTACAACTGAAAAGGGTCCAGCAATGATGCAGGACTGCTTGGTTTTACAACGAAAACACACAAAATAGAGTATTGAACCACACAGACTCAGGCCGTACAGTTCAATGAAAAGCAGCACTTTCACTGAAAAGGGAAATGTTTCCAGACAGATACTTTTGTTTTGCTCATAAATCATGATCGCTTAAGATTCTGTTCTAGAAGTCGGTTTAAGGCAGTGTATTATATATTTTCTGACACACAGTGTCATTGTAAAGTGCAATCAACTAACTATGTTACCTTCAGTTGTCATGAAAATGCTGTATATATAAAAAACAAATTACAAGACATTTTGCATCACAACCATATACAACACCTTGAAATTGGCCTCTGTCTCTTTAAGAGGCGTCTATCCTATCTGACTGCCCCAAAACATCATGACGACAATGCTCCTCCATGATGCCTTTTATAATGATTCTTAAGAGTTCAGCAGACACACAGTTCCACCAGGTGTTTGCCTCTGCTGCTGCAGGTAGAGATGGAGCTTTGGGTAAATAGGAAGAACATTGTAGCATTTAGACATCCCCGAATGGTTGCCATGGGAGATTCCAGGATTTCTCAAACATGTATGAATAAATCAGCACTCTGGGTATGTTTCTGAAGAAGGAATGACATTAAAATATAATATAGAGCTCTAAAAAGGCTTTAGTCAAATACAAAAAAAATATTTAATTTAATACTTTTTGATTGTTTATGTATGTCAGTCAGAAACTCAAAAACTAAAACAATGAATGAGTTGGATTCATCAATCAATCAAAGGTTACAAACATTGTCTTTAATATGAAAAAATACTTAGATTTTTTTTTTTCTTAGACCTGGAAACTGATCAGATCAAATTTTCTATTTCTGCTTTACATTGTAAGATCGTAGAAACCCCATTCAAAGAAAAGATTTGGCACAAAGTAAAGCAAAAGGAGGACAAATTGTGATTATTTATTTAATTTTTTTACAAAATTTAAGCATTTGTGAATTTGCTTTTTCAATGTTTACATTACAAAATTTGAAGAGTATTTTTAAAATGTTACAAAACGTTTCCAAAGAAGAAAACTGGAAAAAAAAGAAACCCATAGAAATATTAATAACAAAAATAAAAAAACAACAGTCACATCCTTGAGTATCATAAAGATTAAGCATTATTTAGTTGAAACAAGTCTAGTTTTAAGAACATGGGTTATGAACTGGCATATGAGGCATAAATACTCCTACGCCAAGTGGATAAGCAACACAGTTATATACTAAAATGAGAATAACACTGAGAAACATGACAAAAAAGCTGAGAGTGATCATCAGTTGGTTTGTTCTCTTTTTGGCTGATCACTTGATTTGACAGTTTCCTCTTGGTTCAACCTCTCCGAGAGAAAAGGAAGACAAGAAACTTTGATTCTTCTCCCACTGAAGCTCATTCAAGCGACAACTAATTTCATAAAACTGTACAGGTTTTAATGGCTAACATTCATGTTCACACGTTTACACTTTTATCAAGTCATCAAAGTACAAAATAAAAAATGAAAGCCTAGATGCATGTACTGATATATACAGCCTATGTACGATGGAGATCCTAGTAAATGTTAACACTCACATGCAGCAAACATTTGAACATGTACAGTGGGTTTATTTTTGTCAGACAAGTTTGTAAATTTACCATGCTTTGCTCCTTTTCTTTTTGTCTTTTCTGGCTTAAAATTGTAAAATTTGAAAGACAATTTTATCCATGTGCTTATGCTGTGTTGCAGGAATTGTAGCGAGTTTAAGCCAGATGACAGGTGTTAGGGTGCTGGATTCAGCAGCATGTCACTGGCTGCAGTCTTCATAAGAGTTTGTGATGATTAATTTAAAAAGAAGAGCTGCCAACCTCCTCTTGTTGGTCTCAGTCTGGCTGCCGTCAAAAACCCAGGGACTGTCTTCGTCATCATCAGCACTATTTTTATCTGCCAATATTATCATCATCAGACTAGGTTTCCTAATGTTTGTTGAGGCAACAGCCAACGAGGAAGAGAACCACAGCAGAGCTGTGTAGCTCTGAGAGAAGTTATTATAATCCCTGCTGTTTCCTTTGCTGTGGCCTCTATGGCTGAACAGGATGAGATACCAAATTTCTTTGTGTGGGCATGTATGCATCTGTGTGGATAAATGTATTAGCAGGAGGAAGTTCCTGGACTGCAGCAGTTGTGGGGTGATTTCACAGCTCTGTGTCTGCCGTCTTTGCAGTGGAGTGGCCGTTGGTGGGAGGAGAAGTCTCGGTCTTAACCGCCTCCAGGGACTCTCCGTTAACGCTGGGTTTCTCCTGAGTTTCTGGAGGGGGGTTCAAAGGAGCCTCAGACGCAAGGGTGTTCCCCTGATTCTCCTGATCCACTGAGAAGGCTTCCTCTGCCTGCAGCAACAGTACAATTTAACATTTTAAAAGATTTAAATATTGCCATTTTTTAAAATCTCTAGTCCTCTTTTTTATACCACTTACTGATTATATATTTTTATCTTTAATCTCAAATGTACACAATGCACTGCCCCATTGCACATTTATCAACCAAAGGCAAATAATGTGTAAAAACAACGCATTTGCCTTGTAAAGCATTTAGATAATTAAGTAGCAACTAATTAAGCTTTCTTAATTAATCAGTCATCAACAAGTTTGAGCACCACTATAAAACCATAAACTATTTATGTGTGTATCAACACAATGCCAAGAAAGAATGACCTTTGAAAAACAATTTAAAAAAGCTTAAAATGAAATTTCTAGCCACTTGAAGACAAGCATTTCAAAGTGACAAACACTATGCCTGAGTGAAAAGCACTCAGCACTTTTTTTCTAGGAGCTGATGTGTCATTAAGTTCAAAATCTGAATTTCTTTATCATCAAGAAACCCCAATAGATGACAGTTTAATCCTCAAACATATATATTTAAAAAAGAATCAAAAGCCTGACTCCTTTTCAACACGCAGTTGTGTTAGAAAGGGATAAACATACCTTCAAATATTCTGATCTTTATTAAGAAATGTTCACATGTGGAAGTCTGATCTACAGTTTTCAATTCATAATTGGAAAAAAAAGTTATTTAATTGCACTTGAAGAACAGATAACAGACCATTGACTCTAGACCTAAATGATCCAAAGCAATAGTAGAAATATGATGAAGAAAATATGTCTACATAAAATTACTTTCTTATGATAAAGTCATAAGAAAGTCAATATTTTTGCCTCTGCACTATGATATTTTGGTACGTGAGCTTAAATGTTTAGGGAAAACATATTATTTTTTCATCATATTCAACAGATCATCCCAGGTGAAAAAAAGTATACTTTAGTATGGGCACCACCAGCCCCCCTCACCACCCTACAAGGATCAGTGTGTTCAGATCATGGATGGAAAGATTTTAAGGTAGTTTGTCTCCTTAAGTCCATACTTAAAACAGCTTCATAGTTGATTCTAACATCAACTGACTCAATGACATTGCTGACTATTTTTTTTCTACTTCTAACATAAACGGGCAAAGACGACACCCAGAAATGTTTTTCCACCCCAGGCATCCGGTCCCAATCATCATCAGTTCTTATGATGTCACATACATGGCGAGTCCACAACGTCTTAAAATTGTAAGTATTATTTTTTTATTTGCCATTTTTCTGTTCTCTTTAAATACAAATGCTTTCTCTGTTTAATTGCTGTTTAATTGTAAAGTTCATAAAGTTGTGAGTAAAATTGGACAATTTTAAAATATAGGTAATAAAACAAAATATTTGAATTGCCTTGGGCATCTTGTGTAATTAATCTTTACATGTAATTTTAGCCTAAAACAATGTAAGTACTGCAGTGTAGTTTTGCATGTCATGTACAAAATAGGTACGTAGGAATAAAGACTTTCATGAGTAATTAAAATTGTAGTTTATTATCAATACCAAATAGTATATTTAAAATATATTTGAAGTATATTACATATATATATATATATATATATATATATATATATATATATATTTAATATAATTCTGAGACAGAATTATTACACTCAAAATATAATAATTATATCAAAATATAATAATAAAGCTCTGAAATATTCTATTTAAAAAGTATACTTTAAGTACACTTGAAGTTGTTCCAAAAAAGTACATATAGTATACTAAAATATACTATTAGTTGTAATTTAATACTATTTAAATACTACTAAACTATACTAAGCACAAAATTAGTTGTTCCAAAATAGTACAGTTTAAGTACATCGATAAAAGTATACTGAAGTATGTTAAAATTTAGTATACTAAAGTATACTTTCTTTTTCACCTTGGCAAACAACAAATGCATCAAATATGAAGCAGTTTTCATGTTCGGATTAAACACTAAGACAGATGGACCCAATAAGCCAGAATGTTTCCAGCACTACCCATAAACACACAAACAAAATACAACCTCTTGTACGACCTCTGTCATGTTATGTGAGAGTTACAGTGAAACAACTGGGTAGATGAAACACTGATCATCGCAAATGCATAAGGCCGTGGAGAGCAGGGTGTGGGGCTCTGGATGAAGAACGCCGTCTTTCTCTGCAGCTCGTCTGATGGTTGGCCAGCTGCTTTCCCCAACTGGAGCACTGCCAGGCATTATCTACAAGAAAACTTTGCTGCTGCTTTGATTTCAGATATTCTAGTGTTACTTCATTAGAGCTCTGACATACAGATCCAAAAATGGGATCTGTACTGGGAAGCTCAAAAAGAAACCAATCATATGTTCAAAAGAATGATATACAACCATAAATCAGATGGGATCTGGCCAATGCCAGAGCTATTATTAAATTATAGGAAGAACACTCGTAAATAAAATGTTTCAAAATATGTCCTAAAGAATGATCTGCATTTACCCAAATGGAGGATACTAAGAGTGAACGTTACAAAAGTAAACTTTGTCCAAAAATTGTGGACTAACCAGATAGTTACCAGTTAATTTAGAATAAAGCATTTTATCCATTTTTACCAGGGGCACAAATAAGTGAGGAGGGTACTGTGAGAAACTTGAAACAGAATAAATAAAAAACATTCTTACCAGTTTTTCTCCCTTAGCGTCAGGCTTCCGTTGACACTTGAAGTATCCCACAATCATGCCGAGGGCAGCAAGAAGACCAGTGACCAGTACTCCAACAAATACAGAAGTGTTTGATGATGGTGGGATGCCATTTTTCCTATCCAACTACAAGAAAGTTTTATTAAAAAAATATTGGAGAGAAAAAAGTGAAATAAAATGTGGTTAATAGAAGTAAAACAGATTTAGTTCTCAAGCCATTGAACCATCGTGCATTTAGCATGCTGAGGTGAGTGATTCTTCACCAGTACAGATGGAGTGTTTACTTAGAGTTATTAAATTAAGTTTATTCATGAGCAGTATCATCACTTTAATTAATTAAGTTAATTGATCTGTGGTAAATAAATAAAGAACTGCAAGAACACAAACTTTAAATAAGTTTAAATGCGAGTTTTCTTCAGCAGTGGAGTCTTGCACAGTTAGTGTGGATATACGCCATGGTGGTTGACTGCATTACAATTTGTAATAATTAGATTATCTGCATTTCCTTTTCTTTATGTGTTAAGTACACACTCCCTTTGTATCTAGTGTGAGTTTCCTGTCAGTAGCCCCATTTTAAATACTACTAATTCTCTAAAAACAACTTGACAATTTAATGCATATTTTTTCCATCAGATTAAAAGTCAGGCGTTTTGGAAAACCATGGAAATGCAATTTAGGTAGTACTGTGATAAGGTAGGGTATAATTTAAGATTAAAGGATTACAAAATGATAAAAAAAAATACTTTTGACTGTTATCAGGTGTTAGAATGGGGACAAAATAACCTTTGATGAGGATTGCTTAGGTTTTAATTTATTTTTTAAAGACTATTGTAGATGTGTATTAAATGTTGAATGCCAATTTTTATCTTAAGTAATCCCAGAACAAGTAAGGATTTCTGTGCATTAAATATCTGACACTCATGACAAGACAAGAACTCATGACAGGTAAGGAATGTCTCAGAAAAGTCTGGACCACTTTTTACACACTCTAGCAGATGCATCTAATTCCTTTACATAGATTATTCTACGTCACAGAAGGTCATGTAAAGATCTTTTTCCAATAGAATAAAGCCAGTCGGAGTGACACAAAGATTAGCTTTCTCTGTGGATGACCTTTGAATTGGGAGGAACATTGGAGTTCTCCTGGGCACCTCTAGCTTGTTCATTGTGTCTGCTTGTCGCGACAACTGTTGAAGCAACTGTTGAAGCAACAGTAGAACCTGCAGAATCTCCACTGGGTCCATCAGCGGGAGCGGCACCGGGGTCTGATGCAGCAGTGGATGCTGGAGCAGCAGGTGGGGCACCACTTCCTGAGAACATAATACAGAAATAAGGCCTTGACACTTGCTGTGAAAAGTTTTAACTCTTGCCGTCAACGGCAGTAATTCAGTCATGTCTTTCAAAAATTGCATTTTTATCCCAAATTTCTCACCAGCATTAGGAGTATTTGTGGATGGGGTTGATGTAGTTGAATTGTCTTCACATGTCACCTCGCCTGTAGTGAAACAAAAAGAAACAAAAAAAAAACTTGAAATACTCTAATGTGCACATAGCAACGATACAGTATAAAGATAGTTTACAATTCCAAGCATTTTGCTTTTTTTTTAGCTGAATTTGTGATCCAAGCTAAAGATTCAAAGCAGCTTTTTTGTGATATATTTGATTAAAGAAATATCAGTAAGTGTGACTAAGATTGCTAATGCAGTTTTGAGGAATATGAAACATGATCTCCTGCACCTTCTTATGTCATTAAACCTCATTCATTAAACATGTTATTTGTTAAGATAAAAAAGAAAAAGAAAACTTAACATCTAAGAGACAATATTTGTAGACAGCAGATCGTGTACTAAAACAATTAATTGTATGAACCTGTGAAGTACATGTGATTAAATGCCAGCTGATTGTGCAGAACTTAACACACATTAGTGGTTTCAGTCAGGATAATCAGATTAATTCGTTGCTGTGGTTCACGTATGAGCCACAACCACGAAAGCAACTTTTTGACTTGCTGGGTTGCTGAAACATGCTGCGGGAATCCCCTTGAAAAATGCAATTACGTTTTTGTTATTATGTGGGATAAGTCGACCACTTCCTGGGTATTGAGCAAAAATATTCATTTGCTGTGGTTTCTATATTTTTAAGAAACATTGTGACATTTATAATTGGTTACTTGACATTTACCAACAAATGCTTATGCAAACAAACAGCAGTAGGATTTTCAGCTGGATAATAAAACTAAATGAAGTGACAGTAAATATACTGTATAACATAACAGTTACCCAGATGCAGCTTAAAACGTAGAACAACTGCAATTTAGGTTTTTCCTCTCTGTTCAGTCCCTTCCTACTTTATCCTAATTCTGGATTGTTTATGCCAGCAAGTATGCCTGCAAAATGTACATCTATAAAACACATCTTTGTGTTTTGGCAAATAAATTATGTGAATAACAACTCTTCAATCACACAGGACTCTGGCCAGCTTCTCAAAACATTTAGATACCGAAAGAGTGAAAACATGAATTTGGACACTGGGCATCATGGACTAGTACTGAAGGGAAGATGGATCTCTGTTGGCTTAGCTTTAGCAACTCTTGTATGCGACATTATTTTTGGTCTATGTAGTTCTGCACAAGATTCCACTGGACAGGCAGGTTTAATTTGGTGCTGTGCAAAAATGATATCTGTCTGATGAAAGCTGGAAAATTCAGAAGTTCTAATTTGTCAAATAGGATATTAAAATATGAAGATAATACACATTTGCAGAGGCCTTTTGTGTGAGAAATTGTTCAATATTTTTCCTTTTACTGTCAATCTTGTTTTACAATAACCTTTTCCACCTGAGAGTCTATTGAAGTTTAAAATTTTACAGGTGACAAAACCTAAAATAATTATGACCATGGTTCCTAAATGACCATTTTTACAGCTTTTTGTTTTATCTAAATCCAGCAGTTCATGTGCTGGGATTGACTGGCGAACACATGGTTTCATCGGCCGCTCATGGATCCTACACAGACGCTATTTACTGCTCCTAAATCCATGCCAAGTTTTAAATGAATGAGGCCAATTATGTTTATTTTAGTATCAAATTTGTCAAGTTTTTCATTGTCTTGTTTTTCTCCTTTTTTTAAAGGCGACTTGTAATGACTGTCTTGTTCTGTTTTATTTTCTGCAGTTTCCCCTGTGCTCTACATGTGACTTTATTGATGGCTTTTTATTTTGGCTCGTTAACTCCTAAACTTTGTGTTCTCTTGTATTTCCTTCTTTGTTTTTCTAGCTTTCCTCCGTTTTTTGGTTGTAGTTGGTACACACTGCAAAGTGTGTCCAAGAAAACATTTTACCAAGACCTATAAGCTTAGAATATGGGTGCAAACTAAAATCTTACTTTGCTCTGAAGGTCATTTTTTTTCATAACCAAAAACACACAGGGACCAATTACTTCTACTATGTGCTAACAGCATTCAGAAGCAGCTGATGGAGCGCTACAGCTTGTTTTGACTTGGGGTCACAAACTATCTAAAGGGAATGCAGCAAGAAATGACACATGACTTCTGTGACACTGGGGCTATTGTGAAAAGTATGAAGCATGCAGAGAGTAAAAGGTCAACGCAGAATGTTTTAGCTTTACATTTTTGGATTTACATTGCAAATGTAATGACGGGATGTATTACCAATATTTATATGATCAATTAATAAGGTGGAGTGAATAGGAGAAATAAGCAGTGAGGGAATTACAGTTGTAAATTCAATCATTTTATTCACTGATGAATTGAAATTATGATTTTCTATTAGGAGTTTTCACTAAGTATAACACACATTATAAACCTGAAGTTTACTAAATTCTCTCAACATGCCTTTTATTGTTTCACATGCTTAATTTTTAAATTCTTGCCTTGTTGCTTTGATTGTTAAGAAAACATCAGTTCATTTGTTGCTTTCTGCTTATCTGAGATCAGGTCATGGGGGCAACAAGTCCGGGAGGGAAATCCAAACCTCCCATCCCCCAAAAATATATTTTCCAGATTATTCTTGGGGAGCTTAAAGTGTTCCAAGAAGAGAATAGCTTAGAGATGTAACTATCAAGACTTTTCTGGACTATTGGGAGTTTTTGCCTTTTAAAATTTTCAGCAATTTTACTTTTTCTATTCCAAGGATTGCAACACATTCCTCAGATATCATGCTTCACTGATGGGGACCAAGCAAGTGATCTTGGTTCTGCATTAAAACATGGATGTCGACGAACATGTATGTGGATCCTGGTGCTTTTTGCAAAGGAGAGAGAAATGGAT
Source organism: Poecilia reticulata (assembly GCF_904066995.2). NCBI lineage: Eukaryota > Metazoa > Chordata > Actinopteri > Cyprinodontiformes > Poeciliidae > Poecilia > Poecilia reticulata. The sequence goes on along the minus strand of NC_088836.1, from coordinate 28,082,808 downwards.
TAATAACTTAGTATTGGGATCTTTTTCTTGTATTTAATGATCCACATCTTATGACCGTAGTTGAACCATAAATTGAGACATTAACTTTTTTACTTTAACACAAAAAACTTGACAAATGCTCACATAAATGCAGACGAGACCTCTATCTGGGCTTTCAACCTCCTGCTTTATTCTATCATTTATGAACAAGACACCAAGATCCTTGAAGTCCTCTACTTGAAGCAGAGACTGTTCGATGGGAGCAGACTGCACAAACTCCAATAGGAGATCCAGTTACAGCACATTGATATTCTAAAATATGTATTTCTACGCAACGTTTGAATAGAAATGCAAGAACAAAGCATTCTTAACTTTGGAAATCTACCAGTTTCACTGGAAATATGCAAAAAAAAATTACAAAATCCTTTGACAATTCCTATTTTCCCACTTCCTTTCTTAGTTATTTCCAATTGCAGCTTGTCCTGTAGAGTGAAACCTCCTGTTAAGTTAATCAGTAAAAGCAAGATGTCTAGACCAAACATGTCCTAGGGTGGATCCTTCTTTTGAAGTTAACTTACAATACATTTAAGCATTGTTTAGGCGTGTAAGCTAAGCACTAAAAACAAGAGAGAGAGCCTTTCCAGGGTTCATGTGAGGTAAACGAACTTGACTTGGGTTAAATCAACTGATAATTATAATTAAATACAAACCGTCTAGAACTCTGCAAATCTATTAAACAGATGATGTTATTAAACTACTTTGGCTGAACGGTTTCCCCTTAAAAACGTGCAGATTTTCTACAGCCACCCAAACGAAGGTGAAACTGTCTGAATACAAGATAATATAATGACAGCCTTGAAGAAGAAAAAAAGGCAGTGAATGAGTATTAGGGATCAGGCTTCCCTTTTCAGCTTAGTTTCCATAAAGACAGTAAGTGTGTAACATCTAATCAAAACTTTCCTCCAGTTTTTAGCAATGTGATTTGTGGACTGATGACAATTTAAGGTCACAAAGTTCTTGAAAAATGTTTGAAGTGTTTACAATCCCTTAAACACGGGGGATCTAAATTCACTCTGTATTTATTTTACATCAGATCAAAAACAAGATCCTGTTCCAACATCATTTTCACAATGCTTTTCCAACAGAATAGACTGTAGTCAATGTAAAGAACTAAGGATGAACTCCGCAGGTGTAAAAATCTGAAGTAGGAGACATGTAAACAAGTTATTGCCTCGTTTGTCTTTGTGCTAGCATGATGCCTCTCTAGGCATTTGGGATTAACCCCACCTGGCCAATGAGACTCCAACTGGCAGAGGAAACGCTCTCCTGAATACGCCGGACCATAAAGCCGTTATATCAAACTGTGATGCGATGCTTAGTAGAAATGAGGCGTGTTAGTCATGCTTTTGAAAAATCTGGAATTTATACAGGAAGCGGGGGGGAAAAAACATTTTTGAGAGAAAGCCAGATGTAGAGCACACAACAAGCGCTGTTTTGGTCAGATCATGCCAAAATGTTTTGGTGTAATTGCGAAACATTGCATGAAAAAAATCCACCATACCCCATGAAACATGGTGGTAGCAATATCACAATAAGGACATGCATTTCATTTGCACAACTCACAAATTGTGGGTGCTAGTTACTTTCCCCCTGCTGGTCTTACTGCTTTATTCAAAAGTGCAACAATATGGAACTATTTTATTTATGTTCTATGTTGAATTGACTTTATCCTATTTTCTCTTCTCTTTCACTTTTTATAATCTTCAGAAGGTCTAACTTCTGTTGAATCATACATTAAGCTATTTATATTGTGTAAATGTAATTATAGTTTTTTTTTCCTGCTCAGTGATAGTTTCTTAAATCAGTTTTATATAAAAACGTGTCTCTAGGCATGGATGTGGACATTTTTAGCACTCCACCACTGTGTAAGGAATCTCCCACTAATTCCAGTCAGACATCCCAGCATCGGAAAACCATGGAAAACTTTGGTCTTAACACAAACACAGGAAAACATACAGAAACATAACCTTAGCCTCTTCCCACTGAGTTTCAAGATGGGAAATGAAAGCATGATGTTATGATGTAACCTCTGGGTTTGTGTGAATTTGTTCAGTTCTAATGTTATTTATCACATCTATTCAGTTACCCGGATAATCAGATTATAATTAGTGTTAGCTCTGCAGTGCTTTTTGTGCATATTTTCTTCAGAATTGCCATTCAATTCTGAAGAAAATAATGTTAACTATCTGAGAGTTGAACATAAGCTAGTAGCAAATAGTTTGACTATCTGCTCAGGCAGCCAGTCTGCAGTTAGCTGCTGAACATGTTTACTGCTCATAATTTGCCAAATCTAGATATACAGCAGTGTATTGTAGTGATGGATGAGGCTTGTTTTAGTGTTAGAGCTTTAACAGTTTTTACCAGCTGAAAAATATGTCAAAACTACAAATTAGTCCTGCAAGCAAAAGACTAAACTCCTTTTTTTTAAATATATGCAATAAATCAAAATGTACATAGTGATGAGGCTTGTTTGTCAGTTTCTACTTTTTAAGAGCCAAGATTACTTTTAATTGACCTAGATTTATGCTGATTATTTTTTATTGGTTGGATGTAATATTCATATCTTAAATGTGCTTAATTAATCTGCATATTGTGGTACACTTTGTGAATTAAGTTGATGAAATAAACAAACTTTTCAATGATATTCTGATTTGTTGAATATTTGGAATGCATAAAAATATCCATGACCGCCTGGTTAAAGCTTGAGAACAAGTTGTGTATTCTACTGTATCAGATCAATAAACACTGGAGTGTTATTTACTTGAACCCGCGTTTTACGCAATCGTGAGGTTGGGATATGAAGATATGTAACAATAAAGATTTCCTAGACAAACTAACATTTAATTAATTATGGGAGATCCAATCTCTCAACCCTGGAATGCGCTGCCATGAACTTCCCAGTCTCTGAAGACACATGGGAGAGCAGGGAGGTGTGATGATTAGCCGGAGGAGGGAGGCCCAGGTCTTATCATCAACTCTCACACTAAAAGTATTGTGAAGACTAGTTAGAATGTTTTTAAAAATGGTTCCTTCATTTCCTTTATCCTCCTCTCAGCCCCTCCTCCACCAGCTCTCACTGGGGACAACCCTTCATCCTCCCCCTCTCTGGCTAGCAGATGCAGTAACAGCATTTTGTGAACTCATCTTTACTGGAAAAGCCAGGTAACATGATTTCCTCTGGAGGGAATACAGTAAAATAATGATAGTAAGTGTAGGCACCAGAATTTACCAGTTAGTAAGTTTATGTTAACCTTGGTAACACTCCTGTTTCCCTGATTCTTTATTAACTTGAACTCACACATGAATGTAAAACAGCAACCAACCAAACTCGGCATGTCTCCATCTGCATTTGCACTACATGTAGATATTTATTATCTCCCAACTTCACCCATCTGTCACAGCCTTTTGTACTGAGGTAACCGCCACTGTTACTACCATCCCTGTGTTTAAATTTAGGGCCGGGGTGTTGCAGGAAATGGCTGCAAACGCAAACATTGTTGTCGCACTTGATTAAACTGCTCCAGCTGAGAGTGGGAACAGGGGGACATGACTTTTTCACTTATAAATTATGGCATTTGAAGATGAGTGTTGCTTCCTCCCTATGGGAGACAAGGGAGGAGACCTAATAGATGGATGGGGGAGAATAAAGGGTGCAGCTGCTGTAAGTGTCCTTTGGGAGCTCTTTCCCTCCCTGCGTACGCACTGTGCTGTGAACTCATGAAGGAGGAGGAAAGCCTCAGCCCAAAAGCTTGGGATTACGATTTGACCTCCACCCAGACTGCAGAGACAACACCTTGGATGTCATCATATAGCCACACCCTCATTCCATTACTCATCCAGATGTCCAAAGAGGACCCCCAAAATCTTCCAACCACACTTTTTCTGTTTATGTTCCTTTAACAGAAAGTGGCTGACTTAAGATCATTTTAGAAAACACAATGCAGAATAAAAACACTGAGACTAAGGCTGCGGATGCTCTTTAAACATTTGTAAACTGTTACAACCACAAACTTCAGTGGACTTTTGGATTTATGAAAAGTATAATGTACATCTGCTTTTACTGCTCAGCTTTTCCCACGTGTGTCATGTCACTTAAGGGGGTTTCTTTATTAACACTGCTTTTCTTCTTGCTAGATTTCTTGTGTGCACAGCCAATGATTCTCCTTCCTGAAGAGTGGATCTCTTCAGCTCTTCTACAGTTTCACTGGACATTGTGTCTACTTCTCTGATCAATGTACTCCTTTTAATCTCATTTTTAATCAACGTACCATTTTCTCTCAACTTCACAAAATTGAGAGAAATACAAAGAACTGAATATATAATTTTGTTGCCGATTATCTTTATCCAGCCAAGTTTTTTCTTGTATTTGTGAACAAACTTTGTTTGGGGTGGTAAAAGTTGACTTTTCCTCTCTGTCCACACCCTTTGTGTTTTCCAACAAAACACACGATAGTTTTTCAGGAAAAAAAATGGAAAAGAATGGACGACAGTGTTGGAATGATGTCCGTGCACATCCAGAGAGGAAGTGACCCCTTTGAACTGCAGAGGGAAACATACCGGGACCTACACATGCACATCATCCGTCACCAGAACTACTACGAACTCCTGGAGCAAACAACATGACCATTGTGTTCTATCCTGTCATCAGATTGGACTAAAGGACCTGCAGGCTGCTGAAAAAGTTACAATTTCTCTCCCCCAAAAAATTACTTTTTCTCTATTCTCTCTCTTCTTACTACATTTCTGAGTGAAACTGGGGCACAACAACTGAAAACACTGCCTCATGATTGATACTGACCTCTGAGAAATGTCTGTTTTTATTCAGTCTCGAGTTTACTCATTAAAATAGTTTGAGCCGGGCAGTGAAACTCTAAACCTGTTTCCAAAACAGACTGTTCATTTTCCAAGTGGATTAGAAGCTGGAAGCAGCAGCAGCTGCTTCAAGAAGCTGCTAACTGCCCTCCTGTCTGTGTCCGAGCCGACACCAGCAGATGTTGATGGACTCATTCCAGCCGCCTATCTCTGCGGGGGAAAGAGGTTACGCAAAGACATTAGAACCTCTGGCCGTACACGCCCAGGCCCAAGTGGAAGAGCAAAACTTCATAATAAACATTTGATAAACTTTCTGTGCTTGTCATGGAATCACACGGTATTAAGTATTCACACGTGTAACATAAGGGAAAGAGTCGTCCAAACTCAGGACTTCCTGGAGTAATAACAGGCCAGACCTTGTTTTTAATTAAGATGTATAAAGTATGCCTTTAATAGCATGCAATTTGGCCCACGTTAATTACCAGGAGCCATTATTCGAGTCGTCAAATGGCTCCAGCGAAAGCTCGTTAGGCGCTTTTGTTTCCGTGGATAAACAGTAAAACCTTCTGCAGGTACAGCACAGCCTGGTTCTCCAGCACAGAGTTTGTGCATTCCCTTCAATTCCCATCTTTATTTTCCTTTAAAACAGCTGAAGCTGTGCGAGAGAAAAACGTAGCAGTCCCCCTTTCAGCTGTCTGGTAGTGTGCAGCACCATACTGGAGAGGAACTGGGTTATTCTGTGCTTCAGAAGAAAAAAAACAACCTTTTTTAGGTACCTCATTAAAAGGCCTAAGACCAGTTTTAACACTCGTTCTGGGTTTTTTTTGCATGGACTGGAATCTGGAATTTAATCAATTTGAGAAAATTTCAGACATGAGGAATAAGCCTTTATATTGACATTTAAATTTAGAGAGAAGCTGTAGCAGTTTCCTGGCTGGGGCATGTGACCATCTCTTCTTGTGCAGACAACGTAGTCCCTGGCTAGCCCTCAAGTGACTTAATAAAAAGTGACAAGCAACAAATCTAGCGACTTGTTTATGTTATCTAAGATTTTTGGAGACTCTCAGCATGAAAGCACATATTGTTCTTATTCTTCTCAATGAACAGTGGGTGCTGCCGGGTCCCCTCCCCATCCCAAGGCACTCACAGTTGACCCAGTCTTCATGCTTCAGTCTGTCTCAGCTGCAACTATATTCACAGCCTCCAGCTATCTGAATCTAGTTAACATGTAGGACCAACAAAGAGGTCGACAAACAGAAAGTCTAACAATATAAAGGAAAGGAGAGAACGTAAAATCAAGTGTAATCCTAATTAAAGACTGTACTTGGTGTTAGTTTACCACATTTTTAGATCTACCACATTTTCACATTCTGTATTGTTGTTGATTGTATTAACTTTAGTGAAGTATGAGAGTGTTTTAACTGATTCAGTTCAGAATCTGTGATAAAAATTCCTTGTAGAAAAAATACGAAGGAGACTGAATCAGTTTCAAAGCCATGTAATTTTAATGTTAGCACAGGTTGTCCAAGCCTTGACTAGAGCAGAGATTTCATGATCAAAATTGGTGTGGCTCATATACTTACAATTTTGAGTGCTGAAAAAAGAATTATCAGTTTTTTTCTGCCTACTTTATGCCAGTCACAGCCAACAGCTATAAAACAGCAGCAGGGTGCCAGGAGAACGAGAAACAATACGTTCTCCAGAACGCCAGTAATTGGGAAAGGAAGATCTGAACTTTGGCGTGGCTTCTGCTTTTCATTAAGTTTTTTTTTTTTTTTTTTTAAGTAAACACTGTTCCTATTTCCCTCAAGGCAACCCCCTTTCCAGAAAAATATTTATCAGTGGAGGTGGTGGTTTTGTTTTCTGTTGAAATGTTTTCTTAGGAACAGTCAGTGATAAAGAAAATACATTAAAAATGGCACTGACACATTCAATGAACTAATGAACGAACAAAAGATTCGACAATAGCAGCTGCTTTGCAACATTTGGACCATTTTTAAACTTGATGCAGAAGTTTCTGAAGTAACGAGACAAAACCCAGACTCTAAGGTTAATTATTTAGCAAGCTCACGCAGGATCTTAGCCACAATTTCTGGCCCAGATGGACACACACCCTGCCTGACATAAGACCACTATCTGCCAAAAGCTTATATAAAGACCCACACCCTCTAGCTGATGACGTAATTCAAACTCTAACATCACATCTTGGGACTTAAAGAATGCTGGTCAACAGCCCGGGACCATGAGAAAGAGAGTGGCAATATTCTGCCTGTGTTTTCATTGGCAGAGCAAAGTTTCTAACCGAGATGCAAAAGTTTCAACTGTTGGAGCGGTTGATGTTGTCAAACTCCAAGAGATCCGCTGATCTCCTGGGGATTTTTGCACACCAGAATCTTCCAAACAAGAGTGCAAATCTTTGTTTTAGTGTGGCCCTTTTGAAACAGCAATTGCCACAGCTTCTAATGCTCTGCCCAGAGGCCCTGACTCTAGCAACAGGAGGAGTCATTGTGGATGACATGGTGAAATAAGCGAGACAAGATGTTTTTCTCCCTGGCTGGAGCAGATGTAAAGCTTGGGTTTTCCCCTGAAAGAGAGACAACTTATAACGTACTCTGAGAACTTTCGAATGACATCATCCAACTCTGCAAAGCATGGCCAGCTCAGTGCTGCATATTTGTACGCCTGCATAACTACTGACTGGCAGCCATGGGAAGTGGGAATATAAACCAAATCTGTTTGCTGGAGAGTCGGGATGATCGAGTTGCTTGCGTATCGCAAAAATCTCTCAACAAATCCTGCCTCTACATCTCTCTCTGTTCTCAACCATCTACTCTTGTTTGATTCACATTTGTGTTAAGAAACTGTAGCTCTCTACTGCTCTCCAGATGCAAATAAACAAAAAAAGACAAAACTACTTCATCCATGGATCATTCAACTCACTATAGTGCTTCAGATAGATGTATGTATGTTTTCTGGTAAACCAGTCTTGTCCTCCTGGAAGGCAAAACCTTTGGCCCAGTCTCAAGTCCTTTGTTGTCTCCAGCTGTTTTCCCCCCTACATTTACCTGAGTTTAGCTCTGTCCACCTTTTTGCCAACTCAGACAAGCTTCTATAGCCATGCTTAAGAAAAGTAATGCCAAAGTATAATGTTGATGTTTGTATTGAGGATAATGAGTAGTGTTAGTTTTCTGCCACTCACACTGTTCCATTTTAGTCTGATCGGACCAAAACTTAATCTTATACATTTTTGCCTTGCTCTCTACAACCAGCAAAATTAAAAATAGCTAAACAACACCTCTGACCTTGTCAAACACAGATTTGACCCCCTGAAAAATGCTAAAATTGGCCACTCAGGACACTCCATAGGTTCACTAAAAGTAGCCTGAGGGATCTGTCTTTAAAAGGTTAAGACCTTATCATTTAAGCCTCGCAAGTTGGGAGCTGCAGCAGCTCCCAACCAGACACGTTCCAGCACATCCCCTGGCTATGGGCTAATGGTTTCATCTACCCTGCAGCTGGTCAGAGTATAACTGACCAGCTGCACTACGCAGGACGTCCTCCTCTAGGCATGAGGTGACCCTGTTATTTGACCTTTGTTTACACCATTTTCAGAAGATAATGAACAATACGCCTAGCAGGCATGAACTTTGCCTAGCAAAGGACTTCTTCCATTCCTAAACCAGATTACGAACGACAATAATTAATGGTCCTAATTTGGTGAGGCATGGACTGATTGGTTATTTCTCCCCAAGGTGAACCAAATTTGAACAAGACATAACATCTGCATTGAACAGAATTAATAAAGAGGGTTTTTCATCGGGATGAAAACAAGCTAATCAAGCATGAGAGATCAAAACAGTTCATGTCTTTGAACGTCTGTTGACGTCATTGGCCAAGCATCTGACCCACATTTTGAAGCATTGGAACCACACTGTCTTATGTTTTTAAAAGTATCTGGATTGCTTTTTGTGACTTGTATGGTGCCATTAAGGCAGTTCAAATTGTGTTAATCTGAAACTCAGACAGCTACATGAGGTGACAAACTCTTGTCTGAGAATCTCTGCATATAAGTAGGTATGAAACTATCAAGTTTTCCTTTTCGGAGCTGTAAATTTGCCTGTGCAGTTATAACTTTTCACCATGGTGAAGTCACCAGACACAAATATGAACATTGTAGCAGGTCTATGTGATCTCAGAGCCAACGCTACAGTATAGAAGCCAGGGTGGGTCTACAGACACCCTCGTGATATTCCTTAAGGATATTAGTCTATAGGTCACTGAAAGAGCTTATATGTACTTTGTAATTAAAATGATAATTAAAATATTTGTTACCGTGTTATTTTCTTTCACATCAGGTCAAATCAAAGAGCTATTTCCTGGATGTTGGTCACTTTTTTTCATTACTAGCTTGACAGGAAGACCATGCAGTAAATGGCCCAGGGATCAAACCATCTGTAGTAAATATTCGCTGCTCTTGTCTTAACTTCTCAATGCCAACACAGCAGTTAAAAACATTAGTAAAATAACATTGATATAAACTTCTATAACTCTTTGGAGATTTGTGTTGTTTTAAAATGGTAGAAGTCCACTTTAGTGTTGGGTCCTCTCAGAATAGCTGTTAGCTTAATGCTTCCAGGTCAAACTAAATCAAACAGCATTTGGTTAAGCGGCTGTGAAATTTCAGGGATTCAGGCTATTTCAAGATAACAGAAGTCTGATTAGGTCCTGAACTCTCTCTGACGCTGGTGACTGTTGACATAAGAAAAGGAGGTAGGGAGTGGTCCACAACCAGTGATTTTCCTGTGTCAACATTGTGCTGAGAACAGAGCATCTAAAACATTTCCGGTCAGCATGACTGTCTGATAAAAAAGGTAAAGCGAGGTTAAAGTGAAACAAATACCACAATTAATGCAAATGCTATTTTGTACAAATTTGTTACAAAATAGGAACCAGAGATGTTATCAGTGTTTTTCTCATGTTATTATTAACTCTGCAGCAATGCCTCTTACAAACATTTCATAGGTGATCAGCCATCTGTTGGGAGAAAATGACTCATCAAAACAAACATGATCAGGGATTAGAGGTTTGTAAAATTGTCTTTGCATGTACAGCTCTGACCTTTTGGAGATTACATTAGTTTATGCATCTGGGATTAACAGTGTCATCTACTGCAGGTAAAAACTTGAACCACACATTTCACATCATGCCTGTTTTGCAGTCACATTTGGGGATTTTCTTTTTGGCTCTGCAGATTATTTTTGCTCTGTTGCTTTTCCAGATTAAGCTGACAAATAAAGACCAAGCTCTATGCCGTGCAGTGAACTTGGCGCCAAGTTTGTTATGAGTGAGATTGGGCAGCAAAATAACAAAAAAAACCCACTTGACTTGATTGGGAGTACCCAACGTAATTTGATTCTCATGTAAATCTAATTACCATCTGTTTCTCTGCTGCTGCGGCATAGGGTTTGTGGTATGCCCTTTTATTGCACAAGTCATGAACATGTTCCACCATCTCATGATCGTTTCCCTTTTAAAGTAAACGATTCGCTCTTTCCTTCAGTCTGCAATATTCCTCCTGGTTCTCCCAAGGTCAGTCCAAAAATTTAAATGCATCTGGGGCCTGACAGCTCTGCAGAAGTCGTTACAATTGGCTGGAGTAAAACCAGCACCGCCTTACAACTACTCCTTCCAACCCATGCATCACCCTGCAATTAGCATCATGCCTTGAATTGATTTGGAGCATGCTGCCCCAGTGAGTATGCAAAAACATGAAAGCGCGCACATTTACTACATACATGGTAGATTAGGAAAAAGCGCATGTAGAGGATAGATTTCCATCCTCATTTCCAATTTAAATGTGCTCTGTGAGGCCATGAAATCACACATATTTTGAAAAAATGCAAAGACAAGTAAATTGTCTATTTGGTGGGCACGTGGTTTGAATGTGGCTTTATCCATTTTTCACAAATTCAAAGACGTTGTAGCTCCACCCAGATGCTCGACAGGATGTAGAGCATAAGGATTTTCAACTGAAACTTTCCGTCTCCGAGCAGATCCTTTGTGTCTGCAGCCACCACACCACTAAGAATACGTCTACATGTTCACGTGCAAGCCTACTTTATGTAAACCCCTCATGCCCAATTAGGCATGGGATTTCTACTAATGTATAAATACAATTTTTCTTTCCCAAAAATGTGGAGACAAAACCAAAAAAAAAAAAAAAAAAGAATCTTGAAATTCTACAAAGAATAATAAAAAAAAAACCTTTGTGGAAACTACTAAAGGTGTGAATGAAACAGTGAAGAAGACATGCTATAATCAAAAACAGACTACTCACTGCTAAACAATAGAGCGCAAAGAAGCAGAACTCCAGTCATGCTTCTGCAGAGCCCATTCATTCTCCACATGGATGCGGCCATCCTCTGTTCGAATTCGACACGTCTGGCGGGACTTTGTGTCTGAAGGAAAAAAAAAACAGTGGGAAGTGAGGGCGAGCCGGTGGGCTGGGGTAGCTTCTCTTGTGAGGTCTGAGAGAGCGGGACAGGAGAGAAGGATAAAGCCTGGCTTGTGTTCTGTCTCTCTTTATACGAGCCCGCTCCTTCAGCCTCCCTTGCTCTGCTCTTTCCACACCCCTTTTCTAACTGCCTCATGCTAACCCATTTCCCCCAAAGCAACGGCCCCTGCTTCCTCTCTACTCTCAGTGTGTGTGTGCATGTGTGTGTGTGTGTGTAGGGATGTAGAGCAGGCAGCAAAGTGTGACGAGATGTTTCTGGGAAGAAGGCTGGGTGTTGTTTCAACTCGGCTTTGTTGGTACTGGGTCATGTTTCTTAAACAGAGGTACAGGTTCTATTGGTAGTACTCAGGTTGTTTGTGGTGGTGCTCAGAAGAATTGTTGATATTAGTGTTGCAAAAGAACAGTTTTCTACCTTACAGATTTGTTCTGTTTTTGCTTTTCTGTCACACGTTTCTGATCATCATACAATTTGTAATACAAGACAAAGATTACCTGATCAAATACAAATTGCAATGTGTTAAAAGCCATCCAAAATAAATCCCTGTGCCAAATATGAAAAGAATTGGTTATGCATTATTGACTGTTAAAATTGTATTATTTTTCTGAAATCATTGTTGGTTTTACAACAAATGCAAGGAAACACACATTTCAAAAAGCTCAACTTCTGTCTCATTGGTACACAGAATATTTCCTAGAAAAGTCGTCAACCGTGGTTCTTACATTGGTGCTTCCCTACAAATCCCTTTTATGTCAAGTATCTTCTGGTTGAATCATGAACACTGACCTTAACTGAGGTAGGTGAGGCCTGCTGCATTTTTCCATGTTGTTTTGGGTTCTTTTAAGACCCTCAAAATAATTCTCAAACGTACTCTTGGAATACTTTTGGTTGACTAGCCACTCCTAGAAAGATTCACAGCTGCTTGACGTTTTCCCCAGTTGTAGATAATGACTGATTCGTTGTAATCCCAAACATTCAATTTTATTTTTGAAACCCTTTCCAGACTGACTTTGTCATCTTTCTCATGTGTTCTTGAATTAGTTTACGTTGGCACATGATGTGCTGCTTTTTAAGATCTTTATGCATATTTTATGTTGCTAGAACAACATGAAAGCCTCTGGAAGTCATTTCTTCATTCTGTACATCAGGAAGTCTTCAGGACTGGGTGTGGCTTTGGTGACTTAAAATGAAACTTAATTTGGTCCAGATTGGAGAACCAAGCTTTGGAACTTGCACAAAAAGTTAATCCATTTATTTATCCTTTATATTTATAATGTAGGATTTTTTTTATCATTTCATTAGGGATAAGACTTAACTGGTTGCACTGGAGTCTGCTTGGCAACCATCATTGGCAGATGATGGTGGAGTTTGCAGGTTACTGCAAGAGAAAAGAGTCTTAAAAATCAAATCGGAAATTTCCAATTGGCTTTAAACTTCAAGATTTATTTTGATATGTTTTTTGCTTTTTTTTGACAGGACCTAATGCATGTTCTCGTCTTACACACAGAAAACAAAAACCCCACTGAAAAATATGAATAAAAACCCATAAATGTATTTGTGAGAGGTTCATTGGCTTTGTTTAGCAAAACCGATGTAAAAAGTGCAGAATCAGGTTCCTTAGAGGGTATTGCAAGTTTGAAATAGGACCAAAATTCAGACAAGAGTGTTAGAATAAAGTTTTAATGATGAAGATGACAAAGCTTACAGGTTGGGCATGGGCAGAACAAAAACACCAGAGAATCCCTGTACAGAGGAGATCTGATCAATGGGAACCAGGTAAGTCTAATCAGGGGAATGTTGAACAGCTGTCAGCAGAGGGCAAACAGGGAGACTTAGGGAATGAGACTTATTAACCCAGGTGATACACAGGGAGTTGAACTGGACACAAAGACAGTGCAAAACAATAACAAGGTTTTTCTCTACAGTTGTTGAAATCACTTATGCTTACTAACAGATCTTGAAGTAGAAATGGAAAGTCATTAAGTGGGATACAAACTGAAAGAGGAACAAATAAACAGCTTTTCACTGAAGATGTGTCTTGCAGTCATGTCAGTTTTAGATGGTGACAAACTTCCAACTTCATCATTTGGAAGACTTCATGACAACTGTGTTTGTTTTCCAACTTGGCACTTCAAGAGTGTGACTTTTAAAGAACGAATGAAGCACAAATAAACCACACCCTTTAAATATGCGGCACCAATAAAAAAATAATGTGTTTTTTGCTTTTCTGCTAAAATAATACCAAGGGTTTTGGTGGCTTTCGACATGAAGTTTAAGAAGCACTGATTTTGTGATTTGCAAGCATTAGATTTTTGGAAGTGCATAACAAAGGAAGGAGACAGAAAATAAGAAAAACAAAAATTCAAATAAAGCAAACTAAAAGAACATAAAAAAGAAAGTAAAAGGAAAAGATGTATGCCAAAGTGGTTTAAACAAGAAACATATAAACATAAGGAGTGTATACAGGAAGACGCCCAGAGCAGTTTTTACTCCACACCTGCAATGTTCGCTTTCCAGTCTTCCGGCTGACATTTACAACAATGGAACACATGTATTCTGTTTAAATTTCTCTTGGAGATTCACCTGGACATCGGGGCCGGCTCTTCCTCTCTCCTGCATGTTACAGCTGAGCCAGTAAAAGTACATGGCGTCTCTCAAAATGCCTGGACGCACGTTTTGTTTGTCTCTGGACAGACAAAAAGCAGCCAGCAGTGAGTCATTACTAAGCCCCAGAAGGACACACACAGACACACACACACACACACGCACACACACGCATACACACATACTGTAGCACATGTGCTTCATTGAACAATCACACGAGTTGTTAGGAGGAAAACACCAAGTCTGAGACCTGAAGTGTTTCAGAGTTAACAGCGCATGTTCACAGACTGAAAACTCAGAGATCTAAAACCTGCTCAAATATTTATTGTAGAATAACTTAACCAACTCAATGGCTAAGTTCTGTTGTGTTGGTAAAGAACTTTACCAACACAAATAAATTAAATCAGCTATTAAGTTTTCAGTTTTTATAATTTTTGTTATTGGGAATATATCATATAATTGCAAATGACTTCACTTTCATACTATGATTAGTCTTCTGACACATGCAAATCTACTATGTTGTCTTATTTCCCAAAGAAGAATCACCTAAGTATATACAGTGGTTTGCAAAAGTATTCATACCCCTTAAACTTTTCCATATTTTGTCACATTACAACTAAAAACATAAATATATTTTAGTGTAATTTAATGTGAAAGACAAACACAAACCAGAATACAATTGTGAAATAGAATGACAATTATAGAAAAAAAAATCTGGACAGTGCGGTGTGCAAATTATTCAGCCTCCCTACTTCCCTCAGTACCACCTTTTGCTACAATTACAGCTGCAAGTCATTTAGTGTTTTAGTGTCTACCAGCTTTTCACATCAAGTGACTGAATTTGTTTGTGCATTCTTCTTTGCAAATTCTATAATCGTGTATAATTTTCTGTTTCATCACTTTGTTTACATACAACTTTGTTTTGGTCTTTCAAATTCAATTCCAACGAAATTTATTTATGTTTGTGACAAAATATAGAAAGGTTCAAGGGGAATGAATACTGTTGGAAGCCACTGTAGTTAATAGCAAAAAAAACAAAAACTGGACAGCATATCTGTAAGTAGAATCCTGGTATTTGGGGATTTTGCTTTTATTTATCAAAATACACAAAGAATCCCTGTGTTACAGCAAGGGGGGCGATGAGGGGTACTGCCAGGACATCACGAGGATCAGCACATGGAAACAGGAACTCTGACCCTCAAGGACATTCTTTCACTTGTTTGTTTTCTTCCTCTTTTTTAGATGTTTATGCTGTTCAGGACTAAAATATCTGGTCTTATGCAACGAGAATTGAAAGGAAGAGAGACAGAATTTAGAGTGTCGGCCAAACCCAACTGGACTGTTTATTGCTGAAAAGCTCGATCACATTCTCCATGGACCAAAGTCTGCGGTTCCAGTTAAAGTCGGAGTCGGCATCTGACAGCCCAGCTTTGCAGTGGGTGACAAAAACAGAAGAAAAAACAAAAACATTGGCTGTCTTCTGCCCTCATTTCAGGAGTGCTCAGGCCTCCTGAAATGAGCCAACTTAACAAGGACTGATCCCACCGAGAACACAAAGTGTTTTCTTTTCTCCTGCCCTGTCGAGAATAAAAGGACTAAAGAACAACTTTAACCCAAGAACCATCAGATCAACAGTTCTGAGCACTAAGCCTTTAATCTAGATAAACTCCACAATTATACAAAGACTTTACAATATATCTAAATATTGATACTATTACATAATTACTCAGATACATTTCAAATTGAGTTTATACAATACATTTCAAATTCTAATCAGTATTTGCTTTCAGACATTTCAAAGTCTAAATGAAGCTACATGTTATATTTATTTTGGTACGCGCTGTTAAGCCTAAAATAATTCATATGTCTGGCAAATTTTGATTTAGAATCATCTTAATTCTGCCAAGAAGTTTGTTTCTGATGGGAAAATGAGCAACTGTCAAAATATAATAAAGCAGTGCCATGTTAGCGATCTAACTTTTCTTATAATCACTGGCTTTTTGCCTGATTTCACAGATATTTTCACAGCTTTTCTTTGGTGATAAGCTGTCAGTCTTTAGGAAGGCCTCCTTGCAATCACCCATCAGATAAAAGTTTGGACTGGGGCTCCCCAAAGAATAAATACATTGCAAAAATAAATAATAAAAAATACTTTAAACCTTAAGCTGCAAGGAGTGCCAGTAATTTTCAGCTTAAATTCAATGTCAAAATTACATCAAATTCACCAAATAGCAGCTTGTATGATATATCTAATAAATACTTTTTAAAGCTTATGAACTAAAGTAACACGATTAATAAACACACTTTGAGTTTTTTCTCAGTTTTTACACTTGCCACTTGTAGTAATTAGATCCTCCACCAGAGGGAGTAAGACATTTGTAGTGTTGAAGACCGCAGGTTTCAGAGAATAGTAAGAACTTTACAGCTGTTCTAACCTTTTACAGATTAAATTAAATTGCAACTATTAACTATTAAACATTTTAAAGATTTTATTACATATTTCAACAATTCATCATGTCTGTTTGCTTGTTTTTGTCTTATGTGGAGAAGTCTCATTGCTATTTGCAATCACAAAGGCTTTCAATTGTATCTGTTCCATTTTTTTCCTCATTGCAAGAAGAGATTAATTTGTTAATGTTAACAGTTATGCTACGTTTAAACAGTTATGTTTGACCAACATTTTCTTAATTAAAAAAATAAGATTTTAATGTATTCCAGCGTTCCCAAAATTCTGTAATATTTATCATCTCAGCTGCTAAATTTATGCATCTGATGTTGGCATGAAGTGTAGTAGGAGTCCCTCCAACTGGCCAGATATACAACCGACATCCAGAGTTTTAAGGCATTACTTGAAATGTAACGCAGTGTCAAAATTGTCAGCCAACAAATCTGTTCCAATTGCATCATTGCAAATATTGACATTCCGATGATGACTGGAACTCATAATATTAAGTAGCTCTAAAAGCTCAATTGCAGCTTGAAGCACAGAAAAACTGGAGGACTGTCATCTGAGCATGTGAGTGAAAAAGTATACTTTCATAAAGTCTTGAGAAGAGAACCAGGATCTGGCCCTTTCGTTCCAAACTGCCCAGGTATTTGCCGTTACCAGCGCTGCCAAAAACTTAATTTGAGCCTCCGACTGTAAGTCCTTTCTGCCTAAAGCTGAAGAGTGACGAATCTCCTCAAAATATCCGTCCGTTAAACTGGGATTCTAACATGACTTTACTTTTCCATTGCTACCCATTCCATTAAGTACATGCGATATAAGTCAGTATTGTTTTATTGTAATGTTTTCTTTGCTGAACAAATATCAAAGTACAAGCATCATGTGTCCAACATGCAGCACAAAAACATAGCTGATAGATGGAATGGCCTCATTGTTTGAGGTTTAATCTGGAGAAAAGCTGTTTCTGTTTGTATGCTAGTGAAAACGCTTCCAGATTAGTAGAACTGCTCTGGCTGCTCTACAGGCCTGCACTGAGCAGAATTAGTATTATTTATGACGGCGTTAACTTCTTCTGCTTTGCTGTGAATGTTGTGTAATCTCAGTGCGTTGCTGCCTGTCGTGGCCAGGATTCTCTTGCAAAAGAGATTTTTAAACTCAATGGGATTTTAATGGTGAAATAAAGGTTAAATAATTGAAGTAAAAATATTAACCACATTCTTTGACTTGATTCCTGACATGCGTAACTTTGAGGAGTTGAGATGTACAGTAGTTTCTCTCCAACTCAGAAAAAAGAAAAAAAATTAAACATGGACCAATGAGAAGCAAGCAATCATGATGGACAGTTTGTGCTATGAACAAGGTCTCAATCCCATTAGCAATTGATCAAATTAAAACCTTTCTATCTTTTAGTAATACTATAAATGACCATCGTTAGCATTGGGGTTGGTGACTGAAGCCCTTTTATAAGCCCTTACTGAACCACAGGCTCGCTCCCTTAATATCTTTAATGAGATTATTGGGGTATTTATGTCAGAGATTATGCTAATACATCAAAAGATGGATTTAATATTAAAGCCTGTGCTGTCAATCCGATTCATAAATATATGGATGTTAGGATAATAACAAATTATGGTGACTAAGTTTTACTTTTTATTTGGTCTCTCTGGGAAATATTAGATGTTGAAATCCCATGAGACTGTCTGACCAATGAAGAGCACTAAAGTGTGAGATAAAGTAAATTTTTTTCATCTAAAATTTTCCTTAATTAAGTTTGGAGTTTCTAAAAATATGGTTGTGTGTTTTACAGAGCCGTTAGAAATGCAGGTCCGGACTTTGTGAGGTTTCAAAATGTGCCGCATTATGAAGGATGTATTTTCATCATGTAGTCAGAAAAAGGACAATATTAGATGGGATGTGTGATAAATATAAAGCTTTAAACAATGTTTGTAGGATTTGGGAGATTTTCCTGCCTTTGTTTCAGTGTCGCTGAGGAAACCGTGTGCAAAACACCTGGCGTTATATTTTCCTACTTTTCTGAAAGGAAATTGAAAACGTCCTCAATTTTCATGCGATGTCACCATCAGGACTCCCCAGTTTAATCCACCTATCATCACACTAAGATATAAATACATTTCTGCTTCCTGCTGTTCTGTGTTTCACTCTTAACAGAAGAGCATCCAGTCTGTCATGTGTCTTCTGAAGGATGCAGAAAAACCCACTGATGACTTCAAAGACGACCACAGAATCATTGCACTATCTTCATGGCCTGCTTTTCATGCCCGTTGCATAAGAGCATGTGAAACATGACTGAGCTGGCCAAGAGTTTCTTTAATTTCATAGATGGGCAGCACCAGGGTGCTCGGCTAAAAATTAGCAACACAGAATGACTTGATGGTTTCAGCAATTAGCTGAACACAACAAAACAGCCAGGCCTCTAAATAATATTTCCCACATTCTCAGTGACGATTTAAACACTCCAAATCTACTTCTGAGGGGGAAATAAAGAGTTATTTTATTCAGCTTTTGTAGGATAAGATTCTATGTTTTTTTTTATACAATACTATGTTAGGAGAGAATCTATATTTCACATAATATTTGTCGACTTTTGCCAATCTGTTAAAAATGAAGTCAGCAAAAGCAGTGCCAAAAACCAGTGGCTGCAGGATTGGGAAGACAACTATGTGAATGCCGCTGACACTGCCAGACAGACAGAGCATGTTTCCATCTCATTTCACCTTCTGCAGGTAATTTGTCCTTCTGGCAACTGGCACGTTCTGGCAAAACTGTGTAAATTGTTCACGCTTCTAATTTGATCTGAACTGGTTTGTTTGTTTATTTAAAAACGTAACAGTCTGAAGTATTTGGGAAAATACTTTAGTCCAGGAAAAAAAAATAAAAAAAATTGAAATTAGAAATGAACAAAGATTGAGTTCTAGCTGGGTCCATATTCTCAAAGAATGTCAAGAATAAAAGTAGCTCCTAGTGAGGTCATTTCAGGAATATTCCTAGAAATCTTTCTTAGATTTTTATCTCGGAAAGATAAAAAAAATGAAATAAAAGATTTTTAAAAATATCCACCAATGTGTCTCTTATATATATATATATATATATATGTATATAATGTTTTTCTCTCAGACCAGTTTTAAAGAGCAAACCCATATTTTCTTTTGCTTTACTTCTCATTCTTCCTGACTCTCTGCTGATCCTGTACATATGTTCATTTTAAGCTCTCCCCTCTGATGGGAGCCTCCTCCTATTGTTCAGAGGCTCAGTCCCTGCAGACTCAACCCAATTCACAAAGCAAATGTAAGTACTTCACAAGCAGAAAACCATGCATACCTAATCTTGAACATATTCTCTCTGAACTCAGGAAGTTAGACAACATGTCAACATTTTACGATACGCTGGAGAATTGCACCTCGGAGGAGAATACTTAAATACCTAAATTCATTGTTCTCTAAGCGATTCTGCTTCTTCGTCCTCAGCTTCATTATGTCCTCTTTTTGAAAAGGGCAAACTCTGCAGGCATGCTACTAGCCCTAATTGGCTCTGATTGGGAGACATCTTGAAGTGATTTATTCTCAAGGACGAGAGGACTGTGAAAGCTCAGGGTGTAAAGGGTTTTGAATCACAACCCAAGGATTTTTAATCCCTTCTCCACATTTTCTTTCAACACGTGTTCATCTCGATGCAGAAGAAAGCACACACACACGGGATGGAGGCCAGATTGTATAATACTTCAAAAAGCATATCACAGCTGGTATTTCATCTTCATGCATTTGATAGACCGTGTACTCTTACATTCAGGAAATATGTCAGACTAAACCGTATCGTATCTGAATGCCATGTTACAGTCAACTTCAGTATATCATTTACTGGCCTTTAATGTGTTACACCAACAATGTAGTGCATATTTGTAAAGCAAATGGTAAATTACACACTGTTTTTTATATTCATTTATTTTTACAAATACAATTCCAAACTGTGTGACGTGTTAGTAACAAGGGCATGGCTTACTTAAAAGTTATGTGTACATATATTTATTGATTTATGAATAAATATAACTGTTTTGTTTTTGAGTGGTCCTCATAAAATAAAATGAAACAATAAAATTTAATTTAAGAACATACAGTATATGTGTAGTGCTGATTGGAGGTAATAATCCTACTGCAAGACTTGGTTATTTTGAATAGCATGACATCTGAACTTTCCAGCTAAGCTAATGCTAAGTGTATGTGTGTTTTTACCAGTGTTACAGTTACTTTATAATACCTTTGTGGTGACAAACTTATTCTAGAAATGGTAAAACAAATGTCCATTTCAAATTCAAAAACAGTCGAGGACCTGGTGACCGTGTTACAGGTTTATTTTATTTTATTTTATTTGATTCGAATGCTTTGTTCAAAACTGTTTGTCAGTTTCTGATATACATGTTATATCGGTGGAACATACAAATAAACTTTCACTTTTATTTATTTGTCCCATGTATTTTAACAATGTCAGACTATCCCCCTGGTCTGTAATCATGGTTTTGACTTCATTACCTGTCCTGTTGTTTTAGGTTATATTTATACCACACTTGCACATCTACAGATTTAATTTTTGTATAATTCTTCAATACAACACACCTCAAGCTTAGTTAGACGGATTTGGAGCATCTATAAAAATCAGTTTATAAGTCTTCCTTTACAGTCTCTACTAGATTGAAGTCTGGACTTTCCAGCTCTTGCTGTAGGTTCTTGGGTAGCTGTTGTGATGAAATCTACATTCCTGTCTTATTTTTCACCAGATGTATCCATACGTTCAGCACATCCCCACAATGTTCTTTAGCGTATCATTGTATAGAAATGTATGAAACAGTTGCAATAAGCAGGAAAAAAAACCTAGAACTATACCATTTTTGTCATGCCTTGTTGTTTTCATTCTGTTTTTATAAATATCTTAAAGATAACAATTGCTCGTGAGAAACTGTGCATATTTAAAACAGCAAACGATCAGATAAGATCTGTTAAAATTAATTTAATCAAATTAGGCCGCTCAAACGGCTCTAATTATCAGTCTGATTAATCTCTATGGCAGATTCCCATTAATCAAACTGCTGTCAGAAATGGTTATTAATGCTAATTTTAAACCTTCTGTATAAAATTTGTAGAAACAATATTTGAAAAATGTAATCTACCCACCTAAATCTGTGATGAAGGAAAATACTTCCATTTATTCTAAAACAATATGAATTCATTGCAGAAATCTTTCATTTACAGGAATTTGTAACTCTGTTTTGAGGTTTATATTTAAAGTGATTTTTCCACGCAGAACCATTAGATGGCACTATGAGATCAGCTTATTTTAGGACTATCTCAAGCCGGCTCCAAATGGGAAAGCTGTTGCGTTTAGAAATAAAGAGACTCTGCCCTCTTGTGGCAAAAAACGGAACAAAACAAGGTCCAGCCTGTGCTGCTTTTCAGGTTTTTGTCATGAGAAACTGTTTATTTTTTCCATGACATAATGACATAGGCAACTTCTTAATTAAGTTAAAGAGCAAGATATGGCATCTATTTGTATGTCATGTATTTGTTATGAAATACATGAAAGAAAACCAATATAATACAAAAGAAAATAAAAATAATGGGCAAAGAAACCCTAATTTTTAGACACATGTTTTTCGATCAGGCCTCCAGCCATCACAAAGCAAACCCATCATGAAACTGTCTGGTGTTTCTGGGTGTGGCGACGGGTGGAGGAGGTGATGTGTGTTCTGCTGTCTGTTTTGAAGCTCTACACACCTCACCCCCAGCCGCTCTGTGAAGTGTTGCTCTGGGCTCGTCGGGAGACGCTCAGGTCCTCCACATCAAATATTCATTCCACAGAAACTCCTAAGCCTTAAATAATTCTCAAAGAAGTGAGCCGAAAGCGTGGCCTTGCTATCCAAGGCACGTTTCCATCCGGACAATGGATTCACGAGGGGTGGGGCGAGGGTGTGGGGAGGCAGAATGAAAAGTGGGTGCTGGCAGAGAGGGTGAGACGGGGAGAATTGGATCAATTGTATGCAGCTATAACAGATGGCTCGGTTTAATAATAACTAACTGAGCAGGCCGAGATAAAACACATTAAAGCGGTTTTATTCAGACAAATCAGCTGACTGATCACATTTTAACCAGACCTAAGAAAAGGTGATAAGGGGGCAGGACAAACCAGTGGTTTTCATTGATTTAGAGGAGTGAGTGTTGATCTGAGGAGGTAAGAAAATCTTTTCTCATTCAGGTCCAGGTGATAACACATCTCATCTGATCTGACCCTGCTCTCATCCAGGCTTTTATTCCAACCGCATTAAACCATGATACCGAACACACATTAGCCCGCCATATCCGTGTCCCTGCCTGAGCAGGATCTGTCCTCTCTGGTGAGCCTGTGTGGCAGGTGGTTCATCGACTCGGCCCCCCGCCCCGGCCCACCGGCCCCCACACTCTGATAAGAGCTCAGCGTGGAAAATCAGACAGCGGCGCCCTGGCCTTTCAGCAGCAAGCAGGAGAAAATGAGCCATGAAGGAAATCGGAGGTGATTATCTTTATTATCAGCCGAGGGAGTAACCGTGGAAACAACGACCTGTGTGTATGCGTGTGTGTGTGTGTGTGTGTGTGTGTGTGTGTGTCTGTCTTGGGGTGCGCAAGCTGTTCCAGCAGCCTGCTGATTGGCCCATACAAGCACCAGTGGTAATTAACATCTGCATATGCAAACGAGCGCACCGGCAAGGGAAATTTGGCAACCGTTTCTCACCTGCGCCATGAGCCCGGAAGCAGCAGGGTTAGTTCGGTTAGTCTCGCTGTGTGGATGTGTGGGTGCGTGGCCTCCAACACATGGGTGCACGCAAACACACATCAATAGTACAATTATGTATGTTCTTGACTTTATATTCATGGCACAACCCGGCTTTTTTGGGCAACGTCCCTGTTTATTTGCATAGCTGAGAACTACCAACACCTGCACATTTTGGAAGCGCGCGCGGCGTGGATGGATGGACCTGGAGCGGAGGGGTGGAGTGAACGCCAGCCCCACACCTCTCCATGTTTGCTTTTCAGTCCTAAGAGATCAGGCCACACAACAGGAGGCTGTCAGCCGGCCTGCTGAGAGAGAGAGAGCCTCATTATCATCTCAGGGTCCAGGGACAGGCCACGTCCACAGAAAGTCAGCTAAACAAACCAAATCACAGTCTGCAGCCACGTGGAGCGGGAGTTTGAAGCGACGCCTTTTTTTGTTTGTTTTAAAGTATCACAATCTGTTTTCGTTTCCATAAATTGTAAAATTGAAATTACAAAATAGTTTTGTTTGATGGAAATGCCACATGCCAATTTCTACATTTTTGATTTAAAAAAAAGTTTGGTAACACTTTATTTGAAGGGGTGTGCATAAGACTGACATGACAACTGTCATAAACATTCATAAAAACTTCTTGATTTTCATGACAGATGTTATGTCATGTTTATGACAGTGTCATGTCAGTCTTATGCACAACCCTTCAAATAAAGTGTTACCAAAAGTTCATGCACTAGGATGAAGTGGTTTTTCAGCTGTACTTTGCTAAATTGCAACAGGAACACTTTTTTTGGCATCACACGAGTCATGTGATAAACAGCCGATTGTTGCTATTGGCACAAACAACAAAGTTTGGTTTAAAATGACACAGCCAATTAAAAACACAACAAAAAGGCAATACTTTTTTTTTTTTTTTTACTTCTTACAACAGTTTGAAGAATCTGCACTTGCTGGGAACCGTCTGGTTCCTTCAAGTCAAAGTTCCAGCTTTAGAGGGAATTCTTTTATATTTTTCCACTTATTGCAAAGTTGTCAAACTCTGGTCCCAGATGACCTTTGACCTGCAAGCTTTAGAAACCATTGCTACCCTGATTTACTGTCATTAAGACAAATTACAATGTCTAATTTCCACAGGCTGAAACTCACAACAAATCTTGCTGTTTTGAAACAATTAAAATCTCCAAAAACTTTGTGGACAGTAATTTGAATGCTATTTCAATTAAAGCAAAGGTTGGGAACTTTATGGCAAAAACTGTTCTTTGTTCCATTTGCCAATTAAGCTGATTTGCAGTGGTGGAACACACATTTTGTCAGTGGGAAATGTCAGGGTGACGAGGTAAAACACACAAAAGATTTTAAAAAATATTTGAAAATGATGAATGACCTGAACTTATTTAGCAATTTCAGCCATCTACACACACACACACACGCACACACACACACACACACACACACACACGTACACGCATTTAGATACAAATGGGTTTTCATCAGAAGGCAACAGGAGTATCAGTGCCCTGCACAACTTCCAAACAGTTAAATGGATGTTCAAATGCAATACATTTGTTCATGATGTTAGAAAAACAAGATTTCTTTAAACAACTAGCAATCAAAAAGCAGTGTTTGGTAAAAAGCCATCTTGATATCCCCATATGTCAGTAGTTTATCAGCGTCACATTTCAGACTGTTTTTATCTTCTGTAACACCATTTGTAGGTGTGGGCAATTCAGTGAAGCACATTTCTTAGGACCAGTTTCAAGATTATTTCTTATTGATTTTGTAGCACTTTGTCCGTTTGTGCCTCACTCACACACACAGAATACATTACATAGTGTAGATGGTAAAAGGACCCAGTGGAGACAGACTGCGATTCATGCAGAGCTCACAGACGTGTTTATTCCTAATGAGAGCGAGGTTGACAAGGAGCAGGTGAGGTGAACTGTGGACCACACAGAGAGATGGTTCCACATTATAAATGGAGCAAGAGTTAAACACCTCTCCATGACACTTTTATATCTTTGTAGTCTGCCTTATGTGAATGTCCACCACCATCTGAAAGTGTGCGTTTTTAGTTTTGCACAGAAATTTAACAACAAAACATGAGGCATATAAAAAAGCACAAATTTTCAGAAAAAGCATCAGATATTGTTTCATTGGAAAAAAAAGAGATTTAAAAATCACCTCTGGCACCCTCTTTTGCCAACTCACATTAATTATTTCTGAATTTGCCTTGTAATCCTGGCTGAAAATCCTACCCAGAACGAATGGCATGTCAGCTTTACGCAACTGCTTGTAAAGGCATTACAGGGCGTTAAGTCCCGCATGGATTTGAATTGGTCTCAGCAGTGCAGGATTAGAAGCAGCGGGGATTAGACCTTCCCCAGAGGAAATACAGAAGGAGGGACGGCCAAGGGACTTAAGATATAAAATACATATTGTTTGATAGTCTGACAGCACCGCCAAAGTTGAGTGATAAAGTCCGTCCTCATTTGGACCACTGATTAAGATGTTTACACGCCCTTCATTGACTTACATGAATGAATTTGAGTAAATGTTGTCAGTAAGGAAAAATATTCCAAGACTTATTGAAAAGTGTTGGGAATCCTGCCAGTACAACATTACACAAACCAACTTTGTCAACAGAAAAGGTCTGAGCCTTGATCCATAACAGTTTTGCTCATGTCCAGTCCTCTAGAGCTACTATCTTAAACTTTTAGTAGCGTCTGCAACACACCTGAATCAAAGGAGGGGCTCATTATCAAACCTCTGTGGAGCTTAATGACATGCTAATGGGGAAATTCAGCCATTGGGTTCAGGTGTGTTGGAGAAGAGATGCGACCAAAGGCTGCAGGATAGTAGGACTTGGGTATTCTAGAACTTGGGGAAAGAATAATCTTTCACCGTTTCTTACTGTAAAATTGATCTGCAGAGTCCTGGGTCTTTTTTTTAAATCCTTTATCATCTTCTTCATCCCAGGATGAGCTGAGCTGAAAGGAAGAAGTCCAAAGACTAAGACGGAACAATGCTGAGCTTCAGAAGCACATAATAAAGACAATTGTTCAGTCTCCCAGAAGATCTGTTTAAAATTAAACTTACATTTCAATCGCTGTGAAAAACAGGTGAATTCTAGATATTTTAAGCAAGCAAGAGAGCCGGTTGAATTTTTCCTGAGCTACACCTGAATTTAGCATCACATATTGTTCCTGCTTTGCCTACAAATCCCTCATGGGCTTCTAACAAATAGACATAATGAACGGGAATGTTGTAGAATGAGCATGAATATTCTAAGACATGTAAGAGAAGTAGTTAGCATCTCTGGCAGGTTGTGCCATAGCTAAAAAACTGAAACATTTTTTCAGGATAAGACTTTTCTAAGTAGACACAGATTGAAGAAGCTGTGCTGACAGAGTATCTGGAGGTAAACATGCAGGTGACAGAATGTTTCTTTGTGCATCTGTCCTCAAAATTAGCACCATTGTAGGTAGAAATAATGCATTACTCCCCAAGATGACATGAAAGGCTAGCTCCCAGAATTACAGGAAGATATGGTATTACTCTCCGATGATTTTGGCTGGTTTTTTTCCACACTCCACATTTACAACGTCCCTTTCACCATCAAGCAAAACAGAAAATTGGAAGCTTGGAGTCTACAGTGAGAGGAAAATACGAAGCTTGCCCAGCGAATCATTATTCATGTTGATTGTTCTCTGCTTAAGCAGCACTTGGCTTTGTTTTCGGCACTGATTAAAGCATCCTTTAAATGGGTATTGCAGCACAAATTTGTGCACATCCAAATAGAAGGGGTTTTAGTGTGTCAGAGCAATTTGGGCGGAAACAACAGCAGGCCTTCGACTGCCGTGTTGTTTCTGTATTATACTGCTGAGGTCATTTTAAAGCTTGGTGCCTGAAAGAAGCAATTTCATTCTAGAACAAGATTTTCTTCTTTATTTTTCTCTTTCAAATATGAACTCAGAAACATATAGGGAATTTTGATATACTGTGTGCTTGAACTTTTTATTGACTATGCATAATATTAAAATAAATCTTGAAGACAAAACAATTCACTTGAAGCAGTTTGAAAGAAAGCTATTGCTCTCTTCTCATCAACTTCACTTCTATCTAGTATTGTGGGATCCAACAAACAAGAACTTGGTATTGATACGACGGAAAGCTGAGATTTATAAGTTATTTTTTTTTTTGAAATGTTAGTTATTTGTTTGTATGACCTTCCAAATATAAATAAACAACAAAGACATGGTCATAAACCAACTCAAATGAAAACCCAGTCACCCAACAATCAGGACACATTTCAGTCTTAAATATACACTAATTTCTACTTTTAAAGGTTCCAAAGAAAGTTGGATC
The DNA here is from genome assembly GCF_904066995.2 of Poecilia reticulata. Lineage (NCBI taxonomy): Eukaryota > Metazoa > Chordata > Actinopteri > Cyprinodontiformes > Poeciliidae > Poecilia > Poecilia reticulata. Next base: position 28,055,220 of record NC_088836.1, on the reverse strand, counting down.
ATTGCAGCATCCATCATTAATAATTAAAGACTTTTGGCACTAATTTACAGAAGAATAATTGCATTTGAAGCTTATATAAAGCACATATTCCTGCATTTCAAGCATGCAACATATTCCAAAATCAAAAGAACGACTTAAGGTTTGTGCCAAGTCATTTTTAATGTTGCTGAACAGGTGATGCCAATAGTTGATGGTAGAAGAGTCATAGAAAACCAACAGATTTATCCTGCGGAGTCTTTCAGAGTTGAGTTTAATTAGCGAGGTCATTCATCCCATGAACAAACAAATGGTCCTTATTTAAGAATGAAAAATCCTATGTATAGTAAAGTTGAAAACAAGTACCTAAAATGTTACGTTGCTCAGATTAAATGATCTCAAATGCTTTGAAAATGGAAACCAAAACTAGAAAAATGTCATATAATTTTAAGTAATTATATAGAGAACCCCACAAACCATGTTAAGTCTTCTTAAATGTTAAATTCTTGGGGTTCCTAACCCGAGCTTCAGTGTTCATGACATCCTTACTTTCATTGTTTTCTAGCAGCACAAGCAGAAGTAGTTATGTAACCAGTAGCGCTAAATTATGCCTGTAAAACATACAGTAGCTGTCAAACTCAAATTTTCCACAGTATGATTAAAAGTACATTCATCATAAATGAGCCTACCTTTAAAATTCAGAAGCATTTTACATTTTCAAATTCAATATTCAAAAGTGTTATAAATGTAAGAGCTGGCTCTTTCTTGGCAAATGTAACAACAAATATGACGTTTTGGGACTGGCAGCAATCCGCCTTAGATGCATCTCATCTGCTGAAGTCAAACATACTTCGTTTTCATCCTTTGTGAAGTGAGAACATACCTATCTGTGTTCAAATTTTCTTGCATTTTGCTCAAATGCAAAGGAGAAATGTAAAAAATAAACAAGAAAATGAAAAAAAAGACAGGATTACAGATTTTGGTTCTATGCAATTTTAACCAGCAAAGTTTATTTATATATAACAACAGTACAAAGTGAATCCTTGGCTTGCAAAATAGGTGTGCTTCATATTTACAATAGGTACACAATAATATATTATAATAACAAAATCAAAGCAAATAAAAAAACCAAGAGAACAAACTTTTTAAATACTTTAAGTTCTTACAATTTTCACAACACTTTTATAAAACAAGAACAGACAACCATTATTATTATTATCATCATCAATGCCAGTAATTGCTATTTTACAGTACTCCAGTGTCTAAAAAGATTGTTTTTTTTACTATGTGTTTAAAATGGAAGGATACTCATTTTATATTGAGAGTAATACATTGATTGGGACTTGAGTTTGTGTGTCTGATGCCATTTAGCGAGCAAACAAGCTGAAAAGATAACAAAACGCTCTGATCTGTGTAAGGAAAACCACGATTCACTGGAAGCAGAAAGTTTCACAAAGCATTTTCAGTTGTTCAGCTTCATCTGAAGTGAGGTTTGTGAGCATTTCTAAACATCTCTCACAACTGGCAGTCGAATGTAATTCTGCACTGCAGAACGGGTAAAAAAGAAAAATCCTCTCTTTTATTAAAATTAAATTAAAATGAGCGTACAACATGGTAACACAAACAAGCAATCACTTCATAACAACTAAAAAAAAAAAATCTCTGTTCACAATAAAAGGTGCTGCAATTTTAAGACGTTTACAAATGGAAGAATTGCCGTCAGGCTAAATCATAGCACAGATCGATATGTCAATAGGAACACAAGGCAGAACTAAAGCACGAGTTAAAACGCATGCATAAATATCAGATGAGAAACATCTGGGTTACAAATGTTTTAAGAGAGAAAAATCAAAGCCATTCTTAACCAGTTGGAGCCTAACTTTGTTTCTCACACTCCTGTGTTACAGGGGGAGGAGCTCACAGAACAGCTGGAAGGATTCTGTCAAAAAATAAAGTTCATTCCTTGGAAAAAGGAAAAAAAGGCATTAAGGTCCCATTAAAACAAAAAGCATTACTCCGTATAAGCAATGTGAGGTATGAGGAGGATACAATTCTAGTCGCTGAAATTGGGAAGACGCCTTCATCAAAAGGAAGAAGCTTCATGTTCTCTGTGTGTGTGCTGCGCATGTGTGCACTGCTGTGTACCTAGAGTCGGTTATTAGACCGTTAGGGAGCTTGAAAAATTAACATACTGCATTTGCAAATAAATACAACAACAAACTCGACAAATACAACTGTGACCTTACCCCTTAATTTTAGTTTGCTATAAATACTTTTGATTGGCAGATTCCGGGAAATTATCTTCAAGAAATTAGAAAATTGATATGTTTATATAAACTACCAACTGGTTCAATTTCAGATTGCAAGCTCCTTCTTTTCCTCTAATTATGCTGGTAAGTATTTTATTTATTTTTTCATTTTTTCCAGCAAAAGGTCAGCTATCCTGCAGAGTGGAACTGTGCCTGTGGCACAGAAGAAAACATGTTCTTCAAGCAAATACACTTTAGTTTTAAGGTCCAATGTAAGCACTGAATCATGAATCCTAAATCTGCTGTGATGCTAGTTTTTGTTTTTAGGACATCATTCAGTCCGACGTCTGCTTGACTCGGGTCCAAAATACGAGATAAGGTCTACCTTGTCTTTTATCAAGTTACAACCACAACCTGTATTTTATTTTAATGTTATGTGATATACCAACACAAAGTAGAATATCTATTCAGCCCTTTTTACTCTGATACCATTAAATAAAAGGCATACACATACACACACGCACCCACACACACACACAAAACAGATTCAGAACTTGAGTGAACCTGTTGATAAATTATTCATCTTGCACCACTTTGATGGAAGAGTAGTAAGAGTAGTTCACCCTGTACACACCATTCACACAGTAAAACATGGTGGTGATATCATGATGCAGACCTAGACCTAATACTTCATCCAATCAGATTCAGTCACTCTGTGATGAAGAGGGATCAAAAATTGCAGATTGTATTTGTGCAAAAGTGGAAGATGCCACAAAACACTTGCAGAATCATGCAGTGAATGATGATTCTGAAAACTGAGAGGGCCGAATGCAAATTTCAAGCACACTATTACAATTTGTATTAACAAAAAATCTGAATGCACTACTTTCCGTTGGTATATCAGTTAAAATCTCACTAAAATACATTGAAATTTGTGGCTGTGAAGTAGCAAAACATAAAAAAAAAAATCAAGGATTATCGATACTTTAACAGGGAACTGTCCACTGTTTGTGTGGCTTTGCTGATTTCATCAGCAGGTGCATTTTCAAACGAGGCAACACACTCCAGCCCCTCGTACTCACTGCTGCCCCCACTGGCATGACACAGCAACTGCACCTCACTCCTCACGTCGTCGGACATTTCTTCTCGCCTCTTAGTTTGATGTTTTCTCCTGATCACAGAGCGCACGCAGCCGACTCAGATCAAAGAGCGTCTTCAAAGCCAGAGTGGGAAACCAGAGCTAAAGGGGCTCGCTCTCTCATTCTACCCCTCCATCGCTTTCTCATTTCTCTGCGCTTCTCTTCAAACGGTTGGGGCGAGCCGAGTGCTGGGAGAGGTGCTGCCCGCCTCAGCCTGGCCGTAGCCTCTTCACCTCTCCTTTCTAGATCGTCTCACTATCCTCAGCTGAGTGCTGGTGCCAGGATTCACTGAAAAAGCGTGCCCTGGCTGAGGACTGGTAAGATCAGGGAACACTAAGCAGGCAGGTATCTAAGGCCACAAAGAAAAGAAGCACCTTTCACCCACCTGGTACATGCGCTCCACACACAAAACTGTACAAACGTATTTTCAAGTACTTGATGTAAACAACAAGCAAACATGTCTTGGAAGAAAATAAATCAGCATTTCAGAGGATGGAATCTACAGTTGTCAGCCTGGTTTTAGTCAGGGGACGCTTTCAAACAGCGCGAGTCATTTTATACATCTGATTTTTGTTTCCACCTTTCGGTTTTTCCTTCCTGCTTGTACATCGTACCTTTCAAAACTCGCCAGTCCAGCTTTCAGAGCTTTGAAGTTAACCCAAAACGTGTCCTCTGTAAAGCGTGAACCGATTTTGACACACTAGTAAGCAAGCTGAAACAGTAGGATCTCTTGGCACTTTGTCAAACTGAACCCACACAAAGTTCTTGTGGTCTGGGCAAACACATCGCCGTTAGTTGGACGGTATCTTCTACTGTAGCATCTCTACTGACTCATTGGCACTTGATGAAACCAAACTCTTGGAAATGTTTACACATCTGATGCGTGACTTTGGGGACGCTGTGCGAATAAAGTTTTATCAAGGCTCCCCAAATGAGACATTTGTGGGGAATGTAATGAAAATCAAAGCACATAGAAACTAACTGCTTCACCCGTCATCTTCTAGCTACTGCGTATCAAACTGCTGACTAATTCTCCCCAAGCAAATCGGAATCAGCGTGATTAATTTCGGCTCTTTCGTAGCAGAATCAACTACAAGTATCAGTGTGTCTCACTTAAACTGGTCCAATATTTGTTGCAAAACTTAAAAAAAAGAAAAAAAAAACAAAACATACATTCACATACACTGATTGGCGCCTTAGAACAGCAGAGCGAAGCAGTTCTGCAGCCACTTCACCTCCATCAGCCTCAAGTTTGTTTCATGCATGCTGTCGAAGCTATAACTCCAAAATTAAGATCTACTCACATTTCAAATGATGAGCAGAAGTTGTTTTGATCTCCTTTCTGATCACATGTAGAGCAGCATTTGTTCATGTACATGTTCTGTGAAGCATCAGTCCAAAATGGGAAGGAGTGAGATAAGACGCATCTTTAACAAGATGGAGTTAGGGATACTTTGTGGATATTTTTCTTTAACTGCAGATGATGATATTCACATTTACAGAGTACAAAAATAAAATCTGAGTAATCTGAATGCACACTGTCCAACATGAGATCGGCCTTTCGCCTTCGTTTTTTTTTTTTTACATTTTTTCCTCCATTTCTCGCTCAGAAGGGGGTTGGGAGGCTAAATCTGTTTCTCCATTTGCCTTCACAGTCTTACACGAGTCTTCCTCAATATGACACACACTCTCATGCACACCCACACATGTGAACACCCACATGACATGCAATTTCCTGCCAAATCTAGAGAGGATCCTTTGAGGAAAACGAAACCAACAAACTCAACATGTATAACGTGTATATTATTTCCAGCTGGAGAGCCTCTGCGTCAGTCTCATCGTGATGGCAGGGGAAAAGAATCGCAAACTAAAGCAGTTGTGTTTGTCTGGCTGAAGATGTACAGAGGTCCCAGGTCCAGATCGTGGTTGAAATTTCCCACGGTGAGAGGTAAGTAGTGACCTTTTAAGCAGGTCCATCGGTCCCTTCTCTCCCCTTCTTTGCTTTGGCAGCATTCACCTTCAGCTCTCCAAAGACATGGCAGAGATGAGCTGTTCCACCTTGTAGGCTAACCTCTGTTTCCTTGCCTGCTCCTCCTGCTCCAGGGCTGAAACAATCTGCAAAGAACAGGCAGCAATGTGGTAAAAAAAAAAGAGAAAAACACTCTGCCTTACCACATTACAACCATAAATTTCCATGTATTTCATATTATAACCACCTAAAAAAAGTAAACTGGGTTCCCGCCTGTGCATATTAATCCATTTTAAGGTCTATTTGGTGTCTGAACAGTTATATAGTCAGTTAAAGGGACTTTCAGAGGAAGTCTCAAGTGTTCCTGGATCTTAGGTGGAAAAGTATTGTGCACATTTCTATCAACCTTCTGCCTAAATCAGAACTTTGTAGAATCACTTATAGTAGTTTTACACCTTTTCCAGCTTAGAAATACAGACTAAACTTTTGCCTGTTCTTGTTTGCAAAATGGAATAAGCTTGAATAAATTGGGTGTGGAATAGAATAGAATATACTTTATTATCTCAATAGGAAAATTGGCAAAACATTTGCTTTTTTTATTTTTGAAGTCTAGTCACAGATTCTTGTTTGGATTAAGGTCAGTACTTTAATATTCTTATATGTTTGCTTTGATGCAAACCTTTATAGATCTCATCTCCTACTATTTCCACAATTTTATGGACACAAATGAAAAAAAAAAGAAGTTTGTAGTTGTAAATTGAAAAATTGCAAAAAAATAAAAATAAATAAATAAATAAAATTCAAGGGCAGTCTATGTGTCACAGCAGAGTAAAGCTTGAATTTATGAGCCCCTACATGGGCATCACATGAAAGAACATGTCTTTGAAAAAAAAACAGAAATATCATTCCATGTTTTATCTTCTGAGCTCCGTCTTTTAAATTTGGCATTTGTCAAGCCGGGTTCAAAAGGCAGTTGGACGCGCTCTCCTCTCAACTCTCTAATCTCGTGTCAACTTGTCAGGCTGCATCTCTGTCAGCGTGACGCCACCGTACGCAGCAAGGCCTCTTTGTACGAACACAAACTGAAACACAAATGCTTGTTTTCCCTTTGATATGCAGTCCTGTATTCAAATGCCACAACCCAGTTTAGCACATGGTCTCTGAATAGCAGCAGTTTCTGTTTGCGCTTGTTAACTAGCAGAATGCCGTGCTTTTCTTAATAATTAATATTTCCAACAAAATAATTCATAGAGCCATTTTCCGCATTATGTTATGTAAATAATTCTTAGGTACATGACATAAAATATGAAAGTTGGGGGGTGGAGGAGAGATGACAATCCATGCTGTGTTTTTATTTTATCTCATTTTATGTTTAAAAGTGTATAATAACTACCGGTATTCAAATCTCTGCCATTTTTTGTAGAATAGTGGTATAATCTTACATTGATAATCAAGGAAAAACCGAACCTTTAATTTGAGTAAATTTATTCAGTTGGGTGGAAAAAGGCCCATGCCAAGCCATCATTGTTTTTTTGCTAAATCACCTGTGGCACAAATAATTGCACCCCTGCTGTTGATGCTTTGTAGAACAGAAGTTTGCCAATAGGAGAGCACTCAGTCTCATCCTGTGAAATTTCATGGAGTTGGAGCACACAGAGACGGATCTTTGACCATTTCTGTTTCCACAATTCTTCAGCTTTTCTACAGGATTTATGTCAGGCGACTGACCAAAGAAGAAAAGCTGATTATCTGCAATTAATGACACATTTTCATCCTAAGGATTTTCATACATCGTAAGCGAGGGTGCCAGTAAGTACAGAAGGCTATTGTTGTTAACCCTGAAAAGAAGCAGACCTTTTATGTTTCATCCTCTTTGGCAAATTAATTATGTTTGAGGTGACCGTTTCTATTTTCTTCGTTCAAATTTGAATCTTGATGGCCTACAAGTTTCAACATCTCCTGGAGAAGCAACACACTAAACTTTATCTGCGGTGGCCTTTTTCAGCACCACAGTTTTTTATTTGCTTCCTGATCTGAAGCAGAACAAAGTATCTGTGTGCCCACCCACCATCTTCCACTCATCGGTTTTAAGACCTCTTTAACGGCTCGGTGTAATAGTCATAACGTTTTCTCCTCCTTGTCGAGCTCGAGTGAAATCCATTATTAATCTGCATTCCTTTATGCAGGTGAAGCCCTCCTCCCCAAATCCATTTAAGAAGGCTGGTGCTGCTCTGGCCTGGTTACTCTGAGTAAACCAATTAATGAGACTTGATGATGTTTTCTCGCACCAGAGACTGTGGGGGTAGAGGTGCACATGCCACGGTTTGTGTGTGTGTGCGTGCGCGTGTGTGTGTGAAAAATAAGCGCATTTGTAAATGTGAGCATCAGACAATGGCAACTGCAGAGGCAGCAAAAGCAAGAGTGTAAGATTCATGAAGAGCAAAGGGGAAGCTGACTGGATAATGAGCAAAAAGTGAAAAGAAAAGGAGGAAGAGAAATAAAGAGAGAGACAATCAGAGATGTAGAGAGGGAACATAAAGGTCAGACTGAAGTTTCCCACGGGAGGGGCTGACATTACAACCAGCATGTCTCCATAAATGCCTTCACACTCCCTTCCTTCTTCTTTTATACGTTTCCTGTGATCTAATAGTGTGTGTGTGATGCCTGTGATTCTACCCGTGAGATCTACACCGTATAGAACGGCTCTAACTCTGCACTAGCAAAACGACAGCACAGCAAGCTGACAGTTTGTAGACACTCAGTTTCTGCTCAGGTAAGAATCGGTGCGTTGTTAAGCTCAGGTCTTACCAGACCTCTGTGCTTTGGAAGGAAGTTCACTGACCTCGGTAACCTTTGCTAAAAACGTCCTGGGTACACCAAGGGCCTGACAATGCAGGACAAATTTGTGGCTTGCTTTCTTTTGGTTCAAATTATACTGACAATCGGCCTGTAATTGGCAGCTGATTTACTGAAGCAGCAGCTTGTTACACAATCAGTTTGGAGGACTGCCTTCCAGGTTGAATGTGCAACTGAGCGAGAAAAGCGTGTAAAAAAAAAAAAGAGAATTGTCTGACCTCAACCAAGCAAAAACATTAAGAGGCATATGGACAACTTTTTAAATGTTTATTAAGGCAGTCACCCATTTGTCATTTGTTGTGTAGAGTAAAACTAGTAAAAAAATAAAATCTATTAGTGAATTTATTGTGAACACTAAACAAATAGCGTTAATTATTCTACTTTCTGATTTAGAAATATTTGTTAATAATAAAAAACGGAACAGTTTATTTGAGAAAGTTTGCCCAAAGAAAGTAGATTTTGTTACAATGTCATTTTCAGTTGTGGTCTTACTTCTGCTAATCCGCTGAGAGAGAAGCTCAATTTTTTGCTTAGCATCTTAGCGGTTTTGCTAACTTTGAAAATGTTTAGCGCACTTAGCTTCTCCTAACTTATTCTTTCTGGATACATTATTTTAATTCTATTTTGCTGTTTTGTAAACTTTCATTTGAATAGAATTTTGGTGTGAAGTATCAAATTTGACCTTGTTGAGGTGATATACTCTGTTGGTGGGGATTAGCATGGTTGAATCTAGCGTTATAGCATTAGCTTCTCCTAAATTCTAGAGATGTGCCGATCAGGTTTTTTCCTGCCGATCACCGATACCGATCACATAATTATAATTTTTTTTATCATAAACACTACCGGTTACATTATGTGGAAAAAGGAACCATAAATTCACCTTAATTTAGACAAAAACTTGTTTTTAATAACTTTTTCCAAGAAAAAAACAAAACAGGCATTGTGCAAATTGTACTGCTATCTGTAATACTATCTTTAACAGACTGATAACATATGAAGGCTCTGAAGAGGCTAAATAATGCAAAGAGTCAAAATAAAACCTCTCAACATTGGCAAAAAATTCAAGTATAAAACTTAACATTCAAAGGCAAATACAGGTTCCATTACAATAAACAATCCTGAGTTACTGAATGAAAACTTCCTGATAGCATGGCGGCTAGCTGATTACTGTTAATTCTGATTGGCTGTTTCTGACTGAGCAGAGTAATTATGCAGAACAAGGAGGAGATCGATTATTTTTTCAGAGATGATCTGTCTCATGTTAGGACAGCGAAAGTTTTAATACGTATGTAAAATGTATTTTTTTAGATTAGATGCTGCAGCTTTAAGCAGAGGTTCGGTGTGAGAGTCACTACCAGGTGGAGTAGAAGCAGCGCTCCGTCTGTCAAATAGACGGAGCGCCGTCTATTTCACTGACAGCTGCTATGCTGTTGAACCGCGTAGCAGCGGTTCAAACAGCATAGCAGCGAGAGCAGAACCAGCGTCTTACATCGCAGCTTGAAGACTTAAATAATTTTGCTGGTTATTTGTTTAGCTTTCTGACCGTCATGCTAATCCGGGTGAGTGTTTGTAGCTGTGCGCTGCTTTACCTGCTATCTGATCCTCCGTATGTCTTTTTTACTGCAGTGAGCCTCGATGTAGCCAAACTCCGTCAAGTATGGTATTGTTTTTATGTCATATTAAATTTGTTGTGTTGATGCATTTTGACATGCTTCACCCCACGTGCTTCAATTTTCCGCCGCAACACACACACTTCCCCATTCACTCAGTGCGTTATAGTTCAACATCGTTTAGGATTTGTTGTTGCGAGTTTGCGCAGAGTGAAGGAAAGAGGAGACCAGCTGCACAGACAGGCTGCGAAATGAGATATAGGTGATCGGTTTGTGTGATCGGCATCAAGAGACCGTGATCGGCGATCACCGATCATACACTTTTTCACGGAAATCGGACGATTATGATCGGTGGCCGATCGATCAGCACACCTCTACTAAATACCATGTTGGCATAGCTCTCATCTTTTAGGGAAACTACTGTTTATGATTAGTGTTTTAGGGTTAGCGCTACTAACCTTTTAGTTAGTGGTGCCCAACTATATAGTACTATGCCATTTTCTTGAAGCCATTTACTAACTTATGCTGCTCCACACAAATTGGTCTGTAAATGTTTTGCAGTTCTAAAATGAATTGATCTTTTTTGCTGCCCTATATTTGTACACCCCAAGACAAAAATAAGCCATGAATGAAGGGGCTTCAGCTATTTCTTAAAATTTGACTTTTTTAACCAACTGAATAAATACACTCAAATTATGGTTGTATATTAAAAAAATGTTATACCTCTACAATAAAATATTGTGCATTTTTAGAGCTTTTTACTCGTCTTAACAGAAGGTGTTGTTTTGCTGTTTTGTATTGCCTGTGGTTACTTTGTTCCTATGGTAAATAAGCATTAAGCAGAAGTCCAATTTATGTAGTCAACGACAGTGCAATATGGGAAATGTGAGTGAAGAATACAGAGCAAACCTCTGTCACCTTAACCAGAAGGTCAGGTTGTATTGATCTTGCTGAAGCAGATGTAATGTGAACTCCAGCTAATCCAAGCGCTTACAAGATAAACACACTTATTTGGCAAAATTATTGACTACTATTAAAAGAGAAACTTCAGAAAAACTGTGCTCTCTCTCCAGCTGGAGCATTCAGACCTACCTCCTCACTGTACTTGCTGACGTAAGAGTAGATCTCATTGAGAGCGCTGAGCATGTTGAACTCTGTAGAGTGGAGTCTGGCCTGCTCAGCCAAATACGCATTCATGTCCTGATCACTAATCGCCGGCATCCGGGTGATATCAGCGTAGTACCTGGAAATACAGGCAACAGGAACACTTGGAGTCACTCACTGAGTTAATATGATTGTTCGACTGAGCTTTTTATTACTTTACAGTCATATTTTCAAGCCATTACACCACTTGTGCTGACAATTTATGCCTGCTAATATTCACTTGCAGAGTGCTTTTACAGACTGTGTCTGAGAAATGTGAAAGAAAAAAGAGCTTTTTGAATCAATTTCCAAAGATTACCCGGCTTTTTGTGTAAGAGGAGACAAAAAAAAAAGTGTGATTTGGAGTCGATGTTGAATGTAGTGGTTACACCTACCTTTCTACCCAGCTCTTATAATTAGGGATATCTTTAGCGTAGAGTAGTTTATTAGAAGGTGAGTCTTTGCCCAGCCGGTGCTCCGAAGTCGAGCAGGAATCCATAAAGGTCTGAGCTACCACAGAGAGACAGGCGTCCGTGATGCTGCTCTTATGGATGTCAAATACAAACTGAGGGTTCTTGATGACGTTCACCCAGAAACGCAATGGAAGGCTTTAAGATGAAGATGAAAAACATAAGTTAGGGACAGACATGGACCTAACTAGTACCACATTTGTTTCAGTTTTCACAGGAAAAAAAAAAAAAAGTCTTACCAGTTGCTTTTCCATGTGTGACGAACGTCTGTGTCGTAAATGCCATGTCTGTCTGCCTGTTCATCTAGGAAGTCAAACATGTATTTGATGGCCAGGGGAAGCGTACTCCCTCGATGAACCGTACTGAACAACGTCTCAAACAGATCATCGACGAATTTTTGGAGAGTGCCCTGTACGAGGCGATGAAGAGCATGATATCAAGACTGTGCATAACGCCTTGACGTTTGTAGAGGAAAAAGTTCAGCCAATATAAATATTTTTGCGATTGTCACACACGTACCTTAGTTGCCAACAACCGGGTTAGATAAATCTCAGAAACCATCTTGCTGCCTCGATCTCCTTCCTTCTGGTCTCCATGTTCATGGTTCTTCACCAAGTGCCAGACCTTTACACCGCTCTCCAGGTCCGGCGTGATCATAGGAGCACGAGACCTCAGGCTGTCTGGACTGCCCGTGTAACGGAACGAAGAGTCTGTCCGAGATTGAAAAATAATACATTTGTAGAGTTATATATAAGAATCCATGAGGTTCAGTCAGAAGTACATGCAGAAATCATAGGCATGAATGTGTACTTAATTTCAGATCGTTTTTTTTTAAAGCTTTTTCAAGTTTGGAAAGATGTTTAACATAAAACTTAAGATTTAACACACAAATTTGATCCGTTTTTGGCGATACACACACAGTGGAACTGACATATACTGGCATTATAATCATACATGGATCTACATTAAGCTTTAATTAAAGTCTGTAGTGTCAACTTGACAAAGACTATTAACTTTTTGACATCTACCACGGTTAATAGCAGCTTGTAGTTTCTCTTTTCCTTTGTAAAAGTGATTTGGTTAATAGCAGATCTCTTAACAACAAAATGGCACAGACATTTGGGAGAAGATGTAAGCGGAAACATTTTATTTTTAATATAATAAGTACTTAAAGGATGCCGTACAAGAGGGACGAACCTTGTATAAAATACATTAAAATGTCTTCTGGAGAACATTTTATGACCGATAAGACAATTAGTTAAACATTTGGTGACAATAACAAGGAGTATTTTAGAACAAGTTGAAACAAAACATCAAGCATGGTGTTTCCTCAGCCATTCATGTCAGAACTACTGATGGTATGTGCTTTAAAATGTGTGTGTGGTCCAGGTGTGACTTGCTGAAAGACATTTAAAGGTATATTATCGTGGGTGTATGGTTGCATTCAAGCAAACAGATTTCACAGAAAATCACCCCAAAATTCAAACCTTTGTGCCCAAATCCTCAAGAAAAGCTGCTGTTGCCTTTTGCAAAATTAGTCCACAAGAATGGTTGAAATAATTCATTAAAAATATTATGACACTCAAGCCCATGAGGAGATTATGTAAATGCTGAGGGAGAACAGGACTTGTACAGCTTTCCTTTGTTCATCATAACACAACCTCATTTTGCAGGCAGGTTGAAAATAATGCTGCAGATTTACTTCCTGTGATTATTCACTGTTTGATTTTTCTGTCTCCGTCATAAATTATGTGATAATTATCATCTTTTATCTTCTTCATCTACTTATATAATCCTTGGCTCATGAGGGTTGTACCTGGCTTCACTTAAAAGGCATGATTGGCTTTTCTCCAAATGCCATTTTTAAAATAAAAATCTCCGTCATGCCCTCATCAATGCCTCAAACAATCCCCGATTTGCAAAACTCTGTCCTTCACCAATACATCACCCTCATCATGCATCCTTCCACCTCACATTCTCACTCCGAATGATGCCGGTTTTACTTTCGCTAATTAGTCGGCATCTACTCCAGGCAGCAGCGTCTCTAGAGGTTCAGGATCTGAGGATCCCGTTTGAGGATTTCTCTCACCTGGCTTCAAAGGCCGAGCGGAACAAAAAAGCATTAGCTGCCATTTAAGCCCCCTATACCTTTCAAATAAGACCCTACTGCACCCCTTCAGTGTCCACTGGGGATGGAGAAGGTTGAATGCATGCGCCGGGTGGATTGGGATCCCAAATCCGATCTTAATCCAGTCACTGGCTTTTACTCCTCCTCTGTTCCCTTATGCTCTGTGTCTTACCTATTTCTGCAGCTGTTTTCCGAGCTGATCAGTTGTACTCGTGGCATAATGTGAGTCAAGATATACTAAACTCTGAAAATTGCATTAGTTTGAATCCATTTTCTTCTGCCCCAAACGATGATTAATGAAGGTCGGGCTAATGCCAGCAAATTGACTCCTCTCTATCCATCTCTAATGAGAGAAACAATCTTTTAAGCAACCTTTACTGTGATAACTATCATTTCCTTGTAGTGATACCCTCTAACTTTAATGTTTTATTTAAAAGAAGACTACTGAATGCTGAGCAGTGTTTCTAAAGGTCAATTTAGATGAGGACTGTTAATAAATGTCTCCTCACTTTATTCTACACTAAATACTCCAAGTAGATGTGTTGTTTAACCCAGAGTTCACAGGCACACTCTCTCTGTGTTTTCAGTAAATACGTTTAATTGCTTGGAGGAATGAGGGTGATCTTAGCTTGTTAAGACAGTTTAAAGGCAGACTTTAGCTCTTTTCCCCCAGTCCTCATAATTGGCCCTGCTCGCTCTCTTATCCTTTTTCTGTTTGTGTGAAGCATCATTCACACAGAATAATTAGCAATCATGAGTTGCCTGGCGCTGGCGCTGGTGCTGCGTCACTCTGGCAATGGACCAAAATTTGGCACTAAACAGCCCAAAGTAAGTCACACGTCTGACAGTCTGTGAACATGTAGCCACTGTGGCAAATGATGCGTGTCATCGATGTTAAAGAATTGGTGAGTTCAAGACCCGATACAAGGCAAAATGGAAGACTACAGCACTTCATTATACACTATATTGACAGCAATTTTGTAAAAAAAAAAAAAAAAAGGTCTCGACCTTTTCTTGATTGAAAAGAAAAGCATCAATGACGACCCAGATGAAGTCATGCTTAATTACTTCTACTTTGTGTGAGAAACAGATAGAGGTCAAAAATACTTAAACTTTTCTGGGCATATTCATGAAGAAGCACCTCCTGAATAACATGGTTATTCCCTGGGTTTGAAGAGTTAACCAATAGGAGTAGGCTGATATTTTTGCAGAGTGGACAGTCTCCCAACCAGGCTTTTTTTAAGAAATAAGTTTTAAAGGGTTGTTTTCTGATCTTGCACCAATCATACACAGGACATCATCTGAAGCTCTAGGAGTTGGGGTCGTTAATGCTCCATTTGGACACAATTAGATGTTTTCATTTTTAAAAATCTGTGAATCACTTAAAAATATATATTTAATTTCAGAGAGAGACTGCGGTTAAATAGTAAGTTATTATTGCAGATCACTGGATTGTAATCCAATAATCAGTAAATTTCATTTCTTTGAATTTTTTTTTTTTAAGTTTGCTATTCTGAAATCTTTCCGTGGAGTTTGGACCAACTTTATGTATTTTTTTGAAACAGCAAATTCACCAGTGACTTTGTTTCACTTTTGAAACAAAGTCACTAAGTTAAAGTTTCATTGCACTGCAGCCTTTTAACTTCTCTCCCACTGAAACTTGGCAAGACATTGATTACTGTAGTTCACTTAAAATCCATCCCCTTAGTACATTTTCACAAAGTTTGAATTGACTTTACAAAGTCAATTTAAAGTATTGAAGCCATTATAAAAAAAAAAACACTAAGATAAATGCTACATTGGTAAAATGTATTCACATACTGGACTTTGCTGTTTTAAAGGGGAAGTTATCCATCTTTCTAGATCAGTGACTTTCCACTGTTCTGCATGTTTTCGATGTTTCCCTGCCTCCACACACCTGACATAATTAATGAGTTATCATCAGGCTTCTGCATCACTTAATGACATGCTAAGGAGATAATCATTCATTTGATTCAGGTGTGCTGAAGCAGGGAAAACTCTAAAACATGAAGGACAGGCAGTTTGTAGGCATGAGGTTGAAAACCACAGCTGAAGGAGCAATCCTCCTGGAATAGGAAATAAAAATTTCAACAAATAGCACTTATGATTGGAAATGGACACAAATGAAACTACGAGCATGTTACCAGTACGCTACCCTGAACTTATATCTAGTTATTGCAGACGTGGTTGTAAGTGCAGTGGAAATGGAAGAGGGTAAATTGCCACCGGTTCCCAAAGTGCAAACACAGCTTACTTTATAATAATGAAACGCAAACACACTACAGCTCTCATTCTCTCAGATGTATTTTATTTTTTCTCTCTTTGTACTCTAGATCATTAGCAGTTTGAACCTCAAGAGGAATGTAAACAATTTCATAATTACCTATGTTGTACATGTCTCATTTTGCAATTAATGTGGAGCCAATGTGTGCTGACTCACCATATCTGCTGATGGAGGTACGGGTTATGCTCGCCGAAGAAGGAATGTTGTATGATGAGGTTTGCTTGGGGACCAAAGCTACCACGCTGCGATCAGAGACCTGCATGAGGAGACACGGACAATGCCACATTTCACTCCAGAATGCATATCTGCAATTTGTCACATTCTGAAGAGAGGTCATGCTTTACTCAAACAAAATAACAGGTGTATGCATGCATACAGTGTTTTCTGATAAATTATTCAAACTATGAAGATCAGAAGTAAACAATTCTCTTAGCAAAGACTCACAAGAATTCATGTTGCTCCCTGTTGTTCTGCACCACAACCCTGTAGCTTTTTTCAAGCTGAGCAAAGTGCTGCAGCTGCATGATGGTTGTACTCAACATGTCTGTCATTGTCAATTTCAATACTTTCAGAAACATTACAGAGATGAGGTAAGCTTTGGCGCTGGGAGTTTATGCAGAGAGGGGTAATGGTTGATGGAAAAGGAGGCTCAGTGTCTCAGTTCGAGTCCCTCCACCCTTACCATAAATGGTTGGTGAAAGTAACAAAACAAGTACCAGTCAAAAAAGACGATAGGACGAGGCGATAACATTTGAAGACGTTGCTCAGTTTAATCCTTTTCCCTTTGTGAATTATATTTCAGACTTTTTCCCCAGTTATTATAGCTGAAAAGCTGTAGGTAGAACACACAGCGCCCTACAGCACAAAAAAAATGTCTTTAAAATTAGCTTCAAGACTTGATTGTCACATGAGATCATTTATCAGTTTAATTAATGAATGCTACTGCTGCTAGCGGACCAAAACATCTCTGCTTGAGACAGCCAAAACACAGCAAACAACTCGCGGTTCTTCAGCGAGAACCAAAAACAACAAAAGAGCTTGTTGGCTGGCATTTGCAGCTTACCCCGAGGAGGGAATTCTGCTTCAGACCCAGCAAAGACAAACTGATGAGCCTCCAGTAGAGAAATAAACAAAAGGCAATAAATGCCAGGCTCCTAAAGGCACACCTTAGAGAAACAACAGGATAAAAGCAAAACATTTTCCCTTATATCTCTTAGCAGGAATAAGTTATTTTTGCATTTCGGCTTGGAAAATATCACACAGCATATTGTTCATGTTGGATGAAGCTTAAGCTGGGCTACTCCATTCCTCTCTCCCTCTAAACCTTACATTCCTTCTCAGCTGATCTCGCCAGTGAAGTTTCTCAAAGTACAAAGGAAATACCAAATCTCTAACGAGTGAAACAAATGTTCTTTAATCAGAAGTGCAGCATTCTCTGCTTTTAGCACTATTGCTACGTAATTAATTGAAACCATGATATCCTGAAGCCTAACTTAACACATTAACATTAAGCATCAACATCTTTTTAATCTAACTTGCAACAAACTAGTGATAAAGGATCTGGAAAATAATAAGGTCCGAAATAAAAATGATTTAAAAAAATAAGATGTGACATAATGTTCAGTAACAGCATTTTTGTAATATTGTAGTAAAACCCTGTGATCAAATTATCCCTCAATAAAGTATAGAGCACTCTACACAGTTCATGGGTTTTTCCCCTCACTTTCTTTCTCACCTCCACTGTTTCTTGTCAGATTCTGCTCGCCTTAACTTAATTTCTACATCTTCTCTGTCCCACAGCCTGGTCCAATTGGCTGACAGTGCCTAGACCAGCTCTAACACACCATCAGGGTACACTTCCGTGAAGTTTTCACTGCTATTCCTGTGATACATTTTCTCCGGGGAGCATGAAATAGCTTCTCAGTACCCTCTTTCCTTTTTACATCTACCTCCATCTCTCTCTTTCTTTATGATTTTTATGGCTGAAAGAGAAGCGAGAGCAGAGATGGCTCCTTGTGATAGGAGTAAATGATTGAAGGCGTGCAGATTCGCCCTTCAGGGATAATCCAGTGTGGGGCTGATAGTGGGCAGGTGTGATAAGGGCTGTGGACCCCGCCTGTGATAAGACCTTCCATTAGACACTGGTGAGTCGGCCAGACAGCTGAGTGTGGTCATCTTCTACCTTTCTTCCTCCCTCCTGCATTCTCTTAGATCATGATGCCTATCAGAGGAATCACCGCTGCCCAGTAGCTTGGAAATAAACTCTGTATGTGTGCAGCTTCTGTAAAAACTAGAAGGGGGGAGAAAAGTCTGAAGGCAGTTATCAAAAAAGAAAAAGTACTCGAGATTTATTTTATTTTTGACTCAAGGTGGAGTTTGGATATGGAAAACATGTAATTTTTTTGGGACTGTCTGCAAAAGTTGCTTTTAGTGATGTGACTCAGTGCAGCAACATTAACCAAGCATGTCACTTATTTTCATTTCACATCCTAAGACCATAGTTCTCCTTCTGATTAAAGGCTTGTATTCTAACCAAATTGAAAACAGACTCGAGACAACTACAGTGTTAGACTGAGAAACACAGCAATGAGCAAGTTTGTGTTGTACGTTTTGCTGTTCAAAGAGCCCAAAACCCTGAGATCAGTTTGTCTGCAGAGCTCCAGGAGCCGTCGGTCTGCTCTCCAGGTTCCTCTGGAACAAACAAGTCGGCACTCAAATCACCAGACTAAACAGCAGCTAAACCAAAACATTATGGTTATGATAAGTATTTATATTGAATAGACAAATACATAAAGGTGAAAACCTCTAACAAGAGGTTTTCCAGACTAAGCTTGGATTTTCCCTTCTGCTCTGATTTGTCTTTTTTAAAACTGCTTTAGATTTTTCTTGGGTTTCTTGTGTTCTGTTGTACCTTAATTTTTATTTTGTAGAATTAATTACTCTTAGTCACACCAGTCCTGGATTTGTGTTCATCATCTGTTGATTCATTAGCCCTCTGTGTATTAGTCAGTTGCTTTGCAGGTTGTAAAAAGTTATTTTAAAGGTACAAAACAAATAGAATTTTACAAGGTGACAGGCGCCAAGTGAGTTGACAAAGCTATAAGAATAATCTGCTCTGATCTCCAAGAATTTGCTAAATGAAAAAGGCAGTTTGCTCACATCACAGTAAGAGCAAAGGTTAAAATCTAAATTAAAACAGAGGAGAATTAATTCTTCAAAGCTGATCTAATGTTATTCATACAGATGTGAGTATCTTTTGGCATCATGCTCACTGCCCAGCTACCACCGCAGCAAGTCAAATTGTTTCAAGACAGCATTCCAGTGAAAGAAGATTTATTTATCTTAGCTCTGCTGTTTATCCGAGGATTGCCACACACGTATGAGCTACAAGTCTGAACACACATTGTGTGCATATTTGAGAAAAACTTCAATATGCGTCTATCTTTATCCAGGCAGGAAACAAATACAGAAACAGAGAGGAAGCTGTTGTAGAAGAGGAGTCTGGTCCCCTGACTATGAATACAAAAGTGATGAATAAAGATTGTGAACTCCTTTTCAGTTTGTGCATTTAACTTTTTCATTTTAGCGTAGTGGAAAGGTGCGCATTTCCATATCCAGGCTGTGTAAACCATTATTTCCAATGTAACAGTGTAAACAGCCAATGGCATTTCCTAGGTGGCTGTGAGACCTATGAATTTTAATGCCTTCGTCTAGTCCCTGTGTTTCAGCTATGGGAGAATTAGCAAATACTCAGGGTGATGCTCAGACTCACTCTGCATATTTCACTATTTCCCATTTTACCTCTTCTTCCATTATATTCTTTAAGCTTTCCCTCTCTCTCTTGGGTTTAATGAGATGATCCCCTTTGGTGTTCTTTTTTTTTTTTTTTTTTAATCCAGAGCCACATGTGTTGTCACAGCTGCCAGTTCGGCACCATGGTGTGTGACACAAACACACAAGCTCGCACAAGGGGGCTATTGCCAACTCATCCAAACAGTAATGATGCAAAAACATCTCCTTCCAACTCTGATCTCGTCCAGCACCAACTGTCCTTTTCCTCTCTTCCTCCTGCCACCATTTTGCTCTGCAGCCCGTCTCTATCTTCCCTGTAGTGATGCGGTGTTGGGCCTTACGGTGGGTTTTATGAAGGGACCCTCACATCCATGATCAATAGCAGTCCTGTGATCTGCTATTGAGCAAGGGAATAAGTGAAGTGGCCACATGCGTGTTCTGTAGTGTCTCCCTTGGCTAACGATGGCAGACAGACTGCAAGGCAAAGAAGTGCAAAAAAACAACAACAGAGGAGCCCATTATGTGGTAGAAGCAAACACACTGAGCTGCTTCACCAAGAGGAAACACAGAAGAGACCTAATCGAGGTGCTTAGAGGGGGAACAGTCACTGTTCAGCAGAGATGCAACACGTCTGGGTACTGAACCCCTGCATTCAAGCCAGACACTACGGTTTTAACAGGATTCAATGAAACTTTGGTGTTTGAAGCAATAAAATGCTCAGATATCCTAGAAATTACGACAAGCCGTCATTCGGTGTTGTTTCTGGTCTCTTATTAGCAGAGTTGTGTAGAAATGGTTTGATGTAAGGAGACAAAAGTAAGTCACATCAGGTTCAGGTTTGTTTTTCTGTGCTGAAGTGGCAGCAAGGAGACCAAAGTTCATAGTAGAAATTATATTAAACCTTAATTACATTTTCAGAATGCTGATTATTATTGTGCTATTCAGTGTTTTGCAGACATTTTTACTTTGTCAAAATTAAGCATTCCCTAAACTTTACATGTCATTTATAAACACCAAATAAACTACTAATGATGATAACAACAATTAATAATAATAATAATAAGTATAAGTGTATATAATCTTCATGAAAGGCTTCATTGAATTGTTTTCCTTGTCTGCCAAAATGCATGAAATGTACAAAACACAACAGCTTGCTGCTCTTGCACCCCAGAAGTTTCATTGACTTCCATTCAAATCAGAGGGTCTGTTTTCCCTCTAAAAGGGTTGTGAATGTGTGAGAGAAAAGGAAGCGGTGTTGGATCTATTTGCAGTGAGGTGAAATGTTTAAGAAGTAAAGTGTAAATGAGGCCAAAGTCAAAAAAAGTAACAGTAACGGCAGAAAGGAGGGTGAAAAGACAAAGGGGCAACAGAACCTGCATGGTGCCAAGTCCTGTGTGAAGGACACTGTGATGTGTCCTGTCTTCTAATGACTCCCACATCTGCTAAGTTACTCCCACCGTTCCTGAGGGGCAGGAGTTCACAGCAGCTCCCTGTTGTGAGGGCTTCGGTTTTGCCACCTCATGCCTTTTTACTGGCGTCTCCAGGCTGCGCAGTATTGATCTGCGATTCTAACCAAAGCTGCCACAGCCTCTGCTCCTTCCGCAGGTAGCCTTGAATCAAAGCTCATGCAGTCTTTTGACAGATGGCATCCTTCGGCCAAGTAATGAGGGATGGCTGAGCGGGCGCCGCAAAAGATTCATGACCTGTGGAGATGACCAACTTCCCATCTCCTTCGCCTGTTTCCGTCTTTATTTCCTTTTCTTTCGAGCATCTGCCAACTTCCACTTTAGCTTTCCTTCATTCGTCTGCCGTAAACTCCACTGAAAAATATCTTCTTGTTCTCAGCTGCCCTCTTTAGCTCACTACTCTTCTGTCTATTAAACAGGGGGCGGGAGACGAACTCGTGCCCCCAAAGGAGGACAAATTGTTACTGGTGCAGGGATGGAGTGAGAAAGAGACGCTCCTGTCGCCTCATCGTTCCAGGGAGGCGGGAGAAATGTCAGCTGTGATGCAGAGAATTCACCTCTCCTGCCACCTGTACAGTAATTGTACAGGTGGCTATTCCGTGAGTCACTCGGAGTGTACCAGCTATGAGCATGCAAATGAGAGACTGAAAATTGGGCTGCCTTAAAGTCAAGAGCAGGAAATATCAAAGTTTGCTAGAGTGGGCGGAACAATTTCCATAATAAAACCCAAAGCAAAAGTTGGACACAAATTAGGTTTTTCTTGACAAAAAGAAGTTTCAGAGTCAATTAGGGGGAAAAAAAACACCAAACTTATTTAAGTGCTTACCTGGTAGTGCAAGAGTGTGTTGAGTCTTTTCCAGTCGTTTTCAATCTTAGTGGTGATGTCTTCATCCTGCAGCACCACACGAGCCATTCGACCCTGACGCCACTCTGATGACGAAAACACACAAGCAGAAACGTAGTAAGTGAAACATGAAAATAAAAAAGTCAGCTCCTATGTGGCTCAGTCCTGACCTACAGTCATAGAAAAAAATAACTCCAAGTACTGTGTATATGATTTTTAGTCTGATTTTTTGCTCGTGAAACACACATTTCACGCTCCAGGTAGCAAACTTCACGGCTCCGTTTCACTCTCTCCGAGTTCTGCTACATTAAGTGAACTCTACAACACTTCTCCTCCCTCGTCCTCTGGCCGCAGCTCTACAAGGCAGAGGGGACCGACAACCTCTTTGCCTCTACTTATGTTCCTGGCGTTGTTCCAGCTGGCTCCAGGTGAAGACAACTTCTGCCTTCCAATAAGCTTTTAGCTCCCTAAAAAACTAACTCTCACCGACCAAAAAGTTAGCCAAAAAAAAAAGAAAAGAAAGAAAAAAAAAGTAGTATTTCTGCTTATCGATCTTCACCTGATGTCATAGTGGGATGATCATAGTGGTTGCCAGGAAATGGCTAAACGATGACAGCTGGCACAAAAAAATAGCTACTTTTGGGGTGATTTGTTTGCTTACATCAACAACATGTTGGACAAGTGACTGGAAAAATTCAGATGTGGATTCTGAATCATTTCCATTCAGTCAGATGGAGCACGAACATGATATATGGACTCTGATAAAGTTTCTGCTCCAACCAGTTTGGTCTCATATGTTAGAATTTTAGTGGATATATGTTGTGTATGTTTAGTTAATTTCAAGAGTATTTTGGAGTATTAGGATGTGTGAAATCGCATCTATTTCATTAGAAATCTTGGTCACTGGCAGTTCAACCAAAAACGTGACCATAAAATAATAAAAATATCAGCTGATGGCTCAAAGTTTCAAACAAGGCTGAACAGAACCACTTAAAAGGAGACATCATTTTGTTGAAAAATGTTGAGACACAGCTCCACATGCACACAAATGAGCAGATATCTGCAAGATTCCTGCGTGTCCTCAGACGGAGGTTGATATGCATCTTAATTTAACATTCCACAAGAACATTTGAAAGATGCATATTTAGGCAGCCTGCACACTTTAATTGGTACAAGTGTCACAAATGCAGCAGCAGCAGCAGCAGAGTCATCACTGCGGGGAAGAAAGGAAGATCAGATTGAGAAAAGGAAGCTCTGAGAAAATTACTTCCTTTCAAAAGCAAGCAGAAAAGGAACCATATGTAAAAACACCGAGCAGCACTGGTGGAGGGCAGTGACTGAGGCATCATTGTGTAGTAATAAAATGATAATAAGGTTAGTCACAGAGAGGCGGATAACCAATGTAGGCCTCATACTGGGAATGATCATTGATTTTCCCCTTGTTGACCGGGTTGTTATTGCTTCGTGTCTCGTCCAGATGACCACACGATGCCTCTGCCTGGCACAACATGGCCTCAAACTATCCACTAATCTGTGTTTTAAAGAGAATTGTACACCTGCAGAGAGTCTCACACAGATGCAATTACTTTCAAGCAATTATCCGATGGGAGTGTTGTAAAGACACAGATGCGTGCTCATTTGAAATAAGCATGGGACTTGGGGGGGAGGGGGTTATTGTTCTGCACACTTATGTGAAGTTAAAAGAAAATATGGTGAGGGACAGACTGACGGGAGGCGAGGCACGGACAGCAGAGGACGGCAGTGGCAGACTGTGTGGGAGTGGAGTTTAGTTTGTGGCGGCTGAGCCAGACGGTCAGCTCTTACCTGAAAACATGCATCATCAGACGCAATTCTCTATTTAAATCTTTTGAGGCTTGTTGGCGCCGGCAGGTGTGGAAAACATGCCAGCCAGTCAGTTTCATCGAAGCAGCACACTGAGGCTGGTTGGGAGGCTGGAGCACAGCTTTATCGCACTGATTATCTATCCACCATGCTCGGGTGTTCTCTTACTAATGCATGAATCTGTAGGTGTGAAGGACTCTACACCTGTCAGATGGATCTGTGTGTCTTTGAATCGTGTGTTTGGCTCTTTACCCAAGTCCATGTCGACGGCCCGCGGCCGCTGAGAATAGGGCATGTTCTTGTAAACCGCATCAAGTATCTTCTCCTTCACTTGTGTGATTGTGTCGCAGTTCAACACCTTCACGGGAATCTCTGGACTGTTTTCGTTGTCTGGGTTTACACAGTTTAGGATCTGGATTATGAGAAAGGGAAGAACAGAGAGGGGGAGAGAGAGTGAAACAACACAAGAGGGGAGGAGGAAAAAGCTGGTTCCTGACTGGATGCGGGTCCAGCTTGTGGCTTTTCCCTCATTAGAGTCTCCTTGGATCGTAGCAGGAGCTTTGAGAAACCATTTCCGCTCTTACTGGCATCCCAAAATCTAATTTCACACCTTCGGCGGGACACCAATTTCCAGCACTGCCGGGGCATTAGCACATAATGAGCCAAATTCCCAGTCAGAGCAATCAGAGCATTGTCATGTCACATGCTGGTTGTGTGAGAGCTTTCCTTTTTCTATCTGTTCATGATAGAACGTGAGGAGAGGTTTGTTTGGTTTGTTTCAGTCTATAACCGCCTACCCTGATGTTGGACCAACATGGCTTCCTGTGGGACTAATGCTTAATTTTCCTCCCAAGGTAGTGCAGCGAAACACAGCTACACTGCTCTACAAAGGCATTCATGCCCTTTGAACCTTCTTACGCTAAAGAATAACACATTTTGATGTATTTTATTTAGTGCATCTTTTTTTAGAATTGCAGTTTTGCCCAAATACCCCAAGTTCAGTCAGATTATATGGAAAGTGTCTATGGGAACCAACTTTTAAGTCATGCCAACGATTTTTTATTCGTTTTAAGTCTGGATTAGGATTATTAGGAGGTAAATCTCACACAGGTTTAGTCCAGGATTTTCCTGCTTTTAGTTCTATCCAACTTCACAGAAAAAACTGACCAGCTTCTCTGTATAAGATGATTTGTGCAGCACATGACAAATAGTTGTCAATAGATTCAATAGATTCTCTCAACTCAGTTGTGGTTTGCTGCAGCTCCGGTCACCAGTGGATTAAAGCTCTGTGTGTTTTGTTTGTTAGTTTTGGGTCAACAGTCGTGTCTGGACAGGTTTCTGGATGTGCTAAACTCCATTTTCAGATGAAGAAATGTGCTTCTTGCAATGCGTAAAGTTTGGGAACAATCAATCAAGCTTATTTAACGCAGATTTAAATTACATTTAAAATTTGTAACCTGATTAAAAAAAATGCTTATCATCATTTTTATGATGATAAGCAATCTCTGTCTGTATTGTCCTATAATTTATTGTATTTATATTGATTGAGGGATTACAGATTAAAACTACCCTTTATGGTCAACTCTGGCATATTATATAGATGTGCTTTGTCCCTTTTGAAATAAACAAAATAAATGTCATCTTAAAAATGGAAAATGTGAAATAAGTAAAAAAAACCCTGACGCAGTCAGCTGTGGGCCTCTACTTAAAACAAAAGAAGCACTTGAGTCTGTGTGTGTGTGTGTGTCAGCTTGGCAGCATCATGTTTGTCCACGTCTGCAAGCCTTTGTGCAAACTTCTGCCGTGTCTGCTGGTGTGTGACGTACCAGGGTTTTGTACTCGATCTGCTGGCGGATGAGCTTGTCTTCGCTCAGGGAGTAGCGGGCCTCTCCGGTGATGGCGTCAATGGGCCCCTTTTCCATCTGCTGCTTGATGGCGCAGTACAGCATGAACAGCGGCTCCCCTGCACACTCCTGTGAACACGCAAACGCGCACGTGCAGACAAACCCACAGGTTCACACATGACAGAGCACCACGGCGTGAAAAAAAGAAACCTCACCAGTCTGAAAACACAAAACTGCATAATCGCATCTTTAATCTGGAGGCTTTATTAAAAAGATACAAAGAATGGATTTGCATGTGCATCTATAAACACCTCCGCACATTTGTTGGCGCACTCACCTTGAGGAATTTGTGAAGGAGGAAGGCGAACCAGTTCGTGAGCATCTTCTCAGCAACCGACTCTGTTCTGAAATTACATAAAGCAGAATCAAAACAAAATGTAATTGTTGTCTCTCTCTCAATACGTCAAAACTTTCAGAAAACAACAGACTTCCATAATTCATGAGGTTGTGAGAAAACCTAAGGGAGATCTCCCTGACATCTTGGCTATGGAGCAGCCGCTTTTGGTTTTGCTTGTATACTGCCTACAACCCCGTGGTCACAGTGAGAGAACAGAGCAGAGCAAACAGGGGGCATCTCTGCACATAAGTGCGTGTGTGTGCGTGTGTGTGTGCGTGACAGAGCAGGCACGCGTGCAGTTGATTATTCATGTGCGGTTCAACACAGCGGGACATCAGCAGCTGTGACAAGCCTCAGCTGTTGAGAGAGACGAGAGCTGTCACAGCCAGGTAACGCCTGATCGCAGCCAAAACGATCTCTTCTCCTCTCATTTCCTCCCGTCCTCCTCCCCGCCTCCACTGCCCTTCCCAGTCAATCACACATGGAGCTACAGCCTGCTGCTGGGCTTGATTGGCCAAGAAAAAAAAACAACAAAAAAAAAAACACAAAAGTGCACTGACCTCCGACTATTTCTACCACGCAGCACAACTCTGTACCCTTTCATAATTTCTGCTCGTTTTTTGCTCTAAATGCCAAACAAATATCTCTACATCTACCTCATTAGCAGCATCACGAATCACAAGAGAACAGGAGTTAAATAATAAAAAAATAATAATAATACAACTACTAATGAGCACGAAGCTTAGATGAAAGGGTTTGTTATATTCACACAGAGTAGAATAGCAAAAATGAGCTGTTGACTCAGTTTGTAAAAAAATGCTCCCCTGTCTAACTACCTGCAACAATGGCAATAATGACCACCTTATCTTGATGTTGTTATAAATCATCACAAGGTTCAAGTAAAAGACATCAATATTAGGTTGAGCTTGGGGTGAAGTAGAGATGCAGGTGTCGTTTAATTTGATTTTCACTGCATCGAGATGAGGAAACGCTGATTGATTAACAACTATTATCTTTTTGTTAATTTATGACTTCGTTTTGAGGACCAGAAACCATTTGAATGCATAAGTTCAGATGTTTCTCATCCAGTCACCTCGGCAAACAGAAATATTATATGGAGGATGTGGGACTTCCATGCACCCAGTTGTTTGGACTTTGGTAGGAAGCCGTAGTACCTGGAGAAAACCCACATATGGAGGAGAACCTGCAAATTCCTGAGTTGAGATTTGAACCCAGAACCTTCTTGCTGCAAGGCAACAGTGCAATGTTCTGCAAATGGGGCTCCATCATGGAGCCCCATTTGCAGAACATGCTAAACTAAAAGAAAATCCATAACACGATTCTCCCCGGAGGAACTGACATAATCGATTTGTAATTACATAACAGCCTCATAATTAAACTGAATGGAGCGCCTAAAAATAATGTGGTCAGTGTTAAAGCAAGCTGATTGAAGCATCCTCATTCATGTCAGTCAAATTTACATAACTATTTTAACTTAAAATCGGATCTTTTCCAGTTTGAAGTTCCAACACAAAAAATTATCTTGGTATTTTTATGACATAAGTTGGAAAAGATAATTGTGAAAAATAAACTGATTCATCATATCAGCATCAACTGTGGGTTTTATAATCTTATAATATTATAGCATATAAGACACACCTTGGTACTTTAAGAACAGTAATCTTAGAAAAAAAAAAGATCTTTTCTGGAGTGAATTTATATGGCAAAAATGGGAACCTTGGAGAAACAGTTATATAGCAATAAAAAGGCCCTGAAAAGTAAATTACACAGGAGATGCTCTCTTTGTATTAGATTGTCTTTGTATGAAACAAGCTAAGGGAGATACTAAAAGAGCAGGTTTCTTGTGTATATAAGCGAAAATAAAATTAAATACCACACTTCTTGAGATTAAAATAGTGTTTATCTACTGTGTGCTACAACATAGTCTGAACTAAAAGTACTGCTATTTCTCCTCTTTGCTTGAATGCTGAATAGCACAACTAACAACCACAATAAAGTGTATCTGCTGTGTTTAAGACTGCGACGCTTTATGATTGCTACCTGGTTGCAAGTGAGCCCTGCCATAAAGCTCTGTGTGTGATCGCAGCCAATTTCAGGGACAATGCATTAAAACAGTTCCCTTTATGCAACAATAAATTACTGTGATTACTCTGGTGGATATGGCGAAGGACCCAGGCTGACCTGCGGATTACCGTGAATCGAAGCAGCAAGGTATTAAAGGCAAGTTAGAGGCTTCCACACCCTCAACAATGCTGGGGATGATTACACCTGAAGCGAGATTACTACTATTATTGGAGGTAATTGCGTTAAGTCATGTTTAAGGTGTATAAGCAGGAATCTGGAGCTGAGGCAAAAGCACCAGAAGGATTGTCTGAGTCAGGGAGGTCACGCTAGCTAACACTTTAGTCACCGAGATGAGGAAGAGTGTCAGTCATTCTCCGTTTCTCATTAAAACAGGAAAGATTAAGGATTTTCATATTTTACAATTCAACTCATGGATTTTTTCCCCCCCCTCTCAGTTGCACGACTATAAAGCTGGGGTTATATTTTGTTTTGAATGATGCATGACTGTCTGAGCTTTGATGATGTCTCCCACAGCCGGAGGCTACTCCCCTGTGAACGAGTCCACTGGCCAGTCTATTGGTATCTCGCTAAGAGAGGAACTGGATGAAAGCCCATTAAGTGTGATGCTTCAGCAGGGGGTTGGGCAAGGGTTGACGGGAGGTGGTGTAGATAAGTTCAACCCGTTTAACATACAGGATGGGAGAATAAACACTCCTCATATAGGGAGGAAGATGCAAACATATTTCTCTCTTCTACTCAATATCAATCAATTAACTATTGTGGAAATTTATTTAAAATCGTATTTTGTCAAAGTAAAATAACAGGAATTCGATGCACAGATGCAGGTTCTATACTCACTCAATATAAACAGAGATATCTGTTGGGGAAATTCAAAACTTTTTTTGCAAACTACACCTTAACCACTGGCTTTCTGTTGGCATTTAGAAGCTTCTTGTATATCTGTGGTTGGATATTTGACCATTCTACTGGGTGGAGTTCATTTGAACTAATTTATTTGCAGGAGCTTTACTTTACCACAGTGGGGCAGAGGTAGAGGTAAACTTTAGATTAGGCTTAAAGGTTCTGACCCGACCCAGCCTAAACCCCGTGTCCAAACCTGATCTAAACCAACTAAATAACTAATTAGAGGCCAAAGCCCAAAGTAAACCTCGGATTTCATTTTGAACTGTTACCAGTTTAAAATCCTTCAAGACTTCTGACTTTACTCTTTGCAGGCTTATTAGTGTAACTTCACTTAGTTGTAGCTGTTGTTTAAAATCTCTCAGCTCCAGTTAGTAGCTTGTTGTAAATGCAGGACGAGTAAAGCGCAAATCTTATGGGATGTGTGATTGGTAAACATTGATTTCAAGAGGAGTTTTGATGGGAGATTGGAATTATTGTGGAATTATTATGAGCCACCATAATTTGCAAATTTCCACCAACCAGCTGTTGATTTGAGAAGAAGTTATAGAATTTGATGACAGCAGTCCTTTATTCTGCTTTGCTTTCAGAACATTTGAAAACAAATCAATCAATGCAGTACAATGATCTTGGGGTTGAAAGCCTAAATTTAGAGATCTTCAAACATACTACTTGTCATTGTGTCTAAATAGTTCAACTATGGGTTTGTCTGAACATCACAATTTTCTCTAGAAGACATTTTGGCTTGTCCATGTAAGCCAGGAGTGTCCAAAGTCGGTCCTTGAGGGCCAGCATCCTGCATGTCGTTAGGCCTTTTAATGATCCATCATTTGATGCAGGTGTGTAAAACCAGGGAGTGAGAACTAAAACATGCAGGATGCCGACCCTCAAGGTCCGACTTTGGACACCCCTGATGTAAGCAATTGCATATTTCAGTGAGTTAAAGTTGTTGATTTTGCTACACTGGCTTTGGTTTAATAGCACATGCTGAGGAAAACATGTCGCATTGTGGACCATAATCTGGGTTTAAAGACTTTCCAGATTTGGAATGCTTAAGTCTTGGTGGTTTTCTGGGACGTTCCTAAACAATTTCCTTTCTTATGAGTGTGATAGTTTGGGTCAGATGCATACAGCTTGGATGTAGCTGGGATGAAAGTGAACACAAATAAAACTTGGTTTAAGAAGGAACAATTTGGGTTTCCTGAATGGGCTTCCAAAGGTTTGTCCTTAAAAGCCTAGATATCAACCAATTTAAACCCCATCTGTTATTCTAAGCAGAGTCGTCATGCATTCAGCCAGAAATATGCCATGACAAGCATGTGCTTCTGTAGTTATACTTTTACTGTGTGTGGATTCAAATAAAATCTACACATTTCACCAGGACTGTATTTTCATTTATAAACACACACAGGTGATGATGTCCGGGGACCGGACAAAGAAAGACATCTAAAGAATTCACAAGAGCAGAATGATGCACAATAACGTGCTGCACAGCAAAGCGTCTCAGTTTGAAAACATGTGAAGGAGCCATTAGAGCCTTGGGCTGTGTTTTCATGCTGAACACGCCTTAATTTATTGTGAATCTTTCTGGACAATGCCCCAAATCCCTCTGTAATCGCCCTCCTTCCTCTACAAGGATTTACCCCCCACCCCTCACTGCTATGCTTACTGTGCAACCCCCTCCCATTCCTGCTTTTATGAGACTTGCGTGTGTTAGAAGTTAATGGAACCTATTAAGCATTTTAATAAGCTCAGCAAGTCTCGAAGAAGGAAGTCAAATAAAGCCTTTTGTGCGGGGGCAGTGCTGACTCCCCCTTAATATCTCTTCTCTTGAATGTCGGCAGGGAGAAGCACTTTGTTCTCCTCCTTCTCCTCTCCTTCTTGTCCTCCTCATTTTCCTCTGCTTCCTTCTCTCTCTTAATTGAGTTTCATTAATGAACATCAGGATTTCATTATGCCACAAAGTGTTTAAGAGCAGACCCCATCTCGGATTTCCTAATGGTTATGTGGGTGCATGGGTGGATGTTTTAGCAGCCACTGAAATGTCTCTCAATGAAACTAATGCTAAACACAATACTCATGCTCTGAATAATGCCGCACACCAAAGCTCTGCATGGGCGGAAATCTCATTACGGAAATGCTGAGAAGAAAAATAAGACAAGATTGAGGAGTCTCAAGGTGATAGACGAAATGTTCTGTTGTTCCATTTAAAGAACATTAAGAGCAAGACAAAGAAACTGGGTGAGGGATGGCAAAAGTTAATATGATAGAGATAATGGGGAAAAGATCTTAACAGAAAAAGGAAGCGACTATTCCGGTATATTTTTTTTTTTTTTTTTTTTTTTAGAGTTTGCACTTTAAATGATAAGCAGAAAGAAAAGCCAGTGACAAAAGACATGGGTGGAAATGAGGATTATGTTATGAATAAGCAGAGAAAATAAAATCCAGATCCACTAAATAAAATCCAAACATCACAAGGTGCCAGGTGCTGCATCGATTCTCCTTAATGCAGTAAAGAGTGAGGAAATCAATCATAAAACCTAGATGCCTCCTTCAAAAAGCTTTTAGAAAAATAGTAGTGTTTATAAACTAAAAATCTATTTTCAACACCCAGAAAGCCTTTGAAATCTTTAAATACTAAAGGAAACTCACACTTCCCTGAAAAAAAAAAACACTTCAGAGAAGGTAGGAAGGATGCTATTTAACTTAATGGACTGGAGGTTTTCATATCATTTCTGTGTAAATGTAAGATACAGCAAATGCTACAGATGTATTTCTACTCGTCTGATGTGTTGGATGGGTAAAAGAGTAGGCATGTAAGAACCAATACTTTCCTCCAGGGCATTTAAACACAAACCTCCCTGCCAGTGACGCAAGTCAAGCCGAATTCTGTGTAACTACTTAAATTAATTACTTCTTGAAAACCAATGATTTGTTTTTCATCCTGCTCATTCATCCATTTTGTAATTCTCAGATAAACTCTGAGCCTCCAGAAGGAAAGAAAGGTAATTTAACTAAGCAAACATACAATACTTGGCAAATAAACTGTTTCACATTGTGCCTTGTTTTTAGCCTCATAAATTTGAATGGATTTTATTTGAATTTTATGCGCTAGGCAAACACAAAGTACCACATATTTGGTTTCCAGAATTTTGCTATGGAAATCTAAGGGGTGGCTTTGTTTTAGCACAATTTGCCTTCACAAGTAATTTAATTATTGAGTAGAGTATATGCATTTAGTAATTTCAGTATAAATACAACATGAATTTTAAAAGCCACAGTATTTATGTGGAATTCATGCAATATTTACTTTAAAATTTATATTGACCTTCAGTGGTCAGTAAGCTTAGATAAATTCTCATGGAGCAGCAGGTCTGCTAGCAGGCGTAGAGCTATTTAGACAAGAAGTAAAGTTACATTTCAGGCATAAATGTAAAAAATAGTTACAACTAAATATTCAGAGTTTTGGTAGATAATCTTCCTCTTTTTAGTTGTAATTTTCTGCTGCCTTAACAGGACAAAACATGTAGAAACATCCTGTTTGATGGGTCTCTTCATTGAACCAGTTTAATATTAAGAATTTAATTCAAAACAACATTACAAAAACAGGAAACCCTGGCATTTTCTGTTCTGTAATTTTCTCAATGACAATATATTCTAGAAATTTTGGCTAACGTCTATAAAACTGAATTCAATTATAGCATCAATGTGATGTAATTTTTCACCATTACCCTCATTATAAGCACATACATCTAACATGGCTAAAAGCAGCTTATTAGTTTGTGAAATCTATTATTTTTTATTTATTTAGTTTGCCATAACGATAGAAACATTGGAATACAATTTCACTGAATTCCTCTTTAATGTAAATTGAGCCCCATATGTTTTTACTAGCAGGTACTTAAACTAAAACACTCAGCAGAAAAGGAAGCTGTCGAACGGCCTAATCAAAGTTCAGACCCTGTGATGCTGTGACAACGGGCATAAAATCTCAGTACTACTTTACAAACCTCAAATTGGAGTGAAATGAAGCAATTATGTGAAGAAGAGTTGCCCAAAATTCCTTTTCAATTGCTTGATACCATGAATGACACAAGTAACCACTATATTTATGTCACATAGGTTGGCTTAGATTACAATAAATTCAAATCATCATTTTATATCCATTATTCCTTTGTCTGATGTCAACTTTTGTTTGATAATTTATATGTGCAAATGTAATTAAAAAGGAAAAAAAAAACAAAAAAGAACTTGTACAAAATAACTGAAAATGTTTTAAATTAATATTTCACAACACCGGCATACTCAAAAAAATGATAACCAAAAAGAAAACAAAACACACCACATGCAAGCAAACTGATGACACCTTCCGTTTGATTATCATCACAGACGAGTGTGTTCATGTGCTGGTTAAACGCGCTCACATCAGTCCACTGGCTCAGCACTCGGCTTTGCTCTAAATAAGCGATAAAGACGGCAACAACAGCAAAGAGCCGTGTCAAATCTGTAATCCCTTAAATTCCTCACATAAAATGGGAGATATGTAAAAACTGTAGGACATGTGCCCCTCCAGGCAGCAATAGAACAAACCTGAGGATTATGTACCACTGTGTTTCTAATGAGATGAGATAATGAAAACTTCGAGGTGACGCGGGGTCCTGCTGTCAAGTGGAATAACTTTATCTGGGTCGTTTGAAGCTACGCTGCTTTCATTCACCCCCTCTGTTCCCAAGCAATGGTTTCTGCCTTGCAGCTATTTGCTCATATTGTTGATTTCTCAAATACAGGCAATAAAGGAACATTACAATGAACATGCTGTCTAAACAATAGCATCTGCCTGCTGTCACTGTCTCTGCCTGTTAGTCATGTAAACATAATCAAAATCAGACCAAGCAGTTGGACTTTTCAGGTTTCTATGTGTTTGACGCGTATCTTTTGAGCTGGCGGCTGTTTGTCCATCCATTCCCGTCTACACAGCCAACAAAAGCAGCTGAGGACACCGAGGAAAGGACTCGGTAGGTGTTTAAAATTTTAATACATCATCCCCCAGCTCCCGAGCAGCACAATGTATGCTGGATCCACGAAAAGAGAGAAGGAGAGAGAGAGAGAGCGAAAAAAGTTAAGTTGAACTAGATCTGAATGTTTCATAAGGAGACCGAGCCTGAAGCATAAGTGAGACTGGCATTAAGAGCGAGCAGTGGGAGAGACAGAAACAGAGAGATTGTAGAGAATTCAGATGTTTCCTCTGATGTGAATATTACATGTCATTTATCTCGGCAAACTGAAGATGTACAATAGCTCTTATTACAAGCCCTTTTCTGCGAAATGTCTCTCCTCGGGAAAATCAGAATGCATTAAGGAAAAAGGGTAAGGAACATGCAGCTCTAAATGAATCCTCATCTGTCTGTCAATATGGATCAACATCCTCCTGCTGGCTCCACACTTTTTCCCATGGTTTTAAATGAGGACTCTACGTTTGGTGTCTGCACAACTAACCACACAGGAGGCAGGATCCACAATAAGCCTGTGTGTGTTCGATTTTCTCTAAATTAAACTTCAGAAACGGTTATATAACACAAACAGCATTACAAAGGATTAAAGCTCTTCCTAATTATGATAGGAATATGATAACAAAGAGGCTTTTATTTATGTTTTGTTCCTGATCTTCTTTGATTGTGTTACCTCCTTGAACTGCTTTAAAGTCGGAATGAAAACAGAAATGAATAGAATAGCTTTTCTTTGTTCACTTTCGACGTAATGCTTTCTATAAACCTGCCTAATAAAGTGCAATAGATAAACAACTTAATCAAGCCTTTTAGACGAAGCAAATCGATGCGCGTTACCTGCGCAGCAGCAGTTTGGGATGGTTCTTGCTCTCCAGGTTGCGGTCGATCAGGTCCGACAGCAGGTGTTTGAGAACATCAGTGGCGTACTCCAGTCGCCCCTGCAGGGCCGTCATGATGAGCGAGGCCACGTTGCCGCGGTCCCTCATGGAGAAAGAGCGCTGCATCTCAAGCGTTCGTATGAAGGTGAGCAGGAACACTTTGTTGTTGATGAGCTGACCAAACAGCTTCAGGGCCTTTTCCACATTCTGCTGGCCGTTGCCCGACACCTGAAGACGAAGAAGGAGAAACAACACATGCAGAGGTTAATGAGAACCCAACGTTATTCCTTGGTTATGACTGATAATAGAGCAATTTCTTCCCAACTACGGTGCTCTTCATAGTTTATTGTGACCTTGTCTAATAAAAAAAACATTTTTCCAAGGGCATCAAAATGATCGCTCATATTTTTAAGAGGCTCAATTATTGACCACAGCCCCAATAAAAAAAAGCATTGTGTCTTGACTAAGGCATTTTTTTCAGTCATATGTCATGATTTCACGAAATAAATCTAACAATGAAAAGTACATTTTTTTCCAAGTTTGCATAAATTATTTGAGTTCTTCGGATGGAAAGGTCTGGCTTATTACAAGAACATACATTTTCAAATGTATGATTATAGTAAATGAATAAGTAAGTAAGCAAAACTTTATTTATATAGCATTTTTCAAAGTGTTTCAACAAACAGAATAAAAAATACACAAAGCAAAATTAAACAAAAGCCGATTTAAAAAGATCAGTAAGTTTTAAACACAGGATTTTAGGCCCTGATGGGAGTGAAGGAAAACTTTTGATGGAGCTATTTCTGCTTTTAAAAGTGTGTACTCCTAGTTTTTCTTTTCAGTAGAAAGTACTCCTGGCCCTCTGTGTAGCTTTTTTTCTTTCTTGAATTTTGCATTTATCTGAGTTACTGCATGTCTGTGTTTCATTCCAGTAGAAAATACATCTGGGTGAGTGGTTCTTTCTGCCTGTTCTTCCAGTTTCAGTGCTGACACATTCCAGTGACGTGTGGTGAGGTTCCTGACTCCTCTGGAGTCAAATGTTAAAATATATTAAACCTAAACAAACGTTTATGTTCGAGTTTTGACCTAAACATTTTTTTTTTTTTTGTTATGTTGTGTTTTACTGTATAGCACTTTGTATCAGCTGTGGTTGTTTTAAAGTGCTTTATAAATAAAGTTGGATTGGATTGGGTAAACTGCCACATTACTCATTTTAAAAGCTTTTAATTATCCTTTACTCAATAACAAACTGTTCAATAATTTGATGGCAAAAACACACAAAAGAATAGTCATTAAAAGATCAAAATTATTATCTTATTACATGTGTTTTTGTTTGGTTTTTGTTGGTTGATCTTGAATTTTGTTTTCATTAAAACTGAAAATGGTCTCACCAGCCTGCATATGAGCATGTGACCTATCCTCCTCCACAAATAACCCTCTAGCTCAGTTGTAAAATTCACTCTTGTTTGCCGTGATGTTTAAAAATTTGGCTGCATTAACAGAGATAATCACCAAGGAGGAGGGCTGCCCTGGAATGGTTCGATTCCAACTGCATTTTTTTGTAGTTTTCCGATTGTTTTCAGTCTTTTCAACGCATAGAAGAATCACATCTGTTGCCCGTTGTGCAAATGGGGTTCAGCACTGCCCCCTATCAGTGTGGCATGGTACTGTTTGCCTCACTTTCCCCATTTTCACAGTGCCACCAGTAGCAGTGAGGCAAAGTTCATCACTGCCTGGTCCTGAACTTC
The DNA here is from genome assembly GCF_904066995.2 of Poecilia reticulata. Lineage (NCBI taxonomy): Eukaryota > Metazoa > Chordata > Actinopteri > Cyprinodontiformes > Poeciliidae > Poecilia > Poecilia reticulata. The sequence goes on along the minus strand of NC_088836.1, from coordinate 28,018,552 downwards.
CTTCCATGTATTTGAGCAGAAAAAGCGTAAATTCAGCAATTGGACTTTCTCCTTGTATGTACATCTGACTAAATGATTATGTTATATAACTGACCAGGATTCAATAGTACTGTATATATTTTATATTGGCACTGAATGAGATGGGGTAGTAATTCTTTATTGTATTTTTTACATAGCCATCTACTGGTTTAAAAAAAAAGTGTTAACTAAGCCCGACTTAAACCACAGTACAAATGTTGATCTTCAAATAAGATATTGGTAGCGATTATAGATCTCCTTATCTGAACACGGTGCATCCCACAAAATTAAATGCTGCAAATATCTGGAGAACCAAAGTCATTTCCCAGCCCTGCCACCCCCCGCAAAAAGGAGCAAAAAGTCTTAAACGGACAGTTTTTATCTCAGTGGAAGAGTCCACACTCCTACTTGAGGAGTGGGAATTATTCACTTCATTACCCCTCATACTGCAGCCACTGGTGGATGAAATAGCAATGTGCTGGGACCCTGTTTTCCATGAGGGAGCCTTCATGTGAGGTATATGTGTGTGTGTGTGCGTGTGTGTGTGTGTGGGTGGGTGTGTGTGTAGTCTGGCCAGCATGACTGACTAAGCATGCGTGTCAGACCACAGAGTAGGAAGCATAACTGGCAGACTGGTATCCTTTTCTCCCACTGAGCAATTCTGTGGTTATGGAGGCTACGCTACAGCAGGGATGGTGACATGAGACGCACTGCTCAGCTCTCCTTGTTTCTTTTAACCTTACTCTAACCCTCCTTTGACAAGTTTTAATGCATTAGCTGCCTTTGTGTCTCAGTTATCTTTCTTCCTATTTTTTTTGTTCAAGCTCTGCAGTTTGTTACCTCCAGTTCTCTCAGGACAGGATGATCCTCGATGCCGGGGAAGAGGACTCGCATGGCATATGTTCTGTAGTCCAGATGGGGGATACCGGCCCTGTCGAGGTCACTGGTAAGCTCATTGATGTCTGTCTGCAACTCTGCAAAGGCTGGTAGAGAGAAAAAAAAACAACTGAAAAACAGACCAGTTTGAGGAAATACGTGAGAAATGCATCTCTGAAATAAAACTGCTCCTTAATCCTCAAGGACCAAATAAGAGAATCCTTCTTATCTTTATGGCGCTTACTGCCCGCATGATGAAGATGACAGAAAGCTCAAGATCATCCTCACGTCAGAGGATCTCAGCTTTTCACATCTCTCTCTTTAAAAAACTACACACTCTTTCTTTCACAAACACACACACACACACAAACTTGCGTCTATTTTCCCAGCTCATTTTTATCTCCCAGCCAGTAAATTGGCTAAAGCAAAGGCCCCAAAAGATTGTGTCGTCTCAGTGTGAGGCTGCAGGTGAGTGCCAGTTAATTGGCTCCATCCTGACTCAGTCTGGTTGAGGCCCAGGGCCCTGCTGCTCGTCTGGGCTGCCCTTGGGGAGCCTCCCTGCCTGTAGCCTATCACATTAACAGCAGCGGTCCCCTAACACCCTTCTCTAAACCCAGCTATACCATCTTAGTCCTGGTCTCCTGGCCTCACAGTACCCCTGCGACTTGCAGGGACTTGCAGGGGAACCTGGGCACCTATCTAAATCCGGCCTGCGAGGCAGGACTCTCCTGGTCGCTGCTAATGGTTAAAACATTAATCTTCTCCTTTCCCAAGGCTGCCTGTGTGATTCTCTCTGTTTGCCTACTCTGTGTCTAGCCGCCTGTCTGTCATTTGACAATTGCTCACATTTTTTTTCACAGCTTAATAACACTGGGGGAGCTGGTCAGGCGGCGGCTGGAGGGGATAGCTAACAAGGCTTTCTCTAGCTGATCAAATCCTCTGAAAAGTGCAAGACATTGAGCTAATTTTGCCATTTTAACGAGTGGATATTCTGACCTTTCCATTACTGATTGTTTTGTGCTTGTTAACAGTGATAACTGGAGGTCAGGCTGAGGTGATTAGGAGTACTCTGCATGCAAAGAGTCAGAGTTCAAATTAACCACTGGGACCTTTATTTATCCTGAAACACAAGGGACTGAGGAGTGTTTGACAGAATTAAACGCCTAACAATAGAGACACTTACAATCAATTTCACAGCCGTTGGAAGATCATCGGATGTTCTTTTTTGAGTAAGGCTCAGTTTTATTTCTAAAAGTCAGATGTCAACATTGTGTGGCTAAGAAGATTGCACAAAAATTTTATGAAAAAAATGACATTTTATATCTAGCCTTCACAATACTGAATATCTTGACACTACAATTTAAAAAAAGAGAATAGTCTAGTTCTTTTTGGAATCATGTTGGGGTTACTTGGACTAGACCAGAGTTTTTCAAAGTGGGGGCTGGAGGCCCCTGATAGGCCAAGAGGGGGTGAAGGAAAAAATAAAATAAAATCAAAAAACTCAATCCAATAATTTTTTCTTATTATATGTGTTTTTCAATTATTCATAGAAAACAAAAGTTTAAATAATTAAGATGTGATTATGTATGGGTAGCATAGCAAGCATAAAATGGACAAGTCTGAAAAAAGAAAAAACAACCAGCAGCCAAAAAACCCTAAGAAGTCATAGACAACTAAAATCAAAAGGTATGAAGCAGCATTACGTTAATGAGTGCAGTAATTATTGAATAGTGAGATAAAAACATTCTAAATGTTGATGTTTCATAGCTTTTGTAGCATTGTGGGTTTGGAAAAGTATTCCCTGCCTAGAAGCTAATGTTGTTTGTGGGGACATGACATGGAAAAGTCTGGGAACCCCTGATCTGGATAATAAATACTTTTGAGCCAGTTTGAGTTGAGGCCTGTAGACACTTTTCAGAATCTAATATTCTGAATGCCAACATCTAATTTAATGCGTGACGGGTCGCATACAGTGGCAACTAACTAAATCTGTTGAAATAAACAACCAGGATGACTCACTGACCTAGATTTGGAGATAATTTAACAGCATTAATTTATGAACACAAACCGGCAGTAAATTACTTACTGTACATTACTCTCGAACACACATTTATGCTTATGTGATTACTCTATGGAAACTTGCTCCTCACAACCCCTCACTTGCATATGTTATGGAACGGGCGGTTAAATGATGGTGTATAATTATATTACGGAGGCCCAAAAGGTCCATGAGCATTCTCATTTTAAAATCAGGCATGAACTCTGACTGCGTTCAGGCTGTGCGGCTCTGACATCAACCTTCTTTGCATTCCAAAGCGACGCGGGACTCCAGGTTGTCCATCTGCATCTGCAGGCGCTTCAGGGTGAGATCGTTCTCCCGCGACTTCCGCTTGTAGGCGATGAGTACGAGGATGACGATGATGAGGAGGAGACCGCCACCTGCTGCGATGCTAACGATGGCGGGGAGGGTCAGGAGGCTGTCGGACATGATGTGCACCGCTCCTGGAGACACGTGGAGGCCTCCAACTTGAACCTGTAAATAATTGTACATGATTAAAAACTACAACATTAATTGTTTTTCTTGTGTCTCAATGATATTAGATTTTTTTTTAATTGCCTTGCATCACATTGGGATCTCAATGTAGAACCCTAATTATTCTAAAGCCAAAGTGAATATTGTTGGCTTACACTGATGCCGAGTGTAAACACACGGCTACCTGTGTGCTGCTGTTGAGAGGGAATTAGCGTGGGCCATGCACTCAATAACTGAGCAGGCAAGTAATAATAATTGCTGCGGTTTTAGTCGGAACTTTTTGACAGCCAGAGCTGCCCTCCCTTTTGACCCCATTCCCTCAGCTGAATGAGCAATGATGAGAACACAAATAATAGAGAGCAAAGGCCAGGGTGTGAGGAAAAAAATACAAATACAGGGATACATAGAAAGTGAGGGTCAAAGAAAGATACAAACGCAGAAAGTCAAACGAGAAGTAAAGAGAAGGAAACAAAGGAATACTGACCACAACTTTGTATTGGCCTGTGAGGTTGGGAGGCTCACACAGCAGTTGGCTCTCAGACACGGTGACAGAGCAGGGAGTCTCGCCTATCAGTACGGTGTAGTTAAGCTTCGCCCCTCCAGACGCTGGGGGAATCAGGTTTCTGCCCTGTAGGCATACAGGGAGAGAAAGAGAGAATAAACTCAGACACATTAAAAAAAACCCAGACAAAGAAAAAAATAATAAAAAATCCCAGATTTTATATGAGCCCAAAAAAGCCAATCTGCCATCTAATTACATTCCACTGGTTTGGACCCAGCTGGTGCGAAGTATGGTTTTTAGATCTGACATTGTTAGATGTTTCACAGTGTAGCAACAGCAGATGATTGAGACAAATGACTGAATTATATTACCTGATACATTCTGTTACCAAGAAGTAACAAAATTATTATGGAAATTAGCTGATGCCACAATCGAGTGAAGTTAAAAATAAAGACAAGTAACGTTTTGAACAAAGAGAAATGACTTACAACTGTCTTCTGCTTACAGGCATTAGCCCATCTTTGAACATTTTCCTCCGCAAAGGAGCTAAAATTTAAGAGAGGCTGCAGTTTTTCTGCAATTTTTCAATTGGTTTTAGGTCTGAACTTTGACTACATGCCTTGGTGCACAGCATTCTCTTGTAGCTTTTGTTGTGTGTTTAGGGTTCCTGCTGGAAGGTGAACATCTTTCACAGTCTCACATTTCTACAGTCTCCAACAGATTTTCTCCCAAGATTGCAAATTATATGACAACACCCATTTTTCAATCAACTCAGACCTAACAGGGTGCGGTCATTGGATTTTGTTGTGTTGTTTTTGAATCTTCTAATAAGCTCTAGATCTCTGCAGCTTCTCAAGAGTTACCATGGTAGCTTCTCTGATAAATTCCCTCCCGCCTGTCCGCTCAGATGTCTGGCCATGTTTTGGTAGGTTTGCATTGATCTAATATTCTTTCCATTTTTTGGATGAACATGTTCAAAGCTTGGGACTCTTAATTTATAAACTAACCCTGATTTGCATTTTAGCAGAACTTTATCTGTCACCAGTCTGGTGTGTTCACTGTTCATCATGTTATTTAGTTTGCTAATGTTCTCTTTGAAGCTTTCTGAAGACTGTTGCATTGAATTTTATTAATGGGTGTCAGAGGTAAGAGGGCTGAACACAATTAAGCTCTGAAATCTTCTTATTGAAGTTTTATAGCATGAAAACGTTTTTTCCTTCTTCTTTACCTTGAGGATGATTGGTGAACCAGGCTTTTGCTCCAGGATACCTGAGGTGCTGAGGGATTCAAAGAAAGGGTTTGGGTAGTATACAAGGTTGGTGTTGTTGTAGACCAGCAGCGCCTGGACGTTGTTGAAGATGAAGCCAAACTCATCCGCGTGTTTCACTGCGTCCAAACCTGGGAGATACTCTGCCATGAGGGAGGGAGCAAAGCAGCTCATAGCGGTGCTGTTCAGCACTTTGCACACCTGTACAGGGAAAGGGTATGAAGCAGAGAAGGAGCATCTTTCACTTTTTGCCATGCACCATACACATTATGCAACAAAACAGCCAAGAGACTCTGAAATCAAGGTGTGATTTAAACATCTGCAATAACCAGATTCTCTTTTCTGGCTCAGCAATAAAATACTAAGCCTCATCCTTTCTCAACTCATCTATTTCTAATAACCTAAGCTGAGTTCTTAAGTAACACACTTTGTTGCCAGCATGGACTCCACAGGGAGCTAACCAGCCTAATAATTGACACATAAAATCTCAATTCTTTTCAGGAAAAGGGATTTACTTGCTGCCATTAAATCCATATTTATTGTGGAGGAAGCCTCTATAAAACTAGAAATAAATTGCTGCTATTGCCTCACTGTAAAACACTTGAGGACAACATCCACAAAGGATGGAGGCACCGCTCCTCTGTCTCCTCAGGTAGAGCTTGAGCTATGGCTCTTTTATTACTTCTCTCCAGTTTGCCCAGATGTGAGAGCCGCCTTCCATCCATCCTCCCTGGCTCAGCAGCAGAGGGAAAGAGGAGACAGGATTGATTGCAGCACAGCACTCTGCTTGCAGAGTTTTCTTTTTTATCTCCTTTCGCTCCCTTCCAGCTCTCTCTCTGGGGAAAAAACTTAATTAGAGCTAAATATCATCAAAGATAGCGAACGGCAGCAGCTACCCCGCCTCCTACCTGTTGTCTGCTGCTGTGGAGAAAGCGAGGGAGATCGATGCAAACTCATCTATGTAAGGTACACCGATTGGATTTTGCCAGCATGAGGTAAGGTGAGCTGCAGGAGCTCAATTGGAGGAAGGAACTTGCATCTTTACAAACTCCCCTTTTGGAGACAAGAGTTTTCAAGTATCCTCATCTTCTGAGATCAGTGCACTTCGATTGCAACTAACGATCACTTCGATAAGCAATTAATAGGGCGAGTGGATGGCATCAAGGTATAGAAAGGTTTTACTTTCAAAACTAAACAAAAATTTCCAGTCATGCATTTCCTACATTAAATGGGATGCAGCAGAAAGAGCCAGAATAACCAGCTTCCTGTCTCCAATCACTGAGTGCAGCTGGTTGAAAAAGAATACACACTTATCTTGCATATAAAAGGACAACTTTGGCTTTCGGTTTGAAAATGTTTCTGGTTGTGAAACACATAAGTCACCAGGTGGAAACTGAGAAAACATTGCTGTGCTGTTGTAAACCTACAGTTGGCTAGATATAAGACAGCTTGATGCTGGCTGGCTTTCTGAGTAGACAGCCCTACTAATTGTAAAAAACATATTGGCAAGAGGAAAAAATATTCAGCACAATAAGCATTGTAAACCGAATTCAAAACTGTGATGTTTTTGTTTGTTTGTTTGTTATTTTGTGCTTTAGGCCAGTTGTTATATCATAAAAAAGACCAAAAAAAGCAACATGGCAATCCAGTGGCTTTGCTTAATTGGTTGAAGCTGGAAGTCAGAATCTCAAGTGAATGTTGTGGGTTTCTCACCAAACATAAAAATCCAATATGGCTGTCTTGAATATATAAATTAAAGCAGCTAATTTTCATAACATTATTTGTATTCAAAATATTCTGTTAGCTTCATTTTGCTTTTGTTTGGGTCAGTTCCTCAGCGGGAATCCCAAGACATCCACAGGTTAGCTCAGAAACATCTGAGTAAGGTCCAGTCCGGACACCCTGTGGAGGAACCTCATTTTGGTTGTGTGAATCTGCAATATCGATTTTTCTGTCACTACTCAGAACTTGTGACTACAGATGAGGGTAGAAACATACATTGACCTGCAAATCCAGAGCTTTGCCTTTTGGCTCAGGTCCATCTTCACAATGGACAACTCTAATGAAGGCAAAACAGCCTCGTTATCTGCAAAAAGCCTCGTTATCGGCAAAAAGCAGACCCAATGCTTATGCACCGAAACAGATCCTCTAAACATCTTGGCTGCACCTAGAAATTGTGACCATGAACATTATAAACAAAGAGCAAACTTGTCTAATTTTCACCAGTAACTGAAACGTAAGGAACTGAATCATATAGATATTTTACATTTTTGTATAAATACTGTAATATTTATGGTATTGTGTTTGGTATGGTATTGGCTGGAACTTTATTCCAGCCAATGCCTGCTAATTAGGGCTCTTTAAGTGTCTTTATATCATATCAATTAATCTCTTGCATTGCTTGCAAACGTTAAAAGTAAATTACATTCCCACTGCTGTGCATGGATAAAAGTAGTAGTAAGCAAGAGATGTCTTGTTTTTGCTCAATTATCTGTGAATATTTTCTACTATTGAACTACATTATTAAACAACTGAACACTATTGCTGCACACAATTTGTGACATTTAAACTGTTTTATCAACCTACATCATATTATTACAGCTCCAGCAGAGTGTAACTGCAACAACAACCTCTCGCTGCTTGGAAATTACTTTCCCTGGACTTGGCATTTTTCTATTTCCGTTTCCCACTTTTACATGCCGGAGTAGTGGCAGCAGCGCATGACGAGAGCGAGAAAGATAAGCCATTTTAAAAATAGATTGCGGAGCCAGATAGGTCTCCTGACACACTTTCAGCAAGTTTTTTGGGTTGTGTGAAATCACATTAACAACTGAAAAGTTATGAGAGGAGATGAAAGTTAATGAAAATTTTACACTAGCTTTTGAATGCATGGACTCTACTTTGCAGTGAACCAGAAGCAATTAATGTAATCTGTACCACATTGTTCCACAGCAACAAAAACAGACATTTATGTCTTTTTTTGCAGTTCACTGCTAGAACAAAGCAAACTGTTCTAGCAGTTTGCTTTGTAATTGTAATTCTTATAGTGGACTTTATCATTAGAAAAGCTGTGTCGTGATTTTCATAAGGTTATCCAAGTTGTTGAAGTTTTTTTTTTAACATATGGTGTGACGACTTTATGTTGTAGGACACTCAAACAGGGCGTATGAGTCAGTCAAAGAGTGTCTTATGTTGATGAGTAAAGAGACAGTGGAGGTTTAACGGCTGAAAGTCCTCGGGTTCAGCTCGACATGAGCCTCATTCTCGCTGTTGGCATAGTGACATGTTGTATAGACAAGCCCAGATGCTCCGGCAGGATCCTCGTGACTGTAGCATTGGAACAGCAGGACATTTGCAAGTCAACTAAAGCTCCGACTACCATCTGCTCTGCCGGAGATGGATACTGTGCTTTTTTTTTGTTGTTTTTATTCCTGTACTGTCCTTGTGCGCTTTCCAGTTTTTCTGAAATCCTTTCCCTTCACTGATTCCTGACAGGAGTCAAAAACTGCAGCCATCATCATGTAGGATGGTTTTTAGAATTCCTTGCTGTTAAGAGTGGAAACCCAAAGGGACGAGTGATGAAAATAGACACGCTTGTGTTTGGCGCTGTGGGACTGGATAAAGAAAATGGGACACTGCGATTCCTCTCTGGATGAGGCAATGAAGAGATGGATTTCAAGACACATGAACACTAACAAGCAATAATAACATTTCATGAATAGTCTCCTATTTGGATCTGCAGTAGGCTGCTGATCCAAATATGCTGATCTCAGCTTGATTTGTGATTGTCTGGTTAGAAACTAAAAAATCAGATCTTTTCTCAATCAGTGAATGCACCACACAGAAGAATATAAAGTATGAGAAGAAGACTCAAACTTGTCTATTTTCACAATCAGTCAGATATTTAAAATAAAATCCAAGGATGAGGAAAGATTTTAAAAACCATTTAAACCATCCGTCAAGAAACATGCTAGAGTTAAGCTTATAATTAGCTTTACAATTTAGAATTTTTCTAAAACAAATTACATTTTTATTTATTGTTTTGTTTGTATTTGTTAGTTTGTTTATTATAACTAATATTTATTTCATTATTTACCATTTATTAAAGCATATGTAACCAAGAAATCAAAGAAAATCTCAGTGTTAAGGATCTTAATTATCCAGTGGATACAAACAGAAATTGATGTTATAGGAAAGCTAGCTATGCTAACTGTGCTAATCATAATGCATAATGCTAAAGCTCGTTTAATATGTGAAGCTTATTATTATTACACCAGTTCTCTGACATTCAAGCAGCGTGACATCGCCTCTGCTCCTAACATTAACAATTAATGACCACTTATGGCAAAAAGGCTCAAAAATATTTTAAATACTGCTCTTATATGCTCTTATAGGTCTTAAGGAATCAGAACCAAACCAAAGTTTACAAAAATTGTTATTGCTTACAAAATTCTCTTTGGTGCAACTCTGCTTTCCTCTGCTTTTGCTAAAGTTTTTACAAGACTAACTTGCTCAACAAAAGCAACGTGATGAAGGATCATTGCGATTCTTCATCAAATCGCAATGAATTTATATTTGTAATGAAACCAAAACAGTTTTTACACTGCTACACCTCTTCCTTTAAGCCAGTCTGTGGTGTTGGAGACTATATGTGGTTGATAAAGTGATGAGGAGAATTGATAAGGTGAATTGAGGTCAGCAGTAAGAGGAAAATAATTGGGAATGGCTGCCTCATCCGTCTTCTTCCTCTACTGTTGGACACAGCGAGGCAGTTTTAAGGCAGCACCACTTCAACCCCTCGGGCTGAATGCATTACAATGATCTACAGTGTTGCTACAGCCCACTCAATCAGGCAAAGGTCTCTGACCAGTGTAGCAGAGAGATAAACTGAAAGGAAGAGCTGGTGGAGCTGTGAGCAGAAAAATGGAAGTGTCAAAGGTCATCTGGATGCTAATATTTAATATTGTATTGTTACGATGTGCCTGCACTTGGTTTTTCCTACTCTGGATTTTTTTTTAATGCTCAGGTTTTACTGAGAATAACTGTTTTCAACTCTAATCTATTTTTTTAACGTCTATGTGCCGATTTAGTTATACACAAAAAGCTTGTTGTTAATTATTTTCCTGAAGCGTATTGCCTTTTCAAAGCAATGAAAGTGCTGAATTTCAGCCATTTACGTTTGATTGTTTTCATCCAGTGTCACTTAGATGCTGGGAAGCCTATCTAAGCCTAATTTAAATCACATTAAAAGCCATCTATTTTAATTTGTTTCAGTGAGAGGAGGACATAAGAAGCAGAAAGTAGGTGGAAGTTAGGCAATTTAGAGTGATGGAGGTGTCAAGAGAAGCCAAGTTTCTCAGAAGGGAAGAGTATTAGGAGATTAAGGAAGGCAGGTAACATTTGGTGGCTATTTAATAGCACAATGAGTCTGGATTGAAACCACCTTTAAGAGTCTGTAATATGCACATGAAATGTGTCCAAACCAGATTTTGCCTTTCACTTTGCTTCTCAAACTGGACCGCTTAAAGTAATATGTACGCATTTATGAAAGACTGCCCCTACACTGCAAAAACTGAAATCTTAGTAAGATTAAATATCTTAAATTAAGGAGATTTTTCTTGTTTTCTTTCTGACAAGATAATTTTTCTCACCAAGAGGGATTTATGTTAGAATATTTTTCTTATTTTAAGTGTTTTTGTACTTAATTATCTCAGTAAGATATAAAAGCTTAATGTTAAGAAAATATTACTTATTATGAGTAGATATGTGCTAGAATCTAGAATATCAATATTTACCAATCAAACTTCAAGTCTAGAACTTATTTTATATAAGTAAAAATTTCTTATTTCAAGCACAGAAAGCGAAATCACATACTTAATGAAATGTCTTCAGATAATTAAAACAGACTATGTCCAAATGGAATCCTTTGTGTTTTTGTCAATGAAAAATAAAAAAAAACCCATGAACTTATACTCTTGTATAAGTTGGCAGAGTGTACTGGAAATTATAATTTAATATTTAAACGGTTGACATTTAACACAACAATTTCAGAGACAATATCAGCTTATATATCAAGATAATTCTTGGCATGTTTCCATCTGCTAAGGACCTTCTTAATCTGATCTTCTTGATGTAAGATGTGGGACCTCTTACTGACATGTCATGAAATTTCTATTGATGTGTGATTTGAAATGGCTGGTATTCCACACAATGAGATTAGAATCAACAATATTGATTGGGTCAATGTCATGATAAATATTTTAACTTTTGGTTTATATTTCAAATTCTTACTTTATAAGTTACTAATATTAGTTTGAACAATATTTTATTCATCATGTTTGTAACCCCTTTTATGACATCATACAATCCAAATGGGAAAGCGCCCAAAATGTCAGTGAGATGGTAGTAATGTTCGATACAACAGATTTTCTTTCCGATCCAATACCGAGTAAAATTTAAGATGGTATTGGCAATACAGATCCCATACTTTGTGCAAAGACAGTTAATTTGTTTCTTAATTAAATAAAAAATAAATGTAATCCATATCTTGGCTTCATAAAAAGAACACAATGTACTCTGATGCACTCATTTTAAACTCAGAAGTACATTGAGACAACAATCTTGTTTACTATAAACTATTTTAATTCAGCAGAAATATACAAAATATGTGAAAATGGAGTTGCAAACTAAAAAAAAGAAAATTAGTAAAGTAATAACCCTACTAAATATACTGCTCAAAAAAATAAAGGGAACACTTAAGTGTTCACTTAAGTGTTTAAGTGTTCCCTTTATTTTTTTTTTAGCAGTGTACATCATTGTTTAATTATTAAAACTACTATAAAATGACAGCTGAAATAGCTCCGTGTCACTTTTTTATAATCTGTCAACATGTCCATTTCTGAGTGAGTGAGCGTCAGCAGCACGCTGCGCATGGGCATTACGTCCTTACACCTTACATACTTACCAGGCGGAAGAAAAAGTAGTTCCCATTAACAAAGTTTCATTTAGGCAAGATCTCAATAATTTAGTTACTTTCTAACGTGCTCTTGTTAATCTACATTATCTCAAATTACTAAAATGTTGAAAGTATTGATCCTTGGATCTGACAATAGATTTTAAAGAATTAAGTTCTGGTATCGGAAGAATCGATATTTCAGTATCAATCCGCACATCACTAACGGCAACGCCAGAGATCATTTAACTGCCCTGATTAACGGTTAATTCAGTTGTAACAGCCTAACTAAGCTTTTATCTACTGTACTTTTATAAGATTTTCTTTTGGCAAATTCTCTAATCTCGGTTGGACATGGATGAAGATGGAGGACTTTTTTACGTGTATAGACCCTACAGCTGCTGTACTCAGAGGTAAGTTTAAAGTTGTCTGTCTTTCTAAGATAAGCTAACTGAAGCTAGTTAGCATGTCGTGATATGCCAATTTTCATCCGCGGTTAAAGAGCCGCTCTTGTGAATATGAGCTTTGAACCACAATAGATGTGGCTTAAAAATAATATCGACACGAGTTCTTGGTAGCTTCCGTTTTTTAACATAGCTAAGATGGCTTCTCATTCGTAGCTTCTGATTCGGGAAATGGTTAAAGGGCAATTCCGCCTAGTATTTCACTAACTGAGGGTGTTTGATGTGCTGTAATTTAAAAACTTAAATGCAATGAGTCTAATAGCCTAGGTTAGATATTCCACACTGTTACCAGGATATTTTAAACACTATTTTTAATTGGTGAATTTAAGTAGTAGTTTGATTTAATTAAAATGACTTTCTTGCCATCTTGAATTCATGTAATATTGTAATTGAGCACATGAACTAAAATAAGACTTGTTTTATTTTTCAAGTAAACCAAACTGTTGCCATGGTGAAGCCTATGCCGGATAAGTCTCCAATCACGTATTGCACCATCTACAAGAAACTTTGAAACTTTGGGAATTGCAAGTGACGGAGTCCTTCACATTCTTGAGGTAAGAAATGTATGATACTGATTCATCATGACACTGATTAGTCCCTTAAACGTGATTTGTTTTGTGATTGTTTTTCTGTCTGTGCTCCAAATAGCAGATGACCCAACAACTTCAAACAAGACCACTTTTCAGCTCTGCGGTGATCGTGAAACCAACTTTCTACTGGCCATTGGAACCATGCCTGCCCTGATCTTCTGAAAGGAGGACATCACAGCTACTACACCTTTCAGCATGCTTGTCTGTGGCCACTCCTCTCTGTGCTGCTGACAGATGTCTTGAGAACGGCGTCCGTAACTGAGGCAAGACTTCCACATATAAAAGGCTATGGCTTATTGGAAGAAGTTCATTGCGGAGGAAGCTCCTATTGTTGACATCTAATCCCAAGATTTTTCTTTGCTTTGGACAATTTGGTTTGCTTGACTCTTAGGGCATCTTATGAGTGCGGCAGATGTGTCAGATCGTCATTTTTCTGTCATTTTACAGGATTGTTCCAGAATCAGATGCCCATCCAGACTTTAAATTCTGGCCAGTAGTCATGTTTTATTTTGTTTATGTGAAACTTAAATGTAATAAAGATGTTAAAAGTAATTGAACTTATGTCTTCATTTCAGCAAGCCAATAACATCTCTTGTTCCAGTATTCACAGGATCAATTTGTAGATTTTTGTCTTGGCATAAGAACCTTGAGTAAAGCTATGACGAAATATATATTTTAATCCTATGCAACAATAAAAATAAACTAGATTTAGGTATATCACTGCAAAAAGTCCCCTTTCAAAAACAAGAAAAAAAGTACAAAAATAGGGTATAATCTTCTTAAAATAAGAAAAATTATCTGCCAACAGAACAAGAAAATTTATCTTGTCAAGATTTTCTAAAACAAGAAAAAATATCTAACCAAGATAAACCTACAAATATCTTAAAATTAGTGTATTTGTACTTAAAACAAGCCAATTTTACTAATACAAATAGAATATATGAGATTTATTTTCTTAATACATAGAGCATTTTTCTTAAAATAAGAATATTTTACGCTATTTCAAGAAATTCAGTGTCAAGTAACATTTTCTTTACTTGAGATAATTTTTCTTAAAATAAGATAATATATCTTACTCGTATAAGTAAAATTGGCTTGTTTTAAGTAAAAATACACTAATTTTAAGATATTGTAGGTTTATCTTGGTTAGATATTTTTTCTTGTTTTAGAAAATCTTGACAAGATAAATTTTCTTGTTCTGTTGGCAGATAATTTTTCTTATTTTAAGAAAATTATACCCTATTTTTGTACTTTTTTTTCTTGTTTTTGAAAGGGGACTTTTTGCAGTGTATGTATGCCTTAAAAAAAGGATTCATGAACTTTTTGCTGATTTTTGACCAGTTACAACCTCAAAATGGATGTATTTTATTAGAATTTTATGCAAGAGACCCAAATCAAGAAGGCTGTTGTATTAAAGTTACACATGACTTTCAAAATGTTTGTCATCTAAGTGATTATTTATGCTGAGACATAAAAACTGCTCTTCCATTCAGTTGGAATGAATTTGAGCTATTTAACAAAGAGGAACGGCCAAACATTTCAGTCGCCAAATGTGCAAAGCTGGTAGACTCGCACCCCAAACAACCTTCAGATGTAACTGCAGCAAAAGTTGTTTCTTGTATTGCATGCATCTCTATGCAAAAAAAAAAAAAAAGCGTAATCAGACATGAAGTTGCACTGATCTTAAACTTTTGAGGAGTGCCTCTTATCGAAACCAAAGAAATATTTTTCATTTTCTCTTTAAGCACTTCTGCACCCACTGTGTTTGTAGCTCCAGAGAGAACAACTGTCACAACTGTCACTGACACAAAAGAAGTGCAAATTGCTGTCGTCTGCTGGTCTTGATAAGCATGTATTCATCATGTTTTTATTGCAAACTGGTACAGATAACACATGCAAAACATCCTGAAAAAAACTGTAGGAACTTTTCACACTCTATTGACAGTTTAGCTGAATTGAATTTGATTTGAGGAGGAGGTAGTGGAGTTTTATGAGAAGTGGAGAAGTTTGTTTTTGTTAATCAACACTAGAATCTTTGCCACATTCTGCGCTGTCTACTTGTGTTTTAACTGCTTGTGGTAAACAATGTAGTCCAAGGAACATATAATGGTTTCGGCATGATGCTGAGGCCACAAAGCATGTACAAAGCTTTCAATAACATAAAATAACCTCCTAATAATGAAAGGATTTGGAAATTGGTATGTCATTGTTCAACATTGAAGCCAAAAGTAAGAAAAAGTGTCTCTAAGCAGTCAGTCCTTCAGCATCATCATTGGACATCTAATACACTGCATTGGTTGTTAACATGAACTCTGTGCTCCTTTCCAGTCTGTGAAAGCGAGATTCATCGAAGCGCATCCATGCTGTGAAATTTTCTATAATCAGCAGGGCTGTAAATGTACCAGACGTGCCGATGACGGCACTTAAGTCTAGACATCTTATATGTGGTGAATGTTGTAGATGAGATCCTTCTGGGAGAGGCAAATGTTTTATGGCTGAAAAATAAGCCTTTAGGCTTTAATCAAGATCACGATTAATGTTTCAATTGTGAATCTGCTGGCAGATGCAGAGCATTTTACAAAGAAAATTGGCTCCCCCCCCTCCCCCCCACCTCTGCCGGTTTCTTTGTGAGTCTGTGTAGGTGACACAAGGGAGACAGAGTAGAGAAGCAATTTAGTGGGAGACAGGTGATCATTTGAAGGCTATAGCTGACAGACAGCAGCTCCTAGTGCTATAGGCTGTTTTTTTGCTTTCCACTGGTGACAAAAAGAAAAACTACATTGAAACAAGAAAGGATGATTTAACATTAACATTCATAGAAGTAACACATTCTCTATGGCTATGAAGACAATCAAAACAGTGACGATGGCTCTTTTAAAATATGCAAATTTTTATGAGACAAAGCAAAGCACAAAGCAAGATCTCCCTTTCAATGTGTTGGAAGGTGATGCAGCCCCCCACCCATCACACACACACACACACACACACACACACACACACACACACACACACACACACACACACACACACACACACACACACACACACACACACACACACACACACACACGAGTCAAATCTCACCAGGCCTTCACACTTTACTCATTAAGTGTTGCTTTATTCTGCTTAAAACATATAAAATAAATGTTTTTTTTATTATTATTATTTGTAACATCAATGCTAGTTAGAACTCAGAAGGATTTTTCACATTGAAAACAACACTTTTCCATAAAAAAACAAATTTTTTATGTACACAGAAAAAGACTAAGATGAATACTTACAGTTGGTTTAAGACTGTTAATGTAAGGAGTTATGATGCTGGGAATGCAGAAAATGCTGTGATATGTGGGGCAAAATCTGTTATACTGATTTATTTGTGCACATGTGCATGCATGTGTATTATCCAGCAATAAAATCGCCTACAAAAGTTCACCACATGCTTGAGACCATGTGAACGTGAGGACAGCGTTAAGGTGGTTGGATGCACAATGGGTCAAACTTAACAAATTTTAACCAGCCGAACGAACTAGTAGCATTATCTGCATCCAATTTAATGTTTGATCCTCCTCTGTCTGTGTTCTGCCCACCTTACCTCAAACCACAGAGAGGAGATCCCATCCTCTTAATTAAACAAGGGCCCCCAGGACTGGGGATCAAATGTAATTTGTAACGATTTCCTGCAGCTAAGACTTTGATTATACAAGCGCTCTTTATGCTGACCAAAGGCTTCTGACGGCAGTTAATCTTCCGTTGAAAGCTATTAGGAGTCTCCTTGCCCCCGATCATGGACACGTCCAGCATTCTCCCACAGACTGACCTCACACCTACTGTCTGCCGTCATCCAGCTCCTCGCTGCACAAGTTTGACTATCCTGTCTTTAAAGGCTTTTCCATTGTACTACAGTGTGGCTGTTTGCTCTATAATTTTATACACAGACGCCTTGAAATTAATCTCGGTCTGAAACGTGTCTGGTCAATAAACACTTGTTTTATTTCTGCCATTCCTTATAAAATAATAAGAAAAGCACAGAAATGTTCATTCAGAGAATTACTTTGGGTTAATGGTAAAGGTATAAAACTGTTAAATTCTGAAAAATGGTTGGTTGTTCAGCCAATTTCTGCAGTGGTTTTGAAAGCTATTCTGGCTTCCTCCTACAACCATTATAAATTCAGGTGGAAGAACAGTCGGTTCCAGAAGAGAAATTATCTTCCATGTACCAAAGGTTATAGTTTTGCCCCTGGTGGTGCAGAATCCATTTAACTCTGCATTTTCTATACCCAATATAATATAATCCCTGTATATTGCACAGGGGATGGTTCCTATCTGCAGTGTACAAAAGGTAGGACATAAACCTTGAAAGGTCACCGGTCCATCAAAACAGAGATTTTTTTTTTCTTGTCACCGTTTAAAAATATATCTGAATTCAAAAGGTTGGTAAAATTCCAATCAACCACACTGGATTAATTATTCTGGTGCAATGATGCCAATTAATACAACAAAATTCAAAAGATGACACTCTTCTCTTTTCTTTGACACAATAGGCCCTTTCCTCTCGGTCATTAACTTATCAAATTAGATGTAAACTGAATGGAACTGGAGTTGGGGCAAAGATGTGGAATAACCCAAATAAATATGTTCCCAGTTGTGAGCTCCAGTACAGAGTGTGAATGTTGGCATGAAGTTTGCTCCTCAGGACCATCTCACTGGGACTCAGTCACTATGAAGCTCCAAAATACAGGATCTTCACCTAATGTGCAGAGAGGTGCACATCTAGAAATGCTCCATCTCTATGGTCTATGAGAAAATGGTCTATGATTTTCTAGAGCTTTTTTTGCATGGTCAATATTTGTTTTTGAAAAAATAATTTGTACAGTTATTTTATTTAATTTTACTAGTTTTTAAAATTCAGGGCTTGAATCCACCTGATGTGGTGCTAAAGCTACACTTACTGTATATCTAGCATTTTGGAATCGGTCCTGTGTTTTCCTGCATTTTGAAAAAAAAAAAAAAACCAATGCAGGAGAAATGGTTGTTTTAAAAATCAACCACCCCATCCCCACTCTCACACCCACCCAGTTGCTTTGAACTGCTGGTCATCTGGCAGAACAGAGGCTACTATGCGTTTCTCATGCACACAATAAAGAGAACATGGATTAAAAAAATACATTGTCTATACTCTAGCATAAAAACTATAGTTAACTAGCTAATATCCGCTTGCTACAATTGTAGCAGAAAAGGCAGAAAGGGATGGCATTCTGTGCAATCAACCTACAACTAAAGTGTTAATCTACAGTTTTGCCAGAAGTCTATGTATGAACAACAAAACAGTACAAAAATGCTATAAATATATAAAATAAATTAAGTCATGTTAAATAAAGCTTGGTTTAATGTTTCATGTTTTGGATCCTATTTAAAACAATCTTATTCTCAGACTTCCCAGAATAGTGGTGCTGCATTAAGAGAGAAGATGAGGTGCTTTGCCTATCTAACTATGAAGCTTCCTGGACACTTTCCAGGTATGATGTTAAAGACATGCGCAACAGAGACACACTGAGGGCATGCTGCAGAGATTATGTCACTTGACTGGCTTTGGAACGCCAACATCCCCCAGAGGGAGGAAGGAAAGAAGGAAGGGAGGGAGGGAGGGATAAAGAGAGGGAGGAAGAGACTTCAGAAGCTGTGCTTACGCTGCTGCCTCGACGACCCTGACCCACATTAGTGGTAGAAAATGGATGGATGGATTAAAAGTCTTGAATGAATACTGCATGCAGATCACTCTCACTGCCATCTGTATCACTCACATGCTCTTTGCTTAAGAAGGGATCGTTGAAGCAGAAGTCAAAGAAGCAAACAGACCTAGAGGGGCCACTGAGAGCTGGCACATTTTTCCAAAGCTAAGCATCACTTGGCTCTTTCTGAGCGTGTCGACTTGGGCCCAGTTTGATATTACTGTTCCACATCAATACAGTATGCACACTAGCAGATGCTGTCAGCAATTTCTATTGCACATACAGGTTCAGGGTTAAAATTAATCATTGGCTCTTACATTGACAGACTCTCGGCCAGCATACTTCACCCGGATTCTGGGTTCCTGAACCACATCCAGATTTGTTCCCGTCACCATCAGAGGGGTGTGGCCACTAAATAAAAAAACATGAAGAAAAAAAATAAATCAAGTCAACATATTTCTATTCACAAACTTAAAAAAAAAAAAAAAAAACATGTTAAAATCTGAACACGACTCAGAAAACAGAGGGAAAGAGCAGCAAAGTAGTTCAAAGACAATTCTCACTAAACTTTCTAACCTTGATGCACCTCTTCAAAAATCTTCCCCATCAGATGAAAATTAATGCATCAAATCGAATCCCATCGTTAAGTTTCTTTTGGGAGGTGATGGCCTCTGGAGTGGAGGATGATTAGAGAGGAATTTTAACCGATTCAACTCGTTACAATCAACTGACACAGATTTGAGCTTGAAATACAAAGACAGCTCAGGCATATTAAGATGCGGCGCTGATCAGGGGTTTGTAATGAGAGGCAGAGGTGTTCAGCCTGCACTGGCAGAACGTCTCCTCCTCCATCTTTGGTGGTGCACCAGTCAACTATTAGGGCAAACATTAGATGGTTACAGCTCCGTGGAAACGCGTCTACATCCTTTTGTACATCTTGTATTATGAGACAGATAAAGACAGGTTTCAATAATTTGATCATTTTTACAAACAAACTTTTGTGTTCAGGGCCCTTTACTCTGGCACCACTAAATAAAATCAAGTATTTTCAAGTTTTTAGTCAATATAAAATACAGTATGTGTGGTGGAAAACTAAAATTGTCAATCAATTTAAACACATCTCTGCATGGTGAAACATGGTGGTGACAGCATGTGTGATTTTCCTTAACAAGGAGAGAGAATCTGGTTAAAGTTGTTAAACTTAAAAGGTGATAAATAGAGATATTTTGTTATGGCTGCAAAAGGTTTGACCAGGGCTGAGATTCACCTTCTAGCAGGACTAATGTAAACGTACAAACAGAGCTGCAATAGAATGCATAAAAAAACATAGTTATGAATTAGAAACATGGGCAACATTTTCAGTCTCTTCATGTGTAAAGATGATTAGCACATACTGCAAAAGACTTGCAGGTTTAACGCCAACAATCGAAGGTACAAAGTGTTGTTTCATGCGGCTGAATCAACACTTTCCATTTGTCTAGGAAATAAAATCAAAATAAAATACATTCAAATTTGTAGAATGTAAAGTGAAAAGACGTGCAAAAGTTCAAGGGGTGTGAATACTTTTACAATTCACTGCATGTGCTCTGCTTTTAGGCTGAGGTTAATGTACTGTAGAAATGATCATATATCACGGTATTGACAGGAGAGCTCTTTCTACACTCGATAAATTCCTCACTTTATTTGCTCTGACGTTAAAGCCACAAAAGAAAAGGTTTCCACAGACCGGGTAACACTTCATTTCACAGCTGAATCTCAACCTCAACCTCAATCCCCTCCAATATGTTTGCTGGGTCTTTTCTATCAGATCCAGACTAATTGGAAGAAACCCCAACAGTAATTGGAAGTGCAGTATTGACTCCTGTCTGCTTCCTGTTGCTGACCTGAACTGACTTTCTCTAAAGATCTGGATGAAGAGGAAATCTCTGCCTCGGTTGAGAGCATGTGGATAAATGTGATTTTTGCGGAGTGTAATTTGGGTCACCTTGCGATGCTCCAGTCCGGCTCGATCCGCAGGACAGTGGGGTCCTCGATGTACTCGAAGGTGAGGCTCTCCCTGATTTGGGCATTATCCACGCTCACACTGATCTGAACCGAGCCGATCCCGGACAGGGATGGGGCCGAGTAACAGACTATCTCCTTCATGGTCCGCCTTAAAGACAAACAAACATTTAGATCTGTATCAGCAGAGTTTAAATCTGCAAGACATGCTACATCGGTGCAGAGATTAGATGAAAATACGATAAAATAATGACATCCTGTTAAAAGCTACATTACCAACAAAATTATTCAATTTGCATGAGCAAAAGGCACCACCTACAGCAACTGAATATATTATGCGATTTGTTCTACCAGCCCTGTTGTGTAATTACCTGAATAACAACGCAGCGTGAGCACAGCTGCACCCCATGCACACACTTAGTACCTCCACCACTTGCATGTAGTTTCTCAGTACTCCATTATCTACCTGCACACCTTCTGAATCTGTCCCAATTCATTAGCAGAGGGGACCTTGTGGCATAATGTCCCCATCCTCTTCTTCCTCCCATGCAGTAGCACAAACCACCAATTAACCCCATATCTCATTAAAAATGCCCCAACTCCTCAGCCTTACAACATCATAGTCACATTACTGTTGCAGGGCTTAAAATAGGCTCCTTCAGGAGTGAAATGCAAAAAAAAGGGCATGTGGGAGTATCTGAGTTATGAAAACATGGATGGTGAAGAGGGATGGAGGCAAGCATGAGAGGGAGAAAATAAAAACCGGTGGAGAGGCGAGGGGGGCATAAACACACCGATGGGAAGGTAATAAGAATGGAAGTGGATAGAAATGAATAAAGGGTTTTCTTGCAGCTGGTATTCAAAGGTTTGATTAAGATCTACTGTAGTTTCTGACAGCAGGAGAACGGAAGACGTTCCCTGAGGGAAGACTCAGTAAAAGCAAATGAAAATAAAGGAAGAGATGAGAATTAATGCACCTTATTTAATGGCAATGATTTAAAAAGCCAAGCTTTCTATTTTGAATTGCTCACAGCAAGCACTAAAGTGGCGACCGCATTTATTGGAACACCTCATGTGAAACCTCAGCAGCATAATCTCACACTGAAAGATTTGATTAAAAAAATTCAACCTTTCAATTTGACTTTTTTTATCCAGTGGGGTTAAATCCCAAGTTAAGAAATTGTTAATTTGATAAAATAAAAACTCACAACTTTCGGCACTCCTGCTGTTAATAACCTCTCTTTTGTCAACAACACAGTCTTTAGTCTTCTGCTAAAATATTTCACAAGATTGCTGGATGCAGAGGTCTTTGGATGACCTAATCCGATTGTGCAAAGAGGAATGGTCAGAGATCCGTCCACAATCAAATGAATTCTCCTCTTGAGCTCAAACAAGAAACTATAAAAGTTTGACTCTGAAGGTTATTGAAGAAGGTTTATTTCTGTCTGATAAAAAGTTTAGTGTTAATCTATGTATCCTGCTCACAACACATGATGGAATGATGAACATGTTCTATCCTCAAGCAGAGAGGCCACTTGTTAAGATACTTAAACCAACACATATTCATGTATTGTGAATTAAAGTTCCTAGAGACTCCCATCAACTTAAGAGAAAAGAAAAGTAGCTGTAACATAACAAAGACTTCATTTTTTGAGGGATCTTCAAAAATAAAGACCCATGCCACTTTTTATTTTGTTAAAGACAAATTTCTCTAATTATGGAATTTTGCCCCACTGTGTAAAAACACTCGCAAAAAAAATGTTGGCCTTTCCTAAGCACAAATACTGATGTTGAAAAACATCCCCATTTATAATGCATTTCTGTAGGACATGGGTCATAAACAGAAGTGTGATCTCTATCACTAAACTGCATACAGTCACTGCATTTAATCATACTTTCAAATTAATTTTTATCTACTAACACTTTCATTGAACAAACAGTGGATAAATAGTAAAAGCTTGTTTAATTTAGAAAATGTCATTGATTGGAATTTATTGTGACAATGACAAATCAAAATTTCTATCATACTAATAAATTTATTACAATAAATGCTAAACAATATGACAAAAGTCCACCCCTACTTAGAAATGATAGAAATTGAACCATAGCTTATAGCACATTATACCATAATGCATAGTAAACAAAAGAAAACACGTTGTTTTTCTAAATCACCCTATACAATTGGAAAATTTCAACCCCTATAATGAATTGAACAGTGAAAAATATATTACAACCATTATAGTGCACATAAAAACACAAATGAAACTTGTATGTCCGTTAAATCAGAGCTGCATTAGAAATGTGAGTGAGTGGGAAGTCTCACCCGAAGAACTCGCACGTCTGGTTTCCAAACTGAACGTTGACGCTGCTGCCAGCGCCGAGGTTTTCTCCCATTATGGTGACTTTGGTGCCTCCAGACTCTGGACCTTTGCTCGGGGACAGGCCTGTGACAGTTGGAGTCTACAAGAAACAGACAGATGCAGAGGAAGAAAGTGGTTAAAATAGACCTGAGAGCAAGTTAAAGCTATGGAGAAAAGCACAGAAGGAAGACAGCAACCGACAGATTAAAGGATAGATACTGTCAAGAGTAAACAGAAACACATCCCTGTGGTAACACTTGACAACTTTATGTATTATCACAGATCCCAAGCAAATTACAGTTATTCATGTTGCCAGGCTGATGGCAGCCGAGCGCAGCGCTGGTGGGAGAAAAGAGGATAAAACCAGGAGCTCTTAGAATCCCTGAGAGATCCGACTACAGCGTGTTGAGCACTGGTGAGTTGTGTCTGAGTGAAGCTTTTTAAAGATGCTCTGAAAATAACTAGTGTTTACAGCAGCAGGCAGCTAAGTTGCCATCACACAGACAGATGGAGAAATATCCATGTAGACAGCTCGTCATATGGGAAATGAGAGTACTGCACACTTACACAGGGACATGTGCTTATAGGGAAACCCGGAGATTTCTACCTGCACGAACATAAAGCTGAGTTTCTGAACCTGCTTCATGAACAGCCTGTCCTCATAACCCTTTTCCCACCTGTACACATACTGTGTGTTACAAAGAAAACTTAAAAAAGAAAAAAACTGCCCTCACACTTTTTGGCTGTGCAAGGAATACTGAAAATTCTACGTTCAGTGAAGAAACCCCTGAAGAATTTAATATCTTCGCTTGGTGGCAGGTGCATCACTCATTAAAGAGACATGGACACACAAAGCCAAGAGCTCCATAATGGCAAAACTCAGAACTGTTTGCAACAGTACGGGTGACTTCCAGGGCACGGGAACTAACCAGGTGCTCTGAGAACAACGCTGCTAATTACAGAACGCTGTTAATTGTTACGAGAAAGCTAATTGTGGAGGTGTGAGTGAGTGAGTAAGTGCAAATGGGATGGCGGATAGTCTGCTGGGTGCAGGTTGAGACTGAGGTGACGGAAGCAGGGAAATGTCTGTGAGTCAGAAAAGCCTCATTTGCATTTTAGCAACTTCATTTATTTGTCAGTCTCTTCTCTCTCATACGCCTTCCAACCCATTAAATCATGTTTGGTATCAAACACCATTTTTGGGACACTGTGAGAAGTTTTCTAAGAAGTCTGTAAACTATTAAACCATTTTCTTTGACATTACTTAAATGTAATGCAAGGAATATGGAGAAAGTAGTTGGACAAAGAGCAGTGATGAAATTGGCCACTTTTCTCTTGGCTCTGAGTCTTGTGTTTTTTTTTTAGCACATCACTTGAATCACTTTTTGACCTTAGTAAAAATCTAATTGAAGATTGGGAACACAGGGCTTAATGCATAAATTGGCATAGTCTTGAGATCTGATTATCTTCTTTTGGATTTGAAAAAGAAATGTCAGCAGTTCAGGTCATCTCATGGTGTAGTGGAAGAGTTGTCGCCCCACACAGAGGTCACAGTCCTCAGCGCAACCATCCTGGGTTTGACCGAGACCTGTGCTGCATGTCTTCCCCCTTTCTCTCTGCCCATTTCCTGCCTGGCCAATAAAGGTCACAAGTGCCAAAAAAAAAGACAATAAAAAAAAATCA
Source organism: Poecilia reticulata (assembly GCF_904066995.2). Taxonomy (NCBI): domain Eukaryota; kingdom Metazoa; phylum Chordata; class Actinopteri; order Cyprinodontiformes; family Poeciliidae; genus Poecilia; species Poecilia reticulata. Next base: position 27,993,577 of record NC_088836.1, on the reverse strand, counting down.
GCAGGTTAGATCTCAAAGAAAAAAAAGACCATCAGTGTCAACCTTGAATGGTGGTAAAGCTGTCTTTGCTAAAATCGTTTTTGATCCACTCAAAGATGAATGGGTGTTTTCTTCAAGAATGTTTGAATCAGTAAAAGCGAAACAAAAAAGCATGTGAATGTTCAAGCTTCAAAGAACATTTCTACTGCACAATATTATGAACAAACAGCAAAAACCAAAGTGCACAGAAGACTTATTTTCATTGCTCCTTAATGTTTATAGTGTCTTGCAAAAGTATTTAAGTGGGAAATCTTACTGACCAGGCAGCTACTGGCAATGAAGGAGCAGTAAAAAAAATCTCTCTCTCTCTCTCGATGTGCACAGCTGACAAAGACCTCCCTAACCGATAAAACAATGCATACTACATGAGCTGAATTTCTACATTTTAAAAACACTTGTTGACCTATCACAAAAAATCCTAAAAAATAATCATGACATTGTTGGTAGTAACTTGACAAAGTTTTGCAATGAACTTTACAAAGGAAGAAAGTCCTCACGAGGCACTCCCTCAGAAACAATTTTACAATTTTTCCACTTCCATCAGCACAGCTAAATATGCTCCAGAGTGCCTCAGCAAAACCTTGTTACACAATGCAATCAGCTGTTCCATGAAACTGTTTTATGTATGAAAGGACCACGAATCCCTTGTGCTTGCGTCCTCTGGACAGAAGCACATGATATGACATATGGTTAGAAAGACAGTGGAGCAGCTTGTTTTAGGAAAAACAGACATCGGGGCCATGAAGTGGAAGACAATCAGAAGTGTTGTCAGCACAAGAGTCAAGCCGCGCATCTATGATGGCGTGTGATCACGGCGTGAGTCGCTTGCACATTTTTAAGGGTGCCATTCATGCAGGGGTATAAATTGAAACTTTGAGGATTCACTTGTTACAATCAAAGCAACAAATTAGCATTCCCAACAATTTGAGATCAATTTGAGATTAGAAAGTGGCCTTGAGGACAGAGTGCATGTGCTTACATATGTGGACCTGGCTGCAGTTTAGAATAGTGCAGAGAGAAAGCAGAGTGTGCCAACCAGATTCCTGGGTATCAAATGTTTCCAATTCCACACAGATGCAGTTAGCAGGAAAATTTAGTACAACACTTTTATACATATTTATGAAGAACACAGTCAGTTCATTTATATGATAGTTTACAATAGTTTAAAGAAACAACAACTTCAGAAGTTATAGATGTTTTCGTTGCTCTCAATTTGAAAGATCTGTTGCTTGTACACAGTTCAAAAATCTACGGAGATCTCTGGGCAACTTCTGCTTCTGTACAACCACATTTCTAAAATATGTAGCAATGTTTTATTAATATTTACTGAGTAACGCTGTAGCTCAGCTGGTAGGATGTGAAACACAAATTGACTTGCAAAACTGGAGAAAAGTGTAAAACATCTTTATCAAAATATTTATGAAGCGATATTAACCTCACAACTTGATCATAAATACAGAGCAGGAGAATTGTCAACCATGGACCACCACAGAATTCTAATAAGGACCTCTTAAAACCTTTTGCTGTCAATCAAGAAGTGATATTTCAAAACCTACTTATAAGCAAACACCGAGCTGCCTAATTACACTGGCGGTTGGCATGGCAACTTAAAAGTCTGAGTTGCCAGAGGCCCTCAAAACAATTAATTTGCGAGTAGCAATTCCCCTTCGCTCAACTAACTAAACCTGTACAGTAGTTTTATTCACAGCTGCCTTGTTGGACTTTTATTGACTGACGTTCAAACATGTAAATGTCTTTTTTTCTGTCCAGCAGAATTATTTGCTGTATAATGTAAATGCAAACATACCACAAAGGAGTAGAGCTGTGAGGAGCGAGTCTTGAGTTCTGGTCTGCATTCACCCACACACAGCTGGACCGGGCCGGGTCTGTTGTCTGCCGAAGCCGCAGACATCTCACACACAATCCTACAAGAAAAATTAAACAAAGCATATTATTAATGCACCTCTTATCAAACAGGTAAAAAAAAAATCTCATGCATGCAATGCCTTCTAAATGAATTTAAATGTATTCAATGTTTTCTACATTTAGCCATGTCACCTCCAACACTAAGTTCTGTGGATGTGGTTCGAAGCTCTAACTAAGAAATTGGAATTAAAAGTCTGTCTTCACTGGATTGCACTGAACTTGATCTGTCACTTTTATATTTGCATTTATATTTTATATTTACTAAAAAGTTTTTGAGAAACTAATCAAAACACTTCTCTATTTGATATTGATTTATCTACTGGCCTAATTGCAATCTTCTGTTATTGTTTCATGCAAGTCATTATGGGGACACATCCAGCTATCGACCAGAACCCCCTTGAAGACATGATAAATGAAACCAGCGCTCCTCCTCCTGTGGCGCTCCAACAGAACTCTGATCTGATTGAAGTAAAGTTGCCCACCAACAACGCGGCCCCCCGGCAGCGCTGCTCCCGTTCTTGTGATTCGACTTTAATGCAAATCACGCAGTAGGATCAATACCGCTCTATCATAGCGTGTGATCAGGTGACAACCAACGCAGCAGGTGACTAGATCAAATGACATAATAAAGTGAGTATCTCTATCGATTGCTGGTGCCAGGCAGTAATAAAGAACAAGGAGCAATCACAGTTTGCAAAGGGAGACAGAGTGTGTGGCGAGGCAGATGGCAGGGCTAGGTAGGGGTGGAGCTGATGAAGCACAGCTGATGCATTGTTTCTCCAGGACCGATTATCTGAATTAAAACAAATGGCTGTGGGAGTTTTGTGCTGTATGACACACCATGTGGTGGAAAGTGGCTAAAGGAGATTTTTTTTTTTTTCCTACCAGGCTTCAGAGGCTCAGGGATTCACTTACATTCTCACACAAAATCCCTGGTTTATCTTTAGCTCTTTGTTAAACTGCAGATTTATGAAAATATGTTTTGAAAAATGTCTGACTTTAATTCCTTAATACGTTGTGATACGAAGGAAGAAATACTTAATAATGAAGAGTCGATTTGGAATCTTGGATATCTGCAGCAGAAGGGAATGGTTTCTCAAAAAAATGGCTGCTGAAGACAAAGGGAGGAGTTTTAATCAAAGCAAAAGTGTTTTCCACCAATTTTTCTGAGTTAGTAATATTAACTCAGGCTTCCATCATACAAAGCCTGGTAACTGCATTACGCCAGGAAACAAACACCCACAGTTAGATTAGAAGATCCCTATAATTAAGCAGTTATGATCCCCAGAACTCCAGAGATAAAATTCCAACCCAAAATTTAACACATCAATCCAACTCTTTGCAAGTTTCGCCAAAGCAACTGATGGGTTATTTCTTCAAATTTGATCAAATATTGTTTTCTGTCTACCACATACTGTGAATGAATTTCCCTGCCTTCCCCCATTTAGATTAAAGTGCTGTCAGATCAGCGTGCTGCTGACAAATTGTCCCCTAAAGCCAAGTGGCACAATGTGAATTTTAATCACAGCTGGCCAGTGCGCAGCTTCAAGCCACAGACATGCTGCTCATTACAAGTTTCTGTATTTTTACAGACACACACTCTTATTGATATCCTTAAATTACTAAAAAGTTAGAAGAATTAATAAGAATACCTGCTTATAAGCGTCATTTTCAACAGTATAATAACAATGAGATACACATAGTGCAACGGTTAGCTGTTTCTCATTCTGAGGGCAGAAGTAGGCCAAGGGAAGAATTAGGGTTAAAGGCTCCTCTGAGGGTGTGTGGATGTGAATGTGTATTCATTCAGTCAGCTGCATGTGTGTTATCTCACTCTCACAGCACGACATGACACTATGTCATATAGGTGATTATAAATTACTTTAACCAGCCACTGAAGTGAGTCACACACACAAAAATCATATGGGAATATTTGCTCTACTTTAAATATTCTAAAAGTGTTTATGGCACCCTGATCACTTGATGGTAACACTGAAAAATCTACAAAAATCTCACCTTTAATTTGAATATAATTGGAAACATTTTTATTTTTAGACTAGCAGCTATCTTTTTGCTCACGTCTGCCTTGTTTGACGGACATAGTTTCTTGTATTTCCCATTTTGAAGAGCAAATAAGAAAAATCAAGCATCTGTTATTCCCCAGAAAAACAGTAAGTCGTGGATTATTAATAGAAAGTTCCTAAGAAGTCTGAGTTGCTTAATAGGTTCAGTTAGTTCTATTTTAATGTAATCACCAGGCTTGGCATCATTGCAAAAGCAGTCATTATGCAACAGAAACAGAAAAACCTTGATAAGTTAAATTTATTCCTCCGCGAATGACTACACTCAATTCACAGATTAGATTTTTCAACGTTTTTAGTGCGAGGTTCTACTTAGGCAATAAATGATTAATTTTTTACGTAGCTCTACTAGAGGTTGGGGATGTTGTTTGAAGCTTCATTTTTATTCGAACAGCACTTCTCTTTCAGATTGTATTATTCTGAAATCTTTGATAGCTGCAAGTCGAGTAGTTTGTGTCTTCTCTGAAGATTCTCCAAAGAAATTGCAACTAAGGGAAACTGAACTTATTTCTGATGTGAAGGTTTTTATTAAAGCAATATGTGAATGATCCCTTTGTAACCCATGTGAGGTTACAAAGGGACCTCACATTAGAAATGCAGATGTCAACAAACATCTGCATTTCTAGCTGGGAGCGAGATGATGGGAGAGCTGTGAGGCGCGGGCCATGTTTCATTAGTTCTGGGTGACTGGGGCAGACTTTAATATGATGTACGCCCAGCATGGGACAATTAGAGAGGTAAACACAAGTAAACACACACAGCTGTTGTGGGATTGTAGCTGACGAGATTAGAAACATTGAGAGAAATGGGTTAGTGTCCTGCAGGGGTCTAACAGCAAACTCAGGAACAGACTGCTTGGACCAGCTCCAGTCTTCATTAAAGGAAAGACAGTGAGGGAAAGCAGCTTTCAGCCTCAATGTGAACATATTGATTCATTTGTAACCTTTCTATGCAACAAATCACTTTTAAAAACTGCAGGCTGCAAGATAATGGTCAACTTGAAAAGCTGTTGTAATATTATGGTACTGTGTTAGAGAAGCTGAACATATTCAATACTGAAGTTTGCATACTCTTCCCATGTATTATAATACTACAACAATGGAGACGTTTTTAAAACTACAAAAAGGAAACACCGATTCAATTGAATAGACAAATTCTATAACATTTTTGTAAATTCTATAAAATCTAAATCTGAAAGAGACTTATGTGCATTTAAGTCATCATGTATATCAACCTAAAAATACAAAGATACACAGAGAAATCTGCTTTTGACCAGAATCAGTAGATGTTCAGCTTGATTTTATCAAATGCTCTGCAGCTGGATGAGTTGAGCCACACATTTAGGGAAGAATTCTCCAAAGTGCAAAAAGAAGTATGACATATCCTTCATGAGTTTTTATTTTTTGCAAGCTGAACTAATGCACTGTCTTCCAAATTGCAGCCTTAAATTGTTTTAAGTGACAGGACTATGCACAAGAAGATTATTTTGTCCAACCCGCTGCATATGGTCACCTGGACTAGAAAAAGGTGCTGCAGTAGATTATTTCGTCAAAAGAGAAAATTGCTGTTATAGAAGAAAAAGGTGACAGCAACACTTGTAATTCTCTTGGTATGTTGCTGTATTTGTCGGTGTATAAATGTTAGAAATGTATTGAGAAAGAAGTGAAAATAGGTATCTTAGAAAGATAAGGTTGGTAACCTTGTTGAAGGTAAGGGTAGAAAGTAAACAGGGATCTGTTTTTCTGTTGTATTTGACAGATGGAACTATAAAGCGAATAAGATTTATTAATACATGAATCATTACCACATAACCCAGATTCTTTGGAGAAAAGCTGATGACAACCACAAGCAGAAAAATCCTTCAAAAAACAGTCAGAGCAAAAAAAATGAGGCACTGAGCAACCAAAGTGTGATAAATCAGCAGTTCCCTAATGAAGGAACAGAATATTTCTGTGCGAGAACTGCACTTAACTTCACACTTTCTTTAATTATGCACTCTGTTTAATATTGATGACTAAATTCAGGCTATTTTTCCAATTAATTTTTGAAATTTTGCTCTTTCACTATATAACTAAATACCTTTTAAGTACAAAGAGGTTTCATAAGGAAGGGGGAAATTGAGAACAAAGCAATATAATTTTGTAAACATATCAGATTACGAAGGCCTAATAAACAGTCAGGAAGAGGGATTGCTCCAGATTCACTCGACACAATCAGCTGAGTTTCCTTAGATAAAACTTTCTTTCTACCAATTAGCATAATATGCTGAAATGCCTAGAGGTTTAAACTAAAAAGTAACAAGCTGATTAGCTAATTCTCCTGTTTTTGTGACTTACTGTTCAGCAATAATGTAGCCTTCCTCCACAGGTGTGCATCTGACACCGGCCACTTCTACGTTGTCCACCATGTCTGAGAAAGCAAGGCCAAGGTTTGTGCCATAGATAGTCACCCGAGTTCCCCCCTCTGGTGGTCCAGCCATCGGAGTCACCTGAAGGACACAAAAAGCAACTTGTCAAAAGAGTATTTGCACAATGTTTTGAACAACCAGCACAGGCCACAGAACATGTTTGTGTAAATATGTTGTGCTTCTTAAAGCAAATAATGTCAGGACCTGAGGTGAGTTACTGTACCAAGAGGGCATTGAAGTCACATAAGTAGCTAACGCACAAGTTTGGCTCGTCTTTATGTTAAAACATGGTAACACTTCAGGGTTTCAGTATTCTGGTGTGGGACACAAACCTCTCCTCTATCTCTTCCATCTCACTTTGCCCAGAACTCTTAGAAGTTTTAGAATAACAGTTTATAAGTGGTCATATTTAAATGTTAATAGCAGGCAGAACTGACTTGGCACAGAGCTTATAAATCCATTGTTAGGGTGCCAGTTTGTTGGGTTTCTAAGATACTGCTCAGAGTTTTTCTCTTCCTTGCTGGATAAGCTGCAATATAAAGTTTCAATTTACTCCTCAACTTTGACATGGCAACATCAACATTGCTCTGATGCCTGGGCTTGTCCATCAAATTTTATTTTTTGGTAACTTATTAGGGTTTACCAGAATTAACACCAAGTAAACCACTTGCACTGACTACACAGATCAGCTGTTTAATCTGAAAAAGTATTTCTGACCAAAATAAATTCTTGGTTGTTTCATTAGTTACATCCCACATTTCTGACTGCAGACCCACCCACATCTCACTCCAATCTGCACTTAAACATCAACAACCAGTAAAGATTTCCATTTCATAATTAAGTAATAACATTCACAAAGAAATGAAAGGGATTAACAACACCGGGGATAACTGCTTGATCAGCATCTTCTGCTGTTGCTATTAATGGATAATGTAACAAGGGGCAATATTAATGGTTAGCGTAGGCCACCTACTCATAAACTGCAATATGGCTTCCCAGCATGACCTTGGCACAGTGTGGCAAAGTGCCTTCTGTGCTGCAAAGCCACACTGAATAGTCGACCTGGCATTCATCCAGCCCTTTAGACCCCAAAAAAGGGACTGAAAAAAAGAGTAAGAGAGTAAAATAATGTTTGTGGGCAGGAAAGGGCGTTAACAAAAGACAGAAACTAAGAAAGAGGTGGGCAATAGGGAGGGGATGTCACTTGGCTGTGTAGCTGCTAGTGCAACGTAAAAAAAATCAATATGTTATTACTGGCCACTCATCCAAAAACAAAAGGCAACACGGAGTTTTAACCGGACACCCTCCCCACTCCGCCCGGTACACTCACCCCAGCTTTGCCGGTTTCCCTGTGGGACGCCAGCATTGTAATCTAGATTCAGCGGACATTAATTGCTCTGGATGTAAAGTAAGTGTGTCACTGCACTGCCTGAGGGGTCTGAATACATGAATTTTTTAGCAATGCTTGGGCATGCAGGGTATAAATGGGGGAGAAACATAATGGCTAAAAATATCCATGTCATCTATTTGAGTAGACTTAGTGACAGTTACATAAGCATGGTAGTGGCCTGAGACAGCAGGAGTGAAATGGAGAAGACAGACTGAGCATTTGGGGTGGGGTGGGTAGCGTTGGTAGGTTAGTGAACCCACTCTGTTCTGTCCCATAAGCCAAGATGGGTGACAGGTGAGGCGGAGATGGTGTTGCTATATCACAGATGGGAAAAAACTAAAAGCTTGAGAGACCTCCTCTCTCCTACCCTAAAGGCTGAAAAAGAGCCTTTCCTGTGGTGAAATAAGCACAGGAAGTCTAATCCATGCATGAAACCCATTTGACTGAGCTCCCCATTGGCAGACAGAGGCTTGATTCATCAGGATCACAGAAAATCAACCACTTCAAAGGCACACGCCACCAGTGTCTCCAGGCTGCAAGGCGCTTTGTCTCGGCATTTCTTACCTACATAAAGGGGCAAAATCTATAATGGATCCTTTCTGTACACAAGACTCTGCTTTGATTGCCAGTAAACCTAATTCTAATGACCTTTACGTACAGGAAGGAATGTATTAAAATGATATGCTGCAGATAATCTCATCAGTAGCATCATCTTAGCGTCGCTTGAGTTTTTTTAACACCTTGTCTACAGTGTCTGAAGGGCTGGTATTTCTTTAGACATGTAATCTTCACATGTAATCTTATAAGCAGACATTTTATTCCTTTTTGTGTGATGGACAACACAAAGCACTACATAACTGAAAAAGAAAAAAGACGATATTGGCTTTTCATTTTTTAAAAGAAATAAATATCTGAAGAAAGAGACATGAGTCAATACTTCACAAAACTACCATTTGCTCTTTCTCTCACTATTACAATTTTTTTGGCCAATTCCTCTCTACAGAAAAAACTGAATCTCATTCATTTTGGATTGTCTAACCTCAGCAAATTTCAAATTTTGACAATTCTCAATAGGATTTAAACCTGGGCTTGACAGGGTTATAATACTGCATGTAGATGTTTTGACATAAACTGCTCTACTTCAGTTCTGACTGTACAGATTGTTCTTCAAATAGAAGATGAACTTTTGTAAAAGTCTCAGCATGTTTTTCCAGAATTGTCCTGAAATAACTTCCTGCTATTTCCTCAGTAGCTCCAGTCAGTTACCCCGTCCCTCCTGAAAAAAGTATTCCTCATCATGAAGAAACCAACACCATGTTTAGCTGTGGGAACATGGTGTTGGTCACATGCGACTTCCTCCTCCAAACAACAACTTATGAGTTTTAACCATCATGCAGACTTCCAGAGGAAGCCTCATTGGACATGCATGCACACCCTAGTGCCCTTATTCCTTCTTTTACCACTCAGTGCCACCAATCCACGCTTCCTGTGTAATCCTTTTACCAACACTGCTGCTGCCTGTGTGACATTGTCACACTGTCAATGGAGCGTAATTCCCAACAAACAGCAAGCCTGCATACACACTTCTATCCCAGCATCCCATTAGTGCACTTTCTCCAGTCTAATCTATGTCCTTTGAACACAGGGGACCAGATTACTGGCCTCCTATTTGCTTTGACATCCCATCGTATTTTGCCAAAAGCATTATGCAGAAAGACTGTCTAAATTGAAAGGAGATGTTCAAATCTTCAAGAAAGAAATCATTATAAAAGAAATATTTTGTAGGAAGCTATGCATTTAAGCTGGAGGGAGGAAGAGACAATGTTCTGATGTGAAAAGCCTGGGGTTGCCTGTCAGTGTGGTCTTGACATATTCGGCTGAAGTAATTGTAGAAAAAGATGTGCTGATGCAGGCATGGCTAAACCCAATATACACAGCAGAGAGTAATCCACCACCCCAAGTGCCTTCAGGCCATGCAAGTCTGGCATGTCACTGCAGCTACAACTGCTGAATTTTCCAAGACAATTCAGCAATAACATTTAATCATCACATCTATCATTAAAAGTTAAAATATCAGCACTTTTTTCCCCCGTGTTCCTGTTTTCTGTTCACCGTTTCATATAACTTCCCAGTCACTCCACACAGAAGCTGCATCCCCCTCTCCTTTTACAGCATATTTAGCTTTGGAAATAAAATAAAGTCTGACACAGCTTAGAAGCTTGCAGCTAATCTCATTGTCTTTAGCCTCTACTCAGACTAATTTGAGCATGTCACGTTTAATTGTGAGTGAAATTTAATGGGCTTGATAAAACCGCTCTGGTCACTTTTTTCTCAACAAACAGCATCCTAAATTCTTTATGGGGTCTTAAATGTCTTGTAGAGAGCTAAGAGATATGGGGTGGAAAGAGAGAGAGAGCTCTCAGTGTGTGTTAGGAGGAGGAAATGTAAGGGGACAAAAATGGGAGAAACCAGTGTTGCTTTCATTAAACCTTTTACACACAAATGCCAGTCACATTTATTGGCACGCTTTTTAAAGATGCATACAAAAAAAAAACCTTGATATTGTACTGCAGTAGCACAATCTCACACTAAAAATTATGAACATCCTATCTGTTGTTTGAGTTCATTTACTCTGAACAATCACAGGGAAAAAATCCTTTATTTAAAAAAATATTAGATTTTAACAAAATCACTGTTGGCACAATTACTGCTTTTGCCAGAGGGACAGCACATAGTTATGATCTATAAAAATTCACAAAGTTACAGAGAGAGATTATTTTAGATACCGTAATATGGTGAACAATTTCTTGTTTCGGATCGGTATCCTGTTGAAAGACTCCATTTTTAGTTTACTCATTAAATTCATTTGATTTTTTTATTTAAAATGTACTTGATTTTTTTAAAGATCCAACAAGGTTCATTGGGTCTTTGGAAGAAAAACAAGCCCACAGCATCACAGTTCCTCCATATCTGAACTCAACATAAGGTACTTTTTCACATGTTCGCCCTTTGTTTTATGCTCAAACCAATATGTGTTTCTGAAAAACTACTCTATAGTCTCACCTCACCAAACTAAGGTCTCTGTTTACAAACTCCAGACATTTACGTCAGACAGAAAGTGGCAGTTGGCATGAAGAACACATCTGTTTTCCAAAAGTGAGCTTTTAAGATATTTTTTTTTACCTCCCTTATTGTCCTCACAGTGTTTGGTGGGAAGGTTAAAATTTGTCTTTATGTAATTTTGAGGCTGGTGACTAAAAGAAATGTCAGTTTTTGTTTTTTTTATCATTTTTTCTTGATTGCTAATGAATTGGAAGTTGATCAACTTGAAAATAAATGCGGTGCAAACAATAATCTAATTTAGCCGCATTTATTTGAAAGGAATTGTTCAGGTTACCAATGACTTAGCCAGCAATGATCTTGTTAAAAAACAATTGTTTATTACCATGGGATTTTTACCCACTAATTAAATGTGCTCAAATTAAAGGTTTGAGTATAAAATTATGGTACAGCAATGCAGGATGCATCTAATTTAAGGGTTTCTATGTTTTATTCTGTGCACAGCTCCAACAATTAGCCTAGAAAAACATACAAGGAGGAGGTGAAAGGAAAAGAAACTCTGAACCTGACATTTTTCTTTCCCAAGGCTACAGACCAACGTTTATACAGCCTGTCAGTGGCAGGCAGGGCAGCCTCTTCACTTTGCTGTAAATGCACACAGAAGCTATGGCTAAAGCCAATTGAACAGACGCCTTTTATATGCCCGTCTAACCCCCAGCTTCATTTGATGTTGTTCCCTCTGCTGTTAGTGGGAGCTTACATCTCTTCAATATTAATGGACCATGGTGGGAGGCACCCTGGCACTTAATAGAAACATTAATTATTTAAAAGGCCTATCTTGTGGTAGGCACATCTACTAATGTGCTAGTATGTATACAAATCAGCTCATGATGGGGGCTTCGGTGCATACAATCAAAACCAAATTTATTAATAAATTCAACCCCACTGGGGGGGATGTCTGCTTCTTAAAGCAACTGTAATCAATGAGAGACTAGAGGGGGGTTCTGGGTGGAGCAAACTTCACAACCAATGAAAAGGAAAAAAGAAAATAGGTGTGTCTGTGTTTGAAGTACATGCTCAAACACAGACACCCTACAGTCACAAAGAAATCTGACTTCAGATGGCTCAAAGTAGCCCTTTTCATTCAGAGCTCTGGTTGGTGCTGTGTAATTAACACTGGCTCAATTGTATCTTCAGATAATGTTAGTAAAAAGTAAACCACAACTCTTTGATGATTTAATGTTTAATGTCTTAAAAACAGCAGCTTTTGGAGTCAATCACCAATACATAATAAGAAAAGCAAATAAGATGCTTTCCATTTCCACAACAGTTTAATTGATTCATTTTAAATAAGCTTGAGTTTTATTCACTGTAAATATTTGTGCCATGTTAACAAGGAAACAATCATTGGAAATATCTTAAGGTGACACCTTGTCAGCAAAGCTGCAGCTATAATCAATAGACTTCTGGATAACAACTGGATCCAGCAATCCAATATTTCTGCACTTGCAGACTAATTTGAAATGTGCATTTAATTTTCTATTTTTAATTTGTCTCTCGTTATGGACTCCAAACATGCTCAGGTGAGCCGTAGCCATCCAACGGTCTTTGAGAATAATTTTTGATGTGTTAACCATTTCTACTAATTCAAATAGATGTTAAATAAGTGGTATCTTACCTACAATCAGTGAATTCAAAAGTCAGAGAATTAAAATTATGCAATGTGTTATTATTTACAAGTGATTAACCCAAGTTCACCTTAAGTTACGCAACACATTCTCACATTAGATCCATGCAAATTAGACATCCTATAAGATTGCATTAATGCAGGTTACTTATTCAAGTCATGAACTGGTTTGTTGGCAGCCATTTAATTTAATCTAAATGCTATTGCAAACAATTGAACATAACTTGGAATATTAATAAAGTGCAATATCTCAGTCAAAGTATAAACATGCATACATCCAACTTGCATAAAATGTATGCAAGTTGGTACTCACTAATGTCAGGTTTTAAAAAATTTATTCAAAGAGGAAGTTATTTTATTGTCAAGAACCATAAGTGTTCATATAAACACTTGTTAGTCATTTTCAACATATCCACTTCTGAACTGTATTTATACCATTTAAGGACTATGTGGGGGAGATGACTCAAAAACTGTGTTCTAATTCTGGATTTAAAATCTATGTTGTCAAGACTAAGAAATAAAAAAAAAGTAGAAAACAGAGGACTGGTGTGAAGGGGAAAACAATCCTAGAATCGCTCTCTTGTTTTCCACACAGAAAACTGGTTAAGATAAGCAGATCAATTAACCACCATGTTGAATTAAGTTTTTAATTGGCTAGAGTTTGATGGCGGTGAAGTCGGAAGTCGAATGAATCTATGTGGAGACAGAGAGGTCTGGTGGGTTAACCACAAAGCACTGGTGTGTTACCAAACCTAATTAAATAGTCAGTCCCTACTGGCCTGACTCCTCAGTGACAGCAAACGCACCAGGGTGGAGGAGAACGTGGCCTGAGCAAGCCAGGGCCCAATTATGGAAAACAGTTAACCGCTTCCAGATCACGACCCAGGTGTTGCTGAGATGGAAGATATTGAAGTGATGGGTGGGACTTTTGAACTGTGTGGGGGAAGCAGAAGGAGCTGCCACTCATACACATGCCTGTAATCTAATGCAAAATATTTATGTAACCTTTAGAGATATTTATTCAGACTTTTGATTGCAAAGTTCTACTGCCAACTATTTCTATGTGCCAAAGTTACTTTCAAAGGCCTGATTTAACCTTGTGCAAAGGCAAAAAAAACCTTAAAACCTATGAGGAAGCATCTATAGAGACTGCACAAAGCGAAAGCAGATGTCAAAACAACAGCCCTTTAAAACTGAATAAATCTGTCCTTGTTATATGTGTGAATGCACCCCCGCTTTGCCCTTGCAAAAATCGTGAAGGTGAAGTGAACTCTGAGCGTGACACATCCAACCACCTAAACAATTAGATGCAGATTCTTCCTCGCAATTAGATAAACCTGGACAAACTGCTGTCAGACACCAAGCGTTTAGAGATCTCACACAAGTAGGTGAGAAAAGCACCATGGGGAGCTCAGAGGAGGTTTATTCTCATTCGTGCTGCGTCCAGACTAAGCAAGGGAAGAATGGAAAACCTAGTTTTCTTGCATTTCTCTACAAAGTCATTCAGACATTTTAGAGGTCAGTATTTATGTGTCTGCACAAAACATGAGCAGCTATTGTCAGCTCAACTCTAGCAATGTTTTGTAAATACTAAAAGCTACTTTAGCTCCAACAAAGATCTTTAACTGTCACATTTTTTAACTCTTCTGCTAAAAAATGCGACATGGCTTTGACTGCACACTAGCCAGAACATACTATTCCCAGTGTGATTCCAGCATGAAGCAGGGGGGATGCTTCTCTTCTGTATGGACTGGAAAGTTTGTCAGAGTTAATGGGAAGATGGATGGAAGTAAATACTGGACAGTTTTGACGGGCTGCCGGGTCCGACCTGCAGGCAGGCTGCAAAAGACTACAGGCCGGAGCGAAGATTCAACTGGAAGGCCAACGGCACAAAACCTACAGCCAGAGCTGCAATGGAATGGTTTATATCAAACTATATTTTTGCATACTCAAAACAAATTAATGTTTACAAACACTCCCATTCTTATCTAACCGTCCTGGAGGTTTGGACTTTTACATTTTTCTCGATTTTGTGCATCTACTGAGGCACAGATCCATCACCAGTGGATGGGAAGGTTTGCCACATCAGAACCTGTTTGGCAAATACGTCTCTGCATCTCCCCTTTAGCGAATTCGGAAAAGCCACACACCACCTGAAGCAGGTTTAAGAGATGTTGTGCAACATTTAGGAAGTTATTTTGAATTTTGCAGTTTCCATCAACCTTTTGTAATGCAATACTTCAAAAATCAGATTGATGGACATGGGGCTTGAGAGGGAAAAAAATGAATGCCACAATTATAAGTTTTCTCTGTGTATAAAACCATGCATCTTTTTTCTCCCGTTTCATAATCATGCTCCATTCTGCTGTTCTATCACATAAAAATCCAATAAACCAGCATGAAGTTTGTGTCTTTAACACAACGAAATGTTGAAAGGAATGTGAATACATTTGCAATTTGGCACTCTGAGTGCAGTACTGCAGCACGAGATGATTGTCAATGATGAATTGTGACTGAATGAAGATCCAGATTGCAGTGGAAGCAGACAGTGACAGACTGACTGCAGCTGCATCTGAGTGGGCAGGCAAGCAAGACAGAAAGCTGATTATCAGTGCAAACCTCAGTGATGCGTGGGTTGGTACACTTGACGTTCTTGGTGGACAGGTTGAGCCAGCGAGTGGTGTAAGGGTTGATGAGAGGGCAGTGATGTCGCAGTGTGCACCTTCCCTCTCCGCTACACCAGCCGCACTGGAACTTCCTGTCTGCCTTCAGGCACATGCCACAGCTGTCCCGCTGGGCTGCACACTTATACAGGTGCACTGTGGGGTAAAGCAGGTAACACAGTAAAGACGTGGTCAGTGAATGTTTGTTAATTGTTGTTTTAAGGAAAACTGACAGCATGTTAGATGGGACAGTATCTCCTCCTTTATATTTCTATACAGTGCATCTCTAACATTTTATCTCATTTGCTTCTCTACTCTGTTTTCTGCAAACATCTACTGTTCTTACCTTGTATATTCTCTGGGTTGTCAATAATGAAGTTGCCATTCCACACCACTGAAAAATCCACAGGCAGCTCACTGATCCTCATTCCCTCATACAGATACTGGAGGCCAGAGTCAGCGAAGCAGAGACAGAAAGAGACAGAAGAGAGGATCACAGTGGAAAAGAGAAAGAAAGAAAAAAAGAAAGAGGAATATTTCAATGGGAGGTCTGGGAATTGGAATCCCCGAGAGTTCTTGTATAGCAGTTGCAGCAACATTTCCTTCCTATGTTACAGCAAACTTACATCATCTCAATATCTGAGCTGACACACAGGAACCACCCCAATAAAAAAATGGGTCAGCTGGAAACACTGAGCTTTCTTTGGTTCTCTCCTTTGTCATCACCTATTGCATTTGTCAGCTTTGACTAAACAATACTCGCAGAAACACAAGTATATGCAACATGTGGTAAAAGAGATCTGTGATATCTTTGCCAACACTTTCTTAAAATGGCAGAGATTGGTCGAGGTCTACATGGATACAAACAACCACCAACATTCATTTTCCAAGATGGATGCTTTCGGACTATTGGAAGACTGGAAAATGTATGCACAACTCAACACCAAAAGGACTTAACCATTTATGAACACTGGAGTATTCACAAGGATATTTTGTGCGTATGTGCAAACCAGAGGGCGCATCATTTAATTCTGAAGTGCACACAAAGGAAGGTCTGCTGCTGAAGTAGCACTACAGAACAAGCAACATCTCTGCATTCATTTAAGGTCAGCCAGGCTTTTTCAAATTCAAACTAGACAAAACTGATTTTGAAACCCTGAGCTTGGCATGAAGATTACATTAGAAATACAGCTGGTTGTAATTTTGATGCAGCAGAATTAAAACTGGAAAAATACTCCCTGCTGCGCTGTGCCTCCACCAAAAAGCAGGACAGTGATCACACAAGAGATAAAATTGATGTGAGCGGGAGTCCTCCCTGAGACGGCCTCATATTGTTCTTATAGTTCTGAAAGTCTTTCAAGTGGCTGTTTCTTATCTGGACCTGGCGCTCACTATTTGAAAATATTTTTCCAGACCTGTTTGATCACCTCAGCCCCTGCTGTGTTTCTGGCTACAGAGAGGACGACAGCAGCCTGATGCAAAAATAGGTACAAATTGTTCCCATCTGCTGGGCTTGATGGTCGTGTTTTGTTGTCTGAATGCATCTGTTTCATGAATCCAGAGCAGAGAAAACAGAAGATAAAACAAAACAAAAAAAAAAATAAAGAAAACTCCCTTTCTCCATGAATTCCCAAATCGGGTGAATATACAAAGCAGTTTCTAATTAAATTAGATGTTTCTACATTTTTTATTTTAAACCTTTTATGCTATTTCTGTGCCTTAATGGTGCAGCCTTACCAAAAGCAAATTAGGTAAGGCTACAGCTGCTGAAATGTTCAGTGTCTGTTACCACTTGTTCCTGCATAAGTGAACTAATAAATTCAATTCAATGAGAGCACCAAATATAAAACATTCTGCAGATTTTAAAAGATAATGGAAAAAGATATGTTTAATTTATTTTGGGTTAAAAATGTATCACATTATAAAATTAACATTAAAAATGCACTTGTGCAATTATATCCTTTTAATTTCAGCTTAATTTCTATGACAGGGATTGACCTCACTAACCATCTCCTCCTTTCTCTTTTTTTCCATGGAAACTGCATGAAGCAAACAGCTCTGGTCTTTGAGAATACAAAGCTATTTGCTGTATAAATCTATACAAATATATGAGTGCTTCTCCGTATAGGCATACATATCTGTTAATTTAATTGCGGACAAACTACAGGAACACTGGGAGATGCTATTTACGTCATAAGGTCATTTCCCCTTATCTCAGAAGTCAATGGATACATAAACTCACAAATTGCTTAAGAGTCCCACTTGGTGTACATGTGAGCAAATAACACAAAACTTTCCACTCAAAAGCCAGAGAAGTGAAGACATTTACACTTGACTTAGGAAGCATTTCTCAGCTTACCGAACTGTTCTGGCACTGTACGCTGGAGCTGTTGAAGCGAAGGGCGGTGACTCGATGGCTGACCCCCTGGATGTGGAGGACACATTCATAGCCTCGCTGGCCAGACTGGGGCTGTGGCAGGTTCTTGGCCTTTAGGGTGATTGGCTTCACCTCCCCTGCTGGGATCAGAATCTCCTCCGAGGGCACCAGCTGGGGACAGTCCTGCAGGGGGCAGAGAGCAGAAGAGTGTCAGCAAAACAGAGAGAGGAAATTGCATTTTGGTTTGAAGGTCACCAGCAAGGGGAGAGAAATCACAATGTCATGTAGGCGTCATGAATAAGAATATATTAAAAAAAGAGTGCTGTCAAAGTGAAGTATCGTTTTCAGTTTAAAGTAGCTGCACTACAATCAAAGCACTAAGTGTGTGTAAAGCCAGAATCTACCAAAGACACAGAGGTGTGTTTAAGCTGCTTCCATCTCACATGACTGACGTGGTCAGAGTGACATTGTTAAGACTTGTTAAGCTCAGTCGCTCTGGGGATAATGGACTGTTAATTGCTGTTGCCGAGAACAAGAGCTCTGAATGAGAGGCGGCATTTTGAAAAATAGAGACGATTCGATGGCTGTCTTTCAGAAGACATGCCCGGAGGCTGACAGAGAGCTGCAACACAGACGACGATGCAAGCAGAAGGAAACCGAGACGGGCTCTGTGTGTGGAGAAAACACAGGAACAGAGAATTTATCTTCTCGTGCGTGTGCGTGTTCCACCAACCTCAGAGGTGTTGACTCGTCCCTCCTGGAAGGAGCAGCTGGAGGGGTCATGGGTACACAAGTTGCGGTATTTGCACCAGTGGCAGCGGAAGGCACTGT
This sequence comes from Poecilia reticulata, assembly GCF_904066995.2. Lineage (NCBI taxonomy): Eukaryota > Metazoa > Chordata > Actinopteri > Cyprinodontiformes > Poeciliidae > Poecilia > Poecilia reticulata. The sequence continues at coordinate 27,975,116 of NC_088836.1, read as the reverse complement.
TCACACATGACAGACACCTGGGTGAAGACAAAAACACACACAAGTGGTGAGCAGTTCACAGTCAAGAAGAGACAGAGAGCTTGCCAAAGACGGGGTTGGGGGAAGGAGTCACAAAGGAAATGAGTTCATGTCCCAAGTAGGCACATGCTGTTGTTGCGCCCTTGTGGCTGGCACTGTACCCAGTCACTGCAGGACCCAGCTCTGCCTGCATAAATTTAGTGCTGCCATACATTCATTCTGCATGTCTGACTTAATATTAGTCCTCACCGCCACAATCAGAGGGGGAGGAGCCGAGACGGAGGGGAAAACTTTGAGTAATGAGGACAAATAAAACATTTGCTCAGCTTGAGCCTGCAATTACTATTAGTTCAGCATTGTTTGACTGGTTGTGTTTAAGCATGTGCATGCGAGTATTTTTGAATGCATAGTATACATGTTTGCTTGGATCATACTGAAGGACAAAACTGTGTTTTAGTAATATTTAAATGACACAGCATGTAGTTACACCAAGTAAATGAGTAAAAAACATGTGAGCAAATTTGTACTTGAAATGCATCTAAATATTTAAATAATTTATTAAGCACAAGAATATGTTTATAAAAAGTGAAAAAACTCAATTAAAATAAAATATATTTATGTATGTAAAAAACTCAATTACATTGTGTGAATATTGAAAGAAATAGATTGGTAATTGCTTACATGTTTGATTTATTAAATACATAATTAAATATTTAAATTGGAATAATATATGTTAATATATGGAATAACTTAACTTAAATAAAACTGCTGTGAATATAAATATATATGTCAATATTTTTATGTTGTGTCGAGTATTTTTTTTTCCACCTTGTTTCAGATAATCTAATGTTAAAATTAGAAAATGATAACCTTCCTAGATCAAATCATTATTCAAAAAGCTGTGTGAAAACATAAATCCCCCTCACTTAAATCAGGCATTAATTGTGATTAATGCAGGTTCACTGCAAAAGAACCTGTCAGAAAACATGAAGTAGTCTAAACAATTCTAAAAAGCAACACCGCATGGCCCGATGCGCAAAACTTACATGAGAAACGGATCCATTGACATCTGTAAGTGTTGAAATGGGTACAACATTAAAGGGCAATGCTCATCAGCAGTGTCAGATGCGCATAAAAAAAACTAGCCATACTTTTCTTTTAATCACACAACCTTTACCAGCTGTGTCTCGTCAGCAGCCCACACTAAAAGGCCTGGTGTCCAGAGATCCTATTAAAGAGAGTTCTGAAGCTTTCCAAAGCTGGAGTCCAGTATGTCGCATCTCTGAACTTTTGTACAAAGGACCTAAAGTGTGTTAAAGGCACCGGCAGCTAACAGTATTTGACAAGACGTGCCATAAAACTCAAAATGAGCATTCTTTTGAAGGCTTTTGGACTCTGAAAAACTACAGGAAGAGCCATTATCCATGAGCAAAACAAAGATGGAACAGAAGTGAGCCTTCCCAGTTTCCCCAAATCATCTCAAGAGTGAAAGATGATAAAATAAACCAGAACAACATCGTAAGCATAAACAACCTCAGTTAAGATCAGTGTTTATGAACTAGCAAGAAAATGCAAAATTTTGACCCCAAGTGTTAGAACACTTGCATCGTGCAGAAGGACATTAACCAAAGCCTTGATCTCTGAATGTCTAAAAAATAATATGAAGAGTTTAGAGATCCCAAGTCTTGACTTAAATCCGATTAAAATACTTTGAAGGGACTTTAAGTAGGATGTTGCTGCACACACTATTCCACTGTAACTGAATAAAAACAATTAAGGAAAAAAACAAGCAGTCCAAAATTCTCCCACAGGATTGTAAAAGAGTCATTGCGGCTTACCACAAATACAACATAAACCCTTCTCGGCAAATTATTTATATACATCCCTAAAATAAAAGTGCTATTAAAAAAACAGAAATCATTCCATGAGAAAGCCCTTAGAAGCCCAGATCCATGCTTAGCTGCAGGGTTTGTAAGGTTGCTCAGAGTATTATGACTGCAAATAAAAGCTTCTTTACAGAAACTAGTTCAGTGAGCTTGCAGGAGCGTAATACATGGTGAACAACACTCATTATTAATGATTTTCAACAATACACAGGGGGAGGAGGATGCTGAGAAGAGACAATGTGTAAAAGAATTGTACTGAGCATAGAGAAATTCTGGCAAGGGTTTTAAATTGAGAACATAACTGCAGGCAGAACAGTAGTCATTGTGTTAGTACATAAAGCAAACCTGATTCAGCTGCAGTTGGTGACATTTAATATTTGTTTTCCACAGGGGGGTTGGAATTTGAGCAAAGCAGTGTGCAATGTAAACACTTATCAAATGAACCAATTGCGGTTGTTACCTTCTGCTTTGCCACAATGCACAGTTTATTTCTAGATCCCTTCCACATCACGTTATGAGGAAGCTGCAGCAGCGACTGGAACATTTACAACTCGAGCTCCATACTGAAACAAACCGAGTCCTGAAAGCCACTATTAGTAACTAAAAGTGTGGAAGGTTTATTTTAAGATGCCACAGTGGAATTAGCTTATATGGGAAAACAAATTAAGCAGGTGTGACTTCTGGAATATAAAATTAGCAAGTAACTAACTCACTTAAGTTAGATTGCTGGAGGTTAATGGGTGGTTTCACTTACTTGCAGTGCAAATTTTGTCCAATTTCCTCATATTTGTCTAGGTTTGCTGATTTAATCTTAGCTGTCATGTTATATTTCTGGCTGGATAGACAATTAGGAAATGTCAGTTTGGAATGTCATAATTCAACTCAACATAACAGATTTGGATCTCAATCAAATCTGCTACGTTTGAGTGTTGTAGTCACTGAATAAGTTGCACTTCCACTACCTGTTGTTGCTTCTGAGGTAATGCAAGTCACATTCTTAGTGAGCCATGGCTGCAGTTTATGAGGCGGAAAAAATTTGACAAATGCCATGAGCCAAATTATAAACAACTCATGCTAACACGGAAAGTAAACATGCTAGTGTTAGCATAGCACTTCAGAAAACCACTACTCATAAAAACATGGTCCAGAGGAGTAACATGGAAGTTAACTGAAGTTTGTAGCAGGATGTGTCAGTCAGTGGTGTAATGAGATCTCATTGTTAAAACATTATGAAACTGGCATGCATTTACCATATTTTTCGGACTATAAGCCGCTACATTTTTCCCCACGCTTTGAACCATGCGGCTTATAGCCCGGTGCGGGTTTTTGTGGATTTATCTTTATGTCCCTTGTGTCAATTCATATGTTTCTCAACAAACATTGCGTACGTTTTTTTAATTAATTCAAAACGAATGTGATTGCTTTCGACACACTGTGTGTTTACGAACAGTTGTTCAACAAGCACGTCTTAGTGTCGGCTTGCTTTCACTCTCACTGACAAGGTTGAGTTAGGCACACTTGCTTGTTGTTAAATATTTATTGGTGCAAAAGCATGGGAGGAACTTCTGGCACGCAGGCTATGCTGGAAGAAAAGGGTGTTTTCACCTTCAGGCAAACAGAGCCGAACATGTGTGTAAAAGGGACGGAAAGGGGGAGCAAGACTTGGCATCAAGGCACGGAAAGACAAGTCTGTGCCCTTTTCAAGTGTATGCATCTGTCTCTGAGCTTTTGAGTGTGTGTGACTGCGTGTATGTGTGTGTTTGTCATTCTTGGTTAATCGCGCTGATGTTAGAGAGCTGGTAATTCCATTCTGTGCCATCCCAGTAGGATTTTTGGGCAGCAGGAGAAGAAATGAAAGAAGAGACAGACTCAGTAACACTGCCCAGTGGCTAAAACATTTTGTTTTAATGTCAAGGGGGTAGTCAAAGGATAATATGACATGCTATCATTCCTGCAGCTCTGCTTCACTAGCCTTACTCTACTGCCTCATCTTTCCATTTCACCAAGTCAGAGAGGCCTTTGGATCTTGTACAAACAGAGTCTGCCTCAGTGGAATAAAGTGAACAATTGCAAAGGCAGCGCCGACACTGAGATCTCCGAACCGGGGATTCAAGGCAACATCAATCAATCAGGGACAGACACAGCATGAAAATGGGCGGAAAATTCTCTTCTGAGGACCCGTTACACCGAGAGCTGTGGGTATTGTACATCAGCACGTTTGAGAAAGAAAGCTTCATTAGCACAACAATGCAGAAACAGTGGGGCACTGGGAGCAGCAAGAGATCATAACACATTAGTTTTACTGAGGCTATTTTTAGAGGGCTGGCAAGACGAGATGAAGACCAAGCTGAAACTAGATCCCAGAGCATCGATTCAGGGCTTTACAGGGGAATATTTGGGAGAGGGTTTTTTGGGAAAGGGTTGAAATAGAGGGTGATACTCACAGCTGGTGGACACTACAGTTGTAAAACTTGATCTCAGTGCTGATGAGCATCTGACCAGTCTCCTTAGAGTTAAGCCTCAGCTCAACACCTGACCAGTCTGAAAGAGAGCATACAACAGATCATCATTTCCATGAGTCACAGCCATTGTCGAGATTTGTAATGTTTAATAAAATGTAATAAAATTATAGTTTTTCCAACAGCAGACCTCATTAAATCTCACTTAGGCTGTGAATATTTGCTTTCATTTTTGCTTCCACACAGGATATATATGCATGTCTGAGTCTCTCACTCATGTGAATGTGTAATTTTTATTTTGAATGCATAACTAAATCAGTTTTTATTGTGCTAAAAGACCAGGAGCTTAAGTAGGTCCTTAACTTTTCTTATAATCTCCCTCATAAACTCTAATTATGTAGAGTATGTGAGAATTACTTCTACTCTTAGGGGCAGCATTAGCATGCACAAAGTTAGTGGTTGCCATGGTTACGCCAGCCTTTTTTGGTCACCGATTTGTCTCCTACAAATAATCGAAAAGACACAGGATGCAATGGTTCAGACAAACAAGTGCTGTTCAAAACAGAAAAATGTCTAACTGTAGCTCAGAGCGAGCTTCTTTTTGCTGCGTTTTGTAGCTATGATGTGAATCCAGACTCATGCAAGAAGATTAGTGCTCAAGATATATTTGAGTCCAAGGATGAATTCTTTCAATGCTCTTATTTGGATAAACCATTTGTGTTATTAAAAGTCGTTCTCATCTGTAAGAGACAACTTATTTGTCTATAATTGAAAATTTGAGCCTCATGTCTAGGAAGTTCAATGACAGAGTAAGACTTAAGATTCGGGAAAATTTTGAACATTTTTGAGTTTCTAAAGTGCTTTTTTCCAGCTAGATCATACATTGAAGTCCCTCCAAGCATTGCTATGGCAGGAACCAATACATGTAAAAATCTTAACGTTGAACACAATTTCTTACTAAGACGTAAATTTGTTTGCCTTCACTTTCTTTGTCCCTATATAGCTCGCAATCATTACATAAATGATTCATAAATATGTGGATGTTTGCATGAGCCTGAATCTGATGACATTCAGTGTGTGGGAGGCTTCAGTAACCCTCAGCACTCTGTTCTCAGCAACTGCTGGGAATCAGGATCTGTTTCACACAAGTCTCAACAGCAGTCTCATGGCAGGATTCTAACACACATCGGTCTCCAAGGATCCGGCAACAATATATGGAGGTCTTCTTGGTATTAAACCTCCCCTCTGAACATTTCCCTTAGTGGAAAAGAGGTCCAGTTATTTCCTTTAATGAGTGCAGTGTCCTCACAGTTTTCCACTGACCTCTTTGTCAGCCCTCCTTTAGAGAATTTCCCTCTAATTTCTGCCCTGTTCTTTATTATGCATTCCTCTGCTCCCTTTTTGGTCTCATTTCCTGTTCTCTGTTCCTCTACTCTTGTCACATTTCCCCTCAGGTCATCGCCGCGGCACAATCAGTGTTGTCAAGCGGCGTCTGGAAAGACTCGCTAAAGGAACAGAAGACGGAGGGGGTTCCCATGGGAATGGATGGAGAGGGGAAAATGGAGGAGTAAACAGGCGGATGGATAGCTGGTGGGATGATGGTGGGACTTAACAGGAGGACTGGCTGACATTTACCTGAGGGAAAACACTTATATTAGAGCCGATGCACCGTCTCCTCTGGGAGTTCGGGGCAAACAGGGCTGTCATTTACTCAAAGCAGGCAAGGGGATGGGGGTTCACCAAACCGCCTCTAACACACATTGTTTTTCACAATCTGATTATGATCTATTATTTAGTGTGTTTACTTTTTCACATTGTGGCTATCTTCACCTGAAATGATATTGCTGAAAAGCAGGCTTTAATATTCGTACTGTACGTTTCTCCATCCTATAGCTTGACTGAGATCTTGGAATAAATTTACTATATATGTGTTCTTGGAATGCCTACAGAAATCGGAAGACTTCCATGCTATGAACAGAATTGATAGACATATTTGTTTGTAGCCTAAAAGCTGTATTTTTGCTTTAATGCACAACAGTAATTTAAGCTGCAGTCCCATTTGATAATCAGTTTTGATAAAGCGTTGGCTCATCTGATCATTTCGTCCTACAGATGGATCAGAAATGGTGAAAATTTAAAAAGTCATTACATTTGTTAAATCTATTTTGCTTTCCTGATCAGTCTCATTGTGTTGATGGTTTAACCGTCTCCACTCTACACACTCCACTCCGCTAAAAATGGTGCAGTCAGAAACAACATCATCCATAAAGGCACCCGTTTTGTCCAGACTGCAGTCCAGGCAGCCATCTTTCAGAACTGGAAAACGAAGTGACTCGTGCTGAACTAATGGCAGAAATGACCAGCTTTACAGGTCATAAGGAGACAAGTCTTCATTTTACAGCACAGGGTTCCTGCCTGAGCTCTTAGGTGTTAATATTTATGTACTGACAGGCATGACGAAGGTGTTTTCAAATTTCCATAGACAGGACAAGAGATCAGATGAGAGCAGTCTTAGCAGGGTAATGTATTTTAGATCTAATGTCACCGTTGTTGATATTATTGTTAACGTTAAAGTACCGTAAATGCAGACAACACAGTCAACTTTTGGAGTTTTTTTCCTTTTAAGCAATAAATGTATAAATGTTTTATATCTACCTTGGTCAGTCGGTATCAGCGGGACATCCTTTGCAGCAGGAGACACACAGAGTATCTGATTGCCGTTCACGTTTCCCTCGATCTCTGTCAAGTTGCCAAAGGAGCAGGTGATGCCCACAGAAAGGTCTGGGACATCGCTCACCTTCACCAGCAGCTGCACATGGGACAGAGAAAAAGCTCATTACTTGGGGACCAATCTACACACAGCACTTTGGCCACTGACCAAATCTGCTGAAAACATTTTCACACATAGTAGAAATCCTATTCATGGATAAATATTTAGGTACTGCAGAAAAAAAAGAAAACCTTTTTATTAACAACACCAGCTATGGTGAAGGTTATCTGATTGGTCAAGGTACAGGAAGGTCTGCGCAGAAATTTTGAAGAAATGTACCGACTTCAGAGCAGCAGTGCCAGCCTCAAAAAGAAGGAGGGAAAAAAAAGAAGAACAGAGTGCTGTTGGCAAATGCTGCCAAACTGCTTTGCCAAATATTGTTTCTGGGACTTAAAAGCCTGTGAATCAGAAAAAAAAAAAAAAAAAATAGGACTAGATTTAGATCCTACACCTCCATTTGCTTGGACGTTATATTATGAAGAAATACATGAAGCAAACTGAAGAATATGAAACCGACGAAAGCGACTAAATTAAATCAGTTTCATTTACTTTGTTCTGTTCTAAAGCATTTGAATTTATTAGTTGTGAAAGAAAGAAAAAGAGGAAAAGAAGGCAACAAAGAAAAAAAGAAAACATTTTCTGTACAATAAAGTTTGCATATGCGCATACAGGCGTTTGAAAGCAGTGACACTGGGGCTGGACTTTTCAGCAGCTCTATCTATAAATAAATGCATTCAGCACAGGGTGTGTGATCTGGCTCTCCAGCCAAGAAAGGCAATGCGGATAATTATCACCATGGCATTTCACAGCCTCGTTTTATTAGTTATTTTTGGGCCACAGCTCTTGAAGTTTTCCATTGTTTTATCTGCCTCTTACTAAACACCGCGGGGCTGCTGGGATGGGCGAGGCAGCAGAGCACACTAACTGCATGTCTTTTCAAGAAAACTACTCCGGCAGCGGATCGCGCTGCCTCCCTCGTTAACTGCCTTACTCCCGACGCCCGTCGAGAGGTGGGATGATTTCTCTTTTTCTGCTGAGGACCTCTCGTCTTCCCCCTGTTTAACTTCACCCATGTTTGTGTTGCTTCGCTGCGAGGTGTCAGAGAGATCCTTGATTACAGCAATCACAGCAATCAATGTCTTTTGTTCAATTTCGGATTTCCCGAGCAAGCTCTCACATTAATTAGCTCTCATCATTGTCACGCACATGCACACATATACAGTTAAACACTCAAACATTTGTCCATACGCACTTTACACTCAAAGTGAGAGAAAGTAAGCATGTTTGGGAGCGTTAAGCTATATTGCTCTTTTTTTGTTCTGCTGCCTTCCATGGTGATGCTGGTGGTGGGTGTTTTTGCAGCTTGGCAGCAGCCGACGTAATTGGTGGCAGATTTTTAGCGAGCATAATTTTTTTTTTTTTTTTTTTTTTTTCTCCCCACTGTTTCTGTATCTGTCCTGAAGCCCATATGAAGAGTCTGCGTTGTCATGGAGATGGCTGTTTGCACCTCTGGGATTTGGGAGCTGGGTGAATTTGCTTTGATTGGTTAGGTGAGATGACCCTGCAGCAGGTGTGGTTGACAGGTAGGAAATGACTAATATAGCCAACTGACATTCTGCAAAGTGGCCAGCAGGGTAATGTCAGCTGAGTTTAATTAAAAAGACACGAACAAAGGGATGATGCAAGGTCTATTTTAAGCTGAGGCATGGGCCACCTGGGCGATGGAGCTGCATTCAAAGGAATGAAAACAGCTATAGATTAAATCTCAGTTTACACCAACAAGCAACTTTATTGGGTAAGCCTTGCCAGTACCAAATTGAACCCATGTTGCTTTCAAAACTACCTTTAATATCTGTGGCATAGATTCAATAACAGGCCAGAATCATTCTTGATATTGTGGTCCATACTAACATCATAGAGTCACACAAATACAGCAGATTTATTTTCTGCACATCTCTGATGCTAATTTCCTCTCCCACTCTGCAAAGGTGCTCTGCTGAATTGGGATGTAGTGACTGTGTAGGTTACTGCAGTACGATGAATTTGTTAGCATGTTTAAAAAAAAACATTTTAAGAGGATGTGAGTGTTGTGGTGCACTGTCCTTATAAAAGAAGCCATCAGAGAATGAATGGCTGGCAGTTTCTACCAGTGTGATGTGCTCAAAATGATCCAAAAGGAGGCACCCACTGGTCAAACAAACAACTTCAAATTAGTGATAAATTCAGATAAGGGGTAGGATTAGATAAGTGTTAACTTTTTCCTACTCCTTTTTTAAACAGAAAAGTAGTGATAAACAAATGGTTTTTGTTCTTCATTGTTTATGCACATGGTTTCTCTGTACTACTGGTTGCTTGTTTTCTTGTTTTTAAAAACCTGTTTGAAATAAAACAATCAAATTTCGCCATTTGAAAAAAAAAGAAACTATACTTGAATTCCTCTGCCTGAGGCAGAGGCTGACACTCAGACAGACCAATTTATCCTATTATCGTAAGCTGGTTCCAGGTAATATTCATAGATATGCGATCTTGTTCATTACGTTCATTGCACAAGTCAGTCATTTTGATTTTTATTAAGCAAAATAGCAAACGGAATGCAGAAATCTATGTGTTTGTAAATTATTTACACTGTTTTTCAAGAGCAATGACACATCAAAGTGTTTGACATTTATATGAGTAATCAACAAGAAAACAGCAATGGTGATTTAAAGCTCTTTGATTTCAAGTGCATCTGCCATGCATTGCCCATAAGGATAAAAATTCACAAGCTTTAGTTTTAATAGGGGACTAATAAGAAAGTTATATCACTGGCAGTAAAAATACATACACAACAGTCTGTCTTGAAACCAAGACAAGAGGCAACAACCTGTAAGCAGAGAGTATATTGTGAGGTTTCTTGTATAAAATATATATAAGATTCAAATTGGATATTCTATCTTTGGCTGGATGGAAGAGTACCTTAACTATTGTCCAATAAACAGCTTGGCTTGGATTTGATCACGTTTTAGACGTTTTCCATGTTGTAAATCCATATAAATACACGTATGGAGATGACAGAAAAACTTATTCTTGGTTTCCAACTTACACATATTCAGATGATTTTACAATAAATAAATAAATCTGAGCTACATAACTAACTACATATCTGTGATTGGTATGCTTTGAAATATCTTCACATCAAATTCTATTTTCACACAGTTTTCTCCTGTACCAGTTTTTTAGTTTGTAAGAAAGTAAAAATGTGGGTTATCTAGTGCCAGTAGTTGGTCCAGTTTGAAAGGCTGTGCTGAGTAGTGCCTGAAGACCTAGAAGAGCTTGCCAAGGTAATAGTCAGTAGCATCGTAAGAGAACTTATCTTCAATGACACAGGTACCAAGGCTATATTTAAGTGGCAGAACTTTATAGCACTTTGCAAACTTGGCCAAAAAGTGCTGGCAATTTTTTTTACAAAATTTCAGAAAGTTCCAATGCAGCCACTCTGAAAAGAATGTTTCCAGAGTTCACAGAAATTTTACATTTTCTAATATCCCAAAGTTACTGTAAGCAAATCAATCTGTAAACTCTGAACAGAAAATGACCCTTTGTCAGTATGGGTTGATAAAGGCAAAGTATGTAACAGAGTTCTTACTAAAGATGAAGAGAGTTCTCCACAACTTTCACTGGTGATCTCTGGCCATTTTGACTCAGTCCATGAGGAAATAATGTACTGTACTCTTCTTCACCCTGGCAACTTTACCGCCTACACACTCGCCCACGCAAACATGTCTTGGCACAAATATTGACTGCTCTGAAACAAATGAACATATGCATGCCTAAAACGCCCACACAAAGCTCTTAAAAAATAAAAGAAATAAACCTTCCCATCTAATGTTTATGCATCAGCCACAATCACGACCAAGTGAACTGCTCGGTGGATTGATCCAAACCGCTCTGGCTCTTTTGCATTCATTGTTTCAGGAGAACCATTTATATGCACTGTGCATGGGAATGTGAGTAAACTTACAGGCACGCTAGGTTCGGACACGGCAATGCTGTCGGGGAAGATGGTGGCCTTCACACACTGGCTGAGAGAGGCGGCAAAACGATACGGCTCGTCTGCGCGCTCACATCGGTTCCTTTGAGAGCATCTGGATGGGGAAAAGGAAGAAATGTGTTTATTTGCCTTGTTTTTGACACTACAATTAAATAAGTAAGGCTGAGAAAAGAAAATTGCTAAATCAGTTTAAGTATTTAAGTAAATAAGAAGATGTCATTAAAATTAATATGGATGGTTAATTAATGCTTAGTTGCTTATGGTATAGTAAAAGTAAATTGACTTTTAGACCAAGACTATTTTCTATAAACTACTCCTTTTCATTCAAAACTTATGTTTATGTTTTGTAACATAAACATAAGTTTCAAACACAGTTTGAAATTAACATGTCAATTTCAAACTGTAAATGAATGAAATAAAACAAAGAAAAAAACTGAAATAGAAAAATGGGTTGACGTATCACATAAAATCTCAGTAACATGCACCGACGTTTATTGCTTGTAACTTGACATGAAGTGAGAAAGTTCAAGCAGAATCAATAGTTTTTTAATCCATAACTGAGCTACAATGATCTATGCACCCAACAACTGATCCAACAATCAAAGAATAACTTTGCAGACTTAACTAGTTGAGCAAATTGAAAGGTGCTTTGTCGTAAGAGCTCCTAATGGCCAGACAAGGTATCAAGAAGCAAACGACACAGCTACATCCCTCTAATTTAAAACTCTGCCTCCTCCTTCCCATTAAAACTGAGGGCTCCTTCCACACCGTTACACCAAAAGCTCTCTATCGTCAACCAACCCAGCAGTGTTGGCGTTTGGCTAACTGGCTGACTGGTCACAGCAGCCTTAATTGGACTCTGATGGGTCAGCCGTTGTCCACGGTGCTAATGTACTCCTGCGAGTGTGTGAGTGCGTGTTGGCGTGTGTTAGGGCTCGTATCATGCTCCTTAACCACACAGTCTCACACAGACAGACTAAGCTACATCTTCATCCCGAGCCTCTGTGTGTAATTATGTTGTCAGAAGTTGAAGCAGACTCAGGCACAGCAAAGCTCACACATGAACACACACACACACCCGCACACCCCCACACACACACACACACATAAAGTCATGCACATGCATAAACGCTCTTATGTAGAGTATTCCTTTGGGAAAAATGGAGAAATTATTACCCGGTTTCTTATTTCCCTTCTTATGTAATTGATTTTTTTTGCCTTTAAATAAGACTTTTTAAAAGTTATCTCTCCTGTTCAGTGAACACGTTTGACTCATGTCTGCTGTATTTAGCTTATGCCTCTCTCCCCATTATCTGCTTACGTCTTTCACTATTCTCTTTCTCTTTCACAAGTTGAAATTAGTACACCTTTTCTTAGACAAGGTGTTACTCTGCCTGCAACAACGTGCTTTTGGTTTTTTTTAAATCCACAATAGCAGCAGAAAATTATACTTAATGCGCTTTCAGGTGTGGGCTGTGGCACCATGTTTTATGCATGTCTCCAATGCTGTATAGGTACAGATGCAAATCCTGGCCTATTATTAAGGCACAAAAAGCTCTGCATTGATTTTCCACAATGTGAGATTTTATTTTATTTTTTCTGGAAAAAAGAAAAAAAAATCGTTTCAGTGGGGTGAAGTAAGATGAGAGCGCAGCGAGAGGGGTGAGGCGGCGGGGGTGGGAGATGTGCAGGATGGCTGCTGTTGCCATGGTTTCTGGAGACGGTCATTATCTTTGTGTAGTTAGAAGCTGACCCCTTTGCCTCCCTCATTAGCTGAAGAGTGTGCCACAGCGTGTTGACGACAGTCCTGCCTTCCTCATATTCCCCCCCGCTGACCCCCTCCACTCCACCAACCCCGGTACAATCTATTATCTCCCAGTCTGGGTCTGGCCTGTCACTCAGTTTCCTCACTGATGCTTAGCGTTTCATCACTGCATTCCGTGCATGTGTGCTCAAACACACACCGTCACTTCTCCACACATACATCCACTTCACCCAGTTCATTCCATGTAATAAGCAGTAAATATTTTTCTTTCCCTGCAGTAAAAGCTGGAGGCAGTTGACCCTGATGTTGTTCCATCAAAGCCCTGTCCATGGTGCTGAAGTAGCTTCTTCCATAGATGTATAGGGTTTTCTGTATCCCTTAAACGTTTTTCTTGTTTAAAAAAATAAAATTAAAAAATCAACAGAATAACTTTGCGTTCCATGAGGCCAGTTGTAAATTGCTAAAGGAAAGTCAAGTTTTTGTCAATAAAACTTTAACAGTCTTGTGGAGAAACAACTGTTGTCCAATCAACAGATTCTCCCTTGTGAGTTGTAGATCTCTGCAGCTCATCCAGAATCACCTAAAGCCCCTCAGTTGTTTCTCTGATAGATGCTCTCCTGACTGACCAGTAAGTTATGATTTGGTAAGATTGCAGTAATGACATATTCAATTCCTTTTTACATGACTAACTGAATGGTATAAACCACATATTAAGAAGAGGTGTTTTAATAAATACCTCACTTTGTATACCGTTCTTTTGAAAAAGAAAATTGAAAACAAGGTAACACATTTTCTTTTACTTTAAGGTTATGAACTGCTTTGCTCTATCCCAAACTAAAACCCAAAATGAATATTACAATTTCTTGTGAAACGAGACAAAATATGTAACACACAGGAGCAGTGACTATTATTACAGCCCTATGACTTCACTGAAGCCAAGACTGGTTTACATTTGCTACTGCAAAATAGAAGAAAGAAGTATGTATATGTAAAACCTCTTTCTACGCTGCATAAAGACAGAAATAGCCCAAACAAGACTTTGGTTTCCATCTTATTCTTATTTATAGTTATATAAAAAAAAAACATGTCTTGAAACACAACATTGGAAGGAAAAATTGCCTAAAAACATCCAAGCATCCAGGCATTTTCCTGCTCACATAAACACATGCAGCACCTTCCACTTAATCCTTCACACTGTTACACACCTTTGCACATATGCTTACACACACACACACCGCTGCCTTGAAAGCAGGGTAAAGATTTTGCTCTTCTATCTATCCCTCCTCTCCCTCTCTCCCCTTCCCTTAAGACTGAGGACGTCAGTAAAAGTGCGAAGGCCTGTCTGATTGCTGCTCTTGCTGTGAACACCATGTTTAAAAACAGGAGGAGAGGACAGAAGTGGAGCCATAAAAAACCCCTCCATACCTCCACACAGAAACAGGAAAAAATGCCATGTAGAGAGGAAAATGACAGCCCAATGGAGATGGTTTGCCTGTAGGGAAGGTGTACTGTTGGGAGGATGGAGGGGGTCCATCGCTTTAGTCCCCACTAAGCGCTTAGACCTCAGAAGTATGGTTTTCTAAATGTTTGACTGTGTGTGTGTGTTTATGGAGGGTGGTGGGGAGTAGGAGCTCACAACTAAGAAACCAGAGAAGAAATCAAGGAAAGAAGGAAGTAAGGAAGGAAAAAAAAGCAAGGAATAAAAAATGGAATCAAGCAGGGAAGAACAAAAGGTAAAGAAGGAAAAGATGCAATTGGACCGAAAATGATAAGTAAAGATGAAACATATGGAAGAAAATAAGTAAGGATTTCAGGAAGGAATGAACAAAAGCAAAGAAGGAACCAAAACATGGAGGAAATAATGAGGTAAGGAAGAAAGGAAAGGAAAAACACAGGCAGGAAAGAGAAATATCAGAGGAACGTGGGAAAAGGAACAGTAGTGAAAGGAGGGGAAGAAACATAATTGAGAAAGTAAGACACAAAAGATAGAATTTAATAATGAATAAATGAGGAAAGGGGTGAACAACAGGAAAGAAATTATAAAGACAGAAAGAAAGAAAAGTTCAGCAATTAAAACATGATTTTAAATTAGAAACCACAGCCTGACTAAGACCAATAGTTGAGGTGACACAGAGGAGTGTGCAGGTCGCAGGCCGGAGCTCATGCCGGGGTTAAAACAGCAGCCTCAGCTCTGTGACTGTGTGCTGCTCTCACTGATAATGTCACTGCAGGAAGGGGCCCACAGGACACGCTGCGCACGGCAAGGCCACAATCAATTCACATCATCTCCAATATCCCATTGCGAGTACTGTAGTGTAAACTGAGTCCGCCTATATATACAGACACCCTGAGCTGTTCATTCACATACCAGGTTTATGCAGGCCAGGAGTCCTTTAAAGGCAAAGGTTCATGAGGGAAACAGAATAACTAAGAGAGCTGGCGCTCCGCGCTCTGCATCCTGCCTTAAGCTGTCTTGAGTGAGAAAAGAGAGAAGAGCACAGAAAGAAAGCAGCAGAGCGGGCGAGGAAGCCTCTTAAAATGAACAGCAGCATGTAACAGACCCACTAACACACTGGGCTTCTACGGTCTTTAACTGTATTTTATGTCACCTGCCCACATGTACAGTAGTGCTGCCGAGTACCAGCTCTACGTGCGAGGAATCTATAGAAATATTGATGGAACTGCATGTTTGTGATCAATATCTCATTAGGCTCCATTGGGAAGATGGATGTGGCCTCCCCCTGTCTGCTAACTCGAGGTTTTAGCTGATGAGGTGGCCATTAGATACACAGCCCCACATTTACAATGGACTGAAGCAGCCATTTTCACCGCTGGGTTAATTGTTGTTGCCACTGCTAAATTAGAGGGGATGTTATGTTTGACATAATTTGTACTGTAGCACTGTGATCAACATATTGCTTGAAATACATACATAATCAGGAAAAACAAGGTGCTGGAAAAGAAATAAAACTTGATTTCTACAAGTGGTACTTGATTTAGATTTTGTTGAACAATTGTTTAATGCGTCACCCACACCATTCATGTTCAGTTTCTCTTTACTTTAGTTTCCTCTACCTATCACAGAAAATCACTTACAAAAGATAAGGTGTTATCTATACGCAGCCAAGAACCAGAATAAAATGTTTGTGTTTTGTTGATCCAACAAGTTCTCATTTTCATTGTAATCTTGTAATCTTAGCCAACAACAGCTTGGAGCAACAGCCATGAAGAGCTGCTATAAGCTCATTAAAATAATAGAATTAGAGTCGTGTGGCTTTGGCAAGTCCTGTTGATAACCAGGTGGAGAAGTCAGCCGTGTAAGTCAGACCAACCCTTTTTTTTCAAGCATCTGGACTTGATCTCCAGCTGGATCTCAGTGTTTTCAAATAATATGCTGTTCCTTTCTGCCCTGTGCTGCACAGAAAGGATGAAGGTTAAAAGCAACAGTCGAATGTGATGAAAATATTATTTTCTACATCTATTCATGCTGATTTTTTACAAGTTTTTACTAGATTTAAGGTGACAATGTTGCCTCTTTTTAAACTGACATGATATAATTATGTATATTACATTATACAAACACACGTCATATTTTGAAGACATTTACCTGTAAAGAACAAAAAATATGCGTTTGTTTTCTTCTATTAATTATGATCTACTTTTTGTTGGTTTTGTCTAGTAAAGCCGCAATACAACTAAATAACGGTGTTTGTTTGATGATGAAATTTCAGTAAGCTAAAGGGGTAGCAATACTTTTTAAAGACAATATATAAAACCTAAGGAGACAAACATCAGTGTCTGACCTTACAAAAGCAGTTTTGAACAAAAAGCCAAATATTCCTAAATGTTGGGGAAAGCCTTTCTAGAAAAACTGAAGCCGTTATAAGTGCAAAAGATGGCCTGACATCATATTAAATGAACTTGTGTGTTTGGCAAACATGTATATATGATCAACATAATTTCTTTAACACAACAATTAATCATGCACTTGTTTGTTTCTGGCAAACTTTCTCTGCTGTGCATCCTTTGACCTCGACACTGGAGCCCTCTTGGACGGAAGTCAGACTTGCTGCTAATCCTGACAAATCTGAACAAAGCCAGCCATACTCTCTCGCATTAAAGGAGCAAGTCAAGAGAACGGAGACAGAACAGAGATGTGGGACAATCTTAGATGGAAAAGCTTCTTTTGGCCATGATTAGACAGCTAATCCAATAGTGACGAGATGCAGGCAGAGGGAGAAAAAAGCCCTCTGGGGAGGAGGGGAGCATCAGCATAAGTCCGTGTTTTTTGGACAGCGGTCAGATGGAGGCTGAACTAAACATTCACGGGTCTGCGGCTGAAGAGCGCTCAAGATGATGAGTTCCCTTTGAGCTGCAATCAAAATGCAGCGCCGTTTTGTGGGCCGATGAGTGTGCAGCATCAAACACCCTCTCCCCTCTCTCACATTCTTTTCTCCTCATTCTTTTCCCCGCCCCCCCACCCCCCAGCCCCTCCGCCCCTTCTTCTGCCATCTCATTCTTCTCGCATTCAGAGGATGCCTAGCAGCTGCTGGTAATTAAAGGACTTTGGGAGGCTCAAACCACACTGGATTAAAATAGAACGACAGAGAAAACCGAGATGCCAGTTCTTGGTCAGCAACCCCAAATTCTCACCTCATCTTACTCTCAAATCAAACTAATGTCCTTCCATGTTCCTAATTAGCAACCTCACAATGCCGCATTTCAATGAACAAGCACGCACATACAGAAGAAAGGCATACAGGACACAACAAGGGTTGAGAGGAATAGAGGATGGATATTGCAGATGGCAGCTGCAGGAGGAAAAATGAGGGTGATCAAAGAGCGGGGCATTTATGTGTGGCAAGCCAACCATCTCTGGAGCGTCAGAGAGCCGACTCCAGAGGGAAGAGAGAGACCTAAATGGAAGCTGCGCTGCATCGAGCGGAGATGGGATGAGTGGCATAGCTTAGAACCTACAGTTTCACAAAGGGGCTTGGAAGGAGGCACAAAAAATGGAGGAACAGGGACAGATAATTTTATAAAATCAACAATGGCTTTAGGTTGGTGTGAGGGAGGAGTGGGGGGGCGGGTGAAGGAATCAGCAGCCATCACAGCTGTGGACAGCACAACGGCTGGGGAGAAATGTAATTTTGGGTGAGTGGGGCGTCGGGAGCTCTTCACAAGAAGGATGCAGCTGCTTTTTTTACTCCTGGCAGTCTTTGGCACGTCCTTCTATTCTTAGTTTTATTGCACATTCATCTAGCCTTTTTAGTTATTAACACTATTTCACAAACTCATTTGAGACATTTTTTGCCACTCACTCAAAAAATACTTTTGTTGGGAAATATTGCCACAGAGATGATTGCAGTAAGAAATGCTAGTCATTTCAAAGACACTTTATGTCACCTAAATAAAATCCAGTCAAAGGGAAATTGACTTTTCATGACAAAGAAAATTATTATTGAATTACCACTCTCATATCTGCTTTATGCCACATCTTGTACATTGTTGCATAAAGCTGGTAAATCCTTAAAATTTTTAAGGATGCTATGTTTTATATCTCTAAGATTGTATGGATGGGGCGTTGTTTTCTATAAAAATAATAATATTGTTTCGAGTTTTTCATAAATAACTTTGACTTTTTGGTCAGCTTTGTTAGGGATATAAAGCATAGCATCCTTAAACAAACATTTTAAGGATTTACCAGCTTTATGCCACAATGTACAAGATGGATGCCAGAACAGAAGAAGTGCCACCAAGATTGATAATCTTGCAACGGCTCAGCATACGCTTCTCCATTCCTCTCAGCACTAAGCCTAACTTATATCATAGTGATGAGAACTCTGCTGCTTATTTTATCATTATGTTGGCTAAAAATCTCATTTTATAATCTAGAAACACATGTCTATTTAGAACATATTGCTTTGAAGAACTATTAGTTTTTTAATGAACATTCATCGTGTAAAAGCTGAAAACGTGTATTCAAGTTATTAATGAAGACCACAGCTGCTGCACACATGGTAATGTCTATGGGTCCAACCTAATGGAGCTACATAAAAGCTTCCTATTCTTCCAGTAACTTTATTTCCTCCCTGCTGTAACTCTGCTGGAGCTGACAGGGGTCCTGCCACATTCGGTGCAGGGTCAGGATGGAGAAAGGGAGATTAGGACTAGAGACAGGTGGCACAAAGGTTCCCGTTATTGAGCGAACAGATGGCTGATCTAACGTAAATCAGGGTGCTGACCTTTTCTCCCCACAGTACAATCCACAAGCGCTTATAATTGTACACCAAAACTGACCCCGCACACAATGCCTTCATACACACATTCATACTCAAACCCGGCGCATGTTTGCACGAGAACCTGCACACACATAAAACAGATGTTTCCCTGTCACAGAGGCAGTTCCTAAACCTGTTCAGCATTTAGCATCCAGACGCCGTTTCCACGCAGCGGATTCAGATTCCCTTGGACTTGAATCATTCCGGTCCCTGCCACACCTACACAAAAGCATGTGATTAACAACCTCGCATGGAGGGCCGTGTTGTGGTAAATGATCTCTGTGTGAAGGCACGCAGCGCTGAAGGGAATACAGCACTTCAGTCAGCCTCACCCGTTCCTTCGCAGGCTCATGCTGAATTACCTTGTCGGCAGCCAATTATTTGTCCTGTCCCGGCTTTGGAGTGGTGTAAATTACTTTAAGTGCACTTTGCCAGGCCCGCCATCACGATAATGATAATTGCAGCGCCACTGTGACACACGCAAATATCCAGCTCTACCTGGGTAGGAGTGGGGGGTGTAAGCAATGGATTTAAGACGGAGCAGCTAAGATAATCTCTGCATGCTAGAGACAAAGAGGAACATAAACAATGACCGTTTTACTGCTGTGTTAAATTTACTTTGTGTCCCTTTCTTTATGATTTCATAATCTAAATGTATATAAAAAAATGCATCAATAGTATTTTGCAATCTGCATATCAAACACATGGTTATCTACTATAGCCAAATTTTTTTTCTTTTGCATTCTTTATGGATGCCTAAGATTAGTTTTCTTGTAGTACATGTTCAGTCCCAGCAGGTGTCACTCATGGCTATTATGCTTATTCTTGAAGCAGGATGTATAGACCCCAAACTTTCTCAGCCTTCTGTGGATGACAAGTTGTTAAAGTGGACATCTCTATAAGTCTTCCACATCTTGTTTTTACAAACCGAAATAGTTTTATAAACTGAATGAGATCACTTTCTTTAAAAACCATGGCAGAGCAGCGCGAACCTATACAGCTGCTACAAGTAGCTTTAAACCAGCTCTGCACCTCTGAGGCAGCAGCTGTCCATTTCCAGGCTGGAGCTGTCTGCTTTTCTCAAGCTCCATTAAATCTGAAATAAATGTTAAGACAAATAACCTTTATGCTCTCTGTGAGGGAAAACTTCAGAACACTTAAACAGAGACGTCAAGCTAAATCTGCCAGGAAGAAGAATTTCTATACAGATATGACGGTGACTGGTGGATACTTACATATTATGCAGGACACACCAGCCACAGTGGGGATCTCCGGAGCTCAGACACTCTCCACAGGTCCCATACTGCTCACAGGATTCAATAGGAACCTGGGTAACCTGTGAATAAAACAGGACGTCTTTGAGATAAAGTATTTACTTTTTAGTCCAAAGAAAATCAATTCAACTCGTTCTTACAAGGCATAACAATGCTCCCAACATCTATTGTCAGACCTGATAAAAAAATGTATAGAAAACCTTAAAATAACCTTTAACAGGCTGATTAAATAAATCTTTAATCAACCTGTAAATGCAAGTACATTTATTCAGAGGAGGAAAAATTCAATGTTGAGAAATATATTTAACAAAATCCCTGGTGACACAATAGCTGAAAATCCAAACAATTTATATGACAATGAATGAAAGCGATGATGAAACTTACAAAATACATTCAATAACCCATGACTTCATATTTACACTTTCCTTTAAGTGTAAATATGATAGAAGCCTATTTCTTTTTGCCACTCTTCAAAATGGGATTGGAAGCCACGGGGCTGAATTCACATTTAATTTGTCACCACATACAGTTAGACAGATGACAATAGGGGTAAAAAAAAACAACAAAAAAACAACTTTACTAATAAACAATAATGTAGCATAAATTGGAATCTTGGAATTATCCATTCTCAACACACACTGTCTAAATGGATGAAGAGGTCCAACATCGCAAACTTAAAATGTGTCTTACTAAACCTAACTGGGACTTTGTTGCTAGAAAGCTCAGTCTTCCTCTTATCTGACCAAACACTCTGCGATGATACATGAAAAAGCGTCATTGATACATGAAAAAGCGTCATTCATGGTCAACTCAACCCAACATATTTTATCAGACAGAAAAAGTCTAACACTTACAAAAAAAAATCCAATGATTACCAATAACCTGGTGAAAGGAAGTCCGTGACGTTACTTTTTTTTTTGGATGATGTCAATTGTACTTAACTCAAACCATGAAAACAGCTGTAAGCAGCTGGGACAATTTGGCTGAAAAAAAGGAGGTTTCTCTGCCATCAGTGGACGTCTGTGTGCCCCAGGGGCGACAGTCCACGTCCACAGATCCTGTGCAAATACGCCCACACATGGACGAGCGATGACAGATGTAGAGACTTGATTGGAGGAAATGTGTCAAGAGCTGAAGCTCCATCTTTCTTTTTTTTTCTTTTTTTTCAAAAAGTGTAACTTAGCTGCATAGCAAACAAAATGTCAACATGAATAAATCTGAGGTGGTTCAGACCAAAAGAAACATCTCATGTCAACCATGACCCATTAATCCAAACAGGACAACCAGTCTGCAGTCACTTCATGAACAATAATCCTTAAGCTTATCCTATTACTTTACAGGACAGATATTTTTTACTTGCATGAAAATACAGATGAGTTTCCACACTGTACTGTATGTGAAAACAACAGGAGAAAAATACCAAGCACACATCACCTCAGGTAGCCAAACACTGAGAATGTGAGTCAGCTGTGTGATCCACAACCTATTTTCAGCTGCTACACAACATACTCCCATCCCTCAGTGAGTGCTTTGAAACATACAGTAGTACTAGGTGGGATGTACACATGGGCATTCCTGATTTTTATTGCTGCCATGTAAACTGTGATAACTTGCTAGTAAAGGGTGCTGCAGTATTTCTGTGTTTTCAAAAATATGAGTAAAACTTAAGTTTTATAGCAAGTGTCCTCTCACACATGGCGTGACTTCTCCTTACATAAATAATGAATGACTGCTCACAAGAAGAAGACACAAAAGTGATGATGGTGTTTTTATATGTTCTTACAGATCCTATAGAGAACTCAGATTCACTGATTGGTGAAACTTTGTTGGTTGTTGCAAAAATAGCTTTTCCAATATAACTTAGAATTTTATTTAGTGCCATGTTGGATTATTTTCTGTTTAATTTCACATAGAGTTAAGTTCAGAAAATAGAGAAGTTATATACCACTGAGTTTGGAGAAACAGAAGGAAATTACGTTAAAAAAGTAAGGCTTACTAGTTTATTAAGGCTGGAAAAAATCCATTGACAGAATGTGCTTCAGTGATATAAAATGAGGTAAATGCTCATTTAGCTTCATCCTGATGCAAGCTAACACCACAGTAGCTGATTTTATAACCTACATTTTAGTAATGGTATTTCTGTTTACCATCAGTAAAACTCAAAACCTGGGAATCAGTTTTTAAGTAACGTTGTTTTAAAATAATAATGACGAAAAAGAAGAAAGAACATCATAGTTCTTTTCAGTGTATGATATCTGTGCATGTTTGTGCATGCTTTGAATGCATGCATGCAAGTCCCCCCGGGTCAGCCATACTCACTGTTGTACCTCATCATGCCAGGACCAGCAGTTGCACACACACTGACAAAGCACCAAAATAACCTAAATGAATACAGCGGATAAACAAATGAAGGGAATCTCTGAATATAATGCAGATTCATTTTCAGTTCTCCGTCTTAATTTTCTGCACATTGTCCTGTTGGATAATAACAGCAGATGTTGAAAACATTTGGAAGCTCCTCTGTAAAATGTGGGAGAATGAATGAGGGGTGCAAGTGACACCCTTTAGTAGCTTTTCAAGACTGTACATTACACATACTGGGTGAACATAATGTCCAAAGCTAAATCAATTTAAGTTTGTGGATGTAATGTGACAAAATGAGAGAAGGCTTGTGGCGTGTAAATACTTTTGCAAGGCCTTCTATGTAATGCATCGAGTTTAAAAACAGCTGACAGTGCAATTTGGAACATGTGTCTGCCATTGCAGTGTCGCTGAAAAAGTTGAGGGCTGTTAAACCTGTCAGCTGGATCCAAAACCTGAGAACTATATGAGACCCAGGCTGTATAGTATTCCTTGTTTTGTCTCCGCAATCATCCAAAAACTTCAACATCACCCATCCACCTGTCTGCCCCGAACCCTGCGGCAACTGAGAGACGGTCCCACAGGACAAAGGAAACCATTGACACCGTCGGGATTTGACAGTCCATGTGGCACTTCCATCGCGCAGACTCCTGTTATATTAACCCCCTGTCACTTCAACAAACTCCATTTGTGTGCGTGTCTTGCCTAGCTTCAGGACAAACAGGTGGCGCGCTGTAATGAGCTGCAGACGGGGGTCACATCAGCAGCAGAAGCGGCAACTGATGACAAACAAGCCCACCAAGAGCGAAACTCGACTGAGTGAGGGAAGCGGCAGCTCGGCGTGCGTGGGCGCGCACAGCTCAAAGCCTCAGCCCAATGTGAGAGCGCTTAGCTTTAGCAGCAGCTTGCATCTGCTTGAGTTTCATTACCTCCACCTTAAAGAAAGCCGTCAGATCCTTCCCAAAAGCATGCACAAGTCTGACGAAACTTAAGAGTGTAACTTTCACAGAGGCCCAGCCAGAGGAAAGGGTTACAGTGTGGAGACAGCTGTCAGGGAGTGGTGAGGACAGGGGGTCTTCATGGTCCTTATGGAGCTGTATGTAAACACAGACAGAACAGTCTGACCTGGCAAGCTGAAAGGAAGGGGAACCGCATCGAAGAGAAGAAAGGCAGCAAAGAGGTGAACCCTGAGATAGCACAGCATTATGGGGGGAAAAAGTGTGCCTTAGGTATTAAGGGTTTATCTTTCTTTGAGTTTTGTGATGCTTAGATAGGGCCTGGGTCAGCGGTGGAGATGAGGGGGACGGGTTGAGGAAGGGGCACACAGCAGCTGTTGCCCAGCACACGCTACAGTCACTCATCACAGCAGGCCTGCACAATGAAGCCCCTTCTCCCACTGCGCGTGCATGTGTTTGAATGAACACATGCACAGCGCCGTAACGGATGTGCAAACTGTTGTTTCTGGGTTTTCAAGAAAGACAAAGAGGGATTGCATGTGATCCGATAGCCGGTGTGAGTTTCTTTGAATCCGTTTCCCAAGACGACATTCACTTAGAAAAGTATTCTGACCCCTTGGAAATTTCCATATTTGGTCACAACAAAACTATCGCAGTACTTTATTGAGATTTATTTTAATTACCCAAGATAAAGAACTGTATAACTGAAGTGAAGGAAACATTATGCATGAGTTTGTGGTGATTTACAAACTGGACTTTGTATGACTACTTTCAACAATTGCATTATTTACCACTCTCCCAGAAGGGACTTATTTTGTCAAGTGTATTAATAATAGTTGTATTATAAACACATTCTCCCATCTGAGCTGTGGATCTCTGCAGCACCTCCAATGAACAGAAATCTCTCGGCTTTTGTAATGTTTTATCGAATTGAAAACCAAATATCCTTCCCAAGTCACTTATAATTATTTTCAAAGTATGCGCTACCTTGCATACTTTGAATATGGACGTCCGCCGGACGTGTTCACGCAAAGATAAATCTGTACGACTGCTTGGTGGGAAACAGTATTCACATAAGATTGAGAGTCGGTGTAACGAGTCAAAAGGATGCACTTCTGTCAAACTGCTATTTTGTATCAAACTAACAGGTGTGCAGTGAATACCTTCAGCACCCAACCAGCTCAAACTTAAAAGTATCCGTGTGGGAAATTAATGAATTTATCACAGAAAATGTAGGCCATTAGTACAGTCGTCTTTGAAATCTCAGCCATCCACAAACACCAAGTATTTGGTCCTCTTCAATGCCTACAGCTACTTTTTTTGGTTTATTTATTTTCCTCATGTAATGTACTCCCCCCTCCTTGAAGAACTCTGCTCCCCCCTGCGGGAAGCATGCCCTTAATTTGAAAAGCCATGTTCTATCGCACAATATTCCAATAAAACAATGAGGTTTATGGCTAAAACAAAACAAAAAAAAAGTGAAGAAGGCTTAAGGGGTACAAATACTTTAGAAAGATACGGTAAAGATGACAATATTGTAAGTTTAGCCCTGCCAGAGAGAAGCCCTGTGCCCTACTTTTAAATGAATGCTAATAGAATTCCAGCTGGAGTTGACCTCGCAGGGGGTTATTCAACCACAGAGGCTACAGTGGAGTCGCATACAGGAGCGATCAGGGTGACAGAGTGACAGCTGAGGGTTAAAACAGCTTCCTCTCTTTCAGCGTTAGTCTGAATAGCCTTCAGATCTCATTATTATAGCTGACAAGTAGCCAAGGAATGAATATTCTTACATAGCCACATTAATGCCTGGCTTTAAATTACAGTTTTATGCAAAAATACAGTCCAAAGTTCTTATTAACTGAGATTAAGTAAAGCAGTAGGTCTTTTTCACGAGGTCCTCTTTTATTAGTGAGACAAAGAATGGTTAGGAATTGTGAAATGGCAACTTTTACAACTGATAGTGACTTGTAACTGTCTAAATGGTCTAAATGAACTTTAATCCCTTTACAGCTATACAGAAACTTTCAGCAGATAACAGATAAATTGGTGTTCTGTTTTATTCCCTTACAGAACTTGTTGGATTTGGAAATTTGTTCAATTTTTTGTAAATCTCAGAGGTAAAGATATTCATACACAAAGACTGTTTTTTGTAATGCTGGCAGTGCTAACTGCTGATATAAGATGCTACAGATTGCTTAAAAGATGCAATCTGTCTGTTCT
This sequence comes from Poecilia reticulata, assembly GCF_904066995.2. Taxonomy (NCBI): domain Eukaryota; kingdom Metazoa; phylum Chordata; class Actinopteri; order Cyprinodontiformes; family Poeciliidae; genus Poecilia; species Poecilia reticulata. The sequence goes on along the minus strand of NC_088836.1, from coordinate 27,949,096 downwards.
TAAAACAGTCTCTCTGAGTTATTAACAGTAACTCGTTGGACCAAAATATTTTTCAGTTCTGTTGTTGTATAATATGGTTCTAAAAAAGAAATCAGAATTGGCCAAAATTGTTTTATGTAGGTCAAAATTTAACAAAAAAAACAGATCAGAAATGAAAAGTAAGAAGTGTAATATTGGGGAACCATTGTTTTTCTGCTCAGGTGTCCGTATAACTTTTTTTGATAAAATAGTTTTTGTTTATTTTGGTCTTGGTTCACACTGAAATCGCTCCTGCTGTTTATGCCAGCACTTTCACTTATTGTGAGTAAATTATCCACTCTGCTTGGCAGACAACAGTTTTCCTGCCTTTGATTTGGAGACCGGGACTGGACTTCCTTCTTTTTTAGTTTACATTACACTCCTAGACAGGACGCCATATTTGACAGGACACAAATTATGGAGGTAAGGAATTACAGAAATCCAGCTATAAGTGCATTATTGATCACCATAATGAATGCAGAACCTACTGTGTTTTAGATGTACCACATGAATTAACTCCTGTCTATTGAGAAAATCAAGCCATTCAGCAATAACGTGTTTTTTTTTCTCCATTCTAAAACAGAATGAAAAAAAAACATACCAAAAAAAAAAAACAACAACAAAAGAAAATCCCTGGGGACAAATGTTCCTAGAAAGAAAAAAAAAATCCTGTGTGCCTTATTTTTAAAACGGTTCTTGGAGAAAAAGAAAATCACAAAGGAGGATCGAGATTTCTCGCAGTGGCAACAAACAGAGTCTGACAACGTATGCGCACTACAGAGAAGTAAGGAAGACTTTCATCTGTTCCCTTGTCCGTGAGCCTGAGAATGAATGGTGGCTCAATTTCTGCCCCTGTGCCCCGCTGCCCTGAGACCAAGCCGCGCTCACTGTAAGTCTGTGATGGATGGGGGCACGAGGGCTAAGCATGAAGAGAAGAAGGAAAAAAGTTATAAAGGAGGACAGAGCAGAGTGGAAACGGCCCATTGCACGCGGTTCTGATGGGACCCGGTGTGTGCAGCCAGATGTGCCATAGCAGCCAGAGTGAAAGAGAAAGCAATAGGAAGAGAAAAAAAATCCCAGTCACCAGTAATGGAGAGGAAACTACTTTGCACGCTGTCGTCAAGGCAACAGCCAAGGCTCTGACCTCAGGTACACCTCCACATCTAGCTGCACCAACACCAATCCCTCTAACCTTCAAAACCTTGAGCTGTTGCATGGCAAACAGCTAACACCTCTGGGACTTCCTGTCATCTACACCTCCTTTAAAACATGTATAAACACATAAGCGCGCACACACCAGTGACCCCTCCTTCTACACCTATCCATTTTTAATGAGAGTAAGCCAGGATACCACGTCACTGGAATGAGGCACATCGATCATGAACACAATACCCATTCCAGCAGAGAGGAAGAGAGAGAGGCACGGGAGGGGCCAGTGTAACCGAGTGAGTGCGTGTGTGTGTGCGCATGTGTTTGCGTGAGCGTGTGTGTGTTTGAGCGGGACTAATGACAAAGGCACAAAAGCAGAGCAAATACTTGCTGCTGAACGAATGAAAAGCGATGAAATGTTCAGTCTCGTACTCCCACAGTGACCCTGCAGCCACTCTTTTCTGCATTAAGGAGACCAACACAAGGACGACTGAACCTTTAATCTGCTCTAGTAATCCAGCTGAGGCTTCTGCTCAGGACAACAGCTACATATCCCCCTGCCTCACGCTCTCCTCCTCCTGGTCCCCTCCTCTAAGATGTAAATCCATCCACTTTACCATCAAAGACCCTAAGCATATCTGCCCTGTGGTGTTGTGGTGTCTTTTCCATAAAAATGGGAGACTCTCTCTTTGCAAAGAAGCTAAACCAAATGAGAAAATGAATCTTAAATGTTCCCTTTTTTAATTAACTTTTAGCCAGAGTTTTCTAAAGATCGATGGACAAATGGTCGGACGGATACTCATGCAAACTTGGAAACTACCTGGATCTAATTTGAAACTTTCTTAGACTGTGAATGAGCCCCCATTCTTCAGAAATAAAAGTGGGATAAATTACTCGCCTTACGCAACCTGAGGGTTCAGTCAGTCGCTCAACTTGTCATTAATATTCATTCTAATTCTGGCTAGAAGTGAAAAGCGAGGTGAGAGGTTCTGTTGAAGTGTTGTGGCTAGTCCAAGGATAATCATGCCTCAAGACTCGCACCAATTACTCCGAGCCTGATTAAGGACAGAATTGGGACACGGTCGTGATTGCCGGGCTGTGCGGGTTGCTGATCTTGTAAAGGCCCTGAGCTGAATGTGCTAAGATACCACCACAGCTGGGAGATCCGGTCATTTAAAACACATTCCAGAAGCTGATAAAGTGATTACATTTTGCAGCAAACAGTCCTTCTCTTTGAGTATTTGAAACAATCTACAACCTTTGTATCCTGCACATTTTTTTCTACAGTCTGTCTTGTGCTGTGTGTGTAGAAGCTGCTTCTTGAAATTGCTTGTTTTCCCTTTTTGCTGCTGTTGCTGTTGTTACAAATGTCAGAAGACTCTGTGACAAGTCATTTAAAGGAAACAAGTTTTATGTAGGAATTCAGGATATTGATTTTCTTCCACTGCATACGATTTCTTACATGGGTGCCTAATGCAGAATACATTGAGGATACATAAAAGTGGAATTCGGAGAGACGGCAATATGTGTATTAGAGTCTCTTCTGAAGGTCAGGCCTTTTTCTGCTAGGTGGTTTTCTTGGATAACTGATTTTGAAATGGGAGCAATATATTCAGGGTATTATACTCACTGATTTTAACAGGCCAAACATGGGAGAGGGAAAGAAAAGGCTGATGCTAAATAAAATGACACAGCTCTGCTTACCCAAAGAGCCATCTCACATACTCCACAAATAATTAGGTGTGAAAATAGGAGCTTTTAACCAATACCGTCAAGGCCAACACCTCTCAGCACATCTATCGTATTATTTTGCTAAATTGAAAGATAAAACAGACACACACACACATATTCTTTGTATTACTCGACTTAGTTTGAGCTCTGAGATCTAGGTCAATTGAAAACATCAAGACATTAGAGCAGAAAGAAGGAAAATTATAATGTATCCGTTAGTAAGAACCTCATGCTATATTTAAGCTAACTGATTTAGAAGTGATAGCAGGCTGAGGTGGTTATTGAGCTAAAACTGATGACTTTGATCATTTTCCAATCACAGTTTAGGGCTTAACCCCCACTGAAAGCCCTTAGTTCCTGCCAGACTTGATCCCTGGCAGCTCATCAGGAGGAACAGACTGGTGAGAGACAAAACTGCCAGGGAGCAAGAAAGGGGAGGAGCAGGTCAAGCATGTGCCTTCTGACCGAGGTTTGAACTCTAAAACGAAGCGGCCATGACAATTAAAGCTAAACGTGAAATATATAACAAATTTTAACTACTGTAGCTTATGAAAGTGTTAATCTTTAATTGTTGCATCATAAACACAAACATCGTATTTCAAGGAGAATATTTAAGACAGATAACACAGAGTAGTGTCCATCTGAAAAGTGATGCTCGTTTTCCACTATTTTGCACTTTTTTTGTTGTTCTAAATAAGAATCTGAAAGGACAAATTGTTTTTATCTGCAAAAGAAGTATGGCTTCGGAGAACATTTATTATTCACCAAGACAACGACGGGAAGCATCCAGCTAAAGCTACACGGAAATGGTTTTGTCTCTAAACCAAAATCAAATTGAGTATGTGAATATGTGGCATAAATTAAGAATTGATCTTCACCATCCAATTTAAGCGTGAACTATTTTTTGCAACAAAAAACACATTTGTTAAGTTTCATATACTCCAAAACAATCAAAACTGCAGCTGGAGTTAAAAGTGGTTTAACTGAAGCAAAAAGCAGCAAATAAAATATTGACATATAATTTACTTGATAAAAATTTGTTTTATTTGTCTTCAAATTCATAATGTTTTCCTACTTTCAGTTGGCCTTTCATATCACATCCCAAAGAAATACATTCAAGTTTTAAGATCTAACATCGCAAAATGAGGAAATGTTTGAGAAATATGAATCCTAACACAGGCAGTACTGTAGCAATAGTTTTATATTCAGTCTTTAGAAAGAAAGCAGAAAGCAGTTATACTGTATGTAATGCTATTTTGCCCCTGCCTGTCAGACTGTATTTGTTTTCTAGCCTCTATTATATTGTTCATAGATAACGTAGAATCATTAAAACACCTTCCATGGTCCTCCAGCAGCAATGGTTCACCTTTTCCTTCAGTCTAAGCAAAGAAAAAAAAATATGCTCATGCAGACATGAGAGCGAACACATGCCATACCGAACAAATAAACCAACCAGTTCTACAAACACAGCACTGAATACCAGCCGGAGTCCCCCAAACAGGCGGTCGACATTATAGATTAAAGACAAAGTGGGGCAGCGGGCGACATAAAGAAGATGGAACAGTCCGCTAATCTCCGTTTACGTGTGCATGTGTGTTTAGATATTTACAACCCAAATGCCTAGAGGGCGGAGTCAGAGGGAAAGGTGGGAGGCAGGGGAGGGAATGTGAGCGTAGAAGTAATGGAGTGAAAGAATCGACCAGTGAGAAGGATGAAAAATCCAACAAGTCAATGGAGCCAGGAGTTTATCAATTATGTATGTCCTCAATCGCCTTTTTGGTGAAGGAACGGAGGATCGTATGATAAACAAGAAGGTGAACGTTGTGTGTGCTTTCCATCATGCACAAACTGAGCTTTGGTACGTATCTAACTGCAGACCTTGTTGCTGAAAAACGCCAGGAACGCTCTTCAATACCTCCCATCAAAAATTTGATTCATAGCAATAGAGACAGAGAGAGATATTGATTTTTCAGCCACTCCTTGCTATCCGTTTCTGCCTTTCACAAGAATACATATTTACTCAATACAAGTAACAAAAAAAACTTTGAGACTGGCAAAGAGAAACCATGGTTACTTACTTATGCTTGATTTAACCGTTACTTAGAATAAAAGCAAACTGTCATGCAGTGCTAAAGATACTCCAGTTATCAGTCACACTTTCCTATTTGAGGTAAAGATGCTCAGATAGATATTAACATTATCACATTAAAGTCTCTGAATTTTTACAGACCTTTATTTTCTACTCATCTCCACATCTCTTTTCTTCCTCCGCTCTAAACTATCACTTCTCCACTCTTGGGTTCACTCTTTTCTGTGGCTGCTGGTCAAGGTGGCTTCCTTGCTGTCTAATTCAGTCAGGAACCTAAAAAGGAGGATATCCATGCTGGCTAACCACTTTGAACCACCAGCTCCCTTGTACCAAACTTTCTCACTGGTAACATTTTACTGACATTAAAATAATGGAAGCAAGTAGCTGCAGATGTACCTGAAGATGTTTCTGGATGTGCAACTGTGCATGCATGCAAAAATCTAAATAAAGCAAAGTGTTAAGTTAGTGTTAGTTAAAGATACTTTTGTTGCAAAAGGCTCCAGGTCAAATAACCTTTTGCAATTTGTGCAAAATTTAACAACAAATTATGTTCCATAATGTTTAGGCTTAAGTTATTTATATTTTAATTTCTTTCAATAGGTGATCTTTTAGGGTTGTCCGGGGAAATCTCCTACTGTTATCTAGATTGTGTTAGCCTTTCTACAACTTTTATAACCCAGTGTATCACAACAAGGATGGCATTATGGTTCTGACAGTTTTATCAAACCTGAATGATAAAATCCTGAGTTCACTTCCTCTGTATATTAAGCCAACACTTACAATGACCGATATGTCAAAAAATGTTTTATTGGTTAAGCAATTTTGACAAACACAAGGGTGAAACTCAAAAAATAAAAGCATAGTTCAAGTATGTATTTCAGTAACTTAAAACAATCCACTATTTTGCACCTCGTAATGTCAATTAAACTAAATGTAAGTGCCATAATTCTGCACTGCCGCTGAACCAATTACATTAGGAACTTTGTGTTTTATTAGACCACATTTCTTCCATATTGGTGTCATAAAAGGCTGCATTCTTCCACTTAGCCACCATCAGACATCAGAGCAAATTGTGTCCCAAAGCTAATGGCCTCAGGTTTCGGTAAAGCACCCACTTCACTGCCTAATATGGTATGAAATAAGCAGTTGGTTTTGAAATCCCACTCTTACATTGGTAAAAACTCTAATGTAATGGTTTCAAAACTGTAACCCTTTATTCATTTTATAAGTCATAATCTAGGATTTGCTAAAATAGATCCAAATACATTTCCATCTCTGCCAGACTTATTGTTGGGGGGAAAAACTATCCATAATATCAGTCCCAGGCCTGACAGCTTTGTCCAGGCCTGGGACAAGATAGTATTTCATGCTTCCCAATTAGCATTTTCACTAGTAGAAAATGAAGTCATGTTTACAATTAAAAGATATCACTGACACTGCACTGTCTAATTCATTCTTCTTCTATCTTCTCCCCGACTCTCCTCTAACGTCTTGCCCCTCCTGTCTGCTCCATACTTTGGATTTGTTTTTTATTTTTCTTGTTCAAACAGGTTTTAGTTTTTATCAACTTAAAACCCACCTGTTTAGAGTTGCTTATGGCTAAATTAGGGTTAGAGTGCGGGTTTTGATGTCTTCCATGTTTTTATGTCTTTAATGTTTTTAATTTTTTTTTTTTTTTTTTTTTTTTCTTCTTTCTTTTATGTATGGGGAAGAAAGTGAAAAATGAGGGTGGAAAATTAAAGTGGAATGGAAATGGAATGGAACCAGTTAAAGTCCGCGGGAGGGCAGACTCCTCTAACTATAAGTTAGTTAAATTCTGTGTGGGACGGCGGCGTCCTCTGGTAAGGGAGTTTGTTTTTTTTTTATTTTTATTTATTTTTAATTTTCTCTCTTTCTCACTGTTTATTTCTGTTTATGTTTTAATTATGTAAAGCACTTTGAAATGCCTTGCTGCTGAAATGTGCTATACAAATAAAATTTGATTGATTGATTGATTCCTTCTCTAGAATCCTAGTGACTGTTGTAGTCGGGTTTATGCGTCTCTTAACAACCTGCCAACCAAATGGGTGTTTCTGTGTGGACTTTGAATGTTCTAATCGTACATAATTGTTTTCAAGAAACTCCAGGCTCCAAGCAGAAAGCAGAAATGGTTGTTGGATCATTTAAACCTTTGGTCTGGCAATGTTAAAACTGCTAAAAACATGATAGCATTATATTTGTTTTGGCTCAAAGAGTTTCACTAACTCAAATTATAAAAGCAAAAAAATGAAATAAGGGCATAATTATGGACCAACTAATTTGTGACCATAAGTATATAATGAAACATCTTCCTTATTTTAACACATTGTACAGCATTGTGATACCAATTACCAAGATAAACATAATAATCGGGATTCCAAATCATCATATTGTTACCAACTTAGTATAGTGCAAATCTCTTTTCTTCATTGCCTGATGATGCCAGATTACCGTCCATTTCTGTTAATTAACATGTAACATCTGTTGCATCTTTGTGTAGAACTCGGTGTCACCTCATTTTAGTAACAAAGAGATGTGCATGGCCTTCCTCATTATACATTTATTTATAACTCTGCTTTACCGACTGCACTAAGTGGTGGTAGCTCTTTGACTGCTTTCCTCATCAGTCAATCCACTTGTGTGGACCTATTTTTACCCACCTGTCCGGGCCGCTCGTCTGTGTGACAACCTTCATGCTTGTCGCCCCACTGTACCTCTTTCGATCCATCCCTGCTCTCGTCTTTGTCCAACTTGTCTGAGTGTCTCTCAGTGGGATCCCAGACTGTCAATGCAGCCAGTAATGAGGTGTATGCTTCAGTCAGCATGTGAGGAGTTAATAAGGAAGCAGCACAGGCCATCACACATCAACAGGCATTGAGTGTGTGTGTCATGTGTGTGTATGGAGAGTGTGTTGGGAGCCTCCCTGGCACACTTAACGGCTGTCTGTCGACCAACGGGAGTATTGATTTGCAGTGGAAAAGCAGACAGAGATGAATTCTGATCCACAGAGGGACTCTGCAGCGCATGTCTGAGTGTGTTTTTTTTATTTTTTTTGTAAGCATGTGTGCATGAGTGTGTAACAGCATGTGTGTGTGTGTGCGCAAGTGAGCATGTTTGTTCTCTTTGTTTCAGCCTCTCTTCCAGCATACACCATGTACATACAAATGAAGGGTTTGGATACACCCCGCTGCTCTCAGGGCTGTTGCTTGTGGGTACACATGTGTGTCTGTGTGATGAATATTAGTCTGTGAGGAGCAAGACGGCGAGACGGATAGGGAAGGAGGTATTGATAACTAGGTTCAGGTGGTGAGGAACACATCATCTAATCTAAAACTATGCGTGTGTGTGCGTCTATGATTGTTTATGATTTATGTGTTCTGCGCACGCTACTTGGGCAATATGCAAACTCCAGCTCAGCGGGGCTTCGGCACTGAGATATTAATGGGATTCTGAGGTGCTGGTGAGGCTCTTCTAAGACCTCATCAGACCTTTTAATAACGTCCATGATTGATTCCAATTTGAGCCTTTGGTTGAGAATCAGAAACGCAAAGATTGATGGAAAACTTTTACATCGAAGAAAATATTATTAGATTTGGCTCTAAATAAATTCTGTGGAGTTAGAGGAAGAAAGCAAACTGCGAGTGATCTTGGTTGGTGTGTCTGAAAGTGCCTGGGTGTCTTTGTTTGGCAGTAGAAGGAGAAAAAAAAATCAACATAATGAGCCCAAACTGCCTTTGTGTCTCACTCTCTTCGTCTCTCTCTCCACCCTCTGTCTTTTTCTCTCTCTCATCGCACAATTTTCAGACAGCTGCCTCTGTGCAGCCAAATTAACTGCTCCCCAGTTGCTTTTGGAAAGTGGGAATTTAATAAACATTTTGCCTCCGAGGTACATGGTGCTTGTGGTTCCAGAACTTTAGTTTTAATTGCCTTGAGTGATAAACTGCAGGTTTCAGACCCCTCACTCGACATGCTTGAGCCCTTTGCTGTGTTGCTATATCTGGAAGCTCTGTTATCCTTATGGTGCCAAATATCAGAACTAAAGGTCATCAACGTGGTTATATTTCAAAGAAGAAAGAAAAATACTCTTCATTTCTGGTTTTGGCTACCCTGTTGCTTTACTAATGTTTTTACTCAAATATTGATTTAAAGTGTTATTTATTTTACATCTGAGAAAATAAAGGAAATACTGCTAAACATACAAGATGTCAATTATACAAAAAATAAAATAAAATAAACAGTGACTTACAAACAATAAAACTAGGGCGTATAGAACTGACTTAGGCCCTAGAGTAAAAATTATATTTTTTGTCAAAATCAATCCACATGCAAACTGCAGTTTCAAAATGCTTTCTAGAGTGAGTTTATTTTAAGGGGAGAATTTTTTTTCCCTTTACATCCAGGTGAACATAAAGGCTTTTTGAAAACTATTAAATATCTCAAATGCATGTAGCATTTTGGTTGATTTCTAATTTTACTTTATTATATTCTTTATGCCTACAGGTGATCTTCATCTCACTAAGATCACACATAAACACAAATATATAGCAACTATCTAAGCAGAAAATCACTATAGGAATGCCTACAGGCATATAAAGATAATCATTTATAGTAACACATATATTATGAAGTGATAGTACACCAAAGAAATACATAAAATCTAAGATACACACATTATTAAATTTAATCTTCAATGAGATTTTTTGGATTTTAAAGCGTACTGTTATTTCTTCTGGGCACCAAAAGTTTTAAAAGGCTACCTGGCATAATTTAATATCAAATACACTCCCATAGACAAACACGTACACATATTAAATCCACACTTGCACAAACTAGGCGATGCAATAATCCATCACTAAGGTGGAGGCTGACAGTTTTGTCAAATTGAGCCGCAGGGAATCGAAGAACGGCATTGTGCAATTGAGTTCTCCCATCGGACGCTGCTCTGACAGCAGAGAAGAAAGGAAAAGAAGACAGGAGAAAGGGGTGGAGAAGGGTGGGGAAGGGTGGGGAAAACTGGGGAGTGTGCTGCACAACTCCAACACACGGAGGGAGGGAAGGACTGAGCTGCCCTGGGTGCCCCATCAAAAGCAGAAGTCTTCCTGCTGTGTCCTGTAAACCTGGCCTCGCGAAGGACAGACGAAAAGCATATTGCAGCCCTGGCAGCATGACCACTATCAGTCAGTAAAACACACACTCACGCACACTGTTGCAAACAGCTAGGCACAAAAGGTCACCTGAGTCTCTGCCAAAGACAGCATATGAACTCAAGGTCTGGTTAAAAGGCAACCAGTGACAAACTCATTCACATGTGGCACACACACACACATGCACACACACACACACACACACACACACACACACACACACACACACACACACACACACACACACACACTTTCAGCCATTCAGAGGGCAGCTGGTGGCGTCATAAAATAAGCTGTCAGTGCATCTCAAACAAGAAAGAAGACCAGCAGTGTGGGACCTTTTCTCTGAACACCTGGACCAGAGCTGATGAGTGAGACCGCTACAACCCAACTGTTTTCACTGAACCTAAAAACGGTCTACAACACACTTCACACACTCACTGGACTCCACTGTCAACACTTGGAGAGAAAGGAACTAATATACATGAAGTGGGACAATGAAAGCAAGAGTGGGAGAGCAAGAGAGACTTTCAGACACAGCCTCCCCAATTATCGACCAAACATTGCTGCTGCTTTACTCTTTGCCTGGCTCCTGACAAGCCCTGTCGCGGTTCCTTCAACTGGCACTCGTGTTTCTCCCTGACACTCTCTAGGCTTTAATTAGGCTTGTAAATAATTATTGCAATTAAAGCTAACAATTAGGAGGACTGAAGCACTGCCATTAGTCTCACAGTAAATGTCATGAGCATTCGGCATAGGCGCTGGGAGGAAGCAGACAAATCCTGGGCAGACAGTGAGAGTGAAAAGAGACAGAATGAGGTGCAGTGGGGAGGTGGGGACGGGGGACTGTATGAAGGCAGCTGACGTAGTCTCAGCACTTAATTATAGAGCTGATTATTCTGGTAGGATGCCTCCTGGACCATTCCTTTTGGCTCGCATTTACAAAGTATACATGCACAAAATCCTGCACTGAATATCGACAAAGCCATTTCAAACCTCAGTCCAACGCAGAACCACCAGCGTCCAGTTACAAGTGAAATCTGAGACGATGACATTCAATTATTATTGATTTCCCCCCCGGACCCCACATTTTCAGTTTTCAAACATTGTTAAAGATAATTTATTTTATCAGTTTAATACAATGATTGAATACACTCAGAGGGACACATTGTGTATTTGAGGTTCATTCTGATGATGATGACTAACATCTTAAAAAAACAACAACGCACGGACAATTGGAACATAATAGAAGACTTGTAAAAATAGTCCTGATAGCAGCTTGTTACACAGCAGTAACACCAGGACAGAAAGTCATCAACTTCCACACGTTTGCTTAGAAAATAGCTAATAAATTAAATAGCTAATTATGAAAAGTTGGCTAGAAAGGAACGTATACACTGTTGCATTCAGACAATTGTGAAGCAAATCCCAAACATGGTTGTGAGGGAGATTCGTAGGACTCAACGGTCCAAAGTCCTGATATTAGATGAAAGCGGATTTAACTTTTTTCATTAGAAATCAAGGTCTCAGAGTCAGGAGGAACAGTGGAAAGGCAGGAAAATGTATGTTTCTTGAAGTCCAGAGTGAAGTTGACACAGGCAGTGATGATTTGAGGAGCCATGTAAATCTGCAGGTTTTGGTAAAAGTTGAAAGTTAGAGCAGTCACCTACCAGGAATGTTTTGACATTTGTTAATTTCAAATCCCAACATGACTCAACATCTGCTCACACTGCCAGAAACATCAGTAACTCCTTTAATGAAAATGGCATCTCTGTGCTTGATATAGACCAGTAAACTGACATATTCTGAACGTCACTGACAATCTCTAAAGTATTGTCAAGACGAAGAGCAAAGCCATTTCAAACAAAAAAAAAACGCAAAAGAAAGTTGAAGCCCTTCAATCTGGGTCTTCTTGCCACATCAACAATAACCTCCATGACCCACAGCATTGATGAAGTCATAACCAAGTATTAATACTGTACATATTTTTCAATAGATTGATTTTGTTTTGTATGAAATCCTGTGTGTGATTAATCTATATAAAATGAATTAAACTTTTTGATTAAATTTTTAAATACTGAGGCATAACTGTTTTTGTATGAGCAACAGTAAAGCTACCAGTTGCCAGATCTCTCAGGCAGGAAGGGAATCAGACTTTCCCAGAATCTAGTATCTCTTTTATGTTCTATTATGCCACAAGGACTGTGAAAGTTAACTGCACAGTCGGTGAGTTTAAGCTTATCACTGAGTGTCACAAAGTGAAATATAAACCTGCAACGCTGAGCTTGAAATTAATTTATTTGCAGTGAGTTTGTCCCATAGATTAGGTCAAGCTACAGATGACTCAAATTACATCCAGAAGCTCTGCTAACATGACATGATGATCTAGCCTCTGAGGCTAATGTGAGCACTATGGAATACTTTGTACTGACCTCCACTGATATAGCAAGAGCCATGTTGGTAGGATGTGAGAAGGAAGAAAGGAGGGACAAATGGGATGTACAAAGAGGGTCAGGCTGGGACACTGGTGTGCACAGGCTTCTTTTAATTAACAGCTTGATGGGGGCTGACAGGACGTGTGCTGCTATCAAATAATGAGGTTAGGGTTGGTCAATAGTTTCAGGGCAAAAAAACCTGATTAACACTAATCCTAGCTTAAGTCAATTAACAATGCCAGTTCAGGGATTCATGCAAATGAGGTGCTTTTGTGAGGTGGGCTTGCAAAGAAGGGTGCACATGGAGCTCAACATTCAGACATGTAAAACATCAATAGAACATAGCTAAAATGGTGAAGGGACACTTATTAGTGAGCATAAGAAAGCAACAGGAGAGCAGTGAAGCGTAGCTCGTTTCAGGGGTATTTAACCAGAGCTGCATAGTAACACCTTATGTCTGTTTGAAAAGACTTGGTTAAACCTTGAACTATCCATAACCTCTGACCTCTCTCTCAGACACAGCACAAATAAGTGACATATGCAAAAAAAAAAAAAAAAGGCATGGAGCACATGTTCCAATAAACATGCAAACATTGTATTGGTCTCTTTAGATGTCTTCGATGTTTTTAATGTTTTTATCTTTACTTTTCATCTATTTATTAATGTCACATACTGTTTTTATTGTAATTTTTTTTTCTTTAATTTTGTAAAGCACCTTGAAATGCCTTGCTGCTGAAATGTGCTATACAGATACAATCTGATTGATTGATTTAGGTTGGAAAAATCCACATATGGAGATTAGAGATTAAGAAAACAACCTCTTAATATTTTATACCTTTATATTATTAACATTTTTGCTCAGTACTGGTCTTAGACCAGAAACATCTGTAAGTGTGTATCCTTGTTTTAGGTGCAGACAGTAAATTTTGTAAAAAATCATCAACAATATGAGTGTATGTTCCATTTCAGAAAGTGTTTTAGGGTTTTGACAAAAATAATTTATCAATCAGAGCTTCAGATTAATGAAATCTAACAAGCGGCAGATGGGCAATGCAAGTTGTTTTTTATAATGAGAAGCTGAACGGCTTCATCAATAAGCCTGACCGTGTGTACTGACAGGGGATTTACCCTAACGTGACCACTCGTGAATAGCAACAGCGAGGCTGGCTGAGAATCAGCAAAGAATCTGAGCGTGAAGTTTCATGTTTCAGCTTCAGATTTGTTTCTCATCTGAAAAGCAACCAGTGAGGAAGCAGTCATGCGAATGATTTGCTGGCCTCCCCCTATAAACAGCCTCTAAACTGACCCTGCTGTTGTGCTTGCATCTCAGGTAGAACTCAAACGGCAATCTATCAAGATCGATGTCGTCTGCTTGACTGATGGCAAGCTGTCCCAAAGATGTTGTACTTCCACGTCGAGTCGCCGTGTGACTGGGGAACGGACACAGATGTGTGGTCCATGTGTTGCCATATGGCTTCACAGCTTTCCAGAGCATGACAGAAAACATTTGCTTGGACCACTTTGTTCACATAAACAGTGGTGGAAGCCAAAGTATTGGACTACACTCTGGGTCACGACACACCAGATGGGGGCTCTAGATATAAAAGTTTCACTGTATAAAAAACATTTCACATCAGCCTTGGTCACTTTTAGGAATAATATTTTTTTAGTCAAAGTGAAAACGCCTATATTTTTAACAGGGGGGAAAAAATTTCCCTAAATCTTTAACAGGAATACATTAACTGAATATTCTAATTTGATCTTTTGATTTGAAACATCTGTAAACACTTCCTTAAAGTATTTTTATAGTTTGTTTTTCTTTATTGACTTTACTTTCCAAAATTATGGCATTATTTGTTGAAGTGGCACAATCTTACAGCGTAACTACCCTTGCACAGAAATTTAAACAAAAATGTATAACATGATCTAATAGTTTCAACTTAAAACACCACAAAGGTATTCCTACTATTGTGATAATGTCGTCATTGATGGTTTTTGACAGATAAATTCTATTTTCTTTTGTCACATTAATAGCAACTTAATTTGTCTCAGTCTGGATGCAAAAAGGAGAAACTGAAAAATTCCAAGGAGGGGACTCTTTGGGAAAAACAGGTTCCAAGAACACATCATAGAAAGACTTAAGGGCTTGGAAAAAAACAAACAACTCATGCACAGAATTTAAATTTCACAGTTGAGCAACTGGAATAAATTGGTGGAGCTGAAAATATGAGGTTTTCTTTTCTGTAATGTTGCCGTTTTTTTACATGAAAGTAACAGATGAAGGCAGGATGGGACACAAACACTGGAAGCTGACAGGATTTAATGTTTTCTAAAGAGCCAAGGGTGTAGTGAAGAGTGACAGCAGCACATGGGCGAACGCTGCATGGGTCTAGCCATGAAAAACGAGCCGGTTTTCTTGGCTGGCTCAGTATCCCTCCATTGGTCAGGAATTTCACACTCATCCTTATAAAGAGCCAGCAATTAGAGTGCTTCTATTTCACTGGGAACTCCATTAAATCTGCAGAGGTCTATTATGTACGCTTGTGCGCTAAACCTATAAAAATTAACAAAGCCATTCAAGGCCACTACAAAGTCAACACTTGAATCCCTTTGCTACATTTAAAGAAATTAATACACTGTGTATGTGAGAGTTTTCCTGTTAAAAAATCTTTTGTAACCGCGGTTCTGAGCCGTCAGTGGCAGGACTATACCACAGGTTCCACTTCAAAGCCCTTTCACATGTTAAATCTTGATTGTTTCCCATGAATAATGCATTACAGCCTGGTCTTTGTGTACTGGCTTCTGACCACAACTGAAATAATGCTGCTGCTAATTCTCAACATGATGTGTGCCCACCCTTACTATCAGGGCCAAATCAATGCAAGACAGATAAGAGACTTGTTACAGAATGAGTATAAGAAGAATAATAATAATCAATGTACGCTGTTCAAGACCTTAACTGAACTCCACTGTGTTTCATGGCCCTCGGTTGACCTAATCCTCCAAAAACCTTCACAAGAGCACAAAAAAAAATGCTAATTCAGATCCAGTTTTAATAAAGCAGCTGAGGTTGTTTGTGTTTTTGGGCACAGAAAAGAGAAAAACATGAAACAGTAAAAGAGGTGGGGGTGGGTAAAAGGCAAGACCACTCCAAACCCTAACATAGATCTAATGCTCTACATTTGCATCAGCTGGCAAAAGCAACAATAAATAAGCTCTGCTGCAGCTGCCATTCAAACATGAACGCTTTGTCCACCTGTTTGATTAGACCGCCAGCTGGAATTGTTATTGCTACAGCATACTGTATCACAGTCAGCACAGCATATCTGGCTTCATAT
Organism: Poecilia reticulata; assembly: GCF_904066995.2. Taxonomy (NCBI): domain Eukaryota; kingdom Metazoa; phylum Chordata; class Actinopteri; order Cyprinodontiformes; family Poeciliidae; genus Poecilia; species Poecilia reticulata. Next base: position 27,933,174 of record NC_088836.1, on the reverse strand, counting down.
TCATCCTACCAGCAGATAAAAAAAAAAAACAATCCCCCTGTGCTTTACAATCAAATACTTGCAGATCATGTGAACTACACAGCCATGTGCTTTGCTCCACCAGTGGATGATGTGGTATTCGGCTTGAAAACAACAGCTTTTGATGCAATATTAAATGTTGTGAGGTGGATTTGGGAATGTAAGACATTTCAGAGGGCATTTCATATGACTTGGAGGAAAAGAAAGCAAGGATTGGAGGATGTGTCCAGGAGGCAGCTCAGCTGAATCCACCGCAACAGCTATGACCTTTTGTGTTCATCACTGGGTTTGCCAGTGGCGTTGCAACCAAGTCAAGTACCAAAACTGTGGGGATATATTCTTGGATGTAGTAGCAGTAGCCAACGTAATCCTACTACATCTACCTCTTGTCATGTGTAGAAGTCCATCAAGTTTATCAGAAAAGTGACAAGAATGTGCATAGAAAATTGGGATCCTGTTGACTTTTTACAAAACCTGCATACAAGCGATACAATAGATTTTGAAAAGAAATGTCTCCTTTTCACTGCAAGGTGACCAACAGACCATTTACAGGACTCTATATAAGCAGTGAAGCTGACAAAACAAAAATGTTTTCAGTCCTCCCTTTAGGAAATTCCAAATAAAACCATTTGGTAGCTAATTTGAAATAAACAATTTGAAGCAACATGTCAACAAAAATAGTCTTTCAGAATCAAGATCAGGAAGTCATGGACACCTACCAATAAAAACAAAGACAATATTTGTCAAAATGTATTTCTCTGTCTTGGCTGTTTAAAGGGAAAATCTCCTGCTCAGCCACTTATTTATTTAAAAAAATAAATGTGTCAAAAAGAGAGCACAACTAGAGTTTAAATCCTGTTAAATACAAAATTTCCTCCCAGCACAACCACAGACTTCTATGTTACCTGTTTTTTGATCAAGTAGATCACATTTGGTTTGTTAGAGTAGAAGAAACGTCATGAAAATCAAGAAGCAAACCAAACAAGTCGCTTCACAAAAGATAAAAGAAAAACCTTGCCTCTACAAAGCAAGATTGTTTCCTTTCCCTCTGAAATTTGTCACAAGCCAAGTAGGTGACAGATCAAACGTGTGAAAGGCCACACTTCTCACATTTCTATTAGAGTATATGCTTGAAAACCATGTCACATTTCGCTTTCACAATTATGCACGACTTTGGTATAAAATTCCAATAAAATAATTGAAATAGTTTGCTGCATGTAAAAAAGTTGAGGTAGTCACAACATTTCCACTGCGGTGTCACAGAAAATATGCACCTGTAGTCCTCAGCATAACATTTTGGGAAGAAAATCCTCTTTACTTGGACGTGTCGAAACTGTGAGTGATGATCCAGCACCTTACAGCAGGACAAGCCCCACATACACAACACGGATGCTGCTGATGGAGAAGAGGAAACAAGTCCGATTCATCAGTTCCACTGCGCTGCCCTCACATTGCGCCATTCTCAGGCTGTCATTAATATTACTGCTGGCATTGTCGTTACATCTACTAAGCAAAGCATCGTTTAACATGACAGCAGGATGGGGTGAGTACAAAACAGGAAGAATAGCATCCATTATTTGAATATAAGGAAGTAACAAATGAGAACCAGATAAAAGAAGGATGCCTGTTGAGTCTAATCTGCATGTGCTAAGTTAATGAGCAATACAAACACATTTTTGAGGAATTACACCAAAAGCATCAGGTAAAAACCTTTTGAATACTGAATGGAGGACAGATGCTTGAATGTATATGTAGCCTAAAAAGGCCAATTTTTCTTCCATGCGTGTGGTGGAGCTGGTGAACTCTCGGCTGCAGCACCAATATGCAAATAAAGTATTTTGCGTTTGTGCTTTGACTGCTTGTTTGTATATTTAAAATCACAAAGATTGTGAACCTGGCAGGTGTGAGGGCAGAAGCGAGAACGAGCCCAGGTTCACCAGAGTGGCCTTGCTACGCAAATATTACGCTCACTTCCTCGATTTCCGTTTCTCTCCTCCAGCCTCATGTCCCCCTCTCTTCTGTTCGCTCCCTTTCCCACTGTGCCAAACACAGAGGGCTTCTTTGTTATTCCAAGTCGGAAACGCAACTGGAGCCAAATCTGCCTCGGTTCCTGTTTGATATCATCCCTCCTTTGTTCTCTGCCGTCTCCCAACGCCATGTGCTTGGCCTCAGCCTGCATCAGTCAGACTCACGGGAACAAACGGACCTTAGACAAGATATATCCCGTGATAACTCTGGATGTGTGATTGGGGGTGACATTTAAGCCCATGTTGAGATAAAGGTCAAATAGATGCCTCCCACTGAGTGCAGCAGGGCTTGTTTAAGGTATCTGCTGTGTAATGTACGGCGGATAGCATCGCAGATCTTTAATGCATGTCCTTAGATGTCAGTTGTTCAGGTCAAGCAAAGAGAGAACAGTATCAAATCTGAAAAAAACTGTTGCTGCAGAGTCAAAGAATCCCGTAGTAAAACAGAAAAAGCAGAACTGAATCCCAATTCAGCCAATCTGTCAGGTGTGACTATCGAACTGTATCGTTAAACATTCAAGGCAACATCTCCAAAGCAGCTGAACGTGTGTGTGTGTGTGTGCGTGTGTGCGTGTCTGCTTCGATCCTCCCTAACCCCTGCAGAGAGAGACAGAAGAGTCTACAAGCTGAATACTAATAACATCCACAGACATAAATTCTCATTCAGATGACTAGCAGTTATGAGCTCAACATCAAAAGCGTGTTTCATCTGTGAAATAAGTGGGAATAAAGGATTTAGTAAACATGGGAAAGTCATTTCAGACTCCATACAAACTCTTCTCAACTTGTGCAATCTGTCCAATTCTGTGTTTTCTATATTCTGACTGTGCCTGGTATTTATTTATTGAAACCGACTCTTAGTGATCGGAAAAGATGTAATTAAATTCAAGTTGTCAAATTAAATATTTTGTTGCATAAATTCTGATGAAATGAGAGACCAGAGACTTTAAATATTAATTTTTCCCAGAATAATTGAAGGGATTTTTGATTCAAATACCAAATTCCTGCTGGGTCAAATTATATGTTTATGTGACTGTTTTATTGTTTATAAGTAAAAAATACAGAACAACTTATAAATTACTGAGTAAAAGGAAGCAAACTGCATAAAATGTGCCTCAATAAACATAATAAAATATACAATATTGATTCAATTAAAGCAGAGTGACACATGTCATGCATTTTTTATTATAATTGTAATGTTTATGACCTTTTAGTCAATGAAACTCAAAATTCAGTTTCTTAGGACAATTACAACAAAAGATGACTACATTTTTAGACTTAAAATTATTAGGTTATTATGTTATTACTTTTAATACACAAATATTATTTTATGGTTACAAAATACAGACCTTACAAAGACTGTAGATCTTACACCTATCCAACAGCCACTGACATCTTCCAGAATGTGGCTCAGCTGTAAAATGTTGCTGCTCAAGAGCTGGCTGGCAGCTGTGTCTAAGAATGCAACTTATGGAAAGTTGAGTGGAAGGAAAGATTGTGGTATTAGAATTGTGAAGCAAAGCCCATTTTATTTTGGGGAATAAATAAGTAAATAAATGTGAATTTCACTGCTTCAACAATCCCTGCACACATGTATCTAGAACATTGGTTACAACTGTTGCATTCCAAGCTGTCCATTGATCCTAAGCGGGGCTAAGCTATGCCGTCTGCTTCCATTGTTCTGTTGTCTTTTAATCACGTTCAAGAAACTTTAGAGCACTTTATGCTGCTGACAAGCTTCATAAAGATGCTCATTTATTTTTCCAGCAGGACTTCACACCTGTACTTTCTGCCAGGAGAATCTGATTTAATGACCGTAGCATCACTGTGCTTGATTGGCCACCAAACTAGCTGACCTAAACACCATAGAGAATTTGTGGAGTATTTTCAGATGGAGGATAAGAGGCACAAACAAACCTGATGAGTTGAAGGCTGGATCCAAAGCAACCTGGGCTTTTTGGTTTTATACCTCAGTGGTGTCACAGGCTGATTTTCTCAACGGTGAAATTCATGAAAAAAGCAACTTCATTCAAGTACTGAATAGCCCACATTCCTTAAGAGGATTTACAAATCTATGTCCTACTGTATATTCTAAGAAACTGAATTTTGGAGTTCCATTAACTGCAGACCACAATGATCAAGATGAACAAAAATAAACAAATCAAACATATCTCACTATGTGTAATGAATGGATCTGCTTCTCACTTTTCCAAATGAAAATAATATTTTTAAACTTGCCACCAAACCTCTTTGTCAAACTGAAGACAAAAAGTAGAGGAAATAAAGACACCTGCTTTGTATTAGTTCACACCTGTGCGCGGTGGCCAGCCAGTTGTTGACTGTGTTCAAAGAGCAGATGAGGAGAGAGGATGGTAATTCATCAGTTGACACCGTCGGCCTCGCACGTCGCCCGTCTCCGGGGCGGCGGCGCCACCGAGTCCCCTGCAGCTGCTTCTGTTCTCTGCGGCCTTCTCACTTCTCCTCCTCTTGTCATGTCTTTTCTCTGCAACTATCTCCTTTTCCGCTTTTATCGCCCGACCTCCGCGCCGTCCTTGCGTCCTCCCCTCCCACCAGCGTCTGGCCCCTTCCTCTCCACCTGTGGCGCGTGTCGCGTCGGCTGTACTGATGGCTATCAGTCGCTTCCTTTCTCGCCCTTCGATGCAGTGTCACTTCATCAGGAACAAGAAAAGATGACCTTGCACTCTCTGTTCCTCCCTTTACTCTAAGTCATGCACTCCCCCAGCTGTCTGTCTTTTTCTCATTACTCTTTCTCTCACCAGAGCCAGCCAGAGAAAGGAGTCCTTCATCTCCCTTATTCTCATTCTTACCTAACCCTTTTTGTGTCTCTATTTCTTTCTTTGTCTCTGCCCTCATTCTCCTTCTTCATTATCAAAAGCTGTCAGAATGCCACCCCCGCCCCCCAACCTCCTGCTGTGCCACACAGGTTATTTATAGCCAACAGGAGCTGGTGGATTTGGTAATGTACAGAGGTGAGCCATCCTGGGTCCTACTGGAGCCACACAGACTCTCCCTGACATTTAAGCATCTGCATACGCACACACAAAACGCATTAAAAGCCATCCGTCCTCCTGTTAGGATAGCTTGTATAATTAGGGAGCACGAGGTTTAAAAAGGCATAAAAAAAACCTCACGCCTACCTGTCTATCAGACATGACGTAGAGGAAGTTGCGGTCCAGAGAGAAGGCCATGTCTCTGAGGATGGGGCTGCCGTCCTTTATGACCGAGATCGTCTCATACTGGACGCCACCATGAGGAGGACCATCGACTCGAATCTAAGAAGAAGAAAAATAAAACAAGAGAAGACAAACAGGTCAGGCGGAGCTATTTATATCCGTGTCACACCAAGAAACATGAAAACAGACGAGCAGAGATTGACAAGAATGACAGACGAGAGTCACAAAACATTTGTCAACATTGTTCATCATTTACTGACTCTGAGATCCTGTTAGATAAAAATTCTGCATGAAGGCTGTTTGGAAATATGGTGCTTTGAAAGATTATTCACACCTATTCAACTACTTTAAATTTTGTCACGGTAACATTGAGGAAAATAAAAAAAATAAAATCGATGTACTGTATTAAGATTAACACAATGTAGAACATAACTTTGAACTGAAAGAAAAATGACCCATATGAGGGATGTTGTTTTTCCAGCGGTGGGAGGGATGGTGGTTGGTCCTGCTCTATGCATGAAAGGCCCAGTCGAACTCAAGACATAAATCCAAAGGAGAATCCATAGGAAAACTTAAAAATGGTCACAGATGCTTCTCATCCAGTCCAACTAAGCTGTTTCACAAAAAACAATAAGCAAAACTTCAAGTCTGCCATGTTTAGAAGTTTATGAAGAAAAAATCCCAAAGTAGTTCTACTAATCTGATCAAGAGGACTGAATACAAATGCATTCCACACATTTTTATTCATATAAAATGGTGAAAACTACCAATAATTTTCTTCCACTTTACAAATATGCACAACTTTTATTGGCTGTTTGCTGACTGTGAAGTCTTTTGCAGATTGAAAATAATTTTCTCAAATATTAGACCGTATTTGCCCTGTGTTCTGGCAAGTGTGGCTCTGTTGGAAGAGCACATTTTGCAGTCGAGGTTTTGCAGCGTGAACTGGTGTGAATTTGTTAGTTCAACTGGGTGAATTCAGCTCTGATGACTGGAGAAGCAAAAATGTAATCCATTTGCAATGCCCCAAAGCACAGCTCTAACTACTGCAAACGGTGGTTCTAGAAAGTCTGGATTCATCAGAACCAAATATTAATTTCCATCACTTTAGATTTTTATTTGTAAAAAACATTTTTGAAATGTGTTTTTCTTTTAATCGTTTTCTACACATGAAACCCAAATAAGACACGCTGAGGTCTGAGGTCACAACAGGTAAGATTAGTTTTATGCCAACTAAAATTTATGAATCTTTATATTTGTTAAACTCATTTGTAAGTACGAAACATGTGCGACAGCTTGGAGGATTATTTATTTATGAGTTCAAAGGAGTCCTCTGGGAGTATTTGCAGTTCCTTTAGTTACAGAAACTTTGAGGGATTAATTGCCGATACAATTAAGCCATTGTGAAACCTTAGCTGTGTTTTCCTTTCCTCCTTCTTCTGATGAATGATGAATTCCCTCACTAGGACTTTGAACTTCAAGCCAAGACCACCTTCCTGGAGAAACGGTGGAAAAATGGAGCAATACGTCGCATACCGGGTAGTGTTTCTTCACATTAAATCACGTTGACCAAATATGTAGCCACAACAGCACATTTTAACGGGGAGGGTGCAGGTTTATTGATGTGGGGCGTGAGAGATGTCTCTATGATGTCAGATGTCACAGATCCCTCCCCCAACCATCAAAGATGATGTCTCTATCATCTGTCCATTACCGTCTGCCTCTCTCCACCCCAACATTCATCTGTCTATTCGGATAGTGACATCCCCAAAGAGCAGGCTGCCTCACTAAAAAATAACTCAAGAGGGGGGAAAGTCAGGGTCATACGTCTGTCAAACTGGGAGGGTGAAGAGGTTTGGGAGCTGATGTGCGCGCAGACACACACACACGCACACACACACATCCTCTTGTTTGTTTGTGAGGCAGGGAATGTGTGTCAAAGCCATTAGATAGTCATGTAAGGGGGGAGAAAAGTGAGGCAGGTTAACCGTCGGCCCTAGAGATTGACCGCTTGAGTGGAAGAACTCAAACTGGTCAACCCTTCCGTGTTTGACCTGCGTCTGACCCGGGGGGGACCGATCCGGGAGTCACTGACAGAACATATGTGAAACCCATATGTGGGGAGGATGGAGGACGGACACAGGGGCTGGGGCCGTCTACGTCTGGTTACTGACACTGCAGCGTGGAGGGAGACCTCAGAAAATATGCTCGTCCATAAAGCATGTCAGCATCAGGCCACAACAGAGCTGCACACTGTGATATGTGTCCAAGCAGGCCGCCGCAAGGGATCATGAGATAACCCGACCTCCCCGCCCGCAGTTCGTCTGAATCAGATCTCTATCACACATTCTCTCACTACTGTCGGGAGGTCTCTCAATTCACATTTTGGCCACAAGCACATCTGGTGCAGTGGGAATGTTTTAGCAACAAATCCCCTCCTCTGCAGGTATAGCATCTGCTTAAATAGAAAACTAACACCTGGCGAAGAAGTAAAAACAGTTGATTTATTCACATTTTGCTGACTATGGCTGGGGGATGAGTTGATTTTAATCAATTAATAAATTCTTTGGTGTTTGAAGATTTAATTTTTGGAAAATCTGGATTTTGCACTCCTTGGGTTTCCATAGTTGGGAGCGATGTCAAGATGGCACACCCAGGCAGCCATATTGTTTCTGAAGCACGTTTTACAGTTTTTATTTATTTGGATATGGAAATCTAATCAACTCCACAACAAAGTATAAGAGTAAGGCTTGGCTGTTTTTTTTTTTTTTTTGGATAAGAATATAGACGAAATAATGTGATAAATAATAACTATTTTTACCAAAATACAGTCGTAATATATGGAGAATTAAGTAGTAATTTTATAACTCCAACAAAAGAAAAAATAGGAAAACAATATTACAAATATTACAAAAACTTTTTGTTTTCTTATAATTTCAAAATGTCTTTCTGGTAAAATTTTGTCACTATTCTATTAATATTATGACTATATTTTCATAATTAAATAAAAAGTCTCATAACCTGCCACCTTGAAAAAAAGCAAGCAAAAATAATTGGAAATTGGATCTGGTATGAAAAAAATCAGATTTTATTTTTAAGCCATATCGCCCAGCCTTACAGCTACCTAAAAAAATAAAATTTTCTTCAGTCTAACTTTACTTTAACGCTTAGCGTGCTTTAGAAGACGAACCTGGTCAAAGTTTGCCCTGATTGACCCTGAATTACATGTCAGACGAGATGAGAAGGCTGCAACCAGGTAATACTTCCCAGACAATCACACTCGCCCTCTATTAAAAAAAAGAAACCCTGCAGCCCCAGAGAGCTGCCCTTTGGTTCAGTCCGGTCTGACTCGGTCCCCCCATTCCAACTCTGCAGCTATTAGGCAGCTCCTCTCTTCCAGCAGGGTGGGAGGGAGACATAAGGAAGGGGGGAAAAAAGGTGAAGATAGATGAGAGTGTTGGAAAAACTGTCTACATTACTCGAGGGAGTCCATGGGTTGTATTTAACGGTTTCAAAAAAAGAGAAGATGACACCATGTTGAATTATAGATATTTAAACAAATTGCACAAACACACAGTAGGCAACTGGTGTTTAGATTCACGCTGCATGTGGGATTTGATATCCTTCATGTACAAACATAAATCCAAACACAGCAGTGATGGTGGAAGATAACGGAGAACAGAAATAAGTGTCCTCAGGCGGCAAAGAGTGGGAGGCAAATCCTGGAGCTGGAGCACTGTTTTCAGATTTTGTTTTAGCTTTATTTGGACTGCTGTATTATAACATAATTTAAAAGGGAGCATTTCAAACTCGGTTATGAAATTGCAAAGCAACACCAGTGGTCCCATGAAATCACTTGTCCTGTGCATCAACAGGCATTCGACATCTGTTTTCACTTTGTGTTCGTATAGATTATTATGCTTAGACCAAAGTTCTCTGGTTACCTTTAAAATCTGCAAAGTGTGAGACAATTTCAGACTGATCAATAATTGGTAATATTCTCAATGATTAAATTCAGTATGAGGCTTACTGTGCAATACATAAAACCAATCTTACATAAAAAAAATCATATTTTTAGAGCTGATGCATGAAGTCACTAAATATGAAATTTCTTCAAACATTGCAAAGCTGCTTCAGCCATCCATTATGTTTGCAAGTATTTTGCTGAGGCACTTGTTTTAGTATTACTCTAGGTAATATTTAAAGAAAACTGGCAGAACAAGGTCCAACTTGAGAGAAAGAGAAAGATATGTAATTTTCTATGCAAAACAATCTATTTAAAAAGGGGAGGGAGGTTCCTAAGCACACTACCAAGTTCAACTTTAAATGGCTCAAAAAGAAACAAAAAAGAAGCTTTTGGAGTGTCTAGTCAACATCTAATTTTCAACAGTTCGAGATGCTGTTGCATAACGTTTAACAGGCCATGCTGAAAACAATCCAGTACAGCTGAAGTAAAACACCACATCAATGTAAAAAGTTACTGCCAGTTACTGCAAATGCTTGATGGAAGTGGTTGTTGCCATGGGTGACATAACCAGTTATTAGGTTTAAAGGGCAATTACATTTTCAACATGGGAGAAGGTTGGTTTCGGTTGCCCCTTAATAAACCAAAACAAATTATGATTTTGTAATTCTTGCTCTGTCATCACATCTGATTGGTTGAACAACAGCACAGTTAGTGAAAGACGGAAAAAATAAATTGCAGTATGAATAAAAACACAAGAAAAGCCATCATCAAAGAGCAGAACTCAAACGGAGGCTCGATTCAACAGTTCACATAAAAGAGCGATCGGTTTCAAAAAGCACATCACCAGCATCATTTGTTCTCTGTTAAGACTCCAACTACATGTATGTTTTATGTTATGGTTCCTAAAACTAAGAGAGCTAGGAATTTGAGTTGAGGGATATGCCGGAGGGAAATGATGGCAGAGGCATCAGAGGCCTCCCCTTGTGGCTACAAGGGTCCATGCCAGAGGGGGGCTTTTGATCAGACCATGTAAGCACCCTGGAAAAACGTTTGAAGATTGACCAAACTCCAATCCAGATTGCCCTTCTCCCTCTTCCTCTCTCCGCCGCTCTGCCTTGGTCTGTGGTTTTGAACACAGTGCCAGACAGTGGATCACCAACTGTGAGAGTCTATGAGAAGCAATTTGCTTGAGTGAAAAGGGCTGAATAAATCCTGGCTAAAAGTGCAGCAAATGTGTGTTTTTGCAGTGCATTATGGATGCTGCAGCTCAGAGACGGAAGGAGAAGTAAAGGCCAAAACTGTCATTCATTCAAAAGACACATCCCACCCAGCAAGACAGCTTGTTGTGTCATACCATAAAACTCCTCAGGAGCAGCTAAAGCAACAACACAAACCTTTACACAAAAACTAAACTCTCCAAATTCCTCTCTGTTAAGGCATCCAGACGTAAAAGTGTCGTGTAAAAAGTATTTGCCCCAAAACAAATTTCTCTAGTTTTTCCCTTTCTTGTTCAGGCTCAAGTATTTCAGATCAAACACATTTCCGTATCTGCCAAAGATAAACTAAATAAAGAATTTTCAAAATGATGATTTCATTTCGTAGACAAAAAAAGTTCCCAAACAAACCTGGACAATAAAAACATGCAACTGTCCCCAACATCTAAAAGTAAACATCATCAAATATGGTTATTTGTGTTGGTTTTCATAAAGTGTCTTGCATCACTCTGAGAGAATCTTGTTCCATTTCTCAACTTTTTATCAAACAAACTGCTTGTATAATATCATAACGCAGCATCTCGGATTTAAGCCTAGTCATTAACCAGGCCACTGAAACCTTCATTTTCTTTAGTTTATTTGTGACGTGCAGAAGTGGATTTGCTAGAGCGCTTCAGATCATTGTTCCGCTGCAAAAAACAAATTAGTTTTGCTTTTGGAAATGTTGTGGTGTAAGGTTCTGCATCTTGTGTTGCAGGATGTGTTGCATTTTTAAATCTTTCAGTCTATACACACCAGCAGACGTTTTTGTTTAAGCGATATCTTGAATCAGTTGTGGGTGTGTCAAGTAAACAAAAACATTTAATCACAATTTAGGATTTAACAGCAGGGATCAGTCATATTTTCATGTAGAGCAATACAGGCTTACATAGTTTTTTTTTCTCTGAATAAACTGCAAAATGAATTTGTTGCTGTATTTGTCATATTAAAGTTAGTTTATGATAAAAAACATTTAAGAAAATCAAAACGAAATGACGTCTCTCTAAACTTTCCCGTCTGGATTTTAAACCCAGGCAGCACACAATACATACATAGTGTTTGTTCGGCACTAAATACTTTTTTTTTTTTTTTCCATTTAATAGCTCAGCTGCTAACTATTACCTGGGAGCAATTTTCGTTTCAGATTTGTCGAAATCCTATTTTTAACCATTAGCCTTGAGGGATGTTAGTTCTCTGAAACCGGAGATGCTTGTGCACAGGTAGCTGCCAAGCCAAATACAGATCAGTCTGAGGGTGTAGATTATTTTGCCTCTGTATTTCAGCTGGCAGAGAAGACTGTAAGCCATGTATGGGAATCTTTACCAAGCCACACAAGGGAGGTACAAACCTTGTGTCAAAATAAATCGGCAAAAAAATAAATGAAACTAATTGTATGTTCCCCACCTACACGTTGCATTGGAATAGCAAATTAAGAGTTGAGTTTCTGCAAAATGTGGTTTTCTGGATGAAACTCAGACAAGTTCACTTTTCAGAGTTAAAAGTTGAGCTTCCTAAATATCCAATCTGACAGCTATCTTCTGCATCTGCGCTTATCCAGTTCCGCAGTCTCAAGAGCGGGAGTGACAGCCACTGCTTTTATCTGCCTGATCCCACACACTGGATTAAATTCTGCAAAAGTACACCACCACTACACACTTCCACGCTCTGCCTCAAAGAAGCACTGACCCCCCCACAGAGGCACCACAGACGGGGCTCTGCTTAGGAAAGGGGGAGCTCTGTCAAGTAGGGTCAAACCAATTGAAAACAAAAAGCACAGGTCAGACAGATTTGACAAAGGCTACCGTAAATCTTATACAATCAAATCCAATCCACCTGATGGAGCCCATCTTGGCCTCTGGTAAATGGCTTGAATTTGATGCTGAGATTGCTCTGTGGCTTGGACCAAATGGGCTAAGTGTCAGACTGACAGGATTTTGAGACCAAGTCAAGCTTGTCAGGAGTCGTTTGGGATTTCAAAGGCTTTTGTGACAAGACAGGCACTCTGGTCACAAGACAAAGACATTTTCCACTATTCTGTAACATACGCCAAACCTTGAAAATATTCTACTTTTACACACGCAGATAACAAGTCACAGTAGTTGTATGATGGGAATTAAAAAATATATATAAACCAAGCAATCTATCTGAACATGAAAGCTAGCTATGCAGCAGGGGGTCCAGCTTTATATAAACCTTTATTTCTTCCTTTAAAGTTCATAGATAAGGTGTTTGTTTATTTAAAAGCCTCTCAAGTGAATATATGAAGGTGAGAAAGAATAGTGGCAGAGGGGTGTGAGGTGTGCTGACAGACCCACTGACTATCCTAATGGATAAGCATGCATGACAACACAAGCCAGGCCCTTCAGGCATCGAGATGAATGAGTGTGAAGGGATGAGTGGTATGTGTCACAGAAGAAAAAAACCCCATCAGAAATACACAAGAAGCCAAAAACAGACCAAAGCACAATGATAAAGGTATAACCAGTGATTTAAAAAAGATATAGATCACAAAAGTCTAGCTATCAGGAAGTTCAAACAATACAGCTACCAACAGCAATAGTGCTGATGAAACAGAGACATTGCAGTTTTCCCGTTTTAGATTCTGTTCCAGGAAATCCTAAAATGTTCTGATTTGCTGCGTTTCTCTGCTTGATGAAACCACTAAAAAATTACCATTGTCATTAACTGTTCACTTTACTTCTTAACTTTGTGTGCTGTCTGGCTTCCTTCTCTACTTTTTATTTTACACTCCCAATTATCTGGCAGAAAGAATGTCACTCACAAGAAAGGCAAATTCAGCTGTTTAGAAATATTTTCAGTAATAAGTAGTAAGGGCACTCCATTCTTTAGTTGGGAAATTAAAGTGATGAGTGGCTGAAAGCCACATATCTTTAGAAATAGAGTTTGAAGAATATAAGTTTATCAGAAAGATTAACCAGCTAATATCTTTTTTATAATGTTACTTAATGAGCAAAGAAGAATGTTCTGCACAGTCAACACTAAGTTTTATTTATGTTTTTGTGTAAACAAAAGTGAAAAATGCAAAAGAGCACAATTTTAGAGGAATATTAAACTTGTTTTATAACTTTAGTGGTAAAAATGATTGTTTCATTTCTGTTTTAAGAAGAATGGATCACATCCATCCATCCATCCATCCATTTTATTGCACCCTTGTCCCTTACTGGGGTCAGGAGGGTTGCTGGTGCCCATCTCCAGCTAACGTTCCAGGCAAGGGGCAGGGTACACCCTGGACAGGTCGTCAGTCTGTCGCAGGGCAGGATCACATCCTTTTCTGGTTAATATGGTGAGACATGTATTATTAGCCAAGGTTTTTCTACAGTGGCCTATGGGTAAAACAGGCAAATTAATGGCTACCATCGTAAAATGTTAACGCAAAATGCTTTGAAATAAGAAAATGACTTGTTAGAACTTGATGTGAACTCACACACAAGACTGATTGAAATCAGCCGCTTGTATTCAACAGCCTGAAGACGACACGGCTCATGTGTCCAACCCGGAAACCTGGCTTGAAATGTAGCAGACTGCTACTGTATTCCTTTACTTGAGTTGGAGTAGGAACCCATTCAGCTGGCTGTGGGTGTGTGTGTGTGTGCCTATTTCCCCTTCTCTTCTCACACTGGGAGAAAACATGGAGCCTGTCTCCACCTCGATAACACATCTAATCCATCACCGGTGGCAGGTTGAAGAATTCTGGTGTCAGCTGCGAGCGGGATGGAGAAATGCGCAGCGTGCATGTGTGTGAGGTGGCTCCCACCAGCACTGCATGCCGTCTCTTTTGTTCGTGTTCCTGTTGTACATCATAAGCTTCCACGAGGCTCACGTTAGCCCGTTTGGCCGAGTGCACTATGTGTCAATTCCCCTTGGACAGGCTGAGGCTGGAGAGGCCACGCTATTGTGACAGGGGAGAGGAACCTGAGAGAGGACAGGAAAGGGGTGACGAGGGGAGAGGTAAGGAACACGGACAGATGAGGGGTTTGGAAAAAAGGTAAGGGGGAAAAACAGACTGCATTCTCAGGGGATGATGTAGCAGGAAAAAGAGGTAAATTACAGGAAGGGAAACAAGCTTTAAAGGAGAAGGTGGCACTATATCTGCAAAAATGACCCGAGCCTCCAATCAATACAAGAGGCAATTGCTTCATATTTTTGGCCGGGCACCATAAACTTTATTGATTTCCCTCTATCCTCCATGAACAAAGCAGTTAACCCTTTACTCTACAACACCTCTCCGCATCCGTTTAAACATTAATAGAAGCTACTGCAGAGGACAAATCACACTTGATGGCATTTCGAGTGAATCGTTTTTTCCTGCCATCGATTCGCTGTAAATATTGAAATCAGAAACACCCTGTTAAATTGATCTCCAATGAGTCCTGACAATGGATCATCCGAAAGCTTTAGTGCCTCCAACTTGCCCTTAATTGCCTTTTAGGGCTTCTATATTTCCAGCTCTATGGGTCGCATAACTTACAACCCGGAACATGATGGTTTCAGCACTTTCTTCTGCTTGCCCCCGTTTCCAAAAGAGAAACCGGAGCCTGCGGCACGCATTAAGGGTCTGAGGAGGGGGTGAGATCAGGCCACCGCTCTAATCAGCCCGAGCACACACATTAAGCGCAGCGGCACAATGTGAGGCCTATATTTAGCAACAGTATTAAAACTCGAAACAGAGACCAATATAGCACTGATGGAGGCAAGCCAGCAAGGTTCTGAGAGAGCAAAAACAGAAGGGACGTGATGGGAGGGATTTTCTGCTTTAACTCTCAAAAAGTAGGGTGTCAGAGAGGCAGACAAATAAGTCTGAGAAGTAAAATACAAATGGTTTGTACACCAAACAGCAAGAGCTACAATATTTTGTTCTTTCTTTACTTGCTGACTGAAGTTAAAAAAGGATTAAATAAATGTGTTGTGAAAGTACAAAAGGCTCATTGACTGAAAATGAAAAGTGAAAGAATAAACAGTCAAGCAACAAAAGCAGCCACGGGGAAAAGGACGTCCAGCCATCAAGGGGTTTAACTATCAGGACATAATCAAATGTTCCAGGTCTTTAACAGGTTCTAAAATGGCTCAAATCACCGTCACATAAGACAAAATAGAAAATCTATATGTGGAAAACAATTTGAGCCTCAAAATGTATAACCACCCTTGTAAAAGCAGAAGTTTGTGCAGTTTTGCTGGTCTGATGCTTATGGGTGTTTGTTAACACAAGACAACATAAATTACTGCTGCCCCTCTTTTCGGGTGCGGTAATAATAGCATTTTCAAACGATGTGAAGTCCATCATTCTAAGATAATGATTATTCACAAGAGAAAAACATTTAAGGCAACTGTCCATCATCCCTTAAATGACTGAATCTGAGCAAATTTGCCATAAGGTCAGGCTGTGCTATGCTGAGGGAAATGTCAAAAAAACCAACAGTTCCATTTCAGACTTTACTTAGCAGGTTAAAATGTGAAACTTCATGACAGCCCAATTAGAAAAAGACTGAGGAAGTATGTTGTTTTAGGAACGGCTGAAAGAGAAATGCCACTTGAAAGGCAAGACTTCTTGAACAGCATCTTTTCACATTTTTCCATGACTCAAACCTCCGTTTGCACAGTAATTCAGCAAGAAGTACGATGGTGGAGGGATGATGATTTGGGATTGATCTGGAGCCACGTAGTTTGGGATTTTGAGCCACTGAGTTCAACTCCTCTGCAAACCAAATTGCTCAGCGTGAAGCCAAAGTTAGGTCCTCTGTTAGACAGCTGAAGCTCGAGTGAATCTGGAGAATTCAGCAAAAAGATCACAAACTCAATAGCAAATCTACAACAGAAAACCTTCAGGGAGAAATGAGCTAAAATGCTGTGGTGGAATAATAAGAGCCGTGGAAACCTGAATGAGCTGGAAAAATGTTGGAAAGAAGTGGGCAAAAACTTCTTAACAGCAATGGAAGACACTGGAAAGTCAGGCAAAAAAGTTCTATGAACTTCTGAATTATTGGGTCAGCTTACAGAGCTTCACACAGCTTTTTCATTTTGGCATTATCTGTGTTTAACAGAAGAAAAATAGTGAGGTGAAATCTTTTGGGCATGTTTTTTATCCCACTTTGGGCCTGATTTCAATTATGGAAGAACTGATAAAGGCCAGATCATTTGTATGCCGTCTCAAAACCCGATAATTGAGTGAGCTCATTATTTCTTTTTGTCATGACTATTCGCACTTCAGTCCAAATTAACTTCCAGGTAAAACACAGACAGCATTCTAACATTAAAGTATATATTCACACACCTATCTACAAGCACACACACACACACACACCTTTTTTGTTTCTCTCAGTTAACAATTCCTTGTAATGAGAACAAGGTAGCATACACCTCCTCACAAAAGCCTGACTTCTGATAAGGAAGGCTTGTCTCCAGGGAAAATTATGCTTCAAAGGTGGCACTCTGACTGCTATGATGTACGAGCAGACGGAAGAAAGCGGGGGAAAAAAAAAGTCAAGCTCATTTCATGTGAGTAAATAAGCAAGGAACAAAACAATCACATTACATGCAGTACACACACAGCCTCTGATAGTGAGACAAAAGTTATTATAGGAAAGTCAAACAGCCTGAGCCAGAAGGAAATATCACCCTTTCTGCTTTCTCCCCTGGTGTTCTTCAAAGTAGATCACAAAAGATACATGCATCAAAAAGTAGCTCAGGAAAAGGTTCAGGTGAGGGGCAAATTAGCTGAAATTGTTTCAATTCCTCCCACCGGATTTGTGAGATTTAAATGTGGGACAAGATTGGCAGGGAGCGATGAGACGCTTAGAAATTATAGCCAGCGGGATCCGAACCATAAATGAGAAGAAAAAAAACATACAAAACACTTCAATCAAGCCAATCAAGCCTACCTTTTACTTCAGTAATGCGCACGAGCATCAATGATGTCCCGATATGCTTCACGCAGCGGATGATATGCCTGCCATTTGCAGCACTGGCTGCAAAGAAGGCTTTTGATAAACGTAGCTTATTTCTGTAGTTTTGAAGCTAAATGCTTGTTTGATGCATTTCCGCTGGAGCAGTTCAGGGCTGGCATGAGCGTTCATAAAGGATCACATGAGCAGACCCACATATTTTACTTTTAATTTACATCAAAGAACTACATTTTTTTTTTAAGCATTTGAACTGGAGATTTTTAACTTTATTAGACTTTAAGTTTAACAACATGCACAAGATTTTTGATTTGTTCATAGATATAGCAGTACTTTATCACAATTGTGAAAATGGTTCTGTTGGAAGGAAAAAACATTTAACCCGAGAATGTGATTGACATATAATGGATTGGGAATGAGATATGTGCATGACTAGGCAAGACGACAAGTGGAAAAAAGAAATTGAAGCGACTACTCAAAGAATAGCACAAAGAGATGGACACAGAGAGAAGAAACAGGATAAAACTGAAGAAGGGATCTGCAGGATCCATATTTGGTTTATTTTGGTACCATCTTTGATCAGTCAATAAGCTATTGTTTCAGTGTTTCTGACATCTGCTTGCTTCCAGCCTGCTCTTTTCTAACAGATCTTTTCTAGATTCAAATTAAACCTAAAACTATTAAATCCTAAAACTCTGCATTAAATCCGTTGGCAACTAGCAGATGGTTGTGATAAACACTAAACAGGAGCAATCTAGAAACCCAAAGACAACTATTACATGGGCTATCAAAATGAATCAAATGAGGCCACTTTTAATGACCAAAATTGTTCATCCTCTCATGAAAACCATCTTTAGCAGAGCATTAGTTTGCTGCTACGACTTGCTGCAGTCTGATACATAACCAGACAAGCTTTTGGCAGCTTTTCTCAGAAATCCCAGCCCACTCATGGCAAAGTCCTCCATTCTATGGGTGTTTTTAATGCTGCAACATTTGTATTTTTTCCCCAACACCAGACATTTTTCAATAGAGTTCAGGTTAGGCGACTATAATAACCACCTTGTTGGACTTTTGAGTTTTGCTTGGGATCACTGTAAAGTTGGAACTTTGCAAATACCTTGATTTTTCTAATGCAGCCAAAAGAGGTGCTTGCAGAGAGGTTAAGTACCTTTAGGCAAAACTTTGCATACCCCTCAGGTCCAAAAATATCCCATACCACATTAAACTCCATAGAAACACGTGTCACAACCTTTAACCCCCCCACCTATCAAGTTGCTATTATTCCTTGGATAATTCAAGCTCCTCCTTTACATTGAGAAGAAAGGGGGATGGCAAGATGGACACTACACTATGAATCTGTAACCCTGTCAGGGGGGGCAGAAACAAAGTAAGGGGGGGCGAGGATCTGAAAGGAGGGCGAGCAGAGAGGGACAGGGGTGGTCCAATCAGTCCGTTTGCAGAGTCACAGTGATGCTACTTGTGAACCGGCGGGGGTTGGATTGTCTGACCCCTTTCAAAATGCTCACAAGAAAAGCAGGCCAGAACCCCATGTGCCGGACAAGGGTTGCCATGGCAACCCCTCTCCCCTTGAGCAGGAGGACAGCAGGGAATCAACTGAAAGCCTTGTGAATATTCTTTTTTTAAAAGTTGCATCATTGCCCATCTCTGCTTCGAGCTGGCCCGGTTTAAGAATGATTGTTCCGTCGCATTCGGTTTATTTGTGGTCTTTAAGGAACCCTCTGATGTTTCAGTGCTGCAGACATTAAAGGTCTGCGAGGCGGCGAAGGCATTCCAGCACAAAACTGAAAACAGGATATGCCTGGTCGCGACTCCTTGATAAACTCAGTTCACCTCTGTGTTGTACTGTAACAGCTCTCTGCTCTTGTCATAGCCCCTATGTAATAACTCTGGCAGTAATGCTATGATTAAATATTCAAGTGATTGAGTATTGAAATTTTCCATTGTTTGATTGAGGGATCAGATGTGCATCTGCACTATATGTAGTTACCAATACTTTTTATTGGAAGTAGAGAAAAGCAAGCATGACTCTTAAATCCTTTTGGGTTTTTTTTGTATTTTTAATAACTTTAGAATCTGATAAAGACTATGACCAGGTGATGAAGAATTTCTTATGGACAGATTATTTGTACTACAGAAACTAAACAAAACCAGTATTTCAAAACCTTTGTTTGGCCTGCATGAGCACAACAGTTTATACTTTGAAGAATGAAACTATTTCGTCTTTGTTCATCTTGAAATATTTATTCTGATGAAAACAAGCTTTTAACTCAATATCACAGTTTGTCCGTGACGATTGAAGTTGCTCCATATGCTTGTTAGTCTTGTTGTTTATGTATATTATTCTGCAACTCTATATGCACAAATCAGGCACAGCATTGTGAACACTGACACATCTTTACAATATTATTTTACTAATGCTATGCAGCTATAATCAGTTATGATAGACTTGTTTGTTTTTTTTCTATGTGGCCTAATTATTCTGCCAAGAAGAGCATTATACCTGAACAAGCCTTTGATTTGTAGGACATTTCCAATTGATCAGAAATCATACAACATAAATTACACAACCAGGTGTGTGTTAAAGATGGTGTTAATAACTCCACTCCATGTAATGCTGTCTGCACATAAAACAAGCTAATGACTTTGAGTCATATTTGCTCTGAGTGAAAGCAGTAAATGCAGCCCCGATTCATTATTCGACTAATTAGAAAGCTCTGTGAAGAAGGATTTATGCTCTCTGATCTGAACCCATCTTTGCACATTAATGACATTTAGTGAATGCAACACAAAGACCAGGTCAGACAGCCACACTGACATAATGCAGAGATTTTCTCTGTTTGCACATCACACGCAAAGAAACAACGGCCCGAAATGTTTCTGTGGACCTCGGAGATGCACATCAGGAAAGATGTGATGGTGACAAAGTGTCCCCCTTTATCCACCCCAAACACTGGGGAAAAAAAAACACACACACACACACACACACACACGCGTGCACACGCACACACACAAACTCCTCCATCTGCCCTCATCACCATCATAACTCAAACACATGGTCTGAAGTGGCAGGAGGGGAAAACGCTGTGTATGCAGAATAAAAGAGCAGCGTATACCCAGGTCAGAGAAAGCTTAAAAAAAAGAGAGAGAGAGAGAGAGGGACACATTTGGAGAAGATAGCAAAGGATGTGTGTGTGTGTGTGTGTGTGTGTGTGAGGGTGGGTGTGTTCTCTCGTGTGATGGTGGCACATTTCGTAGTCTATGAATCTTCACTAAAGCTCTTTAAAAATGCCGACCAATCTAGCTTCGTGGATTTAATGCCTGCTTCCATCCAGAAGGGATAGAACAGCCAGTTAAAGTATGCTAATTCATTGGCACTAAATACACTGCTTTAAATGTCAACCTTCCATTATTGCACACACGCACACACACGCGCCGCACAGCATCATAGACTCACTCAGGAAATCACACAAAACAGGCACGCATATTAAATCCCACAAATCATTGTGCAGCCAAGACACAGGGAAACTAAAAAATTAAAACCACTTTAATCAATCAATAATTTCACAGAGGATACAAAGACGCGTTCTTAGAGAAACTTAAACATTTGCAGAGATGATTGTATTGTAAAAGAGAAACCAATTGCTTAGAAAGAGCAAGAAAATGATGAGAAAGACAAGAGAAACGTGAGCAAACAACAAAGAAAAAACATTGAAATCAGAACCAGAGTGTCGCTCCAGCAAATAAAGGCAATCAACTCCCAAACTACCAGTAAGAAGCCTGACTCTCCTCCACAAGCTTGACAGGGCCATTAATTCTATTAACCCTATTAGCATTCCATCCTCATCGCCTCCCTGGGTCAATGCACACCTCCATCACACAGAAGAGCTTCTGCTTTTCTACTGTAGGCAGAGGGAAACACGATGGATGGACAATGAAGGGTTCAAGGTGGGATGGATGAATAGGAACTGCAAACAGTGGCACTTCCTGTGTGATAACCAGCGAGCTCTCAGGTATAATCTTGTGACCAGTTAGGACACAAAGCACATTAAACCATGCACCTGGGTGACACTTGGGAACAGGGAAATTATTTACATTCTTGGAACACTTTTGGCAGGAGATGTCATCACGTCCTAGGACTAGAAAGAAGGTTTTTAGAGGGCATATTTTTTGCAGAAGCCGCAAATTTACTGCTATCCTTGCACAAACATAAAACAGAGATGGAAGCTGACTATGTTGGTTGATGGCCATTTTCTTATGGCTGATTTATGTATGTATAGTACAACTAATAAAAAGCCTTTTTGACAAGAAATTTATGCCATACAGCACAAAGATGAGGTCCTGTTTAAGCTGCCTCTGGTCATTCATAAATTAACTTGATCATGTCCAGAGTATATGTGAGCTCTCATCTGTCTGACCGCAGGAGCAGAGGAGTGGAACTCAGCTCAGTCAATACTGTGTGCTTTGCTTGCAATTTGTGTCAAACATTACTGATTCGAAAAGATGAAACCTTTCAGAAGTCATGGGCATCACAAAATATTAATAGAATTTTAACACATTAATTTCAAATACACCGATTTTGAGACGTTAAAAGTTTTACCGTAATTTGAACCTTTGTATTTGCTCATTTCTGGTACACTCGCAAATCTGACGCACAAGCGACATTCGCAAACAACCAGACGCCAAAGCAATGTCGCTAATTTTTGCTTTTAAAAAATGATCTGATGGGACGATTGAAAAGACTATTGTTGTGTGAAAGTTGTGCAAAAAGGAGTTAGCCTATCACCAAACCTGTTCAAGCTTAAAAAACCACATATCAACGCTAAACGTGTTGCAGCAAGCACAGACAAACCCAACACTAATGTCGTCATCATCCACAGCCTACATCTCTACAGAAGGATTCTTCAAAAAAGCTACATGCATCATCAGGGGTTTCTGAAACACTTGAAAGCTAAATGAGGATAATAGCAATTGGCATCAATCTGATGGTTGAATAACTTAACAGATTAAAAACAATAAATGTTTGTTGTTGATCGCATGTCTATTTACTCAAACATTTAGAAGCAAGAAGGGCTTTTGAAATAAAAATTGTGCTTATAGTCAAAATACAGTTTTGTTTCTTAAAATGCAATACATTCGAAACCATGCAATTAACTCAAATAAAAAATGTTATCTTTTAAAATATTATTTTGACCGGCCTGCACCACATCCCTGACTACATTCAAGTGATCCATCTTGGTACTGACATTGCTGCATCCTGTCCTCAAGTCATGTCACGATTCTACCTAATTCATATATATAAAGTTAAACCCAAAGCTAAACCTAGTGCTGAGAAATTCAGGTGTATGGTAATCTTTACATTTTAATAAAAAAAAATTCTCCTGACAGGAAGTGATTTTGGAGGTTCTGACTTAAATCTATATGGCAAGCAAGTCTTTCAACCTCAAAGATGGCCAAATACAAATGTAAACATGCAGAAACTTGGTAGACAGTTTTAAAAAGGTTTCGTCAACCAAGATGTTTCCAATTATTTTAAAACGTAAAACAAAGACTATCCCTCACAATGTGCCTTTATACCTCTAATGCTTTGTCAGAGGCAAGCAGCAGGCCAGGAGCATTGAGAAATGAATGTCTACAGACAGCCTTCCCCTCCCAGCTTGTTCCCCTTTCCTCCTTATCCTCCTCTAGCACAGGGTGGGTGGCTGAAGTTGTCAGCAGACACTATAGCGTACCAAGTATGTAGGACAGTGCCATTAGGGCATTAGTGCAGGTCAGCACCAAGCCTGTGTGTGTGTGTGTGTGTGTGTGTGTGTGTGTGTGTGTGTGTGTGTGTGTGTGTGTGTGTGTGTGTGTGTGTGCGCGTGCGTGCGTGCGTGCGTGCGTGCGTGCGTGCGTGCGTGCGTGCGCGCGCGCGCGCGAGTGCGTGCGTGCGTGCGTGCGTGTAAAGAAGTTCAAGATGTGCAATAACAGAATCCGACTCCCTACTCGTTTGGGAATAACTCTAGGGAACTAGAATAAGCAGAATCATGTAATATCTTGCACCTTGACATTTCAAATCAGTGGCTGTCTTAAATGTTTGAATGAGGGGATGAGTCTCAGCAAGAACCAACACTGCTACCATGTTCTTACAGATACACATCACTGTGCTGTAGCCCAGAGCACCAAAGAGAGTGAATGAATAAAGAGTTGTGCAAGTTCTTCCTCTCCATTTCCCTCCATGAACTCTGTGCAGAGTAGCTGAAGCTCTAAGGGGCTATCTCTGCTGTGTCTGCAACTGAGAAGTATGATCTTCCCTGCTGACTGATTGCAGCCCATATTACCTGCGGGACAAGCTATTTCCTGTGTATAAATCCACTACTGTGAGGTAATGTCTAGCATTAGCAGCAGGGGCTATACGGGTGTTTGTTACACAAAAACATTGTCAGCCAAAGAGCATGCAAGGCTGGCGTGAAATCTGAAAGAGAAGCACGCTTTGCTGGGCTGTTGTTTTCTCTCTCTGCTCCATCCGCACTCGGCTAAATTTAGGATGAAATCATTCATGTCTACGTAATCGATACATTCACTGAAAAGCGCATAGCTGGTAAGAAAGCGGCTGGCATGAAAGGCACAATGTTCTTTTTTGTCATTAGTGGCATTAAAAACTGTGAGAAAAGCCACATCAAACAATAGGCTTCTGTTTTTTCCTCTTATTCATAAGCTGACCACAGACTCCATCCAGACGGCTCCAAGTTTGACCACCTCAGATTCCCCCCCTCCAAACTCCCTGGCTTCCTGTTATCCCACAACTGGGCTTGCATTCTCTCTGTGGAAAAATACATCTTCCCTGCTCTCTCCTGGTGTCCCTGACTTGTTCTTACTGCAGAAACCACATAAATGTTGGTGTCCACACAAATGTAGACGCTTGTTTTCCAGGTGGGTGGATGGGGGGGGGGTGCTAGGAAATAGTGCAGGCATTGTGGGTAGGATTCACAACCCAGTGATATGATTTGTCTACATGCCTCCCCAACACTCGCCCCCATATCCCCCTCCCTTAACCGCTGCTTACAAGCTCTTTGTTCGTCTGAAACAAGAGGCCAAATAATTGTGTCCATATGAGAGAGGAAAGTGCAAGAAAAAAACAGACAAGGGGGAGGAAGAGCAAGATGGGGTTTGGATAGTTAACGGTTTTTGGCATACCCAAGGGGGTATTTTCTCTGTCTTAGAGGACAGACAGTTTATAACCCCTAGGACACCCATACACACACCCTCCCCCATGAATAGTTAAAAAGGGAAGGTCAGAGTGCATTGAAAATGAACAAAACAAGACCAACAGCCGTACAGTTGATTTACTGTCCCTTTATGAACAGAAGGTGAGAGAAACAGAAAACTGCAAACAGAATGGTGTACATCACTCACTCTACAGCGTTCAGGCTTGGAAAAAATCTGTCTTCTTAGGCTATAAACCGCTTTACTGCACCTCAGAGTAGAAAAAAGATGCATGTGATTTAGGAGTTGCTTTCTCTTCTTGAACGAGCAAACAGTCCACATTTCATGTAAACCCATAGCCATGAATGATCAATTAATTTAGGACTTATGTATTTATGTGCATGATTTTTTTAAGTTGGAACAATGATTTTTATAAAGTTGAACTGGGTTGCCATCTAGGATATAACTTACAGCTTTAAAAATGTGTTTTAACATCAGTTAGGAAGTCGCAGAACTGGCTTTTCATTCCCATGAATAAGTTTTTGGTATAAGTCCGACTGAATGTGTCACCACCACTATTGGCAGAACTGGTAGAGCTCATTTCTACTCTAAATTTCAAAAAGGTTGAGGTCAGAGCTTAAGGCAGGCCACCCAGGAAGTTTAATGTTAACCTTCCAAAACAATGTTTCTTTTGGCTTTATTATCCTGTTGGAACACCTATTTGTGTTGAGGTTTCAGCCAAATTGTCCACCCAAGAATAAAGGGCAGGCAGTTATGGTGGTCAGGGGAAAATAAAAACATGAGTTTTCATTTTATGATTAGCTTATGCCACACACTAGTGACCACAGTGAAGCAGGTTTCACTTCACCATGGACTGTAAGGGAGCTGACCATAAGAGAAACTCCTGTTCCAAAGCCAGAGACTTCAAGCTTAACCGAAAGTCAAACATTTCCTGGTCAGACAAGACAAAGACTGACCTATTTTGCCAGAGTGGCGAAAAATATGTTTGGAGAGGGAAAAGTGAGGCTTTTAAACCTAAAAACACTTGATCAACTGTTAAAAAAAAAGTAATGGAAGCAATATTCTGAGAATCTACTTTGCAAAAAATGCCTTTTGTAAGTGGCGTTGCAAGACTTTCAAGGCTAATATTCCTGCCAAATGCCATGCCCTATTGTAGGGGCATCATGCTGAAGGTCTGTTTTTTTGTTGTTGTTTTTTTTGCAGTGCACAAAGTCGATCAAAAAAATAGCCTCAAAATCCCTCGTCTGTACTGCAAGATGATGAGATGAACTATCCATAAAATCTGAATTCAATTTCAACAAACTATTATTTCTGGACTTTGTTAATGAGCAGAGTTGCAGTATTTCACTGAGACATGCATCTATTCATTAATGTAAGCATGTGTTTATATTCAAGTCTGTATGTATAATTTCTACCTTGTGTGGAGTAGAGAAATATCACACTAACTGAAAACTGGAGAAACAAATTGTTGATTTTAAAATCTACAGGAGTTGTGTGATAAACTAAAGAAAATATTTTAAATAAATCATTAAAAAGCTTAAAACTCACAATACAGTGACAGCTAAAGATAAATGGATGCAAGGTTCTGCCATGTTCTTGCATGCAGGTGCCAATCCACACTGGCTGGGAGTTGTTTGAGGTCAAAGGTCACTAAATCCCATAATGAACTATTTCATGTGTGACAGGAATGCGGTTTCCTAGGGGGGTCAAGTGGAAACATAAAGAGAGCTGCCATGGTATCATGAACTATTTCCTGATGGGTATAAAGTTAATCCCTCAGATTTAACCAACAGTGTATCTTTAACCAGATTACCTCATGATAATCGCCTAAACATCGCTTCAAGAAATTTAATTTGGTGTCTCGCCATACGAATTTCAAGGCACCAACCAATCCTCGGAAGCTGAATAAATCTTAGCACTTAATCTACTGTATATACATAGGTTCCAGACATGAGCACAGCAAGCATTGCCTAATGTAATCCTCTGGGTGTAGAGCGATAGGGAATCATAATCTGAATTCCTTACAAAGGCATGGAACCGTTGCTTCAGCGCATGACACAAATAGCGCATGTGCAAGCCTGTGTGTGTTAATGCTCATACATGCTTAAATGATTTTTCAGTCTCTTGGGTGTTTGCTCCTCTGCTGAGCATGTGTGCAAAGGTTGAAGCTGAGGGGTGTTGAGACTACGGTGCGAGGATTCATAGATGGGTGTTAGGAATGTAGTCCTGAGGGCAAGGCTGAGGGTCAACCGAGGAGAGCAAACAGGCAGGCACATGAAAAAAGCCAAAAAACCCACATAGTACTTGCCTCTTATGATATTCACCTCACTATCCTTTTATCTATTTATTGCTTTTGATGCATTGCTTGTTCACGTGTGACAAATCCAAATGTTCTGAGGCTGGATGCGTCTCTGACGTTGGAGTAGAAAATGCGGTAGAGGGATCACATGGTGAGGGAGGCGGGAAACGGAGATACGCATGAGTAGTTGCAGGAAAGTTCTTCATGTCTACTTCCTGCTACAGACCAGGAGTAAGGGAGGTCCTCCATAATTCAATAACAATAATTCCCAATGAAGGCTGTATAAAGAAACCTGGGGTGGGTTGGAACTAAGTGGTCACACACCACCTCCTGCTCCGAACTACCCATCCATCACTGATTGGTGAAAAAGACTGGGGTAGCAGAATGGGGGGGTCGGGTTGCGGGGAATAAGCCCAGCTGACATGCCTGCAGCAGCCAGACAGACAGACTATCCCTTCCTCCTCTCCAACCTAGACATCCTCCCTCCCGTCGATCCTCCACCCCATCCTACCCCCGCTGAGCAAGAGCCAGGACTGCAGCTGACTCCCGTAGCTCCACTGGATGAGTGAGCAGTCATGACCGCTGGCTCCGCCTGCAACCCAATACATAGACAAAATAAAGCATACAAAACATGCAACTCTCCATCTCTGTCCTATAGATGATCTTTAGCCCAAATAAACTATTTCTTTGACTGCAATAAGAAAATCTCATGATTTATAACTGCAGATCTATGTCACATCTGAAGTTAAAGAGATTTTTTTATGAGTTTTATAGAAGCTTGTTTTTAGTGAAAGAAAATGCTTGGGTTGGTTACAGATTGACTTCAAGGTCTTGTAAGCAAATCCTGAAGATCTGTGGGGAGGAGAAATTATGGATGACTTGAAAACATACTTTAGACATATCTTTTAGTTTATTGTTATATTTATGTATTATTTTTCCCCATTTATAATCCATAGTCCACCTTTTACCATTTCTATTGAGTCCATTATCCTTAGCATCTCAGTCCTTTAAACTGGTTTCACTCTTAGTTTTAATAAAGTCATTAGTTTTTTATAACCTATTGATTTGTTTCATGATTATATGGATGGATGACCTCATAGTCTTTTATATATGTTTAGTTTTCCCAACTTCCATGACTACTCCTCTCATAAGAACGACAAATTAAACCTATCGACCTCATTGTCATTATCGTCTTTATCGTCTCTTCCGGCCTGTTTTCTTTCTGTTGATGACACTAAATGAAAAAAGGCTCAGTTCCGGTGCTCTCCACTGACCCTCCCTTCCTCATTTCCTTAGTCTAATGTCCAGCGCACATTACACGAGTTGTCGGCCCATTTTCAAAACCTGAGAGACACATTAGCCGACAGAAATCCTAGGTTTAAGGGTTCGATCGGGTTCGATTGTGCCGTGTGGTGTCACATGCCACATGGGCACAAAATAATGGCTACAAGTCCAGTTAACTAATTTTAAAATCAGGCATTAATCAATGCTTTACTAGAATCTACCTGTGATGCATGTGGCTAGAGTCAGAGTAAAGTCCTGACTGAATAAAAATCATTATAACCTATTTATGTCAAGTTAAAGAAGAACAGCTGAAAACTTACCGGGTTTATCAATTGCGGTAGCAATTTGGCTCCAACTAGTCTCCTTGTCATTTCTATATTCTTTGCACGAAATGTTAAATAAATGTTGATACCACCACATCATCTCCAATGTCCTCTTGATTTCGTGTTGCGCCGTGTCAGCTGTTTGGGATTCCCCTCCGTAATTTCCCCTCCGAAAGCACGGAGAGGAATCCACGCTTTCTGATTGGCTACTTGTCACATTCAACAGGCTGCGTTAAGCTCCCAATCGGGAAAAACCCCTGATTTAGATCGGAGTGGCTACTGCAGGATGATCGGTTAGATCAGCCAACGATCTAAGATTGTCATAAGGAGAAAATGGGGGCAAAAAATGGTGTAGAGTGAACTATTGCATCAGGTGGTCGGATGTGCCCATCTTCTTTATTTAAATCTAGTGATTACTGAAGGGCAATATAGTATACAGACTTCATAATCTGCACTCTTTAGGTTGAATGCAGTATTTATTTCCACTTTGGCTTTATGTTGTTTAGTTTTTATTCAAGTACGTTTTTTGTTAATGGAGACTGAGAATCCATTTTATTTTTGTTTGTGGTTGTTTTATTTATTTAGTTTATCAGTTCCATTGGCTGGGCTCTCTCTTAGAGATAGGGTGAGAAGCTCGGTCATCCAGGAGCGACTCAAGAGTAGAGCCGCTGCTCCTCCACGTCGAGAAGAGCCAGTTGAGGCTCGGGCATCTGGTAAGGATGCCTCCTGGATGCCTCCTTGGTGAGGTGTTCCGGACACGGAGGTGTTCAGGGCACGTCCCACCGGGAGGAGGCCTCGGGGAAGACCCAGGACACGCTGGAGGGATTACGTCTCTCGGCTGGCCTGGCAACGCCTTGGGATTCCCCCGGAGGAGCTGGAAGAAGTGGCTGGGGAGAGGGAGGTCTGGGCCTCCCTTCTGAAGCTGCTGCCCCCGCGACCCGACCCCGGATAAGCGGAAGAAAATGGATGGATAGATGGAGTTCCATTGTTACATGTTCTTTTGAAAATAAGGTATATCGTATGTATTATTAGTCATTTCCATTAAATTAGTGTCAAAAGGTCTTGAAACAATATTATCGTTTATCGCAATATTTGTTTAGACAATCGTCCAGCAAAATTTGTTATCGTGACAGGCCTATGTGTTTGTAAATGTTGTCTCTTCAGTTTCAGTGATGATGGCTTCATTATGGGTTCATCTTAGCTTATGAAAGATTATCACTGTATGAGGCTGTGATATTTGGTTGTCTGTTGCGTTGCTCGGTCAACCATTGCATACACAAACAAGTCTTGGAGTTAATGGGTTCTAATGCGACAAATGACTCAGTTGGTATCTTAGAGGGAAAGTAATTGTCTCTAACAGTTATTATATCAAGAGGTGTAACAACAACTGTAAGCAGCAAGAATGTACAAATTAAAGGCCATTAACCTTTAAATGTATCTGTTGTGTTTCATTTTTCTGAAAATAAATGAATTGTATAGAGATGCATTGTGTGTTGTAAGCTTAAATATGAATTAAAATATGAATTTTAATTAAACAAATGCTCCTCTACTGAAAATATAAACAAATGTGTGGTATCCAAACCTCAGTAAATTGATTCCAATGATCATGTCTCCAGGGCCAGACTCAGTTTTGTCTTAGATAACCAAAGGCATGCAAGTGAAGCACATAAAATGGGTTTTTTAAGTGCCCATCTTTATGCTGAGCTTTTTTCTGGAATCAGTCCACAATGCTGGACAGCTGTATTTAATAACTTAGACAAGAACATTGTGATTTTCTTCTGACAGGCTGTGGTTTACTCTTAGCGGACCATCACAGGAAACAAAACCATCGTTTATAACATCCAACATACTTTGTAAAAATCTTGTGTTGAAACATAAAATCCTGAAGCAGTGTCTGAGGAAAAAACTTTCGTTGCGTAATGTTCCTGTGAGGGCTGCTAAGTGTGGTGCATTTACTGGGCACAAATACATATTCTGTAAAAGGACGGTTACCTGTGTATGTGCTTATTGCTCTCAATATGCTTGTCAAATGTTGGGGAAATCTATCCTTTAAGGAACTGGTTTTAATTTAATTTTAATCTCACGTTGATTACAAATTAATTAATTGATGCCCATATTTTAAAAACTAACAATTTAGCTAAATTATTCAAGTTAAATGCCAAAAAGGCAACTTCATTGATCAGCTAGCATACCAGTTTAATTCCACTGAATTGGTGCAGTTTTCAGAATGAAACATGTACTACTCAAATGTTACTTAGTCTCAGGTAAAACTACGTAAATGTCCTGTTTGCACTGATTTACTCACCTCAGCATGACAAATGCTTGGATTGACTCGGACAGCATTCCAACCTACTTTTTAAATAACTCAGATCAGAAATATTTAACCACTTGGAGCCACTTAGTCTATGCAGTGAATTTATCAACCATGACTAGATATTTAAGGGTGAAAAAAAATAAAAACTAGATTCTGATTTTCAATGGAAGAGCAACGCATATTGTCTTAGTGTAGAAGGTTTTTGTGAACAGCACATCCTTTTGGTGCACACAGCAGAAAACTAGATTCTGTCTTGAGCGAAAAGATTGGTGATCCTTTCCTGAGAGACAATTTTGTTGTTAAAGTGTTTCAGTTTAAAACAGTCATTTACTTCCAAATAGAACATAATTTATTGTTACCACTCCTGAGCCTGTTTATGACAAAGATGTGCTCCATTAAAAGATGAGATCCACGTGGAAATGGGTCTCCCAGAGTTTTGTCTGAAAGGTGAGAACACTGCACTTGCTTACCTACAAGCTAAACAAACTTGGTTAGCCAAGCCAGACTGCTTTTAGAACAGATGGGTAAAATGTTATGTGGTCTCAAAAATTTGTCGTCAGATCCCTTAAGAAATGGAGCATGTTAAAACTGGAACAGACATCTTTTTTGTATTATGCCACCAAAAACGTGCAAACCGAGACATGCACACATGCTAGAAAACACGAGTGAAAGCAAGGCTATTATTAAGGAAGCAGACTGAAAATACAAGCAGACACAAAGCCAACAAAGACGTTGCTGAAACAAATGAAGACAGCTTAATTTAGTTGACTGAGAAAGGCCGTTTTTTCCATGAGCTGAGGCTCAGTGAAAGGACATGCATTGTAGTCCTTTTATTTTTGTGTCGACTTAAAACATCATGAAAAAAAAAAGGACTTTATTGTTTTGGTCTGCACGCCAGAGAATAGTTGCTGTGAGCGGAGCCATCTGAGTGGGAGACCTCATGATTGGTTACAGCTGCCTATTTGCTTGCTGTGGACACTTCCTTTTCTGCTGGTTTCTGCAAAGAATAAAGGTTGAGGTTGGCTAAATGGGCACCTCATTTGGCACCAAAACCAGCTTAATTTAACTGCAGAGAGGTGCCAAAAGTTCAAAGGAAGCCAAAACGTCTTCATTCAACTGGCCCCTGTAGCCGAGATTTAACATTTGTTAGTTAAGCATTGCTGTCACTGCACTGACATTGGCATGTATAGAGAGGGAAGATGTGTTTACTTTGAGGAGATGAGTTCAGGCTGACTTATCCTCTTCTTGTGGGAACCTGTAATGCTGTCTGATTGCTGCAAAGGAGTGCAGACACTCAGAGGCCTCAGCGCTTTGCCTCCGGTCATAGCTCCAAATGGCTGTGACTTACAATAACTCCTTATGAGTCAGAGACAGTCTGACGTCTAAGGCACTGGATTAACACTCTAAACACAGGATACAGCGGCTGTGGTGGAGCAATGCAAACACGCAATCATGACCATTTTCACATTCAGTCAATTAGTGAAAGGAAGGCACAGGGGAGCCGACTACAAGAAGAGGCTTCAGGCTGTTTCTTCTCCAGAAAGAAGCACTGAGTTACAGACTGAACAAAACAAATGGTGTTGCATTCATTTCATGGAAGTGTTTTTGCACAAATAGCATGTAGAGTGCTCCATTTTGAATTATTTTGTTATCAGTGCATTTTGGGGGTTTTTAAAGACTTTACCCACTGATGTATTTTTTTTTCCAACTAATAAAAATATACTGGCAAGAAAAACACAGTTGGGTTTTGAAGTATCGATTTCCATTGCAAGATTTTCTAAAATAAATAGTGCACTGAAGAGAAAAAATATATGTGTGCATATACTGGTGGATGACAGCAAAAATAAACAAGAAGGCAGTGATTAGCTGACATTAATAAAGACCTTCAAAGGAGGAACTTAATTGAAAACATGCAAACAACGAGAAAACAAAAAAATAGAGATGAGCATCCTCAAAAGAATTCGGATAAGTTGCTCTATGTCTAATCTGACGTGAAGATGTTTGCATTTGGGAGGAAAGTTTTTTCACTTGAGAAAGTTTTGCAATTTTACAAAAAAAAACAAATTTAACCACAACCTGTTGTTGAATAGATTAAACACTCACTAGACCTTTAAAAAAAACTGTCTGCAGCTTTAAGTCAGAAAAGTGCTGATAGAACCGAAAAAAAACTGTCTGGTTAGTGCTGGAATCTGTAATATTTCATCAGCGTGGCTGTAGACACTGTCCTCTGCCTGCTTCTTGTGTATCTGTGCAACTGTGTGTTCATGTAATTGTAAGGCCACTGTACTCCTACGCCAACAAAACAAGTTCTTCTCAACGTCCTGGTAGACACGCCAGTCATCAAGAGCAGAGAACTGATTGTAGCTAACAGTGGAGGGCATAGGTTGTAGACTAAATGTCGATGTTTTAATTACATATTTGCTATTTTCATTGGAGTCGCCCCATCCCACAGAAGACAGAAAAACGTTGGGGAGCTGCAAAGCAGACAACAATTTTAGTGTGTTCGTCCCACCTCGGTATTACAAAAAATACCCTCCAATCAACCACAAAAGCAGCATAATGAGGATGTGCGTTTCTATAGCTGTGCAGGCAGGTGTCTATGCCTGAATTTGTGTGTGAACGAAAATGTGTGTTTGCCTATTTTGAGGGAATGAAAGACAGATTTCAATAGCCTTTACTCGGAACAATGGGGCCAATCAGTCTCTTGGATCAGGCCTGATTAAAAGATGAGCTCGCTGTACTCGAGTACATAGCAGAGAGTTGATGGAGGAGTACAATCAAACGCAGACGTATAAAGATTCAAAGCTATCATCAATTGTTTTTACAAAGACGGACTGAGTGAACCCCTTGTGCAAAAACAGCCCTGAACAATGAAGAACAAGAAGCCATTTCCCAAAACAATCTAAGTGTTCCATCTTGATATCCTTGAAAGGCAAGAGCTGAATAA
The DNA here is from genome assembly GCF_904066995.2 of Poecilia reticulata. Classification (NCBI taxonomy): domain Eukaryota; kingdom Metazoa; phylum Chordata; class Actinopteri; order Cyprinodontiformes; family Poeciliidae; genus Poecilia; species Poecilia reticulata. The sequence goes on along the minus strand of NC_088836.1, from coordinate 27,899,407 downwards.
CAACTGGCAGTGTAAAATCATGCCATCCTCATTACCCTCTGTGGAATGAAAAGAGAGAAAGAGTGTCGAGCAGGCTAATGAGCTAGTTAAGGTGGCAGTAAATGTCATTCCTCCTCTGGCAGCCCCCGGGCTGCAGTACCGCTGCAGGCCATTACCTGGACAGGGACCCTTAAAGCTTGCATCAGCACTTCCTGTGCAGCATACAATTCACACACACACGCACACGCACACACACACACACACACACACACGCACTCTCTCTCTCAGAAGCTAAAGTTAGCTTAGACGGAGGGAGAAACCACAAATCAAATATATAACAATATATAGTGCACAGTGGAATTGGTTGCATTGGAGCTTATTTAATAGATCTGATTAAAGGGAGTTACAACAAGTAAATATCACAATTTGGATTAAATTTAAGAGAAAATGGGTTTGCATTCAGGAGAGTCCTCAGTGACGTTGTTCTTCCATTGACAGAAACTGCAATAAGCAAAGAGCTTTTCTGGCTGCTCTCCCCTCCCATGTTGACTACTTTTTGCAACAATGCTAGCTGCTTGACTAGTTGGTTTGACCTTCAGTAATTTATTCACAGGTACATTTAGTGGGATAATATTTCTAAATTAAATGAATTCACCTTTACCAGAGAGTAAACAAGGACAAGAAATGACAAAGTCCATCGTTTTCAAAGGAATTCACAGAACACTGTGGAGTCGGTTGTGTGTGTAATAAAAAATATATATAAGTCAGTGGTAAACAAATAACCTCGGCATTGGCACTGTATTGAAGTTAAAAATCCCCCCGGACATGTTTAAAAATGTATATATTTAAATGCTCCACTTTGAGTAATAATTAATGTTTTTATATATAAAATGCTTAGCAAGGGAAGTTCAGAAAAATGCAACAACAAAAAAAACAAACATTTTAAAGTTACATTTCCAACGAAAAACATGAATAAAAAGCTATTACTTATTCAAGTTTTGACATAATGGTTGATAAAAGAATAGTTTTGCCAGGACATCCGATTTCTGAAACACTTTTAACATACATGTTTAACTCTCACATTACATGAAGATTTTGGAAGCAAAGTATGCATTTCTGAGCTTAATTACACAATAAATCCACCTACAGAAATGTTCAATAATATAAATATAATAAATTCACTTGATAACATTATTGGCATAACATGACCTTGTATAACTTAATACCTTCTGAGATCTGGTAATAATTAGCTCAATAATGTAATTTAGGGATTAATAATAGCAATGTTCTACCTGGAGCATGCTGTCTGCTCCTTGTGCTTTAAACCATGAAATAATTTGCATTTCTAGAGAGGTAAAATGAGATCCTGATCACAAGTGGATACTTGAGATGCTCGTAGAAACGGATTTCACTGGCAGGTGTAAAATGATGCTCTTAGCATTGACCGCTTGTTATTGCCAATCATCCGAGATTAATGTTAATGCGCAGACTAAAGAGGGTTTAAACTGAAGCAGGCATTTTTTTTTTCCTGATGGTGTAAAGCGCTCTACACAATTACTGGGATCCCTGGTAAACATGGCTACAAGTGAACCTCCAAGGTGCCACTCTTTGAGTCTCTTACCATTTCTCTCCCCAACATACACGTGGGTTCCTGTCCAGCTATATTGGTCACAGTTCCAGTCTTCTGAATTTGTGAATCCTAGACTACAGATATGAACAAGTTAAGGCGAGCAGCTATTTTCATGTGGCTATTTCTTGATTTTAAAAGAGGAATATTCAACTCCTTATTGAATAACATTCTCTTTGTCCTTTCAGCAGCTGAGAGAAAGAAGCCTCTGTGTCAAGCTGTAGTTAGTTATACCACGAGGAAGTCGTGTACAAGTGATGAAAGTACCATGAGACTCTGATAACTTAATGTAGAAATGTGTCAGATAAACTTGTTTTCTAGCATTTGTTAGATGTTTCTTAATATATGCCACTAAGCGTTTCCATCCATCCATCCATCCATCCATCCATTTTCTTGCACCCTTTTTCCCTCAGTGGGGTCGGGAGGGGTGCTGGTGCCCATCTCCAGCCAACGTTTCGGGCGAGAGGCGGGGTACACCCTGGACAGGTCGCCAGTCTGTCGCAGGGCAACACAGAGACACGAGACACACAGGACACACAACCATGCACACACACTCTCACACCTAGGGGCAATTTGGAGAGGCCAATTAACCTGACAGTCATGTTTTTGGACTGTGGGAGGAAACCGGAGTACCCGGAGAAAACCCACGCAACGCACAGGGAGAACATGCAAACTCCATGCAGAAAGACCCCAGGCCGGGAATCGAACCCAGAACCTTCTTGCTGCAAGGCAACAGCTCTACCAACTGCGCCACTGTGCAGCCACTAAGCGTTTCCTTAAAAGAAAAATTTCCCCTTGCAGGCTGGACTTTCCACAACTAGTCAGTGCAACATTATGTTACTACAATACATGATTCATTCATCTGATGGCTTTTTACACATCTTTAACCGGGATTTCTAATTAGTATGGAGTGCACTGTAGATATAAGGGGTAAGTGTGAACTCTACCTACAATACATACACTTTCCTTTTTGGGGCAAAATAGGGCCTCAAACATAAACGCAACACTGAAAAGTAAATTCGTGTCACTTCAAATATGCCACCATTGTTCAGTCTGTCAAGTGTTGCGTTTATTTTCCATCTCCTTTTGTTTGACAGCAAGATGGCGTGCCGTGTGGAGAGAGGTCAGCCACGTTGGTGGTCCCTCCAGCACTTAAGGCCCTTTCCTTGGCCAGAACACAAAGGTACAGCAAAAATCCAAATTTGAGATCGGCTGTCAAAGTAAAGCACCTTGTGTACAAACTTTGGGCATTTTGTGTTCTTTTACACCTTGAACCTAAGTGGACGCTAAACCCTTCACTTGTAAAATAAAAACAGCCCTCCTGTTCTCTCTACGGTCTCCAAGCCCCTCAGACAAATAAATGTTCTTTTAAATAAAGCTCGTAGCAGCTCTGGATTTAAATACACTCCAGCTCAGCTTCCACAGGTTCAGTCAACCTCCGGGTCCAGCGAGTGAGGTCGAGCTGCTGCCCACATGGTCCCCGCTGGATACAGCTAAGAAGCCCAGGCTCATAAAATGAGGCTCGAAGAAACATTAAAAACCTATTAGTGGAGTCTGAAGATCCTCAAAGCAACATTATTATCATTAGTACTTGAGATAGAATAAATAAATAAGAAGGAACAGTCTAAGAAAATACGCTAAGGGACGAGAGAAGGAAAAGTCTGAAAATAAAGACAAGTGAAACCATGGATGGTTCCAGGATGCTGTAACTTCCTTACAGTAACTGATGCACCACAACATGGAGTGGAAAGTGGAAAATGGAAAAAAGAGCAAAGTAGAGGACAGATAAATTGCAGACAGCAGAAGACAAAGAGGTCAGTGTTGTGGAAGAGATGGAGCCTGACAAAGTGATGCAGTTCAACTTACACCCTAGAGTGTCACAAAAGAGAAACGGAAAGATGGGGTGAGAAGGGATGGAAAAGAGAGGGAGGGAAAACAATGGGAAGGAGTATAAAAGGAAGTAATGATGATTAAACAAAAATAGACATAGAATCAATGTGCTAGCAATTATTTTTCTTCCCCACTATGATAAAAGTAAGAGACGACCTTTGTTTTGTGGCCAGGTAGAAATTCTGCTTACCAGGGAAATCTTTTGTATTGTAGAGTGGATGAGGCCAAGTCTGCACAAAGCAGATTAACCTGAACAGGTCAGAGGACCAGAAAACTGACTTAGAGTCACTTCTCTGGATATAGTTTAGGGTTTTCACTGGCGATTATACATAGAACACATATCCAATAAGTCAAGAGTGGCCAAATGCCAGAAAAATGTACAAAAATAATAAAAATCATGTTTCACTTTCTGTTGGTCAATCACACAAGTTCAATAATACACACTGACAATCGGTTGTAATGTGGTTAAAGAAAAAGGTGAAGGGTTATGAATCCTTTTTCAAGGTACCAGACGTGTTGTGTGTCAACTAAGCACAACATGGACTTTAGGGGTTAATCTGAGAATTGCCAGGGTGCCCACAGCTTAGAGTCTCTTTGAAGCTAAGCAGAGCTGCTGCGTGTGACGGCTTTCTGTTGTTTACATTCAACACTCCTCTGCTTTCCTTTAAAGCGAGAAGCTGCTTGTTATTCTGTCTTTGGAAGAAACCACTTGTATGTAACGCTGATGTCATTATTTCAATGTGAAATATACATCTCATGCTATGGAGCAGGTGACATGGCAGAGGACTCCACATTGGCATAAATAACCGCTGCAACCACAATAAGCTGCAGTAATGAGCCCTATTCTTCTCCTAATGTGCATCTCAGATGCTGATGAAGGAAAAGGAGACTGGACTTGTCATTTCCCTGTTGGGCCCTCGGGAGCCAGGTGTCTCTCTTTAATGGAGGCATGTGGAGACTAACGTAGGTTAATGAGCTCTACAGGCCCCAGAGGAGAGAAGCATTATAGGCTATATGAGATCCCCTCTCATCCCTACATTCCCTCATTTGTGTCAGACCCTGGGAGAGAGCCGGGGTACAAAGGACAGCGTGGTGGAAAAGGATGCAGAGATGCTAGAGAGACAGAGAACAGAGGCAGCCGAGGATTGAGAGAAACATCAGAGCCAAAGAGAAAAGCCAGGTCTGCCAGCCTTTTAAAAACAATTAAGGCCTGGATGAGATTTCCGCTAAAGGCTCCTCTGCCAAGCAAGGCCCAAATGTGGCAGTACAGGGAAAGCTTAGCAAGAGCCGGCCTAATCAGAAACAGACTCTCTATGACAACATTCCAAACCACACGGACACACAGGAAAGTCGACACTTTACATATTAAAGCTTGACGGGGAGGGAACAAAGCCTGTGGTAACAAGAAGTCATAATGAGGAACGCGCTGAGGGAGTTAGTAAAAGCATAAAAAAGGAAGAAAAAGGACCGGAGCTCAAACTTCTGATGTCCTGTGAGTTATACGGATGTTTGTTGTGCTGTGGTGTACAGCTTTGGTGCATTCCACTCTTCTGCAAGCGCTCAGATGTGGTTTTGTCTCTTGTTTAGCTGTCTGTGCCTCCACTGCTTAGTAAGCTCTGAACTTGGAGCACAACGCCACCAGAGGATGTTGCAATTTTACTTTCAAACAATAATAAGTACTTTCATTGGTATATTTGGTTTTACAGCAAAATATTCTACAAAATAGACACAGATGGGAACAGGAATAAGGTAAAAAAATTAACGGAATAGGTGCTCAAGAGAAAAAGAAATGCACCAAGTAAAAATGTGTTTGCTGGAAATTGACTTTAACCATTTGTCATTCATTTGTCAGTCAATACTCAGTTTTTGCCCTCTAATCAGTGCCGTTTTTAATCATCAAGTCATTATTGAGCAGAGAAGATTCAAAATTAGCAATTGTCAGTATCAGTGACTGTGTTGTCCAACCAAGAATCAAGATGTCTGCATTTAATTCAGGCAGCATTGGAGCGAGTGAAGGCACAATTCCAAGCAGATAACAGGAAGGGTGAATAGAGGACAGAAAAATTGCACTTTTTTTATCCTTTTGAGCTTTGACTTCCGTCCGTTATGCAACTCACTGAATGTGCACATGCTGGAAGCGTTTTGGAAACCTCATAGCTGAGCTCAGCATTTCCATTCTTCAGGTGATGCATAAAGACTTGGTTAATAATGACAGGTGAGATGGAAAGAAATGTTTAATATTGTTCTCATACATTTTCTAGTTCTTCAAAAAAATTAAACCACAAATCAGTATTGGTAGGTCAAAAACTGAAAACTGGAAATGAGCTACAAATTTATGACTTCTGCATCTTCAGAAAAAATATGCAAAATGTTGGTAAAGAAAGGTAAAGCTGTAAGAAGAGGAGAGAAAGAGGGGGCAAGATTTTTGACCAGGTTTGGGCTCAGAAGCGAGGAGGTTTGCGGCTCAGCCGATAGTCAGGCAGCCCCACATTCCAGCTATGATCCCATATAAACCCTGTCTGTTACTGCCGAACTGATATGGAAATAAGGGGCCAGATGGGGGCTTCCACTGGCCTTATAAGGGATTGTGGTTTGGCCTGGATGGATCACGGACGAAAAGCCACTGAAAATGAAAAATACAGAGGGTCATACAGCCAAAAAAAGACAAGATTTATTTTTTTCAACTGAAGAAAATAGAGGAGAAATGTAAAAGAATGTTAAACTAATAAAGCTCCAGTCAGAGGTTAGACATACAGCTATGATGGACATGGATGTAATAACACTCGTGGGTTTTTAACGATGCATTTGCACCAGTGTTTTTAGAAGGTGGAATAATTATAAATTGTACAGAACTCAAGGGATTTAGAAAGAAAAAGGCTTTGATTTAATTTATTCCTTATTCTCTCTAACTCACACTGCCAAAATCATTTTAGCATTTTGCACCTCTAGAGAATGTTATTTTTTTTCTGTTGTTCTCAATCAGCAAGTTTTTACCATAATTATGACAGATCATTTGACCTCTGCTTTGGACAGAACTGATAGTTTATTTAAACAGTTGGTTTCCTGGCACTGACAAGTATTAAGTAGAGTCTAATTTTTCAAAGTTGGTGTCACGGCCTGTGATGAAGCAAGTTTTAAATCAACATGGTCAGAGTGCGAGCCGACCAGGTGACAAGTCCCTTCTCCAAAATAAACACACCTCAAGCTCAACTGAAAATTACCTTCTTGAAAAAACGTTTTATGGACAGACATGTCAACATTGATTATTTTAGACAAAAATACAAGAACTTTGTTTTGAGGAACCAAGATGAGGATAATTATTTTATTCAGCATTTTAACTAACTTTGAAAATCTTTTCCTCCCCTAAATGTAATTTTGGAGATAAACTCTAAAGCACTAATTTACTTGGCTGGCTGGTAAACTTTCAGTTGAATAAATTTAAATATGTGTTGAAATTTTGGTTATTGACTGCTGAGCATTCTTCAAGTAGTTAGGTGTTTATTTACATTCTTTTATTTTGAAGTTAGTGAAAACTGTTTATGCAACAGTTCTGTTAAATCTCCTCACATTCTCATTTGAAACACAAAATGTACAGGAACAAAACAAATCAAAACGCAGACAGTAGAGAACAAGATAATTCCAAAACCAAAACGGGAGACAGGAAAGGATAAAACATTTTACCAGAAATTCACATAAAATATGAAGAGCAGTGAAGCTCCAGCAAACTGGTAAAGTATAGGATGTTACTGGCATGCAGTTTGAAGACCTGAGTATGCACTGTGTATTGTGCAACTCTTACAAAAACTACTGAAAAAACAGAAATCATTACATCTTTTCAGAAGATGGGTGGATTTAAGCTTATTTAATTTTCATTTCTGGAACATTCTGATCCATTAGTATATTTTCAGGGTCCTTGTTTAATGAAAATGGGATTCTCAAGAGCCCAAAGCATCAACAACACAACTAATTTAACTATAAGATCTAACAGGACTGGAATGATACTATTCATCTTGATAATATTGTTCCCGTGTCCCAAAGGTCCACTTCACTGGAGGAATTTTTCTCTTCCGTCAGAGTGAATAACTTTGTCCTTGGAAGAGACTGCACATGCCGAGAAGCAAAACCCAGCCCGCAAATGAAATAAGTTCCCCATGTTAACATCTTAGCTTCACAACACAGCTATTGGCGTTTTCTTTCATTTTACTCCCTTTGTTCTTCCATGTGTTTAGCACTAACAGTCAAGATGTTCAGACAGTGGGAGCCAACAGCCTGCTGAGAAACCCGATCAGCCACGCTAATCTGATCAGCTGCACTTTGTTCGAGTGTGTCTTACTTAAAGAGGACGGCGTTCCCAGCGTGGTGTAACCCAAACACCATCCTATCCCCTTTCAGCCCCGGATTCCGAGGAGGCAACTCATTCGTTTAATCTTCTGCACCATCCACATCCACCTCCCCGCACCCCCGTCTCTGCCCTCCGATCCGGCTCCCAGCTTTAAACACAGCACACCTCTGCCCCAGTGTTCACCCACCGGCACCCATCAGGACTTATTAGGGCAAAAACCCATGACACAAGTGTTTTCTATCCTTAATCGGTTAGAAGGCAAACCCCCACCACTCCTTGCTTACCTTCAGCCTCTTGCATGTGTGTGCATGTGCACAAATTTGTGTGATGAAACAGTCTTGAAATCGAATGAAACGCCGTGTCTTTTGAATGCATGATCAAGGGAGTTTATGCACACATCTCTCATACAAATAAGTGTGTAAAGAATCCATGTGTGTCACAGCAAAGAGAATTGTCACCTTGCCATTAACCACTAACTTTAAGCCACATGCAAGGTGTGTGTGCATATATTAATTCCTTCAAGGCGTAAGATGCAGATCAAATGTAAACAATCCCTATAAACCGGTCTGTCTGGTTTTTTTTCCAACTAATTCAATACCACAGTCAGCAAATATAGGCCAAGCGCACATGCATATAAATACAAAGCACACCTCCCCTATCCACACACCCCACTGAGCAAACAGCTGCTTCTGGCAGCACCAAACTGAGGCTGCCAAAAACACCAAAACACTTATCTGTGAGTGACAGTAGCATGTTATTCCCCACAGGAATACTCACTTGGGAGGAATGTTTATGGTAGTGGTGCTGCTCAGTGATTTTATCAAATTATCACTTCTGTGCTTTGAGTGAAAATCCAACCCGACGCCACGGGGCACATGTCACCATGGATGGCTAAGTCTCACCCTGGACACGGCCCTGACCCTCATGTTTAGTCAAGTTACCAGCAGCCTGGATATTGTTTTCCCAACCGCTAACCATTACAGTTTAATGAATAACAGCAGTGGCTGCGCTGACCTGTGACTGAACGAGGCCTCCTGCTCCTGCGCTGTTCTTTGATATCCTGACCTTGTTCATGTTTTCTCAGTGGCCTGGCAAGTATTTTTGGTGATGCAGGTGCTTTTGGAAATTGCATGCAGGAGCTTGCTATTCTTTTAACTTTAAACCATGATAATAATGTTCACCTTTGTTGCAACAGATCACACATTTTACTGTAAATAGATGATAAATTAAGAAATAAACTGTGGAAAGTTGAACTGTGGAAGAGTTAGATCATTGTTTTTTTTCCAATGCCAGTTCAATTTAGCTTTCTTTGACTTTCTCTTTGGATTCCTGTGTTTGATTTATCTACAACTGTGGACACATTTTCATTAGACGCAGTTGAAAATAAGCTTTAATCTTTGCAAAAGATGTATATTTCAGTTCTTGTTTGCAACATATGCATAAGATCAACTATCCATCCATCCCTGGATTGCTCTGTTCAGATTTGTATAGGAGTCCAGTAGCCATCATCAAAAAGTGATACTCTGAACAATGTGACAAGTCCAACACATGGCAAACAGTATGATAGGCAACCATGCATGTTTAAAGTTAAACTGAAGCCAATTTAAAGTCCTAATTTGACCAAGTAAGCACATTAATAGATTGTGGAATAAAGACAGATTAACCACAGAAAACACTCATGTTTGTTCCACACAGAAAGGCTTCAATTTAATCAACATAGCAAATTTTCAGGGAAGTGTTTACAGTTCCTTACAAGCTATGCAGAGGGATCTGTCCAGTTCCATTAAGACATATTTCCCCAGACTGCTGGTCCGTAAAGATGGAGTTTAGGCTAACGACTTTGTCTCATAAAAGCATAAGGCCAAGACCTGACACACAGCTGTCAGGGGTATCAGGTGCCCCGTCGTCTGTTTGTGTGTGGATCGTGTTAAGGGGCAAGAGGTGACGGGCAGGTAAAGGCTGAGTGAGCTGAGATTACTACTGGCTTGAAATATTATCACATGCTATTAGCACTGTATCACTGTTCATTAGGCTGATGGCTAGCTGGAACTCCCTGACAGGCCTGTGGTAACTAAGAGAGATGAAGGTGGTGGGAACAGGAGAGAGAAATGGGAGATTGGACACTGAAAAAATGTAGAGAGAAAACTGGAGCAAGAGCAAAATCTGGGAAAATGATAAAAGGCGGCTTGTTTCAATCGCTCACCGTCAGAGGGAAGGTTTCAGAGGTGAGTGGCAATTTCAAAGGACAACAGGACAAGGCATGTTAATACAGTCCTTTATTCCAATGCTGAACATGGTAACCAAATGGCTGCTGAACGAGGAAACGCACCCATCAAAGAAATGGTTTGTGCAGAGCTCATAAAAGCTTCTTGTAAACACTGCGTGATCACAGAAATGCATTAAACGCCTGTCACAAAGACAAGCATAGCTTTAAGGGAACTGATGGCTGCTGATGTCTTGTATGAAGCAGGGAACAGAAGAGCAGTAAATCTGTCTTGCTATCAGATAGAAACATTAGTCGCTGTCACACTCACTTTGCCTTGGCATAGACAACACTTTAGTATATCATCAAAGCCAGAACTGTTCTCGTTTCTGAGATTGAGTGGTGCTGTGCAACTTGAAAAGCCACTTGAAATGGAAGCACGCACATTTGCAAAGTAGATGAGAGGTTGTTGTTTTGGTTCCTTTGATAATCTACAAACATTATGCATGCCATCAAACACATAAACAATGCATGGTGATATTTTTTTTGTTTCCAACTCATTGCTAATGAAGATGATTATTAGGTTGCATGGAAAATATGGAAAATTCATCAAGCACTTGAAAAATCTCCCCACCATCGTGGGTCACAGTGAGAATAACTGTGCAAGTTGATAAAGTTAGACTTTGCACACACTCTGCTTCCTCCCCCCCCTCTGTCCTTCCCATTCTCCCTTTTTATCTAATTTTAGACCACTCTAGCCAGCGGTAATGAATTGGCTAATCACAGTTATCTGGCTCATTCAAGTGGTTTGTAAAGCAAATCAATAAACTCTGGCAGTGAGCCAGCCATCCACTTTGACAGATGTTGCTCACTAATCTATTTCATTTTTTTCCCAATCTTTCCTAAAGATGTTTATTCTCTTCTAGTTTGTTCTTTTTTGGAGGGTACGGGGGGGTTCTCAGCAAGGTCAATGGAGAAGCTATGGAAGAAAAGATAAAATCCTTTGCCAGCTGGCAACTCAGAGCAAAAATGACAACTGCGTTGTAGTTTTAGTCTGACAGAGTGAGAAATGTACTCTTTAATTGTTGGAAATATAAGACGCTGCAGCAACTCTGCTTGCTGTGCCTTTGGCAATAAAAGACAAAAATTAAGTTAAAATTAAATAGCAGTTCTAGAAAAACTAAGTCGACCTTTAAGATTTAATAGTTTTTAAACCATAATAATAATAACAATGTCACATATAAATTTCAAAAATAAAATAATATATTTAGATTGTATTCATGTGTAATCTCTCTCTAAACCCAGACTCGCGTCATTTACAGAAACAGATAAATTACAAAGTCAAGTGCAACAGACCTTGCATGAAAGCAGATCTGCTGCTTTTCATCATCCGCACATCCTAGAGTTTATGCAAAATGTTTCTGCAAAAGTTAAATACAAGGAAAGTCTGGACCCAGTCCACAGAAAATAAACTTCAACTGGACGACAGAAATGTTTCTTTTTCTTGTTGTTTTTCATTGGCCAGTCTTTGAACAAGAGTAACTGTAAAAAAAACAACTGGCTAATTAAATCCACTCACAAAATGAAGTTCAATTATGGGAAGCACTCAACAGGGTAATTTGCTTTACTAATAAAAATAAAAGCCACAACCAATAACATGTCTAATAAGTAAAATCTACTGCTTGGCTTGGAGTAAAAACGTCCCGTCTGTGATGGATAATGAATAAGCAGACCACAACATCTTTACATACTCAGACACCTAAGAGATCCACCCTTTAAAGGCTTCTGGGAATCAATTATGCTTGAATGAATACATGCAACTGCATATCTGTCAGCTAAATTAAGCCTACATGTCTAAAATCCATCTAAAATGTATGCGCAGTATAAGTATTTGTCTCTTGTTGTTAGATAATGAAAAACACTTCCTTTGAGACACTGGCAGAGAAAAGAGCAAGCAATTAGAGGAAGTGAAAGGAGAGGGAGACACACAGAAGCAGAGAGACAGCAACAGAGAGCTGTTTGAATGTGATTAATGAGATCACTGCAGGGTAGGCGGTGTCATTGTAATACTCTATGCGGGGAAAAAGCAGGAAAAATAGACTGGGAGAGAGAGTGGGAGACTAAGATAGAGAAAGGACCAGAAAAGAAGCAGGAATAAAAGCAGGGAAGAAAGGGAAAAAATAAGAATACACCTGGATGACCAGGTTACATTTAACTCCCTGAGAAGATAGAGGAGTAAGAAAGAACGACGCTCAGAAAGCGAGTGAATTTAGCTGGCTGAGGAGTAAAAAAAAACAAAAAAAACATCAGATATAAAGCTTGGATGAATGGAACGGCAGGGGCTCTCAGTTTTGCACTGGCCTTTTAACAGTGGACTGTTTAGAGAAGCCTGGACCAGGTCTGTCAGATAAAGAGGCCTGTGCTTTAAAGACACCATGAAAGGCACAGCCTGCCCCTGCTGCCTGGGGCTGCCGCTGGACACCGCTGCATCTGGTCCAAGGTTAAGATCCCAACAGCAGGGGGTCAAGTGGAGGCTGGGCTCTAAAAGGGTCACGCAGGCAGACATCTTGCCAGTTCACAACTCTGTGAACAAGCCAGTAATTAGCTAAATCAGGTGAATGATTTAGGCAAAAAATTGCATTTAGCAGAAATAAAGATGAGGCTTTTACTGACCAGTACTGATTTCTTGTCTTGTCAGTTTTTTGTTTTTTTTACAAAAGTAATAAAAGAAAACAAACACGTCTGAATCTAACAGGAAGTGAAGAGATATAAATGATTATACACAACTCTGAAATAAGGTATGTCTCTTCTCTTTCTTTCTGATTTCTACAGAAGAAAAAACATGGAGTTTTCAGATTTGATGAAAAAAAAAAAAAAAAGAAAATTCATATTTTTCTGCATTTGTCCTATCACCCACCATTTAGAACTGTTCAAAGGAAATTAAATCTGATAGACAGCAAAACTTGTGCTCATATTTACAGGTTCTAATAAATCAAATCTATTTTAAGATACACAGAGAAAATGGAGTGTGACTGAAATGGGCCAGTTTTCTGGATGATCAGGATGACCACCGACTGGCCAGTCCAATGCAAAAACAACTTTATTTCATAAGTGAACAAACCACAGACAACAACCTTAGTTCTGGAAGTTGTTACTAAAGTAAGACGACTCAAAATCAATAAAGTGTTTATTATTATTATTAAGAAGATTTGAGATTTAGGAAGCTATTTTAAAGAAAACTTTCTATGATTTGTAGAGACATGACTGGTTCATTCAGCTGTAACAGAAGTAACAAACTGGTGAATGACTTAATCATTCTGTCTTTATTTTAAAATGGTGGTAAATGTTCTAGTTCTGTTTCAAACACTGCAAGAGTTGAAATAATATTTCACATGTTGTTAATTGTAATATTTAAATTAGACGGCGCTGAATTTGGTATTCACAAAATTAGACGAGGACACGACAAAACAAAACAAAACTCAGATCTGCTACTTTCTGAAACTAAGGTGAAATTGTAATCCTTCCTCTAAAAATGAAGGTAAATCTTCAGGCCTTTTCAAAAGCCACAATCAATAGATCAATGATTAATAGAATTCCTGCATGCCGGGTTTTGACCAAACTTTTAGTTCGGCAACATATTCTTTTCGTGGGCGTTCAGCATTCTCTCTGTGAGCTACGCGTTGCCCGAGGCCTGAATGATAAAACAAAATATTGACCTCTTTTTGCAGTTTGTGGAAATTTCTCATTAAGTTTAAACCTCTCGTTGGAAGTGCTGTGAAGTTGTGTTGGGAGGGAAAATGTTTCCACTAGCAGAAGCAGTTCCTCAAGGCGATGCCAGGCTCCCAGCTACTTGGTGCCAGTGGGCAAACAGATTTCAATGGCAGTTCGTCTTGGTTCGAATTATCCCTGAAAAACAATGAGAGTGATTCCTTACAATAGCTGCAAGGAATATCAGGTAGAGAGCTGCTGTTGTAGTTAAATAAGTGAATTAATGTAACCTACCTCTTTATTAACATCTTTAAGAAAAACATCAACTAAATTCTATTATTTAGTGAATGTAGGAGCGATTAGGACACATTTTCCAAACTGTGAGGCAATAATTATTGCACAAGCGATTCGGTGAAAAGACATTGTTAGAATAATTGTTAACCAAGTCCACCTGGAGGCAGTTGAAATAGTTCCGTTGTTTTGTAATTGTGTGTCTTTTAATGGCAAATCAAGTTTAATTCCCCTTATACCAGCAATGACAATCCATGGTAATTAATACAATTCAGTTCCTTTAATCTCAGTTGGCTCCAATCCCACAAAAACCCACAAACTGTCAACTTTTACTGGTGAACAAGGTTCATAATTATATGTCAGATATATTTATGTGTTTATATGGATGTGGGTTGTAGCGGGTTCAGGACACAGGACTTCTAATTGTTCTACTGGAACAAAACCGCTTCCACTTGGTGCTTTAGCTGCTCCTTGGTAGCAGCTACTTCAGAGTTAACGCCGTTTGTGTCGTGCTACTCTAGTCTTTTCCCACTGATGCTTCTCTGATTACTTTTACATTTACCTCCAACCACCTTTGTCTATCATCTGACAGGAAACAGCTTCAGTGAGCCCAAATCCAGAGAACTGGGGAAAACAGTGCAAATATTATTCCCCATTCCCTCATGACCGTCGATGTCGGGCAAAGCCAGGCCACACCAAAGCAGGTGAGCAGCCTCTGGGCTTACAGGCCAGACAGACTGAGATCTCAGATCATTCCCTCCCGAGTGTGACAAATTTAAGGACTAATTCTCAAAGGCATGTTTGTGGGGTAAAAGAGCGTAGACGAGTAAAAGTGCGCTCAGAAGGGGGGTGGTTAGACCACATGTCCACCACCGGGGCTCTGTAGTAGCAGCTGCCGGCTTTTACAAGCCTTTCAAGTCTGCAGCGTTTCATGCCTTATGATCAGCTGCTTCCCTCAGTGACACTGTTTGCACACCACACACAAACCCTGCCGTTTTTTTAGGCCACTGTGGGCCTCTAATCTGTGAACCAGTTCTACAGGACGTTTGTCCAGTTAAAACACCTGAACCACCCTTTCAAGTTGTCCACATCAGCTGCAGACCATATCATCCAAGCCACTTCCTGATTATCTATCAGTGCATGATGAAAAGAAAAGCACATCATGTGCAGGAGCACATTTTATTCCCCCAGGGTTTACTGTAGTAACACTTCAAAATTAAAACAGTAGCAAAAAAGAAAAAGAAAAATGAAAGAAAAATGTGAATCAACCATGTTATGGAAAGCATAATTTCCAAAACCGTGATGACGCGATTCCGACGCCACAAGTCCAACCATCTCACAGCAAAATTCAAAAATCCTTATTTGTGCCCCAAACCCTCACAAAACGCAGCACAATTCAACATCCTGCTGCCAGCACTTCGCAACAACTCATAGGTGGAAGTAAGACTGCTGCCCACCACAAATAAGGATCCGGGTGGAACACGGTGCGCTACATAATAAAACATAATTTAACGAAGCGTAAAGGCAGATATATTTTCCTCGAGAAATTCTAATAATGGAGGTACTCGAATCATTCGACAAATTGTTTCTGCCTTAAACATCTGCATGAAGCAGAGGTCGCATACTAGCATGGACCACAAATTAAAAAAATGGAGAGTTCTCCGCTCTGAGCTGAAGGTTTGGACTTTGAAATTTTCAGATTTTCAAGCCTCTAGTAAGGCTTAGGCCCAAAAGTGGCAGGGAAAATTAGGTAGGTCAGAACTTATTCTGCAAATGTGTTTCTATCTCCTCTTTTGAGCATCAACTGTTTCAGAAAAGCCAAGTGAGCATAAAAACATTTTGGTGAAATCAAGTTATTTTGAATTTCACCATTTCCATCAACCATTTCTAATAAAAAACTTCAAAATACACATAAAAAAGTTGATAGAATGAGAGCTAAAGATGCACATTTATGCATAAATTCCTAGTCATTATATTGTGTAGTCATCCTTAAAACTCATTGCGTTAAAAAAAAACAAAAAAAACAATAGAAAATAAGGAACGTACTATTCAGGAAAGGCTGCTGTGTGGGAATGTGCCACATCTAAACTTGATTAAAACATCCCCATGTTTTCCTGGAACTCCAAGATGGCTTCAAACATCACTGGATCACAGGACTTTGGAAAACCTAATTTTAATGCTAATCCAAGCATGGCTGCACTTAATAACTTGTTCAGTCTGTTACAGTGATTCTGCAACATGTATCACATCTTCTTTACAATGTTTCTGAACAACCTGCTGAATTTCCTTATAAATATGTAAGATTTTTCTCATGTTCTCCATGAGGTACAGCCTATGTGGAGGTAGACCACCAACATGACAGCAAACAGGGGAAGTGTGTTTCTGTACAGAGGACTACACACCAGAGTATGCTAATTTTTGCAGTAAGTTTACCCTGTAGCGTAGTCTTCCATTTTCATACATTGGCAAATGCAGAAAGAATTAGGCACACAAAATGCAAACCGAGTCGTTTGAAGTGATCACTCAGACCTGATCAACAAATTCTCAAAAGCCTGACTTAGTTTTTTTACGACTAGACGGGACAATTTTAAATCAATGTTATGAAACCTATTAGCTGTTGCTAATGTTTCATCTTCCTCTTCCCCTTTCTCTTCATCACTAGATATAGTGCCATGGCTCTCTTTACAAATATACTGTGAAGGACCCTCCAATACCCAGCAACATCTATCCACTGTTTTTAATGTAGTGTTGCTACTTTAGGACAGAGGAAAGGAAGCGTTAGCCACCCATCTAAGACATAAGTTTTGGTAAATGGTGTAAAAAGCCATTGATGTTAAACTCTAAAACTCAACACTAAACAGTGGAGACCTGTGGTATGAGCCATCCAACACCTACAAGACAGCCTTGACTCTCCTCCCCAGGCAGTTTCACAACCTTTCACACTTTGAAACATGGGACAACAACATCCTCCATGGTCGGGTTGGTAAACAACTCAGGGGTGATAACAACCAAAACAACCCTAAGGACTGGTACATGGGTGGGTCACTGACCCACATGTGACCTTAGCAACTTGCAAAGTGGTGAAGACCCAACAACACTTCAATCCCCACAACTCAGAACTGAGGAAGCCGATAAGAAACCGATATAAATAAAGGTGCATTTAAAGAGTTAAAATCTGCATACGCTATGTTTCAGAGTTTAAGAATATAACTCCCTTCATTACAATCTATATTTTTGTTGCAAGGGGATCTTCTGCTCTTGACTGAAAGCCAATCCCAACCAAAATGTCCAGTTATGTTAAATACCAGCTTTCAAATGCCTGCAGTATGACTGTGTTTTTGTTCTATTCTGGGTTTTAGACATGATTGCCAAAACTAGGCAGCTTTTGTCAGACAATGGAATACAATCACCTTATGGCCTCCACACATGACCTCAGATTGCCAGTGTTGCTGCCCTGAATTTGGTATTATTGTTTCCTGCCGTCAATGTGACTGCATAGATATTCTCCTCACCTTAGTTTCTGCTTCTACCCCCTCTTAACCCTTCATCGTCACCCCCCAAAAGCCTGTCACAGACAGCGCTATCCGCCAACACATGCCTCACCATGCTTCAGCAAAGCTCAGGAAAACAGCAGAATATACGAGAGTCGGTCTTCAGGGAGAGCGAGTTTGAGGGCGGGAAGGAGGAGTGGGATTGAATGGGGAAGCAATAAATGGAAGGATGGGGAGAGGGCAACTTTGGGATGGAAGCCAATCCAATTACAAGAAGCGGTGCAATCCTAGTTTCTCTGGCGGCACTAAATTCACATTTCAGTGGTCTCCTTCACTTTCCCTCCCCCAATGCCTTCTTCCTTTCTCCATCTCTGCTTCTTTCTGCTACTCACTTCTATACATATATATACTTATATTTGTATATTTTAGATCACACTCCTGTCACACTCCTCCTTTTCCCCAGCTGCATGACTTTCTTGGTTGCATGAAAGCATGTATAGGATTGTGTCACCAGTAAAGCATCAAAGCTTGCCACCCAAGCTGTGTCATGCTCAGATCAGCAGGAAGCCTGAAGCATCCTACTTCATCTGTGTCTCTCACAATGCTCTGCATCATCCTTCTGCAAAAAGGCTGCAGCCAAAGATCACCACATACATCAGCCCTGCCTCTGGAGACAAAGGGAGTGAACGGATAATCCTCAAAGCATAAAAAAAAAAACACTTCGGGCACAAAGGCACACTCTGCTGTTATGCAAAGTTCTTGATTTTTATATAACTATTCAAACAGAGATGCACCAATCAATTGACCAGATATTAAAATCTGTTTTTTTTATTAATTTGCTCTGATTGGTAATGTGAAAATGAAAAAAACCAAAAACAATGATATTTTCCTTACTCATTAAATGCATCAACCAACTGCAAGTAGTCTGATGCACAAAGGTTTGTAATTTAACAATGCATAAGACGGGGATAGTTATGCAAGTCCTTCAGTTTCTGTCGGTTACAAAGATATTGCCTTTATCCAAGTACTTGCAGCACATTTTTCCTTTGTTGTGTTGCATTGTTTAAAACAAAAAGAAGAATTCAGAATCAATCAAATTTGGAATCAGCCGGTCAAATCTCAAAGTAAACCAGGGATTAGTATCTGGCTGGTGCACTCTTGTATTTAAAAAGTAAACCTTTATTTTTTCACACTGCAACATAAAACCACACAGAGGAAGGCTGGTTATGGTCATCCTTTTTTTCCATGCACATTGCGGAGAACAGTCAGATCTGGTCAAAGCACAGGCTTCCATGCAAATAATGGCTTCACCTTGACCAAGATTCTACCTGCATGCAAATGAGGCTGGTGCAGTTGCTTTTCTAGTCAAATATAAAAGCAAGTTAGATTCAGAGAATGGAAATAGTTCAGTGAAGAACAAGTCTTTGGATCTTAGTTTAAGCGATTAGAGTGCAGTTCAATTTCCTAACAATTTAGCACTCTCCTGTGTACAGCTTAGAAAGAAAAAAAAAAGCACATTTTGTACTACAAGCATTGTAATGAAATCTTTGTTTGGGAACATTAAAGTTAATCAGAGTCTAAACTTTTCTCATTTTCTCATCTAGTGACTCTTTGTATGTGTCCTACCAGGATTATGGTGCTCTGCGCATTGGACTGTGCTGCTTTTTTTTGTCTACGCGCTCGTCTCATATCCTGGTTAATTCCTTTTTCAGCTTGCCGTTACTGTGGCTACAGTCACGGCTGTGTGAGAAGCAATTTGAGTTCGTACACAGCAGCGGCAGCAGCAGCTCGCTTGTCTTTTTTAGCATGGATTTTCAGAGATCAGGGCAGATGATACAGAGATGGAAAGTGGGGAAGCGGAAGGCAGCCACAGGCGAAAGCGTGGAAGGAAACACAGAGATGAAACAATATCTGAACAATCTTTTCTGCCTTTTCTGCCTTTTCTAATTTAGCTAAATAAAAGGGAGGCAATAGATCTTTAAACGGCTCAAACAGTGGATTACATCAAATGATCTTGTTTCCGCCCCAATTCAACCACCACAGTGTAATCTGTTAACACATTTAAATTGGAAGCAAAATAACTGACTGGCTGCACTGTGGAGAAGATGGTAACTTTGTTGTCTTGCAGCAAGAAGCTCCTGGGTTTAAATTCCTGTCGGGGGTCTTTCTGATTGGAGTTTGCCTTTTTCTCTTGCTTGAACGGGTTTTCTCCCCACTACTCCAGTTTCCTTCGACAGTTCAAAACATGTCTGTTAGTTTAACTGGTTTCTCTAAATTGTCTGTAGGCATGCGTGCATGCATGTCTATGTTGCCCTGGTGGCCTGTCTAGTATGTACCCAGGACAGGTACTTCAATAATCTGGAGATAGGCACCAGTTACCCAACACAAACAATGCGGGAATTGGTGGATGGATGGATTATTTAAAATAATTTTTTTTTTAAATAAAAATGTTCAGCTAATGAAAGTCTCACTTTCTCTCACAGATGTAGAAAACAGTTATCCTGTGGAAAATGGCTTTGTTGCACAAATAATTGGTAACTTTAAGTTATTCTCCCCTCAGTAAAAAACTTCCTCACCAAATAATGCCATGCTTGGCAGAACTGGATAGTTCTTACTACCCAGTTATGTGTGATCACTGATTTAAAAAGAAACTCTTGATGAATCCAATCTGGTTTCTAGAGAACATTTGTCAAGCCTTGTGACAAAATCGACATGCACAACCGCTGCATTTGTAGCTTAAAACCGTGTTTGTATGGAATATACAAGGATGCCAACAGCCGTCTTGAATTACTCAACAAACCACAAGCAAATCTGACCAGTGGACAAATTTGTAATCTCTGAGCCCAGAACACAGAGCTCATTTCCTTTTGCCAGAGCGCATCCAGCGATTTAAGTCCTGTAGCAACGGAAGGAAATTCTATCACGGCAAAGTGCCAGGGCACCCTTTAACCTTTGTGGCTTTGGTATTCTCTCAAAACCAGAACTAGGGGCTTTAATGTATGGAGCAGCTCTCTTTTTTTCATGCTTTCAGTTGGCTAGAAGCAGAAAGGGGCCCATTAAAAGTAATAGGTCAGCTCAGGTTATTCAGCACTGGAACACAGTGCTAGAGGAGCTGATAATGACCATTACACTGAGTTAGCCACTCGTATCACCCTTCCCTGACAGTTCGACAGCAGGCTTTTAATACTAAGAAGATAATTTTGCCTCTGACTATGATCCACATGCCCAGAAATAGACGGACCTCATGATGTCAATACACCAAGAACTCTTGACAGGTTGAATTCCTGTGCATTATGATAATGACGAGAGTGGAAATCTATTACGCGAGAGGCATCAACCGTTTCGGGAGAACAGGACGCAGCAATTACCTTCTTTAGACGTCCACTCCTGGTGCCCACAAAAGCCACACAGTAGCCATTGTAGACATAGGAGGTCACAGAGGTCATGCGGTCCCGAGTCTCAGTGTAGAGCGTGTGGCCGGTCACCAGCTGAGAGCCGCCAAGCGGCTGGTTGATGTCCAGACCGCAGAAGTAGTCATCGATGGGCACAGGCTGCCGAACAAGAAGAAAAGCAGTTATAAAATTAATTGTGAAGAGAAATCAAAATGAAAATCTGAATCTGAAAAAGTGACAAAGGTTTCAGTGAAAACTTCGGATGTAGAGAGATTGAATGCATGAAATTTCACAGTAAATAAAATGCCTCAATATTTCTTATCCAAGCTGACAATGTTATCCAGTTACTTTATGTATTGAAGTATGTGTACATTGTTTAACATTAATCCTCCATGAGAGTCAGAAGCCAACACCACCATATTATCAGATTTGGGAGTTTGTAAAAATCAATGGAGTTTATATGTACCATGATTTAAAATTCCTATAATTTCCTCCAGATGACAACCAACAGTACAACAAATGTTGATCTCTAATTAAAAAGCTATTTTGAGATCATAAACATGTTTTTCTTTTGTGAAAATGAGAAAAGAAAACTGAGCAGTTTCTTCTGTTGGCATTACTGGTTTAGAAAAGCAGAAATTGCAATAAACTGACTTGTCAAAATCTAGACTGGAAATTTCTATGCCGATTACAGGTTGTAGAAAAAAATTATTTGTGAAGACAAAAAAAAAAGTTTTCCCCACAACAAAATTAAAATCAGATTCTATCTGAGCAAAACATTACAGTGTATCATCTTGTGAATTGAACGCATCGTTAAACTCTAAACAGAACTCTCAGAATGAATTTTGTGAACAGAGATGCATATAGTTGTTGTAAATTATTCATAAGGAGGCAAAACTGAAACACAAAGTATTGTAAAAACGAACTTTCTATGAGCAAAAACTAATGGGCTGAAACAAGAGTAAAGCGTGATGGATAAGCAAAGCTGTGGAAACGGAGTCAGACTGACTTTGGGACAGAAGTCAAGAGTGACAGAGAAGCTTAAGAAAAATGGACAGCTTGAATTATACACAAATGTGCCTTCTTATTATGCCTGAAATATGTACCCGCTCCACCTGACTGAGCTCCACCTTGCTCTGAATGTGGCTCATTACCCTGACCTACCATCACTTCTCTGCAAGAAGGCACACTGTGCATGATAATTGTTGTAAATAAGACTCTGTTTTTGTCAATTATTTGGAAAATATCATTGCAATCAGATCTTATTTATCTTTGCCGAGTAAGAGGGAAGAAATGCAACCTCTGCCCTCTACATTCTAGATAAATTTGCAACATCAGTGATGATAAAACAATGAAGATGGGAAGGTAAATGAGAGATAAGGAAGTGATGTTTCTGGTGTTGAATCAGGTCAGCTGACGCAGTTTGAGTGTCAGTGACCTCAATGTGCCATGTGGAGTAAAGTGAGACATCCAACTGAGCCCCCCACCATTTAAACATCCCATAACACCCTCTGAATATTCATCCCTGTGCTCTTACACCAACTCATTTGTTCCCTTTCTGTCAATGCATCCATCTCTCATCTGCATCCTCTGTTGCTGTCTTTGTTCTCGTCAGAGAGGTACAATTTATACAGACTAATTTGAGTGGCATTTCCATTCAAGGGAGGCAAATCAGCCTCTGCAAACACTTTCTACACAAAATTTCAAGTGCCATAATGCTGATGGTGAACAAAAAAACCCAGTATTGTAGTTACAAAGCTTGCTTTATTGTTTTCCTTTCACTTATTTTCTCCAAAGACAAATTTATACCCAGTCTGCTTTACTGCTCACTCGACCGTAAATCCTGTGATGTAAATTTCATCATCTGTACACGATGTGCACATGGCCGACAGCAAAAATAAAAGTCCAGGTCCAAAGGGGGATGCTAAACATGTAGAAGACAATGAAATCATCTGTACTTTTCTTCTTTTCCTCTAAACAAAGTGGACAGACCAGCAAATTACCATCCACTTTGACTCAACCGGCCCAAAAATTGTATGAATACAAGTTCAAATATTTTACAAGTTCTTAACAGCATACATCCATGTACAGAGAGAAGCAGGTGGAGGTGATGGCCGCACAATTTGAGCCAAGTATGTGATTGCAATATTATATTTCCATTTGATGTCAATAAAATTGCAATATCTCCAACAATCTCTGACATTTTTCTACTATGGGCAACACCGTCTGTGTCAGTTGATAGAATCTACTGGACCAAACAAATACTCTACTACAAACTGTCCATCGTAATATCAATGTTATGCACACTGTTATGGTGATGACAATGCAGTTTCACTATATTGCCCAACCATTGCAGATACCTTAAAATAGCAAAAAGATTGACCAATAAATTAGAGATGAACTGAGGAATCGTTTGGCGACCACAGGACCGGATTGGAAATCCTCTAATGGTCTATATTTGCTTAGGGACAACCACAGAGCCTACGCTGCAATTATCAAAAACCAGCAACGATGGCTTACTAATGTAAGATCATAAAGACTGCTTAACATGTCAACTCTGTTACAATTTTGGTTTTTATTTTAATTAAAAGTTTAACTTTGTTATACTACAACTGTGCTCTTACACACAAAGTATGACATTACCTCTGCTTCTAGTGTAAATAACTCTCGACTGTGCATTGCAGGGAAACTAGAAAAAAACACACCTTTTGGTTATTATTTACAGTTTATGAAGAAAAATCATCTAAAATCGATATGAGAATCAGAAGATAAGATATACATACCCAAATAAGCTAAGTTCTAAAACTTTAAAATCAAGGATTCAGTACACATAGACTGAAATCTTTCAAGTCTATATACGAGTTTCACCTCTAAAATAAGAGAAAAAATCAAACTTTTTCACTGTTCTTTAATAGTTGGAGCTGTACTTGTAGGAAATATCAGTTTGGAAGACATCTTGAGGAACAGGTTTAGCATCCAGACTTTCAATTCCTTCAAAATCAAACAGCTCCTCCGCATATGATCTGTTGGGATCCAAACCATTTGGTTCCGATTAGCACTAGATTGTACAGATGATGTACACTTTAGAATCGGCAGTAAATCCCAAATCCCTCCAGACTCCATATGGTTGAATGTAGTTGTTCACCATCTTGCAGATGTACATATTTATTTATTTATTTATTTATTTATTTATTTATTGGCTTTTCCCTGCCAAAAAGAAAAGAACAGCTTTGCTGAGTGGAGCTGTGGTTAGATTAAATACAGACCAACATTGTAAAATGAATCCTGACTGAAGTACTCTATAGCACTGATGTGACAAATTTTGCATGTGGTTATAGTTCGGCCAAGTTAAAGACAGGTCCATTTTAGAGGAATCTAAATCAACCTTTAAAATAATTTGAACAAAGTTCAGCAGCATACTTGCTTTCAAATCCAATCTCAGGGTATATCAGCATCATCTATCAGCGTCTTTCACCAGTGGTAAATTAGATGGTAGCACAAAAGCAAAAAAGCAAGACAAGATGATAGTGTTTGTCAGTGAGGAGAAACACACTCAGACAGACGGATACAAAAAAAATCCCATCTTGAGTCTCCTCTGTGGGATTGACTACAAAGATGGCATGAATCTCCAGATGGCAGAAAGCTGAACGGATGGGTGATAAATCTTTGATTGGCTGCTGTGTGTGTGAATCCCCCTGGTTCAGCCACAGCTCCACTCCCAGCGACAGCCATGCCTGAGCATAAGCATGCTTGCAATGCAACGTGTACAAAGAGGATATCTGCTGGGTGTATAATTAAAGTTGTCCACTTTGAGCTTACTGGCTACCTGTTGTTAGCATCAAGACAGAGGAAAGGCACACAGAAACACTGTGTAATTTGACTGTTTGAGGCGCAGTTAACAAAACCACAAGGAGAGTCCTAGACTTTAAATGGAGGGTCTAGCCAAAAATAATTTTATATCAGGAGGATTTTCTGCATTGCAATCATCTTGACTTTAATAATATAAGTAAAAGATTTGATAATGTAGTGCAAGCCGCACCTGGTAAAGATGTTGAAAAAGGAAAGGCAGACATTACAGCAATATAAGGCATATTTTAATGCTACAGCAAGAAAAACTTTTGTTTGGGTACATTTGGGACAAGGAGCCATGTTTATCTTGTCATCATACAACATGAGGTGTATGGTATAAATTGTAAAAAATGTTCCCCTACATTTCCCATCTACATACCAACTGGTTGTTTGGGATTCATGCCAGAAAAAAAAATAAATAAATTAAATCGGGATTTTTTTGTCCAACCCTCACAAATGCAAACATGTGAAATCTGCTAAACTCTGCTGGGACGTTAACTGGAACCATGTTTGTGATTTGGATTTGGACTAGGATTGAGCCATTTGGCAACAAATGCGCCCGGTGTCTTAGATGTAAAAAAATAAATAAATAAAAAAAAAATATATATATATATATATATACATATATATATATGTATGTATGTATGTATGTATGTATGTATGTATGTATGTATGTATGTATGTATGTATGTATGTATGTATATATGTGAAGGACCTCATTCCACAGATCCTCAATCTGTTTGTGCCTCTCTCTCAAAATCCTACCATCAATAGTGACACAATGAGAACTAATCCTTGACAGAGCAAGATCCCCAACTTTCTACTGGTTGAGAAACCTAGTGTGAGATTTGCAGCAAAACCACATTATCCTCAAGAACAAAGACAAAACGTTGATGTTTCCAAACCAGACATCGTCCTTTCTACCACATAAAACCAAAGAGCCAACGCTGGACTCCACACAATAAATAATGAATAAGAGGAGTGGTCACTCTGTATGCATCTCCAAACTTTAGAATTTTTAATGGGGACAACTGAGTGTTGTTCATTTGGCAAAAATGTCCCAAATACAATATATTTATAGCTGGTTTACTAACATTTGTGCCTCCAATAATTGTAACAAAAATCTATTATTTCTTAAAACATGCTCACATCAGGGGGTCAGCTTTTCTACATTTTTCCAGGAACATAATGGTGCTGCAACAAAAAACATTTGATTTTAGGGCTTTTCACACAACTTTACACACAGGGGCACCACGCTCCATATTCATTTGAGGAAATATGTGAAAGAGGGATTTCGGTTCAACATCAGCAAGGCTGGCATATCTGGCTGCTAAAAGCAGCTTGTAACGATTTAAAACTCCCTCGTCCGTCGACATCTCTTTGCATAATCTATAATACACTATGGATTTATTGGCTGCTCATCGAGCATGAGAGCACGGTTTAAAGGCGCATGTTTGACATTTCTCTCGTCTCTCTGGCAAAACACACACAGAGGCCATGTAGCCTTTAATCCGAGAGGACAGCAGAACATCATTGGCAGTGCATGCCTGCAGAATGGAGTGGGAGGAGCGGGCCTTGCAGGTAACAGCTGGCAACAGTCAGCGCACACTGGGATGATTGGGGACTCTTCTGGGAAGGTGGAAAAACGCTCTAATTCAAGCTCTGGCGGATAACAAGCCTCACAGCCACAGCACTGTCACCACTGTACACCTTCTTACACCCACTTTGCTGCATGCAACATCCTTTTCTGCCTTCTCAGTGGAGCTAATAAAAACCCTGCCACCAGTTTCTTAAGATAATGTCTTAGTCCTCACAGCTGACATTGTGAGGTGGTGAATTTGTGGATTTTAATGAGAATGATCCTCTGGGTTCTCTAAAGGGGATTAGCAAACAAAGGAGATAATAGGTGGTTTTCATCACAATGAGCGACACAGACATCATTAAACCTCACAATGCACATGTGAATGGCCAAGACTGGCAAGCTATTCTGTGCAAATGCAGACATATAACATAACCCAGTCAGTCAGAAGTCATTAATTCTTAATAATCTTAAGTTCCTATTAGCGGGTAGCGTAGTGAAAGCACAGAGGACTGCAGCCTCCTGGGACCGAAGGAGAATCAAGGAACTTAATTCTTCTTGACAACATGCAACAGATACACAGCCTTTTTATTATGGGATAATTAGGAACTTTAGAGGGAATGGACTGGTGTGTGATCTACACCAGCATCATAAGTAGACGAATTGGAGCAGCCCCTAGACACCCTCCCTCTTAAATCTTCCCCCAAACACACACATGCATACACACAACCGCACACGCACACACACACACACACACACACACACACTCCCAATTGAGGAGTAGAGCATTTATTTTGACTGCGCTCAGAGAAAATCACTTTGATGCTTGTAAAGAAAAATAAAGCCTGCGTAATTTATGAATATGTCTCCCTGAAATGCACTTGAAAGTGGATGTTCCCTGATATCAGAGCAACAAAACAATTTGACATCATTACAAGTAGTGTTAGTCATTTGATAATAGAGAGCATGAAATGAAAGGCAGTCAGAAACATTTCCGGATGATTGCTGTGTTTATTTTTATTACCACAAACGCCCCCCTAAAGGCACGGTGCAGTTTAGGCTCACCGAGAAACTTAATACATTCTCTTACTGTTTCTTATCTTTTATCAGAGGAGTAAACCACTGGCTGTAGCAGCTGTTTGACAGCTCCAAGACTTTGACCTTACTCATTTTTTAAGTGAACTATATTAGGAAAGTACTCAGATATTTCTCACAAACTTCTCTGGGATTAACTATGATAAACCAGCTGAAGTTGTGCATTATGTTGAAATTGAAATGATAGAATAAATGGCTTCCCGCCTTTGTTCATCATTAAAACCTGAAAAGTATGGGGTGCATTTGCACATCTGGAGACTGACCTTTTTGCATGTTTTACTTTGCAACACGGCTCTGGCTCGGTCAGATCTGATATCAGTAAATACAAACTTTCAAGCCTTTCCATACACTAATTCAATTTTGACTGTTCAACTCTAAAATCAATTATTTTATATCACCTCTGGAAATAAGTTTAGGCTTGTTTTCCTGCTGGAAGGAAAACCTCTCAGGCTTCCACTAAGAGGTTTTCTGTCCAATAAGAACAAAGTCCTCCACACTCATGCTTAGCCATGTTTGGCCTTGCAGACGGTGTACTGGAGATACAGACAGTGTAGTTTTGTGCCAAACAATTTGTCTTTCATGCTAAATTTCATCTCATTCGACCAGGGCATCTTCTTCCATACATTTGCACTTTCCTCAACAAAAAAAACTGCACACATGGCTACTTATGGCTTTGTGTATTAATACACTTTCGTGTCACTGTTCCATAAAGGCCAGATTTGCAAAGCGCACAACAGTTGCAAACAGTTGCCTTGACAACAGATTTTCCCACTTGAGTTGATGATTTCTGCAGCTGCTCCATAAGCTGGCCCACTCTGACTCTTCTATTTAGACGACTTCTGAAGGAAACTAATGGCACTGGAATTTTTATTTAGGGTAGAAGAGTAAATGGGACAACCAAAAAATGCCAATAAAATACAGTAAAGTCTGCGGTTAGTACTTATGTGAAACTATTTGAATGACCATTTCAGCAAACGGTCTCATTTAAGAGAGCAAAATAAACCTCTAATAAACTAATTTGGCTTTTTCTGTAGAGACTTTCATAGCCGTGATCAGCTAACAGAAGCACCCAGGACTATCATTTATCTCTGCATTTTTGTTTGTAAAGTGTGTGTTTTCATTAGGAGCAACTCACCGCTTTAGTACACTGGACGTCCTTCCCAAGGAGCCAGTTGAGCTCCAGGTTTCCTTCTCCCTGATAGCAGGACTGCAGGCGCTCCTTGATTCTCGCGTTGATGTCTCGGATGGTGAAGACGCAGAGCGCCGAGTCATCTGGCGGTCGATGGAACTGCTTCTGGCCCTTGGAGAAGACGGTGAACAGCACATCATCTTGGGCACTTAAGTTGAGCGAAGCGGCGAGAATGCGGCCCGGCCTGCCGAGGTAAGCAGCCTGCAGCAGGCGATACTCGACGCCGTTCTTCACACAGCCGATGGGCAGGGAGACGTAGGAGTGAAATTTGCGGTCGTCCTTACAGAGGCGAACAATGCGGGACGTGTAGAAGAGATCGCTGCTGGATCCGCTTGACGACATGCTGTTCTCCGGTGTCTCTGGCTGAACAGTCAGGAAGTAAACAAAGCTGCCACTCGCAAAGCCATAAACATAGTAGATGTCAAAGTGTGAGACAAGCGCTAGTGTGTCTGATGGTATCTTTATAAGAGAGGACACAAAGTCAGTATGCAACTCGTAGTCAAGCATGGCAGACGATTCCGGATCACGTGGCAACTTTCGGCTGGAAAGAGTGGGAAAGTAGTCCTGTTTACCATCCACTGCTGTGCCGATAAAAAGCGTTGCATCCTGGCCCTGCGACGGCACAATCACCCCATACATGGTTCCCGTCTGATTGACGCTGGAGAGGTAGTGCTCCTTCTTGTGGGAAGGCTCCACTAAGATAAACAGGTCATCCAATCTGAGGAGTTTACACACACCTTGGTAGAGGCTGCCACAGGCCAGCAGCCGATTTTGCGAATAATCAATGAGGAGGAGCTTGTTGACATTGTTGGTGGGCACAAGGGGCTCAGTACAGGGCTGTACAATTAGAGGAGGGTAGCAGGCCTTATTGTCATCCTTTGGGCCTGTATCATGGGAAACCAGGAGGGTGAGGTTGCCTGACAGCTTGTACACACGGTTGACTGCTCCAACATATAATGCACCAGTGGCTTGGTGAACAGTAAGGTGATTAAAAACCCAATCCCGTCGTTCAGGGTGGAAACTATTGAAGGTCTGCCCATCTGAGGCAGGAACCGCTAAAAGCCAGAAGAATAAAAGAGTCGCAACTGCTCCAAACGTGGGACAGCGCATGAAAGTTCTGTCTTTGACCTTTTGACCATCCATGTTTACTTGTCCTGCAAGGAAACCGCTGAGTGAGCAGACAGAATGGTTTAGAGGAAGAGGAGGGTGATCGTTGCCTTTTTGTCGATGAAGACCAACTCGCGGGTCGAACTTTCACAAGGACCTTCACATGTTTCTGAAAAGAGAAAACGAGAAAAGAAGAAGTTAGACTTCTCGGCACAAGTCGTATTCAAAACAAAAAACTCACGACCAGATGGAAAAACTTGTTAAGTATAAATGTTCTGCGTCAGAAGGGCAAAGGGTTTGCAAAAGAGGCACTGATTTAAAGAGACAATATGTGGAAATCATTATGCTACACATTCCAAGCAAGTTGCTGGATAGGGCAAGACAATGCAGGAAGCAGAAGCAGGTTACACCACAGGAAATTAGCCTGACCTGACTCATACAAACGATGCTGAAGTCGCACACTGGCCAAGCAGTTTCTAAGAACAAGAACGTGCAACAAAGACGCAGCCCACAGAGAGCCTTGGACACACAGCAGTGACTCACTGCATTTTACATTACCATCAAACACCACCTTACATCTAACCTGGATTCCTTAAGCATTTTATAATGCTTAGTGTTAAGCCTCCATTCATCCGTGAAAAATGGAAAATTTGATGACTATAAAGTTGTGGTGATTTCTGTATAGTCTTCTACAGTAACTTACAAAAGTATTCACACCCCTTAAATTTTTTTTTTCTACATATTTTAATGTTTTTGATGCCAGCCCCCGTTACTCATATCTCCCAATAAAATCCAGTGAAATTGCCATTAATAAAAGTAGTCAATTTCTCTGTATTTGAATATCGGTATAAAACACAACTGCTCTTTCAGGCCACCAGAGGTTTGATAGAGATCATTAGTGAAAACCTAGGAAAGTGGCAACATTTTTGAAAGAAAGTAAAAGAAGTCCAATTTAAAGTTTGCCACAACCGTTTATTTTTAGGGGACACAAGAAGCATGTGGGAAAAGGTGCTCTGGTGAGATAAGACAAACGTGTAACATTTTTGGCCCACATGCAAAATACTAAGCAAGAGTGAAAATTATCACTGTGCTTCACCCTCAACACACAATCGCCATGGTAAAATACAGTGGCGTCAGCATCAAGCTGCAGGGAAGCGTTTTTTAAGCAGGCCCAGGTCAGCTGGTGAGAGTTGCTGGGTGTTGGACAGAGTTAAATACAGGGTAATAATAAAAGACGCGTTGAACTCCAGTCCCTGAAGGCCAGGGTTTCCTAAACCTTTTAAATGTCTTTAATCCAACACACCAATAAAATGGCTAAATTACCTTCTCAATATGCAGTTAAGTTCTACAGAGTCGTGCTAATGACCTGATTATTTGACTGGCTGTTGAAGCAGAGGCACATCTAAAAGTTACATGTCCTCGGCCCTGGAGGACTGAATTTTCACACCCCAGTGAGAGGTCCCGCAAAAGATTTGAGACAGGGGTGAAGGTTCAGCCCCATGCAGGCCAGCATAGAGACAAACCAATTATGGAATGAATTGGACAAAAGCATTTTCATGTTTCAGACTGGCCAAGTCAAAGTCCACATCTAAATCCCGTTAAATATGTGTGGCAAGACTTTAAAATGAGTAATCAAAGCAGCAAAGAAGAATGAGATAAAAATTCAGGCCCTAGGCTGGGAAAACTGGTAGAAACATGCCCCAAAAGACTCTTAGCTGTAATTGTAGCAAAAGACGGTTCTAAAAAACCATCGACTCAGGGGAGCTAAAATTTAAATGCACACTGCATTTCTCAGATTTTTACTTGCACAACATTCTGAAAATGATTACGGTAATGTTTTTCTTTTCATTGTGTAACAATTACGTTACACAATGTTGTGTTCAATCGTAAAAATAGATTTGAGGTTTGTGGGTGTAAGGTGACAAAATATGGAAACAATGGGTAGAAAGATTTTTGTAAAGCAAGACATGTTAAACATCAGTTTACTGATTTAAGTTCATATCTGTTCTTGCAATTTTGTACACTTCATTTCAAACAGAAATCAGGAAAGTCTGAATTTTGTGACATCGTGCTTTGATTTGGCAGCAGGGATCCTCTCCATGTGTGCCATAAACCAAAAAACAGAGCTCTATGTGGTCTGCCCCATGAGTTAATTATCTCATCCATTGGAAGAAAAGGTCTGGATCTTATTACTGGAACAAACTGAGAACAAATTGGAAATCACTTCTATGCACCCTTTTCCTCACTCCTTGACCTTCACAAGGCACAATTTACAAAATTGGAATCTATTAATTGTTCTCTTTTAAACACTGCTGTTCTTCTTTTTTATCTTTTTATTTCAATCTTTTGCTTGCATGATTAGATAATAAAGGGATTAATCACCACTGCAACAATCACGTACAGTCAAGTGTGAATGCATGCATGTGTGTTTGTGTCTCATCTCGTTCCCTCCGTATTATCAGTGCGCTCCATCAGAACCAGGCAGTGTGAGAGGCTAACAAGTGGAGAGAATGGCAGTGCATCCCAAAATCAACTATGATCAGGCGTAGCGATCCAACAAGGGTAATTACTGTGGAGCTGAGGGAGGTAAGCTGGGGAGCGACACGGGGAAGCCAAGGGCTGGAACGTGTCAGAGGCGGCCTTACATCATTTGTCACGCTCCAGATTTGCATTTGCCGCCAGCTAGGGCGCTGGGAAGCAAGGGTGAAAGATGTGGCTGGAATAATCAGCCACTGCACCTTAAATGAACAAGCGCTTGGCACGACAAGTTTGAAAGCGAGGCAACGTGGATGGGTATAACTGATGTGGGATTCCATCAGAATGACGTCATAGACCTTGCTTTAAATCACATAATGGCCATTTCGGTGTCCCCATCCTCTACTTCTATCTGTGAGCACACTGCACATTTCCGTTTTAAATATAGACCCTGAGGAAGCGTATTGATCCATGTGTCCATAAACACAAGTCTTAAGGCCCAATCAAGCTGTTCTTGGCGTGCGTATAGGCGGAGGTGTGGGAGGCACCGTATCCCAGAGGCACTTTATTAGCATGGCCATAAAAGTGCCACTGCCTCTAAAAAAAGGCAGCAAGAGGCAGACCCTCACTCTCACTTTCTGCTGCCTGCATGCTGCTACGCTCCTTTGTGTGAGTTTGCACAAGCTGGATGTGCAAAGTGGATCCCATTGGTGGAATAATGAGCCTCCTGCTGAGCTAGCTTTTTGCACAAGCCCCACCGCCTTTTGCCCCTTAGGGCTTTTTTTGCTACACCCTCCGCCCTTAATTGTATGTGTGCTCAACATTTACTCCCATCTATTTCTTCTTCCTCTCCTCATTATTTTGGTCTTCCTCCCAAGTCATTGCGAAAAATAAATGCATCATGTTGAAGCTACAGCTGCACAGGCATAGAGTGTCACAATGCTCCAAATAAAACGAAGGCTCCACCAAGGTTGTCCATTCATATTGCTTTCAGCGACACGGGGAACAAAGTCTTTGTTTAAGTTGATTGCATGACCACCTCTTTGTTGCAGATGACATGGACTTTCTCGGTGCTTTGCAGCTGTGGTGCAGACTTGAAAAGAATAAACCCAACACCGGATCACCCCTTGTGCTCTATAGTTCAAAGCCATGTCTTTGTTTAGTTTATTAGGTGTCAGAGTTACAGAGATGGACATTAACATATAAATGCATTCAGGAATGATTCATAGATAAATACAATCATCAACTGACCTCAAAAAGAAGAGGGCATGACTGTTGCTGCAATAAATACGATTATTGTCTAGGTAGAAAATAAGGGAGAAACATTTATAACTTTTAATGGGTAATTTAAGTCAGAAGCCTTAAACTTTTAGCAACAAAAGCACCTTTTTCCTTTCCTACTTTACTTCTAACAGCAGTTGAGTCACAGCAATGCATCTATACCTCTAAAAACCAAACAAAACAGCTACTCAAATGGGGTTAGTGTGGAAGCGTCATAACGTCAGTAAATATTTTTTAACCTGGTAATCATCAGTCTTTAAAGCACACAATATATATAAATAATCTGTCTTTTTGTAAAATAACACATTCATGACACTGAACAGTCTTTTGTGCAAAATCCTCTAAAACGGAAAAGCTCCAACATATACGGACAATGACATTTCCTATTATAAACTGATTGACAAAAAAGACCTGCTAATGGAAAAACACTGAATGGATGTGTGGCTGCTTAATGGCAACACAGAAAAGCTCTCCTACCATCCTCAACCACAGTCTATGTAGTTGACTGTGGTTGAACAGGCATTTTGCATCAAGTGAAGGAATAATCCATGGCTAAGAAAATAGAACAAACTTTATACCACAACAACATATGGAATCAGCAAACAAACCACCGAGGTAACCATGGGTTTTTGTGAGCATAGAGTCTAGCTGAAAAAACTGATTTACTGTTTTTATGTGAACTCTGTCAGGGAAAATGTTTGCTGACATCTACAACTAATATTACTAAATAAAATCAATAAGTGGTGTCTCAAAACATTCATCCTCTAAATAACCCACAATAAAAAAAGCCTGCAGGAGAAGCTCATGTTCTGTTTTTATTCACTAAATGAGGGGCAAAAAATATATGTTGTTGTGAAAAAACTAATATAAACTGACTAACAATTTGACAGGCAGTGTCCTCAAATGCTGTTTGGACAACAACATAACTGTAAGCCTTCACAAATAAAACATGCCCTGATTATGGTTTGTAATGTAAGACTTCCAGCTGCTTCCATTCACTTTTTATGTAACCTCAATAAAACTCACTGGTGTAAAGTATTCTAGTTAGAAAGTTGCTTGAAAAACAAGGAGGACATATCCTGGTTCACAGAGGTCAGATGCAGGTCAGAAAAGAGGAAATAACAAGGTCAACCTCACATTTCAGTTTATTTAAATTACAGTTTTAGTCATAATAAATTATTCACATTTTTGGCAAACTACAACAGACAAGGTTTGCCACAGAGAACTTTCTCTGGTTAGAATGCTGGATTTTTAGGTCTAGATACTGATATCTCTCAGATATTCTTCACATTCCTTACTAGACAATTCAACCCAATAACCTTCACCTTATGAACTCGCATCTGAACTGCAGTCTTTGCAATCAATAGTTTTATTTAGGATTGCAATTGTGATCTTTGTTACAAACATAACTTCATTTTTTTGGCATCTTTTGATCATGTGTTTAGCTGGCCTGATCTAATTTTCTTGTCTCATGCAATTATGTCTTTCACAATTTTGTACATAAAATCAAATATGACTACCAAATATGACTTGTACTTGCTTGGACCATAAATACAAGCAAAATTGAAAAGCAAAACATTTTTTATGGCAAGGGCCACATTCCCAACAGTGTATTTGTGAGGTACCAAATAAAAAGTCATACAAAAGCATCCAAAAATCAGTAACTATATATTCTGCAAATTATTTTTGCATACACGTTGCTGACATGGCAAGAAAAGAAGAAAGGAGTGAAAAGAGTCTTAGATTCCAGCACACATGGAAGCTGTGATCATGGCTTGGAGAAAAGACAGCTTTTGCTAAACTTCCTATTCATAATGAGCAGTCAGGAACACAAAACACAGCGTTGGCACACTTGGCTAGCCAGTTTTCGAGTCCTTGTAAAACAGGCTGATCCCAGGGGCTGCCTGTGCTCTGTCACTGTCGTGACTGATTGTGGGGCCATTGATGAAATGTGGTTGATTTCCACTGCCATCGGGAATGATGCCATCACAGGAGCTACATTGTGGTAAGCCAAAAGATGCTAAGAGGCAGCAGAAGCCTTAGACGAGGAAGGAGAAAATTATAAGACACAAAATGATAGGTTTGACAAACCACCACTGAAGATTGTGGACACAACAGCCCGAGGACAACTGAGAAGCCAGCAAGCTGACACCAGAAGGGAAGCTTTGGCCTCTGGAGCCTGGAGTTAACAGCAGGTCCTAGGTTTATGTGCCTTTCCTTTTTCCTTTTTTTCTTTTTTCGTCCTCATGTACTAAGCTTCTTAACAATGTAGCGAAATTTGCTTGATCTCTTAAATTCATATTTACAGCAATTGCACTGCAAAAGATAAAGCACATGAACCAAATCCGTTTACAGAGCTAAATCCATTGTTGCTGCAAAAGAAAAGGAAATGGGAGACGATAATTTCATGCCTTGGATTAATGCGTTATTCCCAGAATGATTAATGTAAAGCGTGAAATCTGAGAGCTTAAGTAAAAGGGATATGCGGCAAATCAAACACAGTTTGGGAGAAATAAATCAACAAACAACACGGTCAGAAAAAATGGTCTAAATAATATGCAACACTTTGCCTGGTAAGATTTTCATAGGAGGTAGTAATTTGAATCGTAAAAATATCAAGTTTAATCTTCCCTAAAGGGAGATTTTCTATAGGAGCCCCATAAAGAAGCAGCAGCGGCGGCTAGTCCATTAGGTTTCTTTCTTTGCTTCTATTGAGTACAGAAACTCTGAGCCGACTTCCTGACATCTTGAGTTGGGGCCGAGTTATATTTAAGGATTATTTTGGACTCAATAGGAAATGATTTTTCTCTACTTCAGTGTCTCACACTGCCAGAATCTGAAAAAAAGAAACAACTATATTCTGAATCAGTTCAACGTTCCAGAACACTGCCAGGAAAATGAAACCCCTAAAATCACAACCAATCATTTCACTCTAGTTCCATGCACTGTTGTACATATCAAACATGCGTCTCTGCACCAATTAAAGACAATCACACTTGCCCAAAAAAATAGAGGAGATGACAGTGAATGGCTACTAGCAACACAAATGTCTTGTCAGAGCTTAAGGACACTGCTGCCACAAACTCAATCTATTTATTGGGTTGGAATGCGACAGACCAACACACTAAAGACACGACAATATTTTTTAAAAGTCTTGCTTTAAATTCTGAATTGAATATGCCTGAACTTTGGAAAAAACATGAATATGCTTCGATTTAAGCGGTTGTAGCCCTGGTTGTATGCTTAGGGATTGTTCTGAACAGCTTCTCTGTCCTTACTGATAGAAAGAAAATATTCCAATATCATGATGTTTTTCACCATCATGATTTGCCACAGTAATGGTGTGATAAGAATAGCATGTGGTGTTAATCTCGTAGTAATTGGTTAGCATTTGTTTGATTAATAGTCTATTTTACTGGCGTGTTTACCAAATCTGAGGCCTTTACATCAGATTTGTTTATACAAATGACATGCATTATCTAACTAGTTGTACTGAATTTTAGGAGTTGAAAGCAAAACAGACTTCAAGGTTATTTTTTCTGCTTTAGAAGTGAAAGCTACCGTACTTTTTTGGTGGTCCATTACATAAATTTCTTGAAGACGACACATATGACACACTGTGAAAAGGTTTGAGGGACATGATGTGGTTTTATAGGCAGAACTGATAACTTCACCACTCTACATTTTTATCTTGACCTTTTCTGAAACGGTTCAGTTTTCATCTCTTAGCACTTTTCACATGCGCGAACCTCTGAGCTGTGGCTAACTGCTGTAAGCTACTGACGCGTGATGCATTAATGCACACTTAGTCACAATTAAGCATATGTTTTGAGGGCACTCTCAGAGAGCACTAGCATTCAGTGCCTAATACGACTATCTTTGTTAGTGACCCATATCAGCACACTTGCTCATGACGGTCTGAGTTGAGAGGCCTGCAGCCAGGCCTTTAATTGTTTTCCACTGAATTGCACCAAGTGAAAGCAGCCTCAGTGTTCCAGACTGCCTTTACTTTTTTTTTTTAGAAGAAAAGAACACACAACTACACATAAATATTCCACTACAAAGACACAAGATCCTAGGACAGGCAGTATCCCTGAATGCAAACAAGTGTACATGCATCTAATATTTCCTTTCAACTCAGCTTCTCCTCTGCCCCCTTCTTGCTTCACACACTTTGAACTTTGCTTGAGAAAACACATGCTGTTATACTACATCTAAAATCTACAGCAGCCGCCGAGAAAGAACACAGCGTCATTGTCATTCTGGTGATTTTTGTTTGTCCTCACACAGCTGGAATTACTTACAAACACAATGCTCATATACTCTTACATGACCTGAACCAGGGTGTAATCCATGCCACCAATCGAAGGCTCACCTAAAGACAGGTGCACTTACATGAATTGTTCCCATCCCCCCCACCCCCCTCCAGCCTTACTTTTACTAAAAACCGCTGTGTGTTTTGCCTGTTTGGAGGCTCATGCCTAAGGAATAATCCTACCAGGCACTCCCACCACAGCTATACTGGTGGGTTTTACCTCATCATTGCCGTCTGTCATCCAGGGAGAGCAGATTTCTATTAGGAGGCATTTCCATAAATCTAAATTGTAAAGGGCTCTGGTGAGAGGAGAGGGAATTCTCGACGGGCGGAGAAAATAAACAACAAAAGAAGGATGTCAGCGGAGAGACCACAGGATCAGATATCCAACCTCAGCTCAGACTGGATCAGGCTTTTTGATTGACACTATACACATAATATCAAATTGCAGGGCCATGACGAGCCTGAAAGCATGCTGTTGTCACTTTGAAAGTCAATACAGTGGTACGATATCTTTGGCCAGGAAAAGAACTTAAGCGGAATTAGCAGAGGTGTACCTAATGCTGAAAAACCAATACCAGTAAACTACTAGTAGTTTACTACTAGTAGTAAACTACTAGTAAACTACTAGTTTACTACTAGTAGTAAACTAGTAGTAAACTACTTTACTACTAGTTTACTACTAGTAGTAAACTAGTAGTAAACTACTTTACTACTAGTTTACTAGTAGTAAACTAGTAGTTTACTACTAGTTTACTAGTAGTAGTAAACTACTAGTAGTAAACTAGATTGGGGTGTAACAGAATATTCAATATTTTCCAGAAAATTTTTCTTTGCGTGTTTTCACAAATACAGGTTTTATTATTTTCACATTTTTCTACGATTGAGAACTTCCTTCATGAAAACTGAAGGCAAGTTCTGATGTCGTCACAATTGGGAAAGCCAGAAGGTTTTGTTATGCCGCAATGCTTAAAGATTCAACGTGAATGTGCTGATGTTAGCACTGTAAACTGAAAGCAGCCATTAGCCATTCAGGAGTGAGACTGCACTGGTGAGTGGCAGCTCCCTACGTAAAATATTAACGATAAGGACAAACACAGCCGCAGCACACAATATTGTAAGCTCCGGCAAAATGGGAGTAATTTTGTCCCATAAAGTATTTAGCGGGCTCTGTTGAAATGAAGCATGCAACTAAAACTGAATCAACTGGGACTCCAAATTAAATGTTACACTTCAGGAAGTTTAGCCAAGCTAATATTTATAACTGCAACAATTTAAAAAAATGCAGTTGTGCATTTTCTACATTTGAATTGACTTCTTTCTGCCAGTTTCTAAACTCAAACACATTTAAGGGTTACTGAGTCAGAGAAATGAAATGGACTTGGCTGGCACAGCAGATAACAGGTGCAAAAAATAATAATAAAAAACAGCCAGAGGGCATTGGTCTGAATCGGCAACTAATGGAAATAAATAGATTAGTCAGTTTGACAGGCTGTACAGCAATTATATAGGATAAACTTTAGATCATTACCAACATACGCCAGCGTACTTGACAAATATATCTAAAGAGCATTTAAAATCTAAAGTTAGAGTGAGTGATTCTTTTCAAAGTTTTACTTTTGTTAACTGATTAATGGAAAACCATAAATTCCCAGAGAATTGCACAAGACAGTATATGCATGCAGTACTTGGTGGGGGCTCCTTTTGCATTAATTGCCGTGTCATTGTGGCGTTTAGATAACGGTACTGCTGAGGTTTTAAAGAAGACTAGCTTGCTTTTATGTCTGCCTCTAGCTCATCTGCACAGTTAGGTCAGATGAGTTCCTCGTCTTTATGACAGTACTCCACTGATTCCCAAGCACAAAGATACACTGATCAATAGATCAGGTATTGGTGTTTTTGATTGAGTGTGGAGGTGCAAAGTCCTGCTGTTAATTGAAAACAAAATCTAATCTGATCCTTTTCCCCTCGTCAGAGGTAAGATGTCTCTGCTGCTGGAGTGGCTTCACCAGATGCAGCCCATGTTCGGGACACGTCTGTGTATGGTGGCTCTGACTACAGCAGCAGTAAAACCTCTTGTTAAACTTTCACTAAACTCAAACAGGCATTGCTCAACAACCCACTGAAGACTGTGGTTATTCCTCTTGCTTGTATAAGTTTTCCCTCATATCAACTTGCCGTTAATAAGCTTGGTTACAGCAATCAGAACAGCCAGATTCCTCTGCATGACCGTTTTCTGGTTTGCCCTCCAAGTGGGCGTATGTTAGCAGCTATCTGCTGAACAAGTCAACTGTGTTCCCTAGGACTGAACATTTCTGTATTCAAAATCCTCTCTTTAGTCTTATGCCATATTCTGTTTCTCCATGAGAGTTAATTTTGAGTTATTAGTCAACAAAATTATAGAAAGAAATGCTTTGAATATATAATCAATCTCTAAGGAATCATTCTCATTTACGAACTTCATCATACTGTAATTTATTTAATGTGCCTGGATTGTGGGAGACACCAACTCAAGAACACAGAGATGACATTAATCCAACAAGATCCAGCCTCAGGATGACCTGTGAGCTCGTGTGTCCTTGCAAGCACCAGCGGCGATATTGTAGGCATTTCTGTTGGTGCACGAGTTTTGTTTATATGAATGCTTTCTTATCAGCAGCTTACCACTGCAGAGGAACTATTTGCCCTGAGCTGCAGGCTGGTAAACAAACCCTGGACTTGACTTTTCTGCTGGTTTGGCCTCTGCCCAATCACAATTAAGCAGCAATAGAATTTGTCCCCAGCAAAATAATCATGCAACATCTTCGCATAAGCGCCACCGAAGGGATCTGCTTTGCATTTAAGTGTTCTAATAAAGATAACATTAAAAATGGCTTCCGTTTTAGTAAGTACATATCAACATGCATTCATTCACTCCCTAGCAACTCTCTTAATCATTTGTCTCATCAAGATCATAGTGCTTAAGCCCGGAACTGTGGTCAAGGCGACTTACTGCTGGAGGGATTTAGGGATCAGGAAATGATGAAGGGGGGATGCGAAGCAAAGAGGGGAAATCTAAATCAGATAAGAAAATAATATTAAAATAATTTAAAAAAAAAAACAGTTTGTGCCAGCTTGTAAAATTTGGCAAGATGACAGAAAGTAAGATATACGAGCAGTAAAGAGAAAATGGTTATATAAATAGCAAAAAAGGAGTGGAAGGAAGGGAGGGAGGCAGGAAGGCAAAAGTGATGCAGTCAGTATTCCAGCTGGGTAACAAGCTGATACAGCCACAGTGGCAGCCACAACTCAAGAACTCGGTGTGGTACATCCGTTATTATCCGGTGCAAATTCACACCGCCTGACTGGCAGTGAGAGCCGGGTCAGTTTCAGAGTGAGAGGAAAAAGGGTTACAGAGGTGTGGATTTAAAAAAAAAAAAAAAAAAGTTAACAAAAATCTAGATAGGACTGTTCCCCTGGCCTAAGTGTACGCTACAGCCACTCATTAAACACAGAGACCTGTCATTTTACTTAGCAGACGCCAGACAAAATCCAAAATGGTTATATAAGACTTTCTGGGGGGATGAAAACCTCTTGGGAAATCCTGTCAGTCAAAGTAATCCCTTCAATTTTTCCAGCTACTGTTCATCTAAGGACTGTATGATATAGCCTGCAGCTCTGTAATCACACGCTGGCTGAAGGGATGAGGCCATTCTGGATTGACGGAGAGCCAGGCACTGGAAACCCAGCAGGACGCACGCACTTCAAGTCATCTCCACCATTAAAAACTCGATTAAAAGATTCCCCTGGTATGCATACATATCTTAAGAAACTCATATTATAGATACAACAGGGGAAACAGAGGTTATTTTTGAGCATTACATAAAACAATATTCATGAGGTGAGACTGGGATCTGTTGGAATAAAGACAACTGGGCCTGTGATGTAACAGAAAGACTGCTTTGCTGCAAATGAAATCAATTAGCTGTCAATGCAATTAACAGGACTGTGGAATATTAATTTAACTCCATGGTTTGAATCTTGATAATATTCTACAAAACTTCCCGAGGCCAATGCTATTTGTGCATCTTGCAATGCAAACATCACATAAAAGAGTGTTGTGAGCCGAGAGTTCAGTTGTAATAGGAATGACTGGAATTCATGCAGCTGGAGTTAAGGCTCCCAAACTAACAGATTTTCTGCTGCGTTCGCACTTCTTGTTTTTGTTGAGTTTTTGTTTAAGATCAGCCTTTTTGTAGCAACTCACAGACATGAGTACCCAAGGGAATCTGACAGAAGCTGTGATTAAAAAGTTTATATGAATTCTGTATGCATCTTTTTTACGATTTTGATTTTTTTTTTTTTGTTCACATTAAGGTCACAAACATGAATTAACTTCTTACTGTGGCTAACCGTGGAAAACATGCCCATTTGTACAGCACAGACCTCAGAAAGTGGGAAGAAGCTGGTGTTCTGGTCATGTCAGTGATAATTCTTCACAGTTACACAGAAGAACAATTTTTTTTATATTGAAATCTCTGTTCAGGTAAACATATTGCTATGCTTTCATTGCAAGACAAATACTTTTAATTCTTAAGACCACACTTGAAGTCTGAAATTTCAGCCATCACTTGTCGTTTTCTTCCTTCCTTCAAAGCTGTGGTACAAGTTGGGAGTTGTGTTCAGCGTGACCTGTTGCTCCTTTGCTACACATTTGACGACATTATCTAAAACACATGGCTCTAATTAATTGAATTGGAAAGATTGGCAGGGAACTAATCTGTATACGCTCCATGACCTGTTCACCTTCTTCAAATGTACAAACATCATTTCGTGTCCCCAAACTGACCGTTTCGCTGTTTTC
The DNA here is from genome assembly GCF_904066995.2 of Poecilia reticulata. Taxonomy (NCBI): domain Eukaryota; kingdom Metazoa; phylum Chordata; class Actinopteri; order Cyprinodontiformes; family Poeciliidae; genus Poecilia; species Poecilia reticulata. Next base: position 27,856,751 of record NC_088836.1, on the reverse strand, counting down.
TCACCATATTCGATTACTGGTCAAGCCGCCTAAACATGCAAGTCTGATTAAGCCTAGACAGAATCTGAGTCAACAGCGAAAACATCAAGAAAGAACTAGCATCATGGAGCATGACTCTGTTTACATGACCAAAGGTCAAAACTGAAGCTCCACATCCATTTCCCAGAGCTTTAATTCACCTCGCTTGAATTTTTTTCCTATTCATTAAATGTGTCAGAACTAAGAATTTCCACAACTTTTTGGTCAACATTTTATCTTCAACTGAGGTATGCTGTGACACACTTTTTTTAAAAGTTTCATAAAAAATAAAATCATACAAATTTGTACGCTTTGATGTATGAATATTTATAATCTTGAAATTCTTTTTTTTTTCCCCAGCTAGATTAAAAAAAAAAATCTAAAATCGATAAAATTGAAAACAGTAGATCTGACCTCAATAAAGAGCTGGAAATCAGCATCAGTGGATTAATTAACAATACAAACTGAACACTCCATGCATTTGTTATTAAATGAGAATGTTGGAAAACATAAAATATATTTTGGGAATTGTTTTGTAAACTTTAACAGGAGGAAGAAATCTTCCCTCATGGTGTTCAGGACCTGCTATAACCCTGAACATAATGCAGCTTGACTCTAAAACACACACAAGCGTCTGAGGACCATTAAAGTCTATTTTCAGGACGTCTCCGCTGAGGCACATATAACAGATGCATTATCACACCGCAGCAAAGGGCTCAGCCTCTCTCCTGTTCGCTCCCTCCGTCTGCTGCTCTCTCTACCTCCTGCCTAATAGAGGCCCTTCTAATTTCATCAAATGTGATAAAGCACCACAAAATCAAGTCTGCAGCTAGTTACTTAGCCCAATCTCCCTTTGGATGAGAGGCAATAACAGCATGTGGTGAGGAAATTGGGTGCTTACTCACTCAGAAGGATGCATGCCTAGCAAGCAGAATGTGCTGGTTACGGCAAAGACTCACAGAAGACCACAAGCACGAGGAAGGAGCGAAACCCGCCACGGTCGCAACAGCAACACTTAAAAGGTGGCTTCTTGACCACTGAAATGAGACATATGTAATATTATGGCCACCTGTTCACAATCAGCAGAGTGAAGAGGAGCAAGATCCCAGGAGCACATAAACTGTCAGGGTGGTTAAGAAAGATTTCTGTGAAATTATTTCAACAATTGAAACAGTTGAAAAGCTGTTGATTCAAAACTCGACTAAGGAATAAACCTACAACACATTTAAATGCAAACCTAGCTCGGACTTACAATGTGTATAAATAATAGAGCTCGCCGCTGTACTTTTTCTAACTCGGTGCTGTCACTCGGAGCGTGCATAAAAATGCACCTGACGGTCCTCTGGAGTGCAACAGCTGCTGCAGGGCTATGCCAGGACACAAGTGAATAGGATGGCACAAAGCTCAGAGAGCAGGCTGGCTGAGTGACAGAGGGCCTTGCTGGATCCGAGCTGAAGCACACATGCATGCCCTCCAGGCTGTTCCGTGTGAACCTCCGTACAGGATGCAGTGCTGGCTGGGACACGGTGGAAACTAAAGCATTGGCTGGTTTCCTTTGAGCCCCTGTGCTTAGAGCAGGCGAATCGCCATAGTGAGCTTTTTTCTAACAATGCTTTCAAATATTTTTAGAAGAGACTATTATTTCCTCTGACAGGATATTTGGCTGCTATTTATTAAAGAACTGTACTCTACTTTGAGCACATGATACACATATATTGAGGATTGTAGAATTATCCGTGAAATATTTTAAAACAAATGTTTTAAAAAGTCACCACACATACTGCTAAGTCTTGTTAATATGATTCCAGAAAATTAGCTGTAGAAATTAGGATAGTGTCACTCATTCGCCTACTGCTGCACACCACTGTTCAGCTGGCTTATAGAAAGGTCCAACACTTTTTCTTACTCTCTATACAAAAAAAAAAAAAAATCTAATTTGATCATACAAATGCAGAGAGTCATGGTGTGGAAAAGAGTCTAGAAGCAAACATATTGCACTTAGCATAATTGTCCTCACTTTCTTGTGTTGGGATGATAGGAAGAAGGGAGCAGGAAGGAAGGAAGGAAGGAATGTCATGGTGACCTACAAGGTCTTTGATGAAAACAGCATTTTGGCAGAGAACCAAGCAATTTGTAATTTCATTCAGTGTTTCTGTGAAGGTTGTGTATTGTATTGTACTGTATTGTACACCAGGGATGGGTGCATCCATTTATCAGAGCACCTCTGTGATAAAGCACAAAGAACCAAGGATCAGAAGGAAAGGAAAAGAGGTCCAATTCTCATTATGTTCGGAGCCACAAGGGCACAAGGGTGAAAAAAAGGCCTTGTAAGACCTGAGCAGTCAAGAAACACTGGAAGACGTTGCACCCCACAATCTAGTCCTATCCTAGGAATTGTATTTCTTCCTTACACATTCCTCTTTTGTCTTCTCTCAGTGACTCAGAGCTGATGATCTGACACATTTTTGGTGAATCAGGGAAACTCCTGCAGCCTGAAATGAGACTGAGGTGAATAACTTAGGAGATTGTGGCAAAGAACATATGCGCGATTCCTATACTTCACAGGTTCCATGAGAGTTAGAGCAGTATGAAGAGCAACTCCAGCCAGTCCGCTACAGTGAACCTGGGAATAAGTGGTTCACACTCATTTTCACAGGCCAGAGATTTCTGATTCAGTCCCCCTGCTCTGTGATAGATTTAACACCGAGACAGCCGGGCCATTCATAATCTGCAGACACATGCTGGAGAACATATTTTATATGTGGCTGCTGAGCCTCATATGACTTTGTTAGTAGTCCTCCTATGCTACATCTTGATATAGCCGCTAAAGCAAAAAGGCTCGATGTTTCTGGAGAGTAAGGAATTGATGTAATCGCAGACACTTGGATGTGCATAAGTAGGTCTTCAGAAAGAGAGGAGTGTGATTTTTTATAGGGGATGGGAATTATCTAAATCCATGCCTAGCAAGAAATGGACTGTAATTCCTGCATTGATTTGACTGTATGTAAAATGTTGGGCAAGAGAAGTACTAGCATAAAGCGCTTTAGAGAAACTGCTCTCTAGTGAAGTACCCCGCCTGGGTTTAGCCACCAAATCACTTTCACAAGCACAGCCTCTTCTTAAGATTAATGCAACACTGGTTTTCTGGGAATTATGTTTGATCAAAGACAAATCTCTGTTAGTGAGATGGTAAAATTAGCATCAGCTTTTTTGTGAAGCTTTTTCCCCCAGCAAGTGAGGTCAGCTGGGACTACATGGAACAGAGCAAGGCAAAACCTAAAAAATGCGACTTAAATAAATCACAATCAGCCTTTACAATGTGGCCACTATCATTTACGGGTGATGAATTGCAATAGCACAGTGGGATCATTTTTCACAGTAATCACGGGACAGACTGTTTGCTTGAAACAAAAACACTTTTTAACTGAAATCTGTCAAATGAACGTGCGATCGATTGTAACAATTCCAAAAATGGATGGAGTGAGTACTTTTGCTACAAAGATCATCAATATGGCTTCATGGCAGAAATAGAGGAACATAGGACCAACTTCTCATCAATTGTGAAATACAATATCTGTTGGAAACACCCGTTGCCCGAAGACTATGAAACAACTGGAATTCTGGTTTTTGGTTGGGGGAGGAGGAAAGAAGGTAGCACTAATTCACCACATGTGTTGTAGCATTAGCTTAAATTGAGCTTTTTTAGCATCAAACAATCTTTTGTTAAAGTTAATGATGGCTGGACACAAGTGTCCTTACTTTTAGGATTTCAAATTACGGCCATTGTCATGAGTGGTCATCTGCCACTGTGATTAATCACAGGTAGTTTGGGAACACTAGGTTGCCAGTTTGCTGAGTCTTAACCCTTCTGCTCTTTCTCCTCACTTCATAAATTACCATGTACATCTTCACTCAGTGAACTTATATTTGCTTTGCAATCATACTTTGATATCGCAATTTTTTTTGACAAATATATTTTACACTAATACCCTAAGTTGGTTATTGTAAACATAGCAACATTACTCACTTGTCCACGACTTTTGGTTGTCTTGTTTCTTCCTTTAATGTTTTGTTTCTTTTTTTGACTAAGCTCTTGATTATGGAATTGCTATAATCTTTGTGACCAACATGTTAGACCCCAGTTAAATGATGACATCCAGTACGCCTTCTAAAGAGAGGAAATATGAGGGCCGGGGGACATTAAAACATGAACAGAGAGCACAGTATTAACTGAAGAAAAATCCAATTCAAGAGCATTCCCATGCTTGGTCAGTATGAACTAAGCCAAACCGAGGAATTTCTCTGTGGCAGTTTCTTCCTCGTATTAACATTTTCTCAGACCACACACACAGATGATGGAGCTCAGTGAGCCACGCTGCGGCTCGACCACTTTAACAGAGATCCCTGGGTTTAGCGAAGCAGCAAAAGGAGGTTGCTACAAGTCATCCAGTCTCCATTCATCCATCTGAGGGATGTAACTGAGATTTCAATTCTAGTCAACAATTAGCATGTTTTTGGCAGAACCTACGGGTATGACGCTAAAGTCTGTGAAACACAGCAGTGGGCAGTCTGAGTATTTCCTTCTATCACAAAACTCTATCATTTCTCAATTGGTGGGTAGACGAAGAAAAAATATGGAATGGGGTACTTGGCAGGCTCTCTTTCAGCCAAACTAAACAACCCTGCTGCTGTTACCCTATAAACTGCATCAGCAATGATGAAAACATATAATCATACTCCAGCAAAAAAGTGCAATAACAGGAAGGAGGGAAAAAAAGATTAAATCAACTGTTTGTTACCCTCGAGAAAACGTAACCAAGGAGGGGGAAAAAAGCCCCATTCAGCATTTCATCAGCAACATAAATAGGAGCAGCTGGGGCTCGCTAACATGCTGAAGTGGGCTAATTAGGACACTTGGTGGTTGGTTTACTGTTGTTTTAGAATGGCTTGGACGGACTGTGAGTGACTGAGTCCACTTTCATTTTATTCTTCATGGCCACACTTCAAACCAACAACACGTACTGTATTTCCTGTGAGATCAAAGGGTGGCGAGGGAGGGAGTGAGCCGTTTCCCAGCCTTCAATTTTCTGTACTCAATCTGGTGCAAACACTATCACTTAGTTATTCTTCTCAGTGCCACAGAGCTCTCTTAACTTTCATGAAAACAGTTTTGCCTTCCTGTTCCGACCCTCCCTTGCAGCTTCCCCCTCTCTTCCTGTATGACTCAGTAGAATAAGTCAAAAAATCCCACACCTCCCTTCTTCTTCCATTGTTTTGCAGCAATGCTGTGTTTCTGTGGACTGGAAGTAGACTCAGACTGGAATGACATTCTTGCAGTTTAATGAACTTGAGGAAAAAAAATACTACATTCTCTGCATAACTTAAAAGAAATTTGACACCCTGAATTGTCCTCTGACTCTACAAGAAGCTTGTGCTCTTTCCAACACTTTGCCTTCAATGTGTCATGACAACGCCTTTCCATTATGCCGTCTAAAACTATTTTTAGGAGCGTTGAACTGAGAAGTAGCTTGTATAAGCCCAGCAGTTTCAGGTAACTGCTACTGCCGCTAGTCTGATGGAGCTGTGTGGGGAAGGAGCGGGGGAGGGGCAATCTGTCAGACCGAACCTTGGCTGGGAGACTGCAGCTCCAAAATGATTAGTTGGGCTGTATGCTCAGGTAGTCAGCTTGCAGTTGACTGTTTCACAGATCGACTGCCCGCAGGTTCCTAACTGTAGCTTTGTGTTACTTTCATAAGAGTAATGGGTGGCAAAAGAGGTGCTTTTGTAGTTTGTACAAGGCAGCTAACTAGTAGTATTGTGCAGCAACAGGTGGGGGAGGATCAGAATCTGTTTAATCTCTGGGCAGCCAGAGAAAACTTTGGTAACTATGCAACTTCTAATCCAGTTTCATGCCGTGTTAAACAGCAAAACATTATGTGATTATGGAAAATGTAGGAATTTTAAGACCAGAACTTTTCAAGCCTTCCCATGATACCAGCCTATTATCAGATTCTCAGGGCTCAGAAGAAAAGTGTACATTTATGTCACCAGATGTAGTCACATGACAACAGTGCCTGAGTTATGCAACAAGAAATAATGTACCTTTTTAGTATCACCAGAACTATGCCTCCTACGAACAGATACAACTCTAGTCATTTTGAAACTTTCTCTTTCATAAAAAATACTTTTAAAAAGAACTTTGTATACCCTGATACCGGTAACCAGCCAATGCCAAACTGAAACTGGGAGTTTTGAGCACGACTGAGATGACTCCTCAATATTTGAACAGTTGTGGTGGAACATCGAGTAAGAAATATTCATTCTATTCTCTGCAACAAGATTTTACTGAGGCTGTCTCTACGAACAACCATCAAACACACACACATATGCATGATTGCGTTGTCATCCTCTTGTTTCATCTACCTACAGCATCTAACTGACAAGCATTATCAGTGACAGCTTTTTGTCTCTAGTGCGTTGGAAGCTCATGAATGACACCTTTCTGTTGCATCGTGTTTCAGAAAGATTAAGTCATACATCTAAGCTATTAATACATTCACAAGTCATAATTCTGTTACTTTCATTCATAAACTCTTGCAGTAAGCGTCCTTTATTGCCACAAGCCGCTTATATGTAGCATCATATTTTAGAAAGAGCTTCTTTTGGTAGGGTTTGAAAGAAGAAGCTTCATGAGAACTTTAGTCTGTGTTGTTTTCTTTGCTTTCCCCTTTTCTCGTTTGTTGCGTCAAGCGGTAGCATTCAAAGACAGGTGGGGTTGTTTACCTTGACACAGAGCTACTGCACATGTTCAGTGCCTCGGGGACCCAGGCAAACACGCACACACACTACATTTCAGCTTTTCAGACCTTAAGCCGTTGAAGCAGCTAATGCTTTGTACAACACAACCCACAAACGCTGTAGCCTTGGCAGAATAAACAAAACCAAGGTGTCCTTTATCAGGCACGTCAATGTCTGCACAAAAGGAATCCATGGAAAATTTACATAGCGGTGAGAAGAACTGGGTGTGTTCTCACCAACACATGCCTAAGAAAGTGGCAGCACGTATCCGGTATACCGCCTTCTCCGGGTTTTTTTCACATTTTTGATAAAGAATGCAAACTAGATCTAAGCCTGCAGTTCTCAAAATGCAGGTGAATTAAAGCATGTGCCATAATCTGGAAGCATCTGAGCCATTTGCCAGTCCCCTCTGGCGCGCCTCCACCCAGCTCACGGTTTGTCTCACTTCCAACCTCCCAAAACAGACGGGAAAGAATGAAGCGAAGCAGAAGAAAGGGTTGATGCTGTGTCTGTTATTCAGTAAAACAAAACCTATCCTCTTTGTAAATTTGGAAGAAAAAAACAACAACAAAAAAAGCATCCATTACAGGACTAAACACCACTCAGAAAAAAAATGGTCCTAATTTAATCCGATGTTTGCAAAAACAACACCCAAAACACCGTGCTTGCTTTGTAATAACATGCAAATTCCTCTCACCTATTCACCCCTGTCAGGTGGAGCATGTTTTCTGAGAAATGTGGGGGTGGACTTGTGGCAGGCAGTGAGGTTGGTGCAAATTACCTAATTGTAAACATAATACCTACGAGTTCAGAGACGCCTCCTGCAATGAGGAAAAAGTGTTAAAAGTCAGGGGTAATCCAGATTTTCCAATATCTACAATATTATCTAAAAAAATATCCAATATGCTCTTTCTACACCAACAATGTTCAGCAGCATTTTCACCCAAAGTGTATATTAATTCCAAACTGTTGCAGATTAATACAAGAAAAGATGCTCATTCATTTCATTCATGTATAAACCTGCCTGGTCCCTTGTTTCATCACTTTTCTCACTCCTCCCTTCTTTACCTCGTGCCTCTCTTTAGGCAGGCAGATGTTTCGGAGCAGTCATATTTAATCAGCATCTTTATGGACAATACAGGAATTTTAAGTCCTATGCCGGAAAAAAGCCTCGGCTGTCACACTCTGGATAATTGCCTCTGATGCCCAGATTCATTCTTCCCTTCAACGCTCCAGAAATGACAATGCTCTTGACTGACATTGCAGCTGATGTGGGAGAATGTCGAGAATTCAGATTTTGTGTTTGGCCCTGCATGATATCGCATCACATCATTTATCCTGCACTAATTATTTGATTTGAAAGTTTCTCAAAGACACTGCTGTCACGATTCCCATTTCATTTATGATGACAGGGGAAGAATAATGTGTCCATGTGGGCGAGCTCCCACTGTTCCAATGACTACATGCAGTTTCCCTTTGATAGCAAAAGTCCAGTAGAAAGTAAGAGTGATGGAAAAACAACATCCAACTTCAACTATGATAGAACCAACTTGAGAGTTTAAAAACGTTGCTATGATTAGTCATGGCAAGGGATTTAACAATACTTCCAAGTCACAAGACCATACAAGGTGTTTGTATACCAGAACAAGACAAGATTTTAGTGACATTTCTGGAAAACCTAAGTAATTTTTTTATTATTTTCACAAAAGATTAAGTGTTTCAAGGCATGTGTTTCAACCAATCATGCTTTCAGGTTGCCACAAAAGATTAACACTGACAAAAGTCGTTAGATTTGTCCCTAGTCATATTTTTGAAAGTGGCTAGAGGGTTCTGAAAGTTGCTAAATATCGAGACAACGTCACTAACTTGTCAAACTGTGCTCTTATCCTGACCACAGGTCATCTTCACACTGGGCCATGCCTCTCATTGCACTACTTGCTTTGCTCAAATCTCTCAAAATTTGTCTGGAGGTGAGGTAATGCTTAGATATTAGCAACTGCAGTGGTTTGAAGACTATTTCACTGTGTAAGGTATATTTGGTCTTTGAACTATCAAAATAGGCAGTTATAATTGTTTTCACAGAGAGGGATTCAAGTATTTGATGATTTTAGCTATTGGGGGTCAGTTCAATCAAACAGATTGAGAAAACTGTTGCTAGCAGCATAATGGAAAAGTCTTGCCATTTTGAAACTACCTTGGAATGTCTTGGTACCAAGATTCAAACTTAAGTCACTTATCTGTGCTTTTAGGGCTCAAACTAATAGAATAAACATATGTCCCCAGACAAGGTTATCACTTCACAAAACCTAAAAGTAATCCAGCATCTTAATATTGCAAGAACTTGTGACAGGAAAGTTTGCAGCACCACCAGTAATGGCCATTTTCTCAATTTGAATTGACAGGACAAGCTCTAAGAAAAGCTGTTTTCAAAAGAGAGGGTTCCACATTACTTATTACGGTTTAAAACCTTGACTATGATGTATAAATCTACATCAAAACTGAGGTTAAATGAAGTAACTGTACATTTTCACAGACTCTCTAGGTGTTATGACAAGCTGCCTTCCATCCTTTTTCTCCCACTGGCTTCTGTGTGTGGATCAGAGTCATGTATTCATGCATAAACATTAATGTTATCCCAAGGGAAAATTCATTTCCCCTGGCCTGGACACAATAAATCACCTTCGGCCAAAGTAAAGAGTCTGGAGTTGCAGAGACCGGCGGCAGTAGCGTTAGTCAGAACTTTTTTCATCCAACATTAACCCAAGTACTTTCACAAGTTGAACCAAAATTTAAGTCAGAAAACATGGACATGTTTTTAAAATCATAAACGCAAGTTTGAAAGACGAAGTCAACTCGTTCTGTTTAAATGTTTGACTTTAAGCCTTTGTCGACACTTCTGGGAAACAAGTTTCCGCAATGAGCCACATTCCATGTTTTGAAGCTGAATGAGTTTCATGGTCTTTCATCATCAATTTATCCCTCTTTACTTTGGTCTACAACTGTGGAAAAACTTAATCAAGACGATGTGTGTGCACAAGAGACAGAACAAGATACTGTAGTGAAGAAATGAGAGCGGAAAGCTTTTCCAGACAGAGTTTTCTGTTTGCCATCTAACTCTGATGAATTCAGAGGGCCTTGTTTTCCCTTCCTCTTTCCTTTCTTCCCATCTCCTCGCTCGGTCAAAGCTACATATGACTTCAGGCTTCTGCTTCTCAGCGAAAGAAGATTTCCACACAGATAGCTGACCAAAAATCTGGTATCACTGAAGCATGAACAAGTGCAGAGATCTACATGTTACCGAGCAATAGAGCGCACTGGAAGAAATATTTGTAAATTTTACCCTGCAAGTCAAATTAAAGAAACATTCAAAACAATAAATGCAAAATGCATTAATATCTGTGAATTGTTTTCAGTATTGGACACATACCATCCAGTTAAACTGAGAGTATGATGAGAGGATTATGCAGTTAAAGGGGAAGTATGTGCTTTCCAGCCACATCAATAATTTTATAGCACAATCCAGTAGCTATGTTACCTTCATTTGTTATAAAAATGCTATATACATTAAATATGACAAATAATTTGACTTCATAATTTAACATCTGTCTCATTAAGAGACTCCGTCTTTCTGAAACTTCATATTCAGCGAGTCATCACTCGACTATTAACCCTTTAACAACATTTTTTACCAGCATTGTACTGAGAAGTATCTCCCATAATGAGCTCATATGATGCGCAGTGCCACCAGATGTTTGCCAATTGCTGTGGGCTAGTCTAAAGGAACCGAGTGAGGTAGCGTGAAGGGCTGCTCTGTAAGGCAGACGCTCAGTAGCTTGGAACCAGCACTTCTGAGGAGGAGCTGCACCTCAAAGGCGGCGCTAGACCCACCCAGGCATTTTGCAGGGCTGAATGGTTGTCAACGGAGATTTAAGGATTTCTCAAACATGCATGAAAGGATCAAGGCCAGGTATGTTTTTGATGAGGAAATAGCATTATAACATGATGCAGAAAAAGTCTATTTTACATGATGGTGCCTCTTTAACACCCTATGGTACTTCTGGAGGGGCAGAAGTACCAATCTCCAAGCTGAATCACAACTCAGCTTGGAGAATCTGTTGACAAGACAGCTTTCAGTTGTGCTATCCACAAATCTGACCTTCATGAAAGAGTGTGAACAGGGAAGCTGTTCTTAAAAGAAAATCATAGGAAGTCACATTTGCAGTTTGCCACAAGCCATGCAGGGAACACAGCAGACCTATAAAAGATGGACAAATAAGACCAACGCTGACCTTTCACAGCCTGCAAGTAAAACACTACGTGTGGTGGAAAACTAACGCTGCACATCATTCTGAACACACCACCCCCATCATGAAATACTGTGGCTGGAGCCCCCCAAGCTGTCGGGATGATTTTCATCAAGTCAAATGAAGCTGAAAGGTGTTGATAGGGAGATGGATGAAGCTAAATACAGGGCAGTCCTGGAACAAAAATGGAAGGGTCATCTTCTCTAGAAAGACCCCATGCATAGAGTCAATAGCTACAATTGAAAGGTTTGGATAGAAACATTCATCTGCGGCAATGACCCAAGTAAGAAAACTGCTCTTCACAGATTCCCATCATCCAATCTAAATCTTGAGCTTTGTTGCATAGAAAATGGGCAAATCCTTCTCAATCTATATGTACAAAGGAGGTGGAAACAAATCAAAAGATGGTTCATAACTGCAATGAAAAGTGGTTGTACACCGACTAAATACAAGCGAAGAAAGAAAAACAATGAATGAATTAAATTGTACATTTTTATAGTGCTTTATGTTGAAATACATTGATTTGTGGTTGCAAAGTGACAAAATGTGAAAAAGCTCGAGATGTGAGTGTTTTTTTATAAATCTGTAAATCTATGTTAATATACTGACCTGCAGGATTTCACAAGCATAGGGTAAAAAAAAAAACAACACATTAGGCAATTCCCTAAACATTATAAAATGCTTCAAATAGCTGGTGGTAATGGCCATAACAGGCCCCTTTGAGTTGAAAGGGTTCTTACTCTAACTGAGCTGCGGTTTACATAGTAGAGCAAAAAAAAAGCTGTTGTTGGCTGGGCTCCTTTATGGCACATGAGTTGACTAGACAAGCAATGTCTGCACCCCTTTTCCAGCAGTAACCATGGTGACAGTGGCAGGCAGGGGCATCCTCATCACCAGGGGGCAGTGTGGGCAATGCTACATAGTGGTCCGCACTGCCAACCCCATACATGGGCTGCACACAGTCACGCAAAAAAACTACACATGTGCCACACTGTCCAAGCAAATCCGAATGAAAATGGACACAAACGCACGCAGCCAACCACGAATTCCACACATGCACACTGTCATCTGCTCCTGACAGATGCCCCTTGGCGCTCAACAAAAGCCCCCTCCCACTCTTGCCTCTCTCCCGCTCCCTTTTGTTGCTCACTTATTGTTGAATTTCCACCAAACAAAAATGCACATCCTCCCATGACACCAGCAAATTGATTATTTATGGTGCCAGGAGAACTGACTTATAACTGACTTGTATTCAAATGTGTGTGAAAGGCAAAGATGCTTGAGACAATGGATTCAATCTCTTAAATGAAAAGAGAGCAAAGTGTATTTACATAAGAATTTAAGGTTCTTTTTCCTCCTCTTTTTTGCCGATTACCTGCTTGTGCTGTATTGGACAGGCCTGGGAGCAGTTTTAGGACTGCGAGATGACTTCACGAGGGAATGCAGAATGAGATCAGAAAACAGGCGGCCACCTGACAGGGTCTGGAGGAAAAAAAAAAAAAGAAATCACACAAGCCCTCATCCTCATGTTTGCAGAGGTGAGAGCCAGACTTGCAGCCAGCGTGAAGATCGGTGACAAACAAACAACCAGACTTGTTATTCTGCAGGTCCCCGTGCCAGGATTCCTGCCCTTATCGCTGGCATCGAGTAATTTTGTTACACATGGTAAATATAGGAAGGCTTGTGACAGCAGACATCAGATAAAAGCTGAAAGTGCCTGGGCAGCGAAATGTGGAGATGGGGCTGAATGCCTAAACAGGCTGTTATGTGAAGGAGAGAGACTGATGATTGTGGCAGGCAGATTGAGGTACTAAAGAACGGTGGAGGAGACGGATCCCGTCCCATGGAAATGTGTCATGAAGGCAATGCTATTAACATCTTAATAAAAGGCTTGCCAGGCCCTGGAGAGCCCTCCTGAGTAGACTGCCTCCTTCTTTCCACACAGGGGCCCTGAAGCCGCTTTTTGCTGCATATCAACGAGGAAACATTTAGGTTGTGCCAGTCCTGCATTGTGAGGGTGTTAGACTTCCCAAAGGAGTGGCCTAAATGCCTATCCACAAACATGCTTCGCTAAATTCCTTTATTCCCCCTTTCCCTCCACTTTCATTTACTGTTCATTTCTCCATCTGTTGGATTTAGTAGCCATACAAAAGCCTTTGTTTCAGCAAGCTGGCAGGCCTTTGGGACAGCAGAGTGCACTCTGGGGTTCAGTGCTAACTTGCTGCCATCAATAGATAGAGCAGGATCTGGACCAGCCACAGCAGCACCAGGCAGAGGGAGGACTGTTAACCGTCCTCTGATGAAGCTTGAAGCTGGCTGCTGACTGTCTGTGTTGACACACAGGCTGCTTTCTTCTCCCAGTCTGACAAGGATGAGGAGACAATTTCTCCTTACAGAATTCCTACTGACTCCTACATGAGTCTGTTACTAGTGTCATGGCATATCAGGGTTTTAAAATGTGCTCCTATGGTTTAACCTGCTTTTAACGAGAAAGTCCAAGAGTGATTATGGTTTTCTCTGTGTTTTTGGGGATTAAGTAGCTGCAGCCGCTCCCCCACCTGTCGCTGCGCCCTGTCGGTTGATGAGTCACAAGAAGGATCCTCCTACACATTTCCCTTGCTTTTTTCTCAAGAGAAAAAACAATTCAGGTGTTTTAGCACATGAGTAGCTCTGCCCCTCCTACACCTATAGCTGTGCATTGTTTAGCAGACTGAAGGAAGAATGGTACATATTTCTCTTAACTTTCTCTTGTTCTGATGCTTTTCTTGTGTTTATAAAAAAAAATAAATTCAGCTGACTGATCCTGTGCACAATGCACTTGAAATCCACAACTGCGTTTGATGGAATTTTGTTCTTTGAGTTCAAACTATGTGCAAAATCAAACTAACAAACGTAACATCTGAATGTTAAAATATGTCTTATTACTTTTGCAGCAATAGAAATAATTTTAGCAATTTCATCAAGTTCCACATCTTTGTAAAAACGTTGCATTTTACCTCAAACTTGTAATAACATGGGAATCTTTTCGTTCCCTGAAAAGAAAATAACTTTTCATTTTCCAAGGATAAATATGTATCGAAAAAAGATATTTGAGAAATTGAAACTTTATTTCTCTCTTCATTTACGGACAGATGAAATTCACTCCTTTTGAAAACAAAAAGGACTTTTTACATCTAGATTATGTCTTTTATCTTTGTTTTGTCCCATCACAACCCAGATAAATGCACACTCAAGCAAATGCCTAAAAGACTCATCTCATCGTTTTTCAGGCCCTCAAGACTCCCTTGAATTTTATCTGGACTTTTTAGTTTTTAAACAGCCTAGTTTAGACATACTTATAGATCACAACAAAAAACATAGATAGTAAAAAGTGAACACAACATGTGGTTTCAGGTAACAGCTCCATGTCAGGAAGGAGCCTAGGGATAGTAAGAACTTCCACTTTAGTCGTGGCATTTTCTTTTTCAACTGCCCAATGTTTTTCAAAAAGTCCCCAGTCTCACTGTGCATCATGAAAGAATGAAATGCAGAGTGGCATTGATTTCTGCACTCTGTGCCATGTGTTGCTCATACTGGGCAATCTGCTACTTAACAATGTAGTGGCCTGTAGTCATCAATTTAAAACGGTTTCAACGATTGGATAAGTCACTGAAGCCTGCACACACAGCTACTCAAGATGATGAAAATGGCTTCAGCAGCATGACAACACCATTAAATGCGACCCTGTGGTGTTTTCCAACATCTGTTATTGTATGAAAATTATCAAAGCTGAAGAACAGATCTATGGTATATGTATGTTGAAAACATGAGGGGTTCATCTTCACTAGAGGATTAGCAACCAAATCAGAGACCCTTTGGCACCAACTGGGTTTGTGCTGATAAGATTCTGTTGTGTGAAGCAGCAAACAAACCAGATAAATGTTCCTCCAAGTACAAAAACACTGAAAGATTTTGAACAATGCAAATAAAACAATTTCTCTCAGTTTAGCAGTTTGAATGAACTCTGAAGAAAACACTGGTTCCTTTAACAGCTTTATTCACTTTTTGCAAAAATCTAACTCTGAGCCAACTTTCCATGGTAAAACCTTCACACCTAAGAGTGCCATTAACACCACCTTGCAGTGGTAAAATGTGGAGCGTTCACTGCTTATATCAGGTTTGTGTGCTACTGATTTTTGAGGCTGGTAAAAATTCATATCCCCTCAATGCATCCACCAGCAGATAGCCAAGTGCTTTTCTATAATATGTTACATCATTTTAGGAGGAATACTTTTTGTACTTCTGTTTAAAATGAAAGACATTAGATAAGGTAATTGCCAAATTACATTATTTTTGTTAGTACCATAACATGAAATACTTTTTTTGTGAGTTGTTATCATATAACAATGCTCTCATACTGGCTGTCTGATGATTATGTGAATAAAATCTCAAAATGAAATGATGAAGCAGAGGAATTGTCTCCGCTAATGTCAAAAAACACTGTTAGCAATTGTGTTGTTTTCATGAAATAAGAAACAATTAGCATCACACGTAAAGAAGTTTGTTCTCACAATAAAACATTCCACGCCATGATCCTCCAACTACTTCCTGTTGTCTTTTTCGTGGTTCTCACCAGTGGCTCATGTGATGCAAAAAAAGTGTTTCCATTGCAATTCTGCGAAATAAACTAATTTCTGTCTGACCAAAAAAAAAACCCATCTCATCCTAACACCAAAAATGTTTACTAATAAACGAGTAATTTCGAAATTGCCATGTTTACAATTCATTTTTGAAATGTTAAATTGTGTAGTTATATGGTCAATGTAAATGCAGCTTGTTAAAAACCTGCAAAGTGCAGCAGCAGAATCTTATCCCTTAGGTTAAAATTATGTGCAACATGTATAACAACTATAGAAAAATGGAAAATAGAATACAGATTTCAATATAAAAAGTAATATTTAGCATTGTATATTTGAAGCTAGCACACTGATTCCCGTTTCAAGTAGATTACTGTATCAATGTTTTGTCTGTCAATAGGACTGTTATGACACAATATGAGAGTATGTTTTATTGGAATCAACAACTATTTCAGGAACCATCTCCAAATTAAGACTTGATTCCAAAAAGTGGAGAGATTTTAGTGACATTGTCACAATTAACAGATAAACAAGAAGCACTGGGCTATGATAGGGAAATAAATTATTTGTGATCTTCTGCTTTTTTTTTCCTTCTAAAAACTGAACTGACTAAGCATCCTCTCTGGCTGCTCTCCATTTGTTCACTGTCACCTACAGACCCAGATCTGCGTTTATGTCAATTCTCACGTGCTTACACTCACCAAAGTGCAGATCGCAGACACAAACATGTACATAACGAGGCTGAATGAGCTGAGCGTGTGTGGGTCAAGGAGATTGAGATCTCAGTTGTGACAGCTGGACAGTTGAGAGGTTCAGATAAACAGCCTGCAGAGAGCCAAGACGGGAGGCCAATGGCATTAAAACAAACACTTTGCTATTTGCACACTCCAGCAGATACGGGAAAGAAGGACCTATATCTATCAGCGAAAGAGTCACTGAAGCCACAAAAGCTCCATTATGTGCATGTTTGCGTGCATGTGGAAGCAAATAGACAGTTGGGACGGCGGGGGTTGCTGCAAATGATGATGGGGGGGTTAGGGAGAAATCGGGTCTGCGTTCAGAATACAAAACCGCTGAACACATTTGCAGCATTCACTCATTAAGAAATAGGTCAAGGATTCTGCTCGCATGCGTAGCAACTTGTCAAAATCTCTCAAGCTGAACTGTGGCAAGCCTCTCTGCCTTAAGGGGGGGAATCCGTAGAGAAGCGAGTACTGTGGTGGTCTGCCAACACAGACCACAGTGCTGTGACAGCACACAGAAAATAAGCAACAATTCAACTCAAAGTCCAATTGTGGAATGTAAACGATCACAACTCATTGCTCTTCATCAACAGAGGACGCTCTTGAGCCAGCGGAGTTTGTCGCAGATGCTGATGGATGCTGATAGTGGCAGTGGTAGCTGAGGATTATGACAGACTTCAGAAAGTCTGCAGTCCATTAGGGAAGCACTTGCTCTTACAGCAGTAAAGGTCACTTTTCTAAATGAAGTAATGGTGATTAAAAAGACATTTTAGGGGTGAAAACCAGTCCCATCCTGCCAGGACTAAGATCTATAAATAAAGTCATCACTCTGCATTTTAACCAAGCAAGACGAAATATTTTCCAATGGTAAATCTGGTAAATCTGGACAGACTAGTGCAAACTGCTTTACTGGACACATAGTAAACTAATGCTTCGAAAGATATTACAGCTCCTTGCAGCAACTTTGGAAAACAAGCCCAGTCCGAGTAATTTCTACCCAGCTCAGTAAGGTTGACCTTATTGATCGTATCAACGTGTGATGTTGAGGTTCACGAAAGGCAATCTCGGATAGAAAGACTTCAAAGGCACCGCTTTAAAAAAAAGAGAATTATTTAGAAAGAACAATCCTTCTGCTCTCCTTTATGTTGGTTCATTAAACCTGTCAACAATAGCACAAACGCCTAAAAGTCAAGGTAAATTTGAGTGACTGAAGCTTAGTGAGGGTTTATAAGAAAAAAAAAATCCAAGTACAAGACAAAGAATAGTTTCTTAATGATATAAGAGTTACTGAAAAGCTCAGCTGGTCTGAGAGAGCAACAATGCATAGAGCCTGCTTCTTTTTCATTATTAGATTGGAGTTAATTAGGTGAGCATAATCAGCATGTTATAATCTAAACAATTGTGTGAGCTAGTTTGTTCTTCTAAAGGGAGCCGCATGACACCCCCTCCCTAGCTAGCGGTTGCTTTGGGGAGGGGAGACGCAAGGCTGTGTCCCTTTGAGATGGATATTAAAATAATTGTGTGCGGGGGGTCATGCTTCAGAGGCTCCAAAAATGTGATTTTGCCAGGAAGGAACTGGTTTTGATTGCAAGGGCAGAGGGATTAATATGCTACCCATCAGCCGCGGCAGATGCAAGTCATTTTCATGCAAATGCGAGGCAATTTTCTACTTAAGACAACATTTATTTTCTTTGGAGTCACTGTCATGGGCGCTCACCAGGACACTGGGAGTCTGACAGAGAATTAAGATTTGTAGGTGCATCGGCTGAATTGGACAGATGAGGTCTGGAGCCGTCCATGGAGCTCTACGCTGATGACAGTAAAGGGCAATAATGTAATAACACAACTGACAGAGGTCTGATAACGTGAACTAGATTAGTGATCCAGAGAGGCCAAACCAAGGAAGATATTTATGAGTTAGAAAATCATTTCTGTCTCAGATTCAAGGCTCACTTGTTGCAGGGAAGCAGGTCAAAGTCAACAGCCTGACAGAGCAAGTTAAAATTGTCAACTGAATGGACTCTGAGTCTGATTTACTTGATTGAGGTCAATGAGTCAGAATCACTTGAATGCAGGATTGTGATAACTGTAAGCAAAAGGAAGTAAAATCTTCGAAGACTGAACAGGGCAGCACATGCCGAAAGAATTTAAGAGCCAAGAATGCTGCAAACCTGAATTCTCGTCTCAGTAGGAAAAGTTGGAAAGAAATTAGGATTTCCAATCCCGGTTTTCTTGTATCTTTGCCCGCTCTCCGCTGGTTTTTCACACTGCTGCTGGGTTCAGGTGATGACACAATCTGTTTCTCATCAAGTATAATCAGGTGTTTGAGTTCAAATTCAATTGAAATGGAATTTGTGTCATACATGTAATGATTTTAGGGAAAAAATAAATAGTGTTTACATGTTGTGCTAAACCTGTATTAACTGTTATGAATGAAGATGCAAAATATAGTTTTCTCTTTTCTTTTTTTTTTTTTTTTACATAAAACATAAAAGACAGCCAGGCAAATATGAAAAGACTCTGGTCCATGTGCCGAATCTGCAGGTTACTGCTCTGCTGTAAAGGTTTGATTCATAATAAGACTATGTGTGATGAACGTTTGTTTGGGCGTCAGAGTGTGAGCTGTGGCACCGACACAATGTAAAACAGGCTGCCACCTTATCAAAGCCCGCAGCCAGAGATGATAAATGTCTCTTCCCGGTTGTCTCTATGCAGTGTCGGAAATGAGCTCTCCTGCAGTGTCGAGAGGGGCTGTTTTGTGGCACTCAGTGTGAGATTCCAGCAAATAAAAATTCCCATAAAGGCAGATTTATCCGAAACAACTGAGGTGATCACTCACCTCTTCATTTTTAAACTGGATCTCCTGGCAGTTGTTGATGCGCTCCACTCACATCCACTGAAAGAAGAAGGAAAAAAAAAAAAAAAAAACGATTCCAAATGCGCTCAGTACAAGGTTGTAAGGGAAATCACAAATGCAGTGTCAGTTGTTTCAGTCCCTTTTAATGCAGGGTAGCCTCTCTGCAGGAAGGACCTGTTAAGCGGTGGCGTCATTCATTCAAAGTGGACACCTTGGACGTAGCAGCTGATTGCGAATGCAGCGCGTAAACTTCACAGCAGAGCCCGGGCGTCAGCATCTGAACTGACCTCCTGTAACGTCAACTTCAGCGGACCGTGTCAGTGCGGCAGCGGTGCATTCCTCCGGGTTCCGCAGTCAGCCTTCCTCCGGCGCGGCTCTACGGTGCGAGCCTCCAAGCCGCAGCCAGGCTCGCCATCACCCGCCGGTAGAAGAAGAAGCGTGTTAGCGTCGGTGCAGACCCGCAGCGTGGCTTCCTCACAAGGCTCTGCCGGACTCACACTCACAGAAGACTGGCGGCTCCATCCGAGTACAGCGGCGTGTTGAAGCTGCGTGTTTGCGTGCGCGTGTATGCGCGCGTGCTGCCATTGGCACAGAGCGCGCCTAAACCCAGCCCACTCACACTCCAGCTCATTACGGCGTTAACCGTTTCCGCCCAGAATTACACATTTTGTACGTAATTTGAAAACTTTGTATATGCAAGAAATAAATCTGAATTATCGCCTTGAAATAAAAGCTTTACTAAACACAGATGAATATGTTTGTTTTTTTTTAGATGCACTAGTTAAGATTTAGTTTGATAAGAGGTGAAACATTTTTCAAAGTTTTCCCTTATTGTTTGACAGAAACAAAAATACTTTCGGACTGACGCTCCAGTGTTGTAACATTTAGATTGCAGCTACAGCAACTCGGCACCGGACACTTTTTGCATTTTTATTCTTGATTGTTCTTTTGCCTGACCAAAGCGATGTAACATGGACACAGTTCTACAGTAGTCGCATCACGTCAAAAAAATGAACACGTCTTACCCATCAGTTGACTTTGTCTTCACAGCACACAGTCCCAAGTCAGTGACAGGTTCTCTTCTTCTACTTTGTATTAGAACACTGCCATCTATAGGTCAAAATTTGAATCTCTCTCTCTCCCTTTCTCTCTTCATCTCTGTCTCTCTCCACACGTACATTGCTCATGTCCAGTTTTGTTTTCTTGTTTCCTTTCTCTTTTGGACCTGAATCATCTGTGTCCTCAAAATTTATGCTGAAACGAGCTGGTTTTCAGGCAGCACAGCGAAAAAACAAAGAGTTTCTAAATCCTATTCACCTAAAATGATCAAATGGACTGTGGCATTAGAGAGGAGGACCTTTACAACATGGAAGAAATATATACATTACCAGAGAAACAAAATGCAAACAAATTTACATGCTGCACATACGTAGTATGTTAAATCAAGGTGTTGTATCAGGATTCTATCAATTTATAAACCAAAACAACAATTGTACTTGGACAGTAAGTCTTGCAAAAATGTGAATTAGCCTGTTAAATGGTGCCACATTTTCATTCCTAAAACACAAAGTTAAATGTATCTCATTAGGATTGCATATGATTTACCAACAAACAGTATTCAACATCGAGACACTGAAATCTTTGCAAAACAGACAGCTGAAGCTCAGTCAGATTGGATGGAGTGTGATTCTAAACATTTTCTCACCACACATTCTCATCAATTGAATTCAGGTCTGGACTTCGAATAGGCCATTATATGGCTCTGGTTGTATGTTTTGAGTCACTGTCCAGTTGGTAAACCTCTGTCCTGGTCTCAAATGTTGTCCACCCTTTTACAGATCTTCCTCCAGGCTTGCTCTGTATTTAGCTCCACCCATTTCCAATCATCTCTGAGCAGTTTTCTGTCACTGCTGAAGCAACACTTTGCCACAGCATGATGCCCCTACTAACAGGTTTTATAGTGAACATGTTCCGTATGGTGTACAGCAATAATTTTCTGCTACACAGCATTTTGCACGAAGAGAGTTGAATACAGTTTTGTTTCAAGAAACTTTAAAAATGATGTAGCATTTTTTTTTTTAATTTATTTGCTACTTTTTGTTAATCTAACACAGGGAGTAACTGTAAAGCAAGTGTTTGAATTTAATGTGGCAAGATGTGGAAAAGTACAAGGATTTGCAATTATTTTTGCAAAGTACACCAACTTTAAATATAAAGGCACATTTTCAATGTTTTCCAGTTGCATGAAGTTTTTTATCTCCCAAAGATATCAACTTTGACATAGTTACTAGCACATCAAAACAAAACCCAGACCGTGTGCATCTTTCCTCTTTTTTGGAGGGTTATTGCAAAAAGTAGGCTATCCACTTTCTCTGATGCATCAATAATGCAGAGTAGGGAAAAGGGAGCCAGTGTCTGCCATCAAAAGTATTGCAAAACTGCCAGGAGGAAGAAGATGTGGAACAACCAGCATAAGTACACTAAAAGCACAGCGCCCACTTAAAGACAGGGTCAATAGCTGGAGGGCGTCCATATTGGAATTCTGCCGCAATGCCTCTCAAATGGATCTCAGTCAACCCTGGACAGCAGGGGTAATCAAATACAGACTTTTTCAATCCATTACTCACGACCCTGTTCGGAACAAGCCATGATTTGTTTGATTGGAATATAACTCAATTCATATTGAAAGAACAGGTTGCTACGGAACAGTCTGGAAGAGATTTGGCCCTTTTTGGACAGAAAAACATGATAGATTAACTTATTCTGCAAGGAGAAGTTTAGTTATTACCTACAGAACAACTAAAGCCGTTATGCTTCACTTTCAGACATATCGACAGAATGAGTCGAGTTTTGGCGGCAGAGACTGTAAAACAAAATAGTGAGGAGAATATTGCTCAGATTGAAATTCGAAAAATGTGCTGAATCAGCCTGATCATATAATTTATATCAGGTTTTTAAGTTGTCAGTGGATATGCCACAAATGGGAAACAGTTTAGCAGGGAGATTTCTGCCTAGGTCTCCTGTGTGTCATAGTTTGAGGTTTTATTCCTATAAACACCTAAAGCCAATGCAAAGAACCAACAGTTTCTTACTGGTGTGATCATAACTCGGGAATGCTTGCCCACAGCGCAGAATGAAATCCCAGTGAGGTTTACAGTGACTTGCCCTAATCTTGGTCAAATTTTGTGACATTACAACAAATCTCAATGTGCTTCACTGCAGTTTTATTGGATTGGTCAGCACAACATGAAATGGAAGAAAAATGGTCCATACCTTTCAAAATGTTTTGCTATTGAAAAAGTATGGCGTGCTCAAACCATGACCTCCCCCGAGGTCATGGTTTGAAGAACTTTTCTCCACAATTACTGTGGATGTCACGCCACAGTAATTGTGGCGTGACCTCCACACGCCACAATTGGGACTCAAAGTAGTCTGTCCAGATTTACCAGATTTACCATTGAGCTGTGTGGGAATCCCTGATGGGAAATCAGAGATTCCCATCAGGGATTCCTATCCCTGATGGGAATCCCATCCCTGATTCCCATCAGGGATGGGAATCTCTGATTTCTACCCGATACAATAAATATCTGGATTCACATCCTACAATCTGATACATAAGATTACGTCTCATCAGCCACTGATTCAGTTAGATTAGAGTTCTGTCCTCATCACAATGTATCTCGATTTAAATGAACTTAGCTGAAAAATATATTGTTTGTGTAAATGTTTATCCATTAATAAAACTGAATGAAACAATTCAAATATAATTTATTACTGAATTGCTGTTTTACATAAAGGTTCTTTACAAAAAATATGTCATATAATCTTTGTGAGGGACATATTTAAGTGGTTTTTGGTGATGAATCCTGTTGTCAGTTGCTATGGCAACTAGACTATGTAGCATAGCCAACAGAGAATGAGAAAAACGAATAGGACTAGTTTAGAGTAATTCTTCAACGGTTTTTCTGCGGTATTTCCCCCTTTGCTGTGGCTCACTGAATTAATTAATACTGAATTAATAATACCTACATCGCCAGGTTTCATTTTGTTAAGGGAATAGTTCTACAGCGGCAGCTCGGCTATGAATGGCAGAACATCTTTTACCCTCACGCGTTGTGCGCATGCGCACAATTTCTGGATGGAAACATTAACATGCAAGAGGTCTATGACATCTGTTATGGCTTTTGCACAAGTGGAGTCAATAGCCAGTTGTCGGCTGAAAATGATGAAATGCTAGCCTCACCATGCTCGGAGCTGAAGGACGAAAAACGACGTGAATCTGTCTCTGATATGTGTCTTCATGGTGATTCCATGTCGTCATTTCAAGTGGGTTTTTATACAGTGGGTTTAGTCGTGCTTCCAGTGTATTTGACAGCAGTTTGCATATTGCATTTGCTTCATCAACCTGTCCGTTTCTCTTGTAAAGTCTGTAGTGTTGTCAAATCTTAGATTTACAGTGTGGCAGTGAATGTATCGGTTCTTGCTCCGCCATGTTTGCCAGTTGTTGTGGTCACGTACTGGCGCCTGCCCACACAGAAGCGGTCTACAGGAAGCCTCTTTGGTCAATAACTTGATTTATTCTATTTTATTTTATTTTTAATACAGTCATATCGAATTTTACTGGTACAATCAGGTAAAATCCGGTGTAGTTAGAATTTTTCGTGTTAAGTGCTGGAAATTGAAAGCTGCCATCATATCACGCATGCGCATGTCCGTGGATCGACGGGAACAGGTTAATCTTCCAATCACGAATGTATTCATATTCAGTTGATAATAATATACATCCCAACGAGTCTGGTTTGTCAGAATAAAACTACCTTTTGAAAATAAGTTTTAAGCACATAGTATTAACGTCACATTTCTGTTATTATAAATAGATTTTTTTATTGGTGTGATGTAATATTCTAATTTTAAATCTCATGTTTTATTTGCAATAAGTGGAAAATCACCATAATTAACAGAAATTGAGGCTTTCAAACATCCATCTGTGTGTAATATACTTAATCTACATAATGAGATTTACTTAATGTTAAGTTCCTAAAATAAATGGATTTTTAAATCATATTGTAATTTATTCAATTGGTTTGTATTTGTGGGTGTGTCTCCACCAGCTCTGCACATCTAGAAACTGAAATGTTAGATTAAGTGTTTGTCAACATCAAATTTCAATAAAGACTCTCAAAGAGAGTTTGAATCTGAACTTTGAGAGCCTCTTTAACCAGAGCACCTTCTTGTCTATATTTGCTATACCTTGAAGAAATTTGAAAATATATATTTTTTTGACTTTGTTTGCTATTAATAGCTTTATTAGAGCTGTGAGGTCCTCACAGAAGAGCTGTTTATATTGAGATAAAATGACACATGTTTGGACTGTTTACTCTTTAGTTGCATGCTTAGGGCAATTAGTTGCACAATTTTTTACTTAAGATTATTAATTATCAATTAAGCCTGAAAAAGATGCAAACCACACTTTTCAGATTTTTATTTATTAAAGCCACTGTTGAAAAATAATTGGTACATAAGGAATACAGATAATTTAACACACACAATAATGAACTACAATTATACTATAATGGATTTGCTTTTCACAGTTGACTATTTGGGGCATCTGTGTGTGTGAAACAATTAATACTGGAAGTGCAGTCTGATGAGGCTAGAGATGGCTAACATGCACAAAGCTTAATTCCTTGAAGATCACTTCAGTGAATATATGAAACAGTGGTCAGGTGGATAAATGTGTGCACATTGCTAGGGATGAAATACTGAATGCTTATGTGAAGAGATGGCCAACTGCAGAGCTGTTGCTTGACTGTTTTGCTGATCAAAGGGCCTCATATGCTATGATTTTATAGCATGTTGGAGGGTTTCAAAGAGGGCTCCAACTGATGCCTTTAATTCTTTCTTTTCTATTTGAGTGTATGAGGAATGGAAAGTGGGAAGCCGTCCACTCCACTGAACCACGGATCCCTCTTGTCTCAGGTACGTGAAAGGAATCAGCCGGAGCGGAGATCAAAACAAATACCAGGCAATAATTAGATGATAAACAAAACCTGAGAGCCATAATGCCAATGAGTTGCTTTCCAGAGGTAAATGTCAATTATAATATTCCCAATAAGCAATTGCTTTTTTTAATCATTAATGTTTTATTCAATTCTTTGTTGCAAGAAATAAGCTAATTAGTTTTTCAGTCTGATGAAAAATATTTACTGGAATACAAAACTGGCCACATTTATTGAAACCGCTGGTAGAGATGTGCAACAATTCCTCAAATAAATTAATCCTTAAAATTGCTTGTGGGGAGAATAAAACTGATTTCATTTAACAAAATATTGAGGCGTAAACAAGGCAACAGTGCCTATGTTCCCCAAAACAAATAAATCTGTAAGTAAAACAAATGTAAACCATTTGCATCAACCTGGTGGCCTGTGTTCAGATGTCCTCAGGCTATAACTTTATTGAACCACCTTTTGGTTCAATTTCAACATTCAGATTTATTTAGTTTGAATTTGTTAGCATCCAAGCTCGTGATTATACAGTATTTTCCCACTCTACCTTTCGTTATGTTCCAAATCTGTCAGATTTTAAGGGAATCTCTTGTCCAGAGCCCTCTTGACATTTTTCCAGAGATCTTCTGTTTTGTTTCGCACCTTAGTGAGAAACAAAAGACTAAAGAAACTTCAATTTTCTTCAGCAAACAATTTTTTTATTTAGATGTGTGTTTGGACTCACTGTGGTTCTAAATAATGAAATCCCTCTTCATCTTCAGCCTTCTAGTGGACATCTAAGATTTTGGGATGAAACCTGACCGATATTGAAAATGTTCAATATTTCTAAAAATGTAGGAGATTATTGTCACAACACGACCAGCATCAACCAGAAATATGTTCAGCACCTTCAGTTGTACTCTTGGTGACCTCCCTAACCACTTTTTGTCTTGCTTTATTTTTTTTCATCAGTAGTTTTAATGTTGTTACAGTTGTTTACATTTATTGCTCCAATTCTGATACCTGTTTTTTACTGTCGTATGATAAAAATAAATGCTGCGGATTTGTTCACGCTCTTCCTGACTGATGCCTTTGTACCGTAAGCTCCTTAAAATCCTTTGTAACCTCTTTTTGGGAGGAAGCTCCGGCATCAACGTGTGCAGTGTTGCCTTTAATGTGGCTGTCTTTCTTTTAAACAGTGGATGCCATAAAAGAGAAAATCTGGCATCTTTACAAAACAATGTACAGAGAACATTCATTATTTTACTTCTTTTTGGAAAGGAGTACAAATGACTAATTCTAACATGCATGGATGGTTTAGGTCACAGATTTGTGCCATTTGAACTGGGCCCATTATGCAAGTCCACCCCTGGTGTTTCCCTCCCACCATCCACCTGTTAGCGGCTACCATATACATACCCACGAGGCTTTATAAGGAAGACGGCAATGCAATCAACAAATGCCCACACTCTCTCTCTGACAGAAACCACATTCATACAGGTGGCCGATTGCATCAGTAATGGCCCACTGATGGAGCCTCAGCAACCATGTGGTGATGATGGACCAGTTTGCTTCTACAGCAAGGAGAAATACTTCACAAGGGAAAAGAAGGGGCAGTAAAATGGATATTAACTTCGACGCAGGCATTTCCTACGCTTATTTGAGTCAACAAATGTTGGCTACCTGTGGGTTCTGGGAGTGTACTCTATACTAAAAAGTCAGTTATTTTGCTTTCTGATGCAGGTTCAAAGCTAAAAAATTTGCCTAGTGTGTGGGCCAAATGTCTTTTTATGAGATTTACTCAAGTTTGTCTGTGGGCAAGCAAAATTAAAACAGCAATTAATTTCTACAGAGATGCAATCAAAGGAGATTTTGGTAATTATGTGGTCCTGTGATGTGTCTGCAGAGAGAAGCTTTGTCTGAAAATGGTTTAGATTATTTTTTATTTTGTCCTTGCTTGGAG
Organism: Poecilia reticulata; assembly: GCF_904066995.2. Taxonomy (NCBI): domain Eukaryota; kingdom Metazoa; phylum Chordata; class Actinopteri; order Cyprinodontiformes; family Poeciliidae; genus Poecilia; species Poecilia reticulata. Next base: position 27,829,468 of record NC_088836.1, on the reverse strand, counting down.
CCGTTCCATTAGCTGCAGGCTCGTGCTGTAATCTCACACATCGGACTTGAACAAATCGCGGGCTCAGATGCCGTCAGTATGGCTCTTTAAAAATAGCAGCAGAGAGTGAGAAAGTGAGAAAAAAGAAAATGTACAGATGGTCTATCTTTCAACACATCAGTGCCATTGAGTTGTCAAATGAGATGAATAATGATGTTATGGAATAAACAAGTAATTTACACTCTGCATTAAAGCGAGGCGAGCAAAACTTTGAATGTATTACAAAGCAGGCACGCCTCCATATTCGTTTTGCGATCCTTTTGTCTCATCTATGTGTGCAGACTGCGTATGAAGGAAAATATTGAACACAAATTTCTTTTCAGTAGATACATTTCTAGTTGCCTTTTGGCACAAAATTCACACCATATGTCAGTAGCAACACAAACAATCTACACATAAAAAGAAATCAAAAGCATTGTGTTTTGAAACAAACAGAAAATGTCTGAAATCTGTCAGTATTTAGGAAGCAATATTGCCCCATGTCTATGCAAAATTATCTGCTGCGTTAATATTAATTGATGTACGAAAAAAGGTTATTTGTTTAGAAGATATTTCACAAGACGCATAATAGGTTAGAGCAAGGAGATTTCTTAAGAGCTTTTCAACCTTAACCAATGAGAAATGCTTCTCATTCGTTACAGAAGTTCAAGATTTCTCAATACTCCAGTGGACACAATTGCAAAGAATCGGAAAGAAAATAATTTCACCATAAACGGACCACAACAAGTTGTTCCTCACAAGATGTCTGACAGGACATAAAATAAAGAAGTTGTCCAAAGCTGCTCACAGAGAGCTTTGGAAAAGCCTACGTTTAGTAGATGCAGACTTTCTTTCAAAACAATGAAGTATTCTGAACTGCAATGGTCTGAACCTGAAGGAGTAGCTCTGCAAATTACTACTGAAAAACTTACCAATGGTCAAGTCTGGAGCTGAGAGCATCACAGTGCAGGGCTGTTGTAAGCAATATGGTGTTGGAACATTCTTCTTAACAATTTAGAAATTAATGTTGAGGGCGGATTACTCAGCAAAGCAGTTGTCTGATACACCAACTCACTTGGTTTTAGAGAGAGAAAATTGACACGTCATGTAAATTTCATGTCAGTGGTGGCAGAAATTTAAGAAGGAAAATGTTGGCGTGTTGAAAATTACTTCCCCGCCTTCCACATGGATGCACATGACTGCTGTTGTGCACACACAGCATGAAGACTGTGAAAAGGAAGAATGAAAATGGCAAAAGAGAGAAAATGAGCAAAAAGTCCTCTGACGGTGCAAAGCACTTCCATTAGACAGTGGACAGTTTTTAATAAGATGCCTATCAGAATTTGAATCTCAGGAAATTGCCAGCTATTTATTTTACTCGGGCTGCTTATTCTGTCTCGGCTCTTGATAAAGCATTTTGGTTTTAATTAGAGACATTTCCACTCTCCGCCAGGGATGACCTCTTATTATTATGAAGTAGGCCTGCTTAGCGGAGCAGGCAGCCGGGAACAAGCTCCTTCAAGCATCTCAATCATTCCTCATCCACGCTCATCTCCGGGGCCCTCGGACCAAATCAAAGGAGTCACTATTAAGCAGAACCAAATTGTTTAATGCAGTAATCACCTGCATATTTTTTCCACCGCTCGCTTGTTTGCAATTGAAAATGAGACACACTGAAAAATATGATGCATTGTTTTGCATATTAATGAGGGACCTTGGATGTCCTTACTCTTCACGGTTATGTAGAAGTGAACATATACTATTGCAACAAAAAACACATTTTCTCTCTCCCGAGTGTCAGAAAATCACTTTATTTGGAGTGTCCACAGGAGCAGAGGGAAATCCAGACTGCTGTATATGTTGAGTTGGATTACTGTTCCACCTCAGCTCATTGTTTGATGCTGCAGTTTGCAGCAGTGAGGAGCATGTTTCCTGAAATGAAACATGATTTTGGGCTTTGGAATCCCTGTGAAGCAGAGACAGAGTGGCGTACTCCATCAGCAGGCAGCATCTGCTACTGTCTGCTTTGCATTCAGATAAAAACAAATGACTTACACTTAGCTACCAGCTGTACGTGGCTGAGGGAGGAACATTGCCAGATTTATCAACAAAATATTTTTTGGATGACAACCAATCTGTTATTTGCTTCTAAATCTGAAGGGAAAAATTGCAGGGCCCCTCGACTGAGACTGAGAGCTCGAGCTCTCACATGTCACCTAATTTCATTTGGTCACTTTCAAGTGAGAGACAAATGGGGGAAAAAGATAGGTGGAGGACAAAGCAATTATTTCCACCAGTACATGCCATCAGGGTTGATCCCTTTGGTATGAGAGGAAGAAGGCTGTGAGGGAGAGGATGACACTGATTAGAGCTTACCAGCAGCTCGAGACCTGCTCTGCTCCAGACGGGGATTTAGATCTGCCTGCCTGCCTGTCCATAAGGTATCATGCGATCAGAGATACCTTAATCCGACTTGGCCTTTCACATCGGACGCCCGCGGTTCATCCAGATATGAAATGTAAATGTGAGATAGAAGAGGTCGATAGGAAAATTCTGGCATTGCAGGCAGATGTAGTCATGCCACAAGCTAAGAAGGAAGAACTGAAGACTTGATATCATTAGCAGAAAAGGAGCAAAATGGACTTGTTTAACATACAAACCCTGTCAAAAGCTGCACAGGAATGTATGCAAAAATGTTCCGTTTGTCCAGTGATTAAATGTAGACAGTTGCAAGTGTTTGCATTTATAGACTTTTTGTGCCTTTGAAAACTCTGCATGCGCCTTAGACTGCCTAAGTAAAGACCGAGACAAGAGCGAGACTTGAGGGATGCAAGAGCAAATCCAAGATCAAACAAATTCAAGAGCATTTTTAAGACCATCGCTGTAATCAGAATACTGGAGCATTTGCTGCAAATGTTTAACACAAATCTGCATGTAGTAGATCATTATCATGCTACTTATATCAGTGCTCCAATTTTTTTCTGTCACCTGCACTGCCACAACATTTATGTGAACCCAAACTTGTATATAAGCAGGAACTCAACTTCATGCCATTAGTCCAATAAATCTGACAAGCTGGTAAACAGTTAAACAGACTGAAAACACTCAACAGCACATTTAGCCTGTTAAACACTAACTGACTTAGCAACCTGGACGGGCTGCCAGTCCACCAAAGAGAACCAAACAACTATGGGCGTACCTAAGGACAATTTAGTGAGACCACTTAACAGTTATGTTTGAGTGTGAGAGGAAGCCAGAGTACCCAGAGAGAACCCACACATGGATAGGAAACATGCATACACCATACAGAAAGACCCCAGGCTGGGCTGCAAACCCAAAACCTTCTGGCTGCAAGACAAAAGCGCAACCAACTGCACCACCATGCAGCAGAACTAAACACAGTAAATGTTTTTGTTTTGTTGTCAGAAAAACGTCCATTAGTTGGAAAATGTTTCTCTCACTTGTATTATTCTCATCTTCTCACACTCAGCATGTAGGGACACAGCAGGCAGCCTGGAAATCTAAAAAGCAAAAATACTTTACTGGTTGTATTTGAATGCAGCCAAGAGGTTGACACTAAGCTGCAGTAAAGAGGAAGGACATTGCAGCTGGACTCTCAACTCCAGCACAAACAAGACCAAGACTTTGAAAATTTGCTTTATGACTGGTCTTGAGTACTATTTTACTCCAACTCAGGGATAAATCAGTAGTTGTAATGTGATAAAATGTAAAGACGTTCAAGGAGTATAAATATTTGTAGTTCTGAATTTAGGGGGTTTAATGGATTTAGCTGTGAGCTCAATTCTCCCGCAGACAAGAGAAAGTTTAATCCTGTCCTGCATACAGGATTAAATCCCTTTCTGGGTGGTAGCAACAGGTCCTTCAATCATTCATTTCTTTTCCAAAATTTAAATCAGATTAATTCAAAGTTTAATTTCTCAATCATGAAATATTCACTATTGAAATAACCAAAGCACAACCGAATGTCCCTGGTAGGAGTCTGAGGCTATCGCTATCCATAAAAAGGACATTAAAAATGTACACCTTGCCTGAGGACGCGCTTTAAAATTCCACATCTGTTCTCCCAAAGACATTTCTGAGAGACATTAACAACAAGTTTTGCTGACTGCATTCAAAGTGACTGTTACCAAAAAACGCAATTAATGTGCATCTGTTTAGCCATGCAGCGAATAACACCAAAGAACTGCGCATGAATCAAACATATTTAAAAGCAGCATACATGGATGTAAAATCATTTTTTGAACAAAGATCGCTCTGTTGCTGTAAAGAACAGATACAAAGATAGTTGCTCTCTTAAACTCTGCAGGTTTTGGAAGGATTACAAAAACAATAACTTCAAAAACAACTCCCTGAGTTGGCAGACATGCCCAGTATTTGAACGATTGAGGGTGTCATCATGCAAATCCTAGGGGCTCACCAGTGTATCAGATCTTATTCCATCTGCGCTGGAAGTTGTATTTATAACTGTGACATCTCTCCCTGTACAGGCTGCAACAAAATCCACAACAAGACAGCAATAACAATGACTCACTATATCTCCCTATTCATTGTCCTGCCAATTCTGATTTTGAACAGGAGGGTAGACAAAAGTAAACTTCATCTATCCAAGAGTTTAACCTGTCGTTCTCTCCTTTCATTTATTGGCTTTAGCTTTTCTCTGCACATCTGTTTGTGCGTGCTTGTAGGTGTCTGAGAGCACATTAGGATTTCCTCCACAGGGATCCAGGACCAGCCAAGCCCTTCTAAGATCCTCAGTAATGCTACTATTTTTGTGCAGCCTGCCCTAGCATGTGCCCCATGCTGCACAGCAAACATTGCTTATGGCAGGAAGTGTCCACAATTCCCAAAAAACAACTTCATCAGCATACATTTTGTGCTTTCAAGCTTCTTTTCCTTATCTTATTTTCCTTTTCTCTAAGATCTTTGTGGCCACAGGAAATATAATGCAGAATAGGCAAGAAAACAAAGAAAGTTCTTTTTTGTTTTTGTACAAAGATACAACCAGTTTCTGTTGTTTCAAGTTTAAATGACAGAGCAGATGTACTTGATTAGGATTTCAATAATACAGCTTTAAGGGGAATGAATTAGGATTTTACAAGTGAGATGAATGCATTAGCTTCGCCAGCTGGGATGTTTCACTTACCTTCATGAAAGTTTGATGTGTTTAATTGGCTTTAGTTAGTTTGACAATTCATGTAGCCTGTGATCCCTTTTTAGGCCCGTTTATCGGGTGCATAATCACCAAATGTTTAATGCTCATATAACGTTCTGCTGAAACAATGATTAGTAGTCAACATATTTCCAGAACCTTTAAGGACAATAAAAGTTGTACAGTGTGTCTTCAGCTCAAATGCCTGATAAATATAACACAGTTTATAAGAGAAACACAATTATTTTAATGTTTACATCGTACACTGCTCAAACAAATAAAGGGAACACTTAAACAACACAGTATAACTCCAAGTAAATCAAACTTCTGTGAAATCAAACTGTCCACTTAGGAAGCAACACTGATTGACAACAGGGACCCTCGTCGGGTCAATCAGTGTTGCTTCCTAAGTGGACAGTTTGATTTCAAAGAAGTTTGATTTACTTGGAGTTATATTGTGTTGTTTAAGTGTTCCCTTTATTTTATTGAGCAGTATATTACTTTTCTCTTAGGCACTGACTGGAAGTGCTTTGCAAGCTCCATTGGAACACAAACCTTTGTCACTGCACAACTTCTTACTTCCATTTCCTTTGGACATTATTACTGGTTTCTGGGGAAACAGCAGCCTGATAGAAAAATGAAAACAGCATTTGATTAAACATTATAAGACATTTTTGAGATAGGGCTTGATTTAAGTTGGTAGTAATCCAGTTCAGCTTCACCTAATCACTTACCTCCATCATGAAGCTCCATTTAAAATGCCTGAATTACTTTTCAAACAAAGGTGTGCTTTTTTCCCTTTCTTTACAAATTCTTGCAGGCAGTTTGTCAATAAACTGATAGGTCAGTTGGGTCTCTGCTCTCTGTTGTACAGCAGAAAAACAATAAAATAAAATAGTAAAATAAACTAGTTGAGATGAAATAAGCCTAAATTTGGCAGTAAAACCACCTCCAGTCATTTTCCTGGTTCCTTCTACAGAGATGTGCATATTATGCATCTGTACCACAATGATAAATATTAGACTTTTAGGGGCCATAAGGGCTAACACATTATCACTCATCAAACCCCACTCTCCCTGCCATGTGCAGATGTGAATGATGGCTGAACCCAGCTCTTTTAAATCACAACTGGAATCTGCTTCTGCTTCTGTTCCTGCTGCTTCACCTCACTGACTTGAGGGCTAATTAAGTTTGAATGAAGTGTGCAGAAAAAAATATGATGTATTCTCCTTGTGTGATGTGTCTAAACACAGCACTACAGTGCTCAGAGAGGAGACAAGAAAATAAATCTCTTGAGAGAAGAAAAAAGGATCATTACTTCCTTTAGAAACTAAAAGCCGGGAACAACAGGATGTGAAAAGACCAGGGGCTATTTTAGAAATAAACCTTAATCAGAAATAAGAACTTGAATCTGGAAGTGGCGTCATTTCGTGCTAAACCGTAATATAGTTTCTCTTTGAAAAACAGGTAGGATGTGCTCATTAGTTTGTTGTCGTCTAAGTCTACACATTGTTCTCTGCCATTCTTCCTGGATACTTTTCTGGGTCACTCTTCCACATTTCAAGTTTCACATTTTCCACTCACAAGAGAGGATTTTAATTATTACATGAATCTCATCCTGTCCTAGTAGAGACAACACAGATAGTAAACAACTAACCTGTCAAAACTGTTCCAATCATGAGACTACTGGGGGTATAACAGGAATGTTGTAACCTGAGAGCTCAGGATATCAAAACACAACACGTTTTTAAAAAAAAAAAAACGTCTGTCTTGTGCTTTTCCTGTCAAACATTCTAAATTTTGTAGCGTTAGTTCAACTGAACATGGCACATACAATGAACACACATTTGGCATTTAGTATGCAAAGTAGATAATTTGATATAGTTGGGCAACAGAGTTTTTCCAATATAATCTGTGGTATGTGTAGAATTTGCACCACCAGGCATGAGTGCCGTAGAAATAAGTTGCTAAGTGGTTTGTACATTTTAGGGTAACAAAATCCTGTCAGCTGATTTAACCTAATGTGTTCTGGCCTTTATAGTGATATAATTGCCCACTGTTGCTATAGTCATGTTTGTCAAATCTCTGGCAAACCTAATCAAGGCATTCATCGTGCTCTGCTTGACTCAATCCCAGCCATGGGTGAAGGTTCAAATGCTTGATTGCGTTAGCCCTACACCGCAAACAAAGAAAATGACCAGCTCTTACCCTCTATCATGTGTGCTGCCACACCATTTCCAGAGGCCGTGGTACAACATAAAATAATCAGTACAAATAGATATCCAAAATCCATTAGTAAAAACAATAATAATAATTGTTGGTAAATAATTGCCATATTTGTACATTTATACATTACCTTTTCTTACCCATAATGTAAGGAAGACAGATTGATTTGTGATAGCACATATTCAACCTATCAATATTAGTTTTCTCTCTTAAAAAGTTTACTTAACAACTTAAAAGATTTTTATGTTTCCTTTGAACTGATGCAAATGGTTTATGCAACCTCCAGTCTAAGTACTAACTTTAAGTGGAAGTTTCTGGCGTTTTAGGGGAGGGCTGTTGGGGACACCAAGTATGTTTCTCTGTGACTTGTTACGACTCTGTAAAAAGGCTGTAAAATCTTTATGAAGCTTGTCAACACAGGTTTGGCTGGATGACAGCTGAGCCCTCCACAGTCCCAACACTACACATTATTTAAAAGAACATTACAGAAGAACACTGTTGTTTTATTTTGCCTCATCTGACAAATCTTAACATTAAAATCATTGATTATTTACCCTGATTTATGGCTCATCTGTGGCACAGACTGACTCAAAGACTTCACAGCATGACGCAGATGCATATCTCTTACAATCATTCTTTCCACAAAATTTAAAATATGCGAGACTCAGTTAGAAGTCCACAGAGATGGTTTCAAATCATTGCATCAGTCTGTGAAGATGTGCAACTATCAACTGCTGACCAATGACATGGGCACTTAACCCGCAATCATTTTCTTTCATGCCTTCTATATAAATCTGAGATGATTCCTTGCGTCTTATTTGAAACGTTAAATTAGCTCATTATATTTCCAGCGCACTAAAATATGTGATGGTTCTACTGGGAGATCAAAGTTTCTGTCAATTTGCATGTGTATGCATGTTATTTCTGCAGTGGGAAGTCATTCCAGACACTCGGTAGCTTTCTGGTAGTTTTGTTGCAGGGCTGTGTTTGATTTTTCCTCAATTCTGTGTTGACAGATAGAATAAGCTGCCAGTCAGAGTCCATCCTGTCCACCTGCAGAAGTGTTGATTCGCCTGTGAGCAGCTCGGGGCTGATTGATTCCTGAGTGAAAGCTTCAGGCACATGACAGACACCACATGATTACTGTTTCCCTCATTGTACTATGTCCACTGATGGGAATGCTGCAAAAAGAAAAAAAAAAAAAGAAAATAATTATATATATATATATCTTCCATGGAATGTGCATTTCCATAAGACTGCATTTTTCAAGGCGATAAAAACGAGATTGAGATGCTTCATCAATTCGCCTTCCTCTGGAGGGTTATTACTTTAATGGAGTCTCAACCCAGTGAAACATTGAAAAAAATAGGCATTTATCTGCAGTTGGACTTAAATGTGCACTCATATGAATTTCCACTAGAATCATATACCATCATGTGTTTCTTCATGGATGAATCACAGGGCAATGCACATATTTTGAGTGAGGCAAATTATTCGTTTTCTATGTTTTATTGCACACTGCCCCCTGTAGAGAGGGTTGAAATAAATAATGAATGCATAACTTGCAGCAATTTTGATCCTATGCCCCGAGGCTGTGCAGGTGGGCAAAGTGATGATAGTATCACCCAAGAAACGTCTCTACAATCCTAAAGCACAAATGAAGATGTAAAAATGCTGAAATTTGTCATACTTTGGTATTTTTATTCACAAGGACAATATCAACTTTCAGTCTACCTTTAAATAAATGTCATGATTGAAAGATGAGTGCTCTTTGCACATACCTTGAATACAAAACAGTTCTGATATATATTCCTTTTAAATCCATTAAATTACATTTTTGCAATTTTACATCTACTCCAGCTCCTTTCCATTCTAACCCTTTCTATTAGCAATGCAGGAGAGCATTTCCAATCCTCTAAACTTTGACGATTGCCAAGTAATGACCACTCGCAAGTGCTACACAGGCCCAATGGCTGGCTTCAGTTGTTTCCATTCAACACATTCACATAAATGTGACCATCTGGGAAGAGCCGAGGCCAGAGGTAAATGCATTATTAAGAAAGGAAAGACTGAGCTGCCCGCAGGGTCTCATGGTAAAATTTGAAACTGACACAAAATGAAAACCGTTTTCTGCCCAGTCTCAAAACAAAGTGCATAACAGGCATATTTGTCCACAGGTGTGAAGTGCAGTCTCAGAGAGGAGGCCTAAAAAATATGTGGTGGCATTGTTTTATTAGCTTGATGTAAGTGTGGGCAGAAGCTGTTGCCATCTCTTCTACCGCTTTAAAATTGTAACCACAAACAAGGGATATGTTACCTCTGGGAAAGATTTGTGTTGTAAGATACACCAGTTGGGCATAACATTATGACCATGGACAGTCAGTGAATAGATCATTATCTCTTCATACTGAGTGGGACATATTACACAGCAAACAACCATTAAAGACTAGAGATGAACCAACAACAGGGTCACAAGAGGGCAATGCTCACTCCTGGTGCAAAAGGAGAAGTGGTCCATGTGGAGAAGTGATACAACAAATTGTGTACTGTAGTTCAAATTGTAAAAAAAAAAAAAAGAAAAGTTAATTCTCGTTCTGGTGGAAAGGAGCAGAAATACAGAATCCGCCACAATTTGTTGCTTTTGGAGTTCAGTTAATGACACACTCATTGGTGTCAAAATCACCAAAGAGGGACAGATTAGGATTTAGACAGGAACACAGAAAGGATATAATCTGCGAACTGTGGCCTCTTCATCCAATATAATATGCCCTGGCAGAAAGCAAAAATGGTTCAGGATTGGTTGCAGGGGTACAAGTTTGAGATGTTTACTTTACTTCTAAACTTTTTAGATCTCAATAAAATTAAGCATGTATGGAAAGTGCTGGGAAAACAAGTCAAATCCAACGAGGTCCCACCTCATAATTTAAAGGATTTGAAGGATCTCCTGCTCACACCTTGGTGTCAGATACAATAGCTCACATTCAGGGATCTGGTGGAGGGTTGGGTTTGCAGGAAAAGAAGAACAAATACACTAAATTGCATAAACTGGAGTCTGTCTCCAACAGCCAATGAAGGAGGTGGAAAAACCCAGGCAGGTTTATGTATTTTACAAGAGAAAGTGTTTTCATGCCGTTTTGTCTTAAACACAATCATAATCCCACATTTTTACAACCTAAAACAAAAACCTTGACAATTGGACATGATTTTCAAAGAAATGTGTTGCATTATGATAATGGGATCATCAAAACCACTTTTACTCAATCAGCTATTTGTACATTACTTAAAGGTATTATTGTCATTAAGCTTGAGTTTTCTCTCAGCCGTTTTGTTTCTATTGGAGCTACACCTAACCCATTCTTTCAGTGCTTAACTGTATTTTTTTCCTGGATGAATTCCTGTATTCTCTTTATTGTTTGTCTTCCAATGAAAGGTACTGCTAGTATAAAGGCTACAAATCTAAGCCATTTTTCTCTTGATGAATCATTGACAAAATTGTTGCTGCTGTTGATGCTTTACTTTTTGTTTTTCTTGTCCATTGGCATTATTCTTGGTCCAATGCTCCTTTCTGTCCTCTCAATGTTTAGTTTGCAGCAGATGGATGCTCATATACTGATACTGATTCTGCTGAAAGTTTCTTAGGGAGTTTTCTTTGGTTGTTACTCACTATTATATATTGATTAGATATTACTCTCTTTCCTGTACAGGATGAGTAATATCTGCAAAGTCAACAACTCAACTGGACTTTCCTACACAGAAAAACTGAGCAGTTGAATTTTATTGGATTATAATGAAATTTAAAAGTCAATCTCACCGATTAGATCTCAATGGAATGGGTTGGATTAATTTGAATTGAATTTGGACCGAACTGCATTGTAAATAATTAGACATGAACTCAATCTGTTGAAGACAGTGCAATTTATCTGGGCCTTTTATCCTAAACACGGGAATGTTTTGCCTCAATTTGTAAAGGATTTTGTTTAACAGCCATGCATTGGACTCAGTGCTGAACCTCCCAATTAACATAACTGAAAAGGCAATTACGCTAAAAATGTGGAGTAGGTTCTTTTTGAACTACAGATGATCTTGTTTTGGAAGATTGAGTTTGCTAATTCAGTTATGGCTCACTATCTGGAGCCGTGGCTTTGACCGTCACCTGGAGTGAAAAGGGAGAACGGAGTGCCTTGAACACTCAGCCATTGTGTACCTCACTTCCTGACATTCAAGGGCCATTAAACTGCATCATCTGTCACATACTGAGCAGATGCTTTCTTAAATAAGGCAGCAAGTGCTATGCTATGACAGCTGGTGCTAAAATGTTGAATGCTTAAACCCTTCATTGGAAGCATGAGTGTATGACCTAAAGGTCTAATTTTAGAACAAATTTAAAGCAATTTTCTGTTTCAAGACTCTTTCTTAAACATAAGTAAAAGACATGGTTGCGATGCATTTATGCATTTTTATCCCTGTGGGAGGGTTCATAGATTCAGGTCAATAGAAAAATGGTGTGACGTTTAAAAAAAACAACAACTTTGCAAGGTTTTTGATGTCTTGAGGTGCGTCTGGGTTCAGCTAAATGTGTGTGAGAGAGAATCAATGAGAGGGAGTCCATGACTGAGGGAGGGAGCTATTTGTTTGTCTTGGCCCCTGGCTTTGACCTTGACTGTGACCGCTTTGGTTTGTTCAGTGTCCATCCAAATCCCCCAATCAATCCTTCAAACAGGCCTCACCTTTTCCACCATTAAATCGATTGCGCATCAGTGGCCATCAGCGTTTTAAGCCTGATAGGAAAAGCACAGTCACAGCGGATTGGCACCATTATTTCAAGAAATTTATGGCCAATAAAGTTTTAATTAAAAAATGAAAAATAACCAAAAACTGAAAACACTATTTTTCTTTCAGTCTTTCAACTTTACTTTGATAACTCGCAGAAAAGAATTAGAGTTTTTACAAAATAAAATGCTGGTGTTGGGGAGGAGGCGCTATGCTAGCATCTAGTCTCTGCTCTCTTCTGACTAAATTCATGTCATGACATTTTTCTACTTTCTATGCTACTGACAATTAATTCAAATACATGACCGTTCCAACAGTCATCTATTTAAAATTGTTTGTGCTCGGCTTTTAAGCATCTTTCATAAATTTTAACAAGAGCAGAGGATGACAATGTAACAGACAGACAATGTTACACTGACAGACAAGACAACGTTTGAGCTATTTGGCCAAAATGATAAGAAATATGTTTGAGGAATCCAGGTAAAGCTTAAGAAAATGTGAAGTCTCAAGCACGGTGGTGGTGGTGACAACATGCCAATGAGATATTTTCCTCAGTGGCACTCATGCATCGCATAATGTGGGATGAATAATAAAGAATTAGGAAATGATCTCAATTCTTCAACTTCAAAATTAATAGCTAGATGGTTAAAAGTTGAACACCATCCAGACAATGATCTCTAAGCACACGTCAAAGCCACAACAGGCTAACATTAAACTCCTGGAATGATTCCAGCCTCAGCCATTTTGAAAATGTACTGACTATGATCTGTGCCAGGAAAATAGACAGTTTAAATGAGCCTTAACTATTCGGCAAAGAAGAGAAGTGAGACATTCAGCTGGAATTAGGCTAGAAGCTTAATTGTCACTTAAATGTATTTTCTCTGCAACTTCCTGAAGAACATTTGCACAAGAATAAGGGCATGCGTGAATTTTGACCTCAGGATTAGAGAAAAATTTGACAGCCCTGTCGGTTTTTGTGTTTCCACACTTCTCATGTGGTATTATAATATAATCAATAAACTCTGAAAAAAAGAGTGTTTCAAAGAAATCATTAAAATTTATCAAGATATTTATACCCACAGAGTGGGCAAGTAAACCTCTGACAAGCACAAATTGAGACTGACATAAAGCTCTTTGTCTTTCAATTTCAACAAAATGCCACTTGTCTTGATCCACAGAGTCTGCCTTGGTTGGAGTTTTTGAATGTAAATGTGGTGGAAAATAAAATAAAATGCAGGGAAATGAACTTTAAAACAAACAAACAAACAAACAAACCAAAAACAATATGACAAATTATAATGATAAATCAGTGATTTCATTTTAATGCTTTACAATCTGCAACTGCCAGAAGCATGTGTGTGAATTTGCTGGCAGTTCAGATTCATTTCACATATTAATGTATGCCTTCCCCTGTTTAGCATGCTTCCGTTTTGTGTGTTAGCTTCAGGAGTGTGCGAGGGAGCAGCTAACCTTTCCTGACCTCTACTCTTCATGGTTCATGTGACTTCTATTGACTCCAAGGATGACTGCCCCTGCTAACGCTGCGTCGGTGTGTCCGCTCACACAAAGGCCGACGAGCCTGTTATCAAAAGTCAGATCTAGATCTGACTACAATCTATTTGCCCCCTTTTGCTGCATCTCCTTTGGCACCTCCTGACAGCCGCTTTTCCAGCTCATTTCACAGGAGATAGTCACGTCACTCTAAAGACAGGGACATCTCTGCAGTGACCCCCTCCTCAATCAGCAAAGCCTTATTTGATTGAGCTCCGCAGCAGAGCAAACAAGGAAGAGCAAATGGCATGATGTATCCTTGATAAACAGGAGCTTTGGAGACACCGCTCGAAAGCATCGAGGTCGAAAGGGCAAACCAAGTACAGGCATTTTTCTTGATGAGCATTTTAAGGTCAGTCTGAGTCTAACTCCTGGAAAGCCTCATTTAACTCCAGGCCTCCTACTAAAATAGATTTGCTCTAATGCTTAATGTGGTGATGCATGCTTAATGGAAATTAAAGACAAGGAGGGAAGAAATTAGTTCAAAGAAAAGTTGAAGAGAAATTTAAAGACATAAGTCAATGTTTTCTACGAGATGTCCGTAGTGTCAAGACATCAGCCTTTGTTTCCTCCAGCCAAGCGGGAACACTTTGTTTGTCTCACCATTGTAAAGCGAATGCAGGTAGGCAGTTGGTAATAATTGAATTTCCCAGCTTGGTAACCAAGTCCGCTCACAAGCAGCCCTCTTTGTCTGATTGCATCTTCACCAGACTTGATGTCTCGTTTACAGCCTAACCCAATGGCCACAAACAAGATCCCCGAAAACAGCAGTGGATATTGAGGCACTGGATTAAATGTGACTGACAGGGACTGAGCATGTTTTCAGATCTCTCATTGGACATTTTCAGTGAATTGCTTGTTAAAGGTAAACTAATAAGTTACATTATATTTGCAAACTCCAAACAATGACCAGTTTGTCTTCACCTGCTGAGGAAAAGCAACTCTTCAACTTGATGATGCTACCTTTATGTTTCGGACAGTAACTGGGGTGATCACTGCCTCACATTTTGCATGTAGTCCAATCCTACAAGGCCTGTCAGTTTAGGTTGTCAGACATATCTTGGAAAATGTGCCATGCTCTTTGATTTTCATGTGATGGATTGGACAATGCTCCTTGAAATATTTAAAGTTTGTGATATTGGCAAAGATGTAGCACAAAACCAATTAGGGGATTTCTAAAAACAATTGGCAATTCTATTCAGATATGTCAGAGTAACTGAATACATATGCATGCCACACTGTGAAGTTTTACATGAAAAAATGATTCAAAATTTTTTGTCCTCTTCACATTTATGCCCTGTATAAATGTGTTCACACACAACAACTTCTTGTGTTTTTGATGTTAATTTGACTTGTAATAAAGCAGTTTTACATTGTTGATCGTTTTACTTTAATAAATAATTTCATCTTATTTATTGGTTTGACTCAATGTGCTGTGAAAGCATCATACTTGTAAAAAAGTAGCCACATTTTGCTGAAGAGCCCCCTCCTATACAGAAAAGTAAAAACTCTTGAGGAGACCACTCAACCTTCATCAAGGTTGTAATCCTGAGCACAGCTGGTGAGAGACGCTGACAGTTTAGTCGCTGAATTAATGTTACAAGTCAAGGTCAAGTGCCAACTGATTATGCACCTCATATGCAGCTAAGGGGAAAGCATACGGCAAATTCCTTTACACCTGGAGATGTGATTATGTGCCAATTCTTAAGTCACATTTAGCTCTCCTTCCGCGAGCAGATTGAAAAGTGCAGCAGAGGAAACCAATAGGAAGGGCACTCGAGGCACGCTTGCTTCTTCCTCTGTGTGACTGCTCAACCTTTGCTTTCTTTTGGCAGAGTGGAACCCAGCAGAGTGTGAGGAGATCGGTCACAGAGGCAGAGCAACATCCTGAAAGCCTGTAATCAGTATCTGGCTGCTCTTAATTGAAGATGTTAGTGCAGCAGAGTGGGAAATGACACAGGAACCTTCTTGTTCTGCCGCAGATGGACTCCAGATCCACACACACACAAAATACACGACACGCACCATGACCAACCTACATCTGTTCTTGTAGCCAGCTTTCACCAAAAGATAACAACCAGGGACGATGCACACCGACTGTTTCAATTTCACACCTTATTAATGTAAAAATATTCTCATTAAAAAATATTCACGTTTTAGTGTTACATATTTGCGACATTTATATTTTGAGAAAGTGTTTGCCCTTACAGGTTTTTTTCTTCTTCTTACACCTAAATAATTCAGATCAAACTAAATGTAGCATCAGCCAAAGATATTCTGAGTAAATACGAATTGGAGTTTTCAAATGATTATTTTACATATTAATCAAGGAAGGCCAAACCATCAAGGAAAACAAATGAAAATGAAAATGAATTCACATCACTACTGATAACTGGTTCTTAGCAGTCAGAATTTTGGAGGTAGATTTGCTGGCGAGCTTCAGATCATAGTCCTGTTTTATATCCTAAGTGGGTTTTAGATTCATGTGTAACTAACCCCCCAATTTTTTTATGTTTATGAACTGTCTAAATAGATTATCTAGGGCTCTATCTTTATGTTTCTGTATTAACTTTGATATTTTCTTGTAAATTAGTTCAGCTTAATTAAGCTTCTAGCTTGTGTTGTTTTTGATCACAGGTGGATTTTGTTGTGGATGTCAGTTTTTCTCAGTTATGAACCCTGACCTTAAGGTGAGTAATGCCTCGGTGCTTTAGATGTCGTTTATGACTTTCTTTGTCATCTCATGGATGACTTATTGAATTTTGTTAGGCCAATCTTTCCTGGGAGGGTTCACCACTGTTCCATGTTTTCTCCATTTGCTGATATTGGCTCTCCCTGTGGATCAGAGTCCCAAAGCTATTGAAATGTCTTCATAACCCTTTCATGACTGCTGGCTGCCTGTAATTTTGTTTCTCAACTTCTTCTTCTATCCATCTTCCTGTTGTCAGATCGATGCTGTTTAAGTCGTTTCTTGATTTTACAGGTTGGAAATCAGAAGTGGGAGTGATCACTTTTCACATCATGTCTAGTTAGACGTATGTTTTCCATTAATAAATGAAATAATCAGTTTTAAATTATTTTTTTGTATTTACTCTAATTTTCTTTAACTGATTATTGTTTTTACTGAAGCTTTTAAACAGAAGTGTCACAAAAAAAAAAAGCAAAAACAGAAGAAGTTTGTCACCGGGGTAAACATTTCCTTTCATTGCTTCAGCTGCCTGATGCCTCTGATAAATCACAACACTGCCCCCTACAGATGGATAAGAGAGCTGAACACATAGAGAGCACAGAAACCGTAGCAAGTACATTTACTGCTTTTTAAAATCCATCAAAAGACAAAAATAATTATTATGATTTAGATTTTCTCTTTATATGGTCAATTTTCAACTTATCCCACCAGAAAGATAGAGAGATTTTCACTTAAAAAAAAAATAAATCTGCAGAGCCATACTTTAAGTTAAAATCTCCATAACAGATATGTCAGTGATACATTTGCCAGCAGAAAGCCTCAGATGACTTCACTCAAAGCCAGCGCCTTGTCATGCACCGCATCTGATCTCCGCTGCTCGTCGAAGAACTTCATCCTCATCATGAAAGCATTTCAAAAACAGAAGATGAAGCAACTGTGACTCACGTTGCAACTCAAAGGCAAATCACTTGATGAAAGCTGCGATTCAATCAGCTGCTATGCTTCACGTCTATCACCCCCTGGAAGCAGCAACAGCTTCCCGCCAGGCGTGCCGTTCTTGCTGTTTATTTAGAATCGGGTGCTGAGGATCCCAGCATCGAAGCCTGGCTGATCTTCCGCTGAATGGAGGCTGATTAACTCTACACACAGACCCAGCGTGTCATTTGTACCTTGCCAATGAACGTCTACCAGCACCCTGAAGCATCACCCCCACCCTCCGATTACCACCAAAATCGACACACACTTTTACTAGAAACACCTCTCACCCATTCTTGTCTACCTCTTATTACTCTGCTGGTTGATTTTCTTAGATCTTATAAAGGCAATGAGTTTTATTCCACCTGAAATAGTTCCACCTATCAGATAAAGGAACATGCATGTTCTTGGCACCGTCTTGCCTGCGTTACTCTGCTGGGTGTCCTTCCACTGAGATAGGAAGCGCTAATTCAGAGCTGTCAGCACTGATGACAGCCCATCTTTAGTCTGTAATGAAGCGAGGAAGAGAGTAATGAACTCTGCACACAGGCCAAATATACAACAGAGGCAGAGCAGGATGTTCAGGCACATAAAAGGATGTGGAATAGGGAGGAGGTGGTAGATAACGAGACGGAGGCGCGACAGAAAGTGTGTTTACCACCAGGCTGATGGCAGAGACCTTATCCGAGGAGAGACAGGGCAACACGCCTCCTGTGCCGTGCTCCCGCCCCTCCATTTGCAGGCCGCCCTGCCTACTTTTCTGCTGAGACGTGGATTCAAGAGGCCGACTGAGGCAGGTGCTAATAGTGTTTGAGGGATAAAAAGGTGCTTCTAAGCTATCTCATTTTAAATAACACAAATGCATGAATCTGAAAGAAAAATTGTGTTTTTTTTTTCTGTGTAGAGTCTAAAGAGACGGGGCTGAAGGGGGATGGGAATGTCTGGCTGTGGTGACCGTTTGATGCTTTGTACGCAGGCAGGCGTAATGATGTGGCACAAGAGAAATTACTCCATCAGAAGACTTTTTCTCCCCCCTAGCAGTATTTCATTCTTAATCAAAAAGCTCATTATTGCAAACACAGATTGACTTGTCCTTTATATTCTGCTGAAATGTGATGTGGCCACCTCTAGAAGTCGATGCAATTATTCACAGGCAAAATAAAGAAAAAAGAAAACTTATTCTTACCTCTATCTTTTATCTTTGCAACTATTTGCTCACTTTTTTTTCTGCTTTTCTTTCCATTTGATTTCTCATTACTCCACAAGTAACAGCATAAGAACCACGGATGATGATGAAGGCTTTCTGTGCTGGCCTGCAGCTTTGATGGCCATTTTCCACATTTACTAAAGAAAGGCATTTCTATGCCAGGCTCTATTTAGCAAAATGGCCTATCATAACGATGCAATGTATAACCCCTTGCTCCAAATTTCTCTTTCAGTTTCCTAGAAACCAGCATGCTGTGCTATGTGATCAAAAAGGGCCTAAAGGCAGTGATCATGCATCTAATGCATAGTATTGTTGCAGCTGAATCTGAGCAGAGAGCAGGAAAAAATAGGCCAGAAAGCTGAACAACAATGTTTGCTGAGAACTGCTTGTTAATTGAGGCATATTCCACGGACATGACGGATAAATTAGATATTGTCAAGCGTCTCAGCTGCAGAGCATCACCTACTTCTTGGATCTTCCTGTCTGACTGTTCCAGCTGTATTTTGTGTGGTTGATTTATCCCGTGGTATGCTGATGCTACTTGCACAATTAGTCCAAACTCAGAAACTACGTCTAATTCCTCATGCAGAAATTGTTCGTAGCATAACTAGTTTTTAACAGTAAACACAATACAACAATATAAGGATATTACCTACTGAATAAACTCGTGAATCTGTTTGCAGCCACGGTTACATTTCCATCCAGACTATATTTGATGGCATCAGAAAATTGCTCAACATGCAATATCTTCACTTAAGCTTTTCACATTTTGCCAAATTACCACAAACTATTGGGAATTTCACACAAAGAAACAATCTACAGATTCTAACCCACACAGTGAATATGAACTTTAATTCAGAATTATTATTATTGAAGAATACTTCAGGCAGCATTCTCACAATAAAAGTGCATCAGATGAGCACATATAGTTATGGTCTGTGTCACATTCACAGAAAGCTGAAAAAAGTTAAAAAAGAAAGTTTAATCACATTAAAAATGAGCAAAAAATATTAAAATTGATATTTAAAAATTGTACTCTCTAGTCATCGTACTATATCTTGACAACAGCATGTAAATTAATCAACTAATGATAAAAAAAAACATCTAAGCAACAAGTTTGACTTTCCTCACATAAAGAAATCTTGTCTTTTCCTATATTTGTGTAATGAAGTGAATTACCAGCAACTCATGCATTTGTGCCGATGTAAACAGTTTTTTTTATTCCACTCATTATGGGAGGCAACAAAGTTTCACAAAGGACTTTCTCTAAACAGATGGGGAAGCAGCCTATTGTCCCATATATCTGGATTCTTTAATTTCTACACAGCTGGGCTGTGAGAGGACTAAAAGTCCAGACTGTTTTTATAGACCTCTCCAGAAAAGAGCAAGCAAGGCTAAACAAGAGCTAGGTGAAGTCGTGCAGCTGTTGGAGTCGACATATTGCAGTGCAATTTAATACAATCTGTTTCAGACGGTTGCCATTCTAAGTTGTAATAGTTGTGCATTTCTAATCGCATTTTCTTCAAGTGTTTATTTAACATAAATTTTTCTGTACTGCTAAAATGCAAAATGTGACTTTCCCATATGACGCTGTGTGGAATCTTACAAGACACAACTAATTGTGAATTGCCAATAAATTGTAAAAATAGTTCCCAAATTGGGAAAATGAGGAACTTTGTGCCACAATATATACACTGTAGTTTCTGAAATTTAGCGTTTTGTGTAAAAATTGTCCCTCTGCAGAGATTGTTCATGAAACAGTCTGAGGCTGTATGGCAGCTAATTTGGGATCAACAGAGGTTTTAATAAGGCAACCGGCTTGGAGAGAAAATCTTCTGGTTTTTGACCAGTTTTTATTGATCATTTTTAATATTACAGGTTGTTGCAAGACATAAATGTCACAACACAAGCGAAGCATAATGGTGTTAAGCCAACCTAATGAGATAACCCTGCAAAGAAGAGATAATGAACACATGACAATCTATCAAGTGTAGAATAAAAGTCCTGGTGAGGAGGAGCTGATCTTGTTCCCACACAGTGAACTTTTGTTGATACCCGGCCTCACTTCCTTTATGGAAGTCGTTGTGCTCCATTCAGAGCTGGCAGGCATGTTTCTAAATGGAAGTAAGTATAATTACAGGATGACGAAGGTAGGTAGCAGCCAGCCAGGCAATCAGTTCCCTGATTGAGACAGAAAGTAAAGGTCTGAAAGGCCATCAGAGTGTGAGCCCACGGCAGGTGCAAAATGACGCCTCAATAAGCCTGCCTGAAATTAGAAACTTCACGTTCAGTTGTGCACGCCTCTTGGACATGGAGGGGAGACGTTCATTGGCAGGTAGAGTCCAGGATGACGATATCTTTTTTAATGTCAATAAGGTTTCTTTGTGTCTTTGTTGCCGCAGCTTACTCCAGCATCATTCACTTTGAAATAGGCAAAGCTAAGCCAGGTTCTTCAATGCATAGCAAGTAATGGAATATATTTATTTGTCCAAAGCAATAAGAGAGGTATTTCCCTGGCGACATGAGAGGGTTGCATTTCACTGAACTGAACGGGATTTTTACTGTGCATAAGCACAAGTATAATGAGGCCACTAAAATCCATACATTAAAATTAACACTTATTCAAAATGTTTTTTTTTTTCAGTCTCTAAGTCACTGTAGTGAAAAAATGCTTTGTAGCTAATTAATTATGACTTGTCTTTGTCTTAGAAGAATAAATACACCTTAGGCAGTATAAATCATTTCTACTAGAGATTGACAGTGATCACTTTAATCCTTTTATGTAAGTCGGGTCTAAGCCAGCTGGCAGCAGATCTCTGCAGACATGCTGATGTGCTTTATAACAATAAAAAAACCTCATTACAAATTACATAGAGAAGGTTAAGTGTGATGCTTCACATTGCAGGAGGAATGCAATCTACAAAGAAACATGGCAGAGAGAGGAGATGGAGAGTATAAATCCTGATTTAGGAGGAAACTTGCAGTAAATATGCAAACATTTCATTGCCTGACTTAAGCAGAAGCAGCTAATTAATTCAGTTCTTTGAAACTTTTCCACCATTTGTCATGTCACAATAACAAACTCATTGAGATTCTGTGTGGTAAGTCAACAAAAAGTAATGCGTAATTCTGCTAAATTAATCAGTGAAAGAGTGAAGTGCAAGGAGAGTAATACATATAGAATTTTTCAATTAAAGTTTTTACAGTGGATATCTGTTCAGCTACCTTTACGTACAATCTTAAATAAAACCCAGTGCATCCAGTTTATTGGAAGGACAACTAATTTTCTCAAAAATACAAACCGTTTCTGGAGTAACAACGAAAAGATATTGTTGATGGAAACCATTAGAATTATGTGGCAGAACTTGAAATATGATGTTCAGACACTCTCTGCCCAATCTCTATGTTGATCTATTTAGTAATATAATAAAAAAACACTCACAAAAACATCTGCTTTTGTGAGTGTCTTTTGAAGTTTGGACTCCTGTGGGTGAATACAGATGTTTTCTTAGATTTTATAATTTCAAAACTAAATATGTGAAAACCAAGTAGCATCTTCCTTTCACTTCAGAATCATACAACAACACATTGTTGGTCTAAACACATTCAAAATGTTATAATATGGGGTGAAATAAAACATACTGAGGCATGTGGTTGTCAGAAGACAAAATATTGAAATGTGGTATGATGTCTTTTGGGAAAACTGAATTTTATTATTATTATTTGTTCCTCTTGTATGGGTTTTCAAATGTCCATCTTTTCATGTTCTTTCAGAAAAGAAACATGGCATGTGACGTTGTGTCATCTTAAGTGAAATCTAAGAAAGGAGTATCAAAAATACTAAAATGTTCAGACTTTTAGGCTGTGAATGTCACAGAAGACACTTCCATCTTCCCTGTTTTGTGATATGCAAGTGTGTGTGAGTGTGTGTCTGCGTGTGTGTGTATAAACTGAATGGATTAAACTTTAAAAGGCCCACAAAGGTTGGATCCTGCTATCACCCTAAAACTGTCTGCTCCTTTGGGCCCTCCTAGACAATGCCACACACAGTAAATGGATAAAAGCCAGAAATCCATCCAAGTCCATGGGCATAAATTTGAATGGCAAAATCTGCTCAAATATAATGCATTCTCCCTGTCAGTGGGAATCAAATAGAGAAACAGAGTCCAGCGGTGCTAGCCATTTCACTTTGGCAGGTAAATTAATTTTTTATGGTAATATGTGTGATGTTTAGAAAAGCTCTGTAAGCAGATTAAGAGGAGCACTTAGCCGAGCATGGGGAGCAGGAGCGAGGCGGCGGGTGACACAGTGGGATACGAGAGGTGCAGAGCACTCGCTGGTGTCAAGCATTAGCCTCCCCAGGCGACATATTCTCAACATTAACCCCGTGCTGTGAGACGCACTGCTGATGCTGAGCCTATATTTAATGAAGAGTGACAGAAAGGAAAAAAAAAACACAAAACTGGAGTAAGACAATGAGAGACGGATGTAGATGAAGCTAACAGATCAGGATGGAGAATATCTCTGGATTTTAAACACACAACAGGGTGCAGAAGATTTACTACATCTCAGATCTGCAAGACTGTTTTGGGTAATTTTATCATACCTTGAAAATCAATTTAGAGTTTGAAAAAAAAAGCAGCATGAAGGCTGACAGGGAAGTTGATGGGGATGTATAATCCCGAAAAAATTGCAGCCTTTGTCATACGGTGTAAATGAAGATACTCTTTTTTTTTTAAATGTGTTTCTTGTAGTTAGTTAATATTTCTTTTAGCCAACCTGACAGCTTATCTACAGCTGGTTAAGTGTAAAGACCCTAAATACTCTGTCATGTCTTCTACTTTTTAACACATCCTTACTTTAAAAGTGTTAGGGGATTATTTAAACTCACTGTTTGGACGTAGCATACCAGGAACAGGCAATTACATTCTTATTAAGGCCAGCAGTTCATATTTTTGAAATGTTGGCATATGCCTTAAACAATATTGCTGTTTGATATCCCATGTTTCCCATTATACACCTTTTGTAAACATTTTTGAAAAGAACTATCAATTAAAAACAGAAAAATTAATTACAAGATCTAGTGTGTTATTTATGGATACTCTATTGTTTTGCTCTTATTAATATCAGCTACAGATTTGTCCATCTGTTCTACTCATGAATTGAAATGATGACACACTGCCAAGCTGATGGTTTTGTTTTGTTTTGTTTGCTGAAACACCATTAAGTCAAAAAAAACAAAAAACAATATCTATTGCCAGGCTTCATTTTCCTCCAACGTCACGTCGAGTCAAATGGCAAAAATAATTCTTCCTTCCTCTGATGGCGTGAGGATGCTCTGGAGTAAACGTTCATCCTTCATTTAAGTCCTTATTTACATGACATCACCTTTAATTCATTTCATTTTTTAGCTAAAATACAGATTCTTAATACACACATAGTAAAACACGACAGATTGAATTAGAATTGTTTTCAAAACCGCAGTAGCTTTAGAGATCTAAAAAGTAGCAACATAGCTAAAAGGTTATGTGGGAATCAACAAAGATGAGCATTTTCTCTAAATATGTTGGTTCTTTATATGACAAACCAAGTGGACAACTTGTGGAAAAAAAATCTAAATATGTTTTTCAAAGTTTTTACAACAAAAAAAATTATGAAAACGTTTGTAATGAGTTCTTCCGTAGTCTGTGTTCAGCAATATTTTATCTTGTAATGATTTGCTTGTGCATATTAAAATGCTCCTACTGAAGTTATTAAACCTAATATGTAGTGTATTAAATTTATATTTTGGTTTCTAATTCATTTATCTATATACACATTCAACTGACTGTCAACAGAACATTTCTAATATCACTGCAGAAAGCATGGCAATAATAAATAATGGTTTTAACAGTTTTATTTCCAATGAGAAACCTTTTAGAAGTGAAGTTCCTTTTTTCTACTGCATGGAGCGATGGAAAAAGAAATCATGTTGTGTAGCATAACAAGTACATTCATTTCTGAAACTAGCAGCTGTTTCCGTTTTCCTCTGAATTTATTAACAATGCCGTCCACCCTCCCTG
This sequence comes from Poecilia reticulata, assembly GCF_904066995.2. NCBI lineage: Eukaryota > Metazoa > Chordata > Actinopteri > Cyprinodontiformes > Poeciliidae > Poecilia > Poecilia reticulata. Next base: position 27,804,800 of record NC_088836.1, on the reverse strand, counting down.
GCTGGTTTCCTGTGAAGCAATTAACACACACTTTGTCCGGATACGTAAACCCACTGTTTAAAAATGAGGCAAAACTGTGAACATCTTCCCTCTGTAGACCACCTACTCACACTATGCAACACTGTACCTCCCCATCTGGCAGTGCACGCTCTGTTTGTATGGACGGCATGTTTTTCTTCAACTGTCCGCCCACCAAAACTCATCATCTTAATTGTCCCTTCTGTTGATGTAAAATCCAATAAAAGTGGCAGGGACCGTCTTGAATTGATTTTGAATAGATGCCACTGCCTGGGTGTCTAAAATCTTGACAGCTGGAGGAGAGCTGATGCACTGTAATAAGCAAAAAATGTGTGTCTCCGTGTGTGTTTGTATTTGAAAGGGGGAGAGGAAAGGAGGATTCTTCATCACTGCGATTTTTAAAAGTAGTTTGCTGTTAAGTATGGCAGCACATCAGGGGTAACATTGCCCAGCCTCATTTTTTAGTTTATTTAACCTTGCTGGTAGTGTGAAGCAAATCTGTCTCTTCACATTTGTGTGGATGTGCTCTATTGTTCAGGGGGCATAAATGCCTCATTCACGCTGAAAAATTGGAAGCAAAAAAAAAAGAAAAATCGTCAAGCGCAAACTTTTCACATGACTGCTCTCTGCTCATTGCAGTTTGACAGCACACAGCTGAAGCTAAGAATAATGCTGCTTTTAAGTACTTCTGACCTTGACTCATACATAAAAAAACAGTATTTAATGTGCTGAAATTCTTACATTTTGTAGTTTCTTGAAAAACCTTCATCACATAACTTCTGTGGTGGGCAAAGAAAGAAAAGTTTACTCAGCAAAAACTCAGACGTGTTTAACAGGAAAACGGGATTGTGTCGTCTAAAGAATCTTGCACCTCTCACAGCAAAAAGGTTGATGCTTTTCTAATGTGTCAGGGTGAAGCATTAACATAATAAACCAGCATTGTATTTCTAATGGTCCACCTATAAATCCACTGATGTCGCTGTCAAGCAGAGAAGGATCAGTAAATGGTGTTGACTCATCTATGTTGTTAAAAGATTTTTTATGTTTTCTGAAGTTATTTTTTCCACACCTACATTTCATCTAATACTTTTTTTTTATCAATGGGTAATAATAGCCAAACTTATTCCTGATTAAGTTTGGCTGTTAGTCATTGACAAGTATTTGGAGAAGTTTCTAAGCCTGTGGGATTAGATTATCCACAGATTCATACAACATGGAACAGAGGTGAAGATTTGCAGGAATACCTGACCTGAAAAAATTACCCCAAAATCTGATCCATGGCTTATCTAGTAGATCATGAAATAAACCAGATCAACATGTAAAACACCTCTTGGCCCGGTTAAGATCAGTGTTCATGATTCAGCAATAATTGGACAAATATTCCATAGCTGGGAGTTTCTGAGGCAGAAATCATTACTGCTTGAGAAGAACACAACTCAATTCACTTCATGCTCACAGGTTTGCTGCTTTTATCCATGGTGGAAGAGCATATGTTTCATGTAACATGTCTAAAAAGAGTCATTAGATTTTACTGGAGCTGCTGATGATAGTTGATCTCATATATGCAACATGTATCTTGGAAAACCAGGGAAGAAATATGAAAATCAATGCAATTAGTTTTATGATATAACTTATGGGAAACTGAATTTTTTTAAGTAAATACATTTTCTGAGAATTGTATTTACTGTTTGGACCATGAGATTGCATCTTTTAAGGATGAGAACTGGATGAATAAAAGAAAGAATACTGAGCCATCCCAAATATCTCCGCTTCCAGATGAACAGAATCGCAGACAGAGGAGGAAGCGACTGCCGCCAACGAGCTCATCTCAGGCTGCTGCACAGCTGTGTTGTGAACCAAAGCTCAGATAATGAGATCATGCCAATAAATCTGAGAATGGAAAACTGAACAGAATAAACAGAATTTGCTTGTATTGGCGACTCTGCGTCTTAAATATTATTTTCAGAATTGGCAGCAGCAACATTTTGGACGACAGTGTCGACTTTTGAGGTTTAAATTTGAGAAAAACATCTGTAGTTGCCTGTAGTTTTTCTCAGTGAGTTTTTAAAGTCCCGTTATATAAAGTTGTATGTGTTTTTCTTCAGATGGTATTTTGGACACGTTTGGCATTCATTTTCTATCTGATCTGCAGGATGCATTGACTTGTATAAAACATCATTGTCTTGTGTTTTGCAATTCTGCCCTTGGAAACATTAAAATATTCCAGAACATTTAGCTACATGTGATCTTATTCACATGTTTATGTTTCCCAAACTCAGTTGCTTTTATGATCTAAACGATTTCATTGCCGAACATCTGTTAATCTACTCATATTTTTAGTTTACTTCAGACATTTACAGTTTTCTTTAAGTTTTGAATTATGTCCTATTTCAAACAGTGAAACAGAAATCTTAATAAAATTCAAATGTGGTGTATTTATGAATCACAGTATTGGTCTCTACAGGCTGCTGACTGTTATGTTGATGACTGAGCCAGAAAACAAGAAGCAGACAAAAAAAAAGCATTGACAACCAAGAACTGCCAGCCTTTTTTTTAATGGTATGCCCATGAATACACAGAGAAAATGGCAGTGTAAAAAGCAGTTAAGTGGCACATACAACCCTGAGGCAGCAACACAGAGAAAGAGCAGTGGAAATACAAAGACATTTGTCTCAAAACATGGATGTTGGTGTCCAGGGGACAACTTCTGGCTTCAGGGACTTCATTTGACTCCATTAGGTGAAGTGACCTGAACCAAATCGGGCAAACATGCTGAAAGGATGTGCTGAGAAAGACGGAGTGAAGTAAAGAACATTATTTTATTTTGTCCAGAGGAACATCAGACCCTGAACAATAGCTGGTGTCTAATGCACTAGTCTACAGGGAAACATTTTGTACTTGTGCCTGTAGTTATTTATACAGTGCATGTATGTGTGGTTAATGCTGCTGTGTTGAAATGTTTCCTGGAAGAACTAGTTATGTAGGACATGAGCTAAAAAATGTTCAGGAGAGCTTGAGTATTTCTATTTGTCTCTGCAGGGATTTGTTTTGTTGTTTTTGCAATCTTATGTTGGTAAGTTGGTTTCAATTACAGTAAAAAGGCTGTACTACTGACATTAAAAACCATTTAATTTCATTTTACAATTATGTGCTATTTTGTGTTGGACTATTACATAAAATCTCAATAAATTGTATTTGAGATTGTAAAGTGACATAATGGAAAAGGTTGTTCCAAGGCATTTCTGTATGATTGGGAAACATACTCTATTTATTTTTGCATTTATCTGTCCTCTGTAGTTAAGTAACTAACTGTGACAGGCACAGCTCTGAGCGTGTCAGTGGGGGTTTTGAACCAGTGGGAGCCAAAAGGACAAGGAAGATAAAGCCCCCAACACACCCCACACATACTAATCAACACACACATTTGTTTCTTGGTATCCAAGCCTCTAGCATTTTCAGCCAACTCTGATTAATTAGTCTCGTCAGGTACCGTCCGTTGCCACTCACAACAATTAGGCCATTAGCCTTTTCCATTAGGCTTACTGCTCTTAAACAAACAGCAGGACCGCTGTGCGCTTCCTCTCGCTCACTTTCAGTCCGAGTTTCTCACCCAATCACTGTCCTGCTGCTGGACCCTGGTGCCTGTCCTCATTCGTTGGGGGCAGACTGACTCGAACTGAGCCTGTTAACCTCCTGCAGCGAAACCCGGCACTTAAAGTAGAGCAATCACAGCAGAGTGTCAAACAATCCTTGTGTAACAGACAGACCTCTTTGGAGTCCTCGTCCTACCCTGTAAATGTCTACCTGCAGGATGCCACTGCAGAGCGCGGCATGTAGGATCTGAACCAAAGTCTTAATTGGATCTAGTTGGCTTTAGCAGAGCAGCAAGAGAAAAACACACGGGCAGCTAGATTTAACCCTGACTGTCACCAAACCCTTGAATATTAAAGGGGCAGTATTATGTGTTTTCCAGGCACATAGTGCCACTTTACTGCATAATCAAGTAACCGTGTCAACTTTAGATGTAAAAAAAATGCTATTTATACATATGTCAAAAGAATTTATACTTCCTTATTTAACGGCTTGTTATTGGGCCTCTGTCTCTTTAAAAACTCCTGCTTTTTCTGAATTTCCTCCTTCAGGGTGTCATCACAACACCGCTCCTCTATTAACCCATTCAAAATATTTTTCACCAGCACTTCACTGAGAAGTAGATTATATAACGAGCTCCACAGGGTATTTGCTAATTGCTACTGGCTAGTCTGAAGGAACTGACTGGGGGATCACGCTGGACGGGCGCTCTATGAGGTTGAAGTTTGGAAGACTGCAAATTGCAACTCAGAGGAAGATCTCCATCTCAAAGGTGGAGATCTTCACCTTTGAGATGAAGATCTCAAAGGTGAGATCTTTGAGATCTCACCTTTGAGATGAAGATCTCAAAGGTGAGATCTTTGAGATCTCACCTTTGAGATGAAGATCTCAAAGGTGAGATCTTTGAGATCTCACCTTTGAGATGAAGATCTCAAAGGTGAGATCTTTGAGATCTCACCTTTGAGAGAGATCTCAAAGGTGAGATCTCTGGTTGGGCAGGTGTGCAAAACACCTGCCCAACCAGGTGTTTTGCACAGCTTAATGGTTGCCATGGAGATTAAAGGATTTCTCAAACACGCATGAAAGAATCGAAACAAGACTCCGGGTATGGTTTTGATGAGGGAATAGCATTATAACATGATGTAAAGCCTACTTTACATAATATTGTCCTACAAATAACATGCTCCTTTCGAAGTAGACTAAATATTGTCGACAATTGAGAGCCTTGTGTTTTACAAAATCAACAGTAACACCAGGTTCATGCAGGATTCATTGCAAGCTGTCTGCAGCTTTGTGACATACGCTAACTAGATTAGCCATAGATATCAGTGAGTCAAACAGTCTAGCACAAGACAAGGGCAGAAAGATGAGCTCTTAATGTGCGCTGATTTGTTCCGTGGATCCAAGCATGTTTTCTGTGTGTCGAGGACGCGGCTGCTCGCCTGGGGTCTTTATGTGCCTCTCTGCCTCTGCTGTTTGTAGCCATCTCGTCACGTTAGCGCGTCAGTCAATCAAGTGGCGGGGGCCCCTCTCTCATCAAGGTGCTGTGCATGATTGCCAACGCTTGGATGCGCAGAAATTTGCACCTCCCCGGAGAGCGTCCCCGCTGAGAGGGAAGGACTCATCTGTCACACAGGCCACAGTGCCGATCCACAATGACAGATGTGCGTTGTGACTCAAACGGATGACAGCGCCGAACGAGAGGCTGAACAGTAAATACATACAGGGACGCCGACACGTAGCTAGAACAAACTGTTGGTATACAGGCTTGATGGTCGTTAATCTGGTTTGTATGTCGAACAAGTTCTCTATGCCTCAAGGAATGGATTTTCAGGGGTTTTTTTCTTCTTCTTTGATCTACTTACTTTTATAGCTTTAGTCAACTGAATAATGAGCAAAGAAAAAAATATAAGAAACACTCGAAAGCTTAGAAATCATTTAAAATGTCTACATAAAATTAAGGTTGCAAGTTTTTGAGAAAATATGACCATAGTTACAGATTAATGAATCAGCTTTTTCTAGACGTTTTTCAAGCAGAGCAATAAATTTAAAGTACTTTTGTAGCAAAAAAACAAGTCAAGACATATCTTTTTCTTCATCCAACAAAAACATCACTTAGGATTATGAACAGTTTGCGTCGTAGCAGGTCTATTGTGCAAATACTGGTAAGGGGAAAAATGTTCATCTTCTGCTACACAGTGAGGAAAAAAGTTAGACTTGACAAAAATCACCTTTTAAATCCCTGAGCTAACAAAGTTAATTTTTTTAGTCTTCACTATATTCACTTAGGTTTGCCGTCACTTTTGTCTTGGATAAAAATTGCATTCAGAAATAAAGTCCGAGTTTGGTGAACGTCACATAATCCATCACTCACAACTCTCAGCTGTGTTATTGACATTTTCTTTCACTCATTTTAATACATTTCTTGACTTTAGTCAGGGAGCTATAAGTCTAACTGAAATATCCGACCAGCCAGAATTTAACAGAAAAGGAAAAGTTGTAAAACTATTTAGATATGTCCTTTAAATTTCCTCTTGTACTCATTACAACAAATCTATAAGAGCTGTCTACATCAGACTTTTAGGAAAAGTGCATGTACTGCTGCTCTGTATATTTACTGTCAGTAATCATTTTCCTTTGTTGAACTCAGTCACATTTTCAGCCATTTTCCTCCCTGATGCAGTGCCGCCAGGCTTTTGGAACTTTGTCAAGTCTTCTGACCTGTAAGAGAATAAAAAAGGCACTCGGCGGTTACTGCAGCACAGAGGACCAGGGAAATTAGTGGAGAAAGGGATGAGCTAGAACGGAAAAAAGGATAGAGTGATGGGGGGGAGAAGGAGAGCGGGGACAGAACTGAAGAGCGTTGGGGTTTTGTTTTTTTCCTGTCACAGCAGTCCCATATTGTCCCCAGAAAATGTCACTCTGCCCTTGGGAGGCAGCGCTCCGAGGCGAGACTCATCTGTCTGACCGCATTTACTGAGATGTTCTGTGGCTGGATCCCGAGGAGGCTGGGAGGCGTCCCACTGCATTTTGCCCAACAACACCCCTCATGCTGATTGTCCCCCACAAAAGCTGCAAGTGTCTTGATCTGTGGGCCACGCAATGGTATTTGAGTACAAAAGTAAATATTTAACCTAATTCATATTCATTCCGGATTTCTAACAACACAAGCAGGCACTAGAAAGACATAAACTGACTTTTATCAGAAGTCAAAGATTCACTTTGTATTAAAAATAACAGAATTTTAAATTTGGGGAGTGAGAATTCTGGGTCTCCTCTGTGAGGCTGCTGCCCCCGTGACCCGACCCCGGAGAAATGGAGAGATTTAAACCATTATTATTGCTGGGTCTCTGCCAGGCTTTTCACACTGCAGAATATGTTTGTTTATTAAATACTGTTAATGTGTGTAAAAAAAAAACAAAACAAAAAAAACAGCCATATTTGTTCTCCTAAATTAAAGTGACTACCCTGAACCTTCTGTGATATATTGTCTCTTATTGAACATGTAAAGTTCAGTTTCCATAGTCTTTTTGTTGTTAATTAATACTTAAGATAAACAACTAAGCAAACAAAAAAAAAACTCCTCAGGGGAAATCACATAGGGCGGCTATGTCCATTTGTTTTGTTTTTTTTCCCCTAATTCATGTTGTTGCTTTAAATGTGCTTATCTGCATGCTGTGGTAATGCTGAAAATGTTATTCGCAATATTGATTATGATTATATTTACTGTAACAGATGAAGAACATAATAGGTTCTTAATTTCTTTACAGGTAACCTTTAGGAGGTTGAGTTCAGACTTCAGGGAGCGCTACTCACCGGGGAAATCACAGCTATTTAAGGATAAACATATTTATATGTTAGCCTTGTAAAGGCATCCATTGCTTCAACAATTATATCCAACATCCAAAAATCTTTGAAAAATAACCTCATGTATCCACAGCAGAGTCAGATAAACTCTAGTCTTAAACACATGTGGCTGAACCCATTAAAACTCAAGTGTAACTTGAATATTTCACACTCTGTCTTTACGTTTGTAAAACGTTGCTCAGTCTCCATATCTACAAATATCAGGTGAGCAGCTATTCTCTTCTGAGCACTTAAACATGTTTAAGTACTTTATTTTGGTAAAATCCTGTCAAGAGTTGAAATACTCCATAAACAATTATTCATGGGTGCATATTGATATTTCTAAGTACAACAATTACAGCACCAGTCAGCGTCTTTAAGACCACTTAGTGTTTGGCTTTTCTAATTCACATGTTATTGTGGGTGTAAATCAGTGTTTCTCAGTTCCAGTCCTCAGGGTTCACTGCCCTGCACATCTTAGATGCGTCTCTGTTTCCGAACACCAAATTCAAACGATTGCGTCATGTCCTCTGCAGCCATCATGTGCTGCAGAAGCCTGTTAATCACCCAATTATTCAAGTCAGGTGTGTGGTAAAAGGGGATCACCTGAAACATGCAGGGCAGTAGTCCCTGAGGACTGGAACTGAAAAACACTGGTCTAAATTTATTCATTGAGTTTTTAAATAAGATTGACCTGTACAAACAATTTATTATTTCAAAATGTTTCCTTTTTTGGCACAAAAATTACAAAGGAAATTGTACTATTAGTGTAAAATGCAGATGTGGTCAGTAAGGGTTGCATGTTGCTTGTTTCTACATAATTTCATACAGCGTTCACTGCAGTTGGGCTGGAAGGGCATAAAAAACCTGACTGGGAGAGAACTAGCATTAAAGCACAAAAACAGACTGTCAGCACCAGGGAGATAATACTGCAATAAAAAGGGCTAATGAGAACATATATTATCCCATTAAAATGAAGCACTGGTCTCCAGACATTCTCGTCTGGTGCATTTAATGAGTGGAAAGCATAAGCATTCGTTTTCATCACAGTGTATAAGTGCACTAAATCAAAGAGACTATTGGGACATTGATGTTCGCATCTTGTCTGGGATGGCTTGAATTAGAGTGATGTGTTGAACTACTTCTTGGCTAATTTAAAACAGTCAATCCTAAATGACTTAAGGCTGGTTTTGGCCAGGAATATGATGGCTTTAGTGTATCAGTGACATGTATTTGGATGTGAAGACCAACATACTGAGAAAATGTGAGGGGACTTTGATGAAAAGTCCATTACTTTGGACAATAAAATACATTTTTTATGTAATATTTAGCCTTTACTTCATGGTTTTGGAGTTTTGGCTGTTCTGGGAGACAGTGGTGCAACTACACATAATTCAGGTGGATGCAAAAACATAAATTGGCACCCCTCCACCCCCACAAAGGTACGTCAGGTCAGGGCTAAGGACCTAAGGACCTCGTCCACCCCCCCCACCCACACACACACCCGAGGCGACAATATGTGAAAGGTAAAACTCGCTGCATTTACCTCGTTATGTGCACGAGGTGAAGGAGCGTAAGGCGCGCTGAAGTGTATGGGAAAACATCATCGGCACGCCGTCCCCTCCAGACGGGGTTTTGGCGCCCCCTCTGGTGCTGCGCCCCTATGCATTGCATGCGCTACATACCCACTTTTTGCGCCACTGCTGGGAGAGTTTGTTGTCCTGACTAATCTCTGACTACTACTGAGGAGGAGGAAAACCTTACCTAATTAAGATTGCTAAGTGGATCAAGTCCGGTTTATTTGCATAGCACATTTCAGTAACACCAACACCTTTGATCAGGGTGAGCTCCTTACGTCCACGAGCGGCACAAACAAACTCCCCCAAAACACCAACAATTTGCAATCCAAAACAGGCAATGGTCAGGCACAGTGAGGTGGATGTGGGTTTAATGAACAAACGCTATACCAAGAATATTTCTTCACCAGTAGCAACTGTTTGAAAGGACTTAACATAACAAGTAGCCTCTTCTTTTTTCATGTCATCCAAGCTCAACTTAGGCGATCTTGTTTTAATTTTAGACTTCAAGTTCAGTCATTACAATCTTTATCGAGTGCCTTTTAGCACTATTATTTTCTGCTAATGTGCAATCACCACAGAGTCTATCATACCTCCAGATGGTGTTTGTCCACAACATGAATCTCTGAGAATATTCTTCCTCAAGGGAATGAAAAACATTGTACGTGCGTAACATGTATACAGGAGCGTATATGGCTGCTAATATTCCTTAAGGTTGGAATTAGTCACTAAATGTTCATGTTTGAACGGCATTCCTAGAATAGCTTGTGTTTATAAATTAGTACATAAATGCAAGAATGCGAGTAATCCTCTAATCTAGCATGTTTCTGTCGTGCTGAAAGGCAAAGCTACATTTGCTGCTCTGGATTAAAGTAGCTCATTAAAACGAGGTGCCCAGGATCGAAATAGGCCAAGAGCGATTCTCTTTGATTCAAATTGAAGACAAAGCAGCTCAAGGAAATAAATAGTTTATCAGAGCTGGGCAAGGCTTTCCTCTTGTCTGCTATAAGCCCCGGACACAACACTGGCTCATCGACTCGGCTGAGCACTAAGATTAAATGGCTTATTGACTGCGACAGGACAGAGGCATCAAAAATGAACTTGTGGAGAGAGTCACCTTCAGATGTCTCCGAGACACAAAAAGGGACGGATCACAAAGTTTGCAACTCGTGATTTAGTTTTTTTAATCAAGAAAAACTTGAGACGGGTCCGTCACCGATCCGTCGCACTTTCATTTGACACCGTCTTCAATATTTACCTCTGAATGAATGCCTGGAGAACAGCAAGGGAACCCTTATTTAAATGTCAGTGTGCAACACAACATATTGAACCAGTTTTACATTAAAGGAGGGACATGTTATTAAACGTTTAAATGCCATATTTTTCTCTCTGCTGAAAGATTCATAAAGGCCAGTTAGCGACTGTGTCTCTTCTGAGAGCAAATGGCTGAAAATTCATGCAGGGAACAAGAGTTTCTGTGTAACAACTGATCACCAACCCTCCCCAATGAAATCACAGAAATCAACTTAACTATAAAATTTATCTCCCACACTTTAGTAGTGTGCAGTTTTTTAATAATTTATAGAAACTTAAGAGCGTCCGTGGACAGAAGATTGAATTTTTCAAATGCAGTTTATCTGGCTCACCCAGCTGGAGGTCTCCAGAGGTGCATTGTGCAGTTTGTCAATATGCTTTGCTCATGTAGGCTGTGAAATTAAAATAAATAGGTTATTGACTGGCAGGTGACTTGGCAATGGGACTGCTGTAATGCACACCCACTTGCTCAATGACCCAACCTGCCAAGAACTGTTGTCCATAAATCAAAGAATAATGATAGGTTCCTGTTTTGTCTTCTTTTCAAACTCTGTAGGAGTCATTTGTTTTTAATTTGCTCCGATTGTCATTCTGCAGGCCCTCTTCACTTTAGCATAGCAATAAAAAGAAAAATTTCCACTTCCAAGCTTTAAATGCTTGGTATGTACCCACTGTAGTCATATTTTTAAGGGGATCTGAGGATACAGTGCTGAGGAAAAGGATCTATTTTTCTTGAGGTTTTCCCAATATTATGTTAGATGCAAACAATTTTAACGTATGTTATTGGAAGCTTTAAAATTTTCAAGACTCAAACTTACAAAGTTTGAAGTCGGACAGACAGATGGAAGGATGGAAAATACAACTCCTTTTCTTTTCATCATATTTTTCCAATGTATGGAATTTCTGCAATATTATGAAAAACTGTTCATCCACGTCATCAGTGGTCATGTAATGACCAGCCTCAGCATTCATGGCCGCTCCATTGAGGGGAACTAGTTGCTGCGTAGCAGAGAACAAGGGGGAAGGCGTGAGCAGCATGTACACAAGCATGATTGACATTGTTAAGACCCTCCTCCCAGCTCTGAATAATTAATTTAAAAAGATTTAAATTGGAAAGAAACACTCAAATCATCCTTCTTAGAAACAAAACCTAACTTTTATTCAGCTTAAAGCGGCAAGTAGTTTTTGAAAATTCCACCTATTGGTTTTGTCTTAAAAGGTGTAAATTGTAATGTTTTTAAGGGTTTCATTGTTGCACCTGGAGAAACAGCAGCCATCTTTATTTCCCCAGTTGTTCTATGAAAATACAGCACTGTTAGAAAACAGAATAGTAAGAGAGGGCAGACAATTATAGCGAGTAACCATTTTTCTTATTCTGTCCAGCGGACTTGGCAGTGGTTGGTTTGATGGATGCAAGGCCACCTGCCTCGCCGTGGGGTGTGTTTCAGTGCTGGGAAATGCCTCCAGCCAAATGTAATCTGCTTAATGTTGTGTAGATATTGCTGCTATTATGACAGAACACCACATTGCAGGTTTCCTCCTTGTCGGTACAAGAGCACGGAAAGGACGCTGGTTAAGAATAATGATACGGTGAAGGTGGCACGTGCAGGTGGGAAGGAGAAGGGAAAACGTTGCAATAAATCTAGTCTCGAAGCTAAAACTGCAGCATTGTGGCTCATTGAAAAAACATAAAACAAAACTGTGTCTTGCGCTACATTGACCAAGCAGCAGGACGCTCAGTTACACCAGTCCAGATGAAAAATGACTGGTTTACAGATAACTGCACAGCTCGAAAGTTTGAACACCAACAAGCAGGATTTTATTTTATTTTTTTTTATTTCACATCCACTACGTTTGGTTGGTAGAATGGTATGGAATATACCAGGCTAATCAAAAATATTGCTTTGAAGTTACAGCTGCTGCAAATTCAATGTTGGTGACAAATGAGTTGATTGCAATTACTTGTATGTCTTCAAGGTAGTTTCTAGTTAACTCTAATTTTGCTGGAATAATTTTAGTGGTTGAAGGTCAATAAAATTGGTGTTGCTTCAGTGTGTAAGTTTAAAAAACTTTCAAATTCCTGCCCCCATCCTGATCTGGCCAAAGATGACATGTTTAGTGGCAAACTGTTAATGACCAGCTGCTTGTCTAGGTGGTTTCCTGAAAACAATGTGGGAACTTTACCCAGCTTTACCCAACTATAGCAAGACATTTTCCCATGTTATGGTGAAATAATCTGTCATGGGAAGTTATTTAGAATCAGTATTAAGGAATTATTGACTTAAAACCAGCTTCTTGCTGAAAAGTTGCTTATAAAGTGGTTTTGTCTTATTTCAAATGTACTAAGATATTTGCACTAAAATTTAGACCAAAAATACTTTGTAAAATTTTGTTTTTATAGTGTATTCAGTCACTTATTTTGTGTCACACATTTTTATGTCATTTTGTTGAAAAGTTTTCATTTTGACAAAGAGTTTCATTGTCTTTTTCTGGTAAGGAAAATAATTATTGATTTAGTATGTGTAATGATTGTAAAAACATCCAACGGGGTGGATGCTTTTATATTCACTGTCAGTGGTGAGAAATTGTTGCCTTAAAAAAATTAAGGTTTACCCCATTACTCAGTTCTTGGTCCAGATTTTTAAAGAAATTAAATAAAATTTATTTGTTGTATTTATGTCCAGTCTGAGTGATATTTCAAGATGTATGCAGATGACAGTTTTATGTGGAGCCAGTGGCATAATTTTATGTTGTTGGGTCACGATGACTTATGCTTTTATTGTGTTTTATATTTGCATTTTAAACATGCCTTAGCAATCTTTATGATTGTATGTAGCTAAAAGACGAGCTAGGGACAGCTATTGCAAATTCTCTTGGGCTATTCGTATAAAGGTGAATAAATATTTAATACCCAACCCTTTACTACTACAGAAAAATTTTAAGATGGTAATAATGTAAGAAAAAGATGACAAATATAACACCATCTTTCCTGCACAATAAGTACGCTATATAATCAGCTCATTTAAAAATTTAACAGCCTTTGTATCACTTGCCAAGATTTAATGATACAAACATAATGACTGTCTGATCTCTACCAACCAACCATTAAATGTGATTCTGTGACTTTAATGTTGCAAGAGTCATTTCTGTTAATCTCTTGCTTAGATCGTCAAAATGACTAAAAATCTGTACAATTGTTGTGCAACATGACAAGGCTGCCTTGACGGACGGTAATTCTATGTTTTTAGAAATTGCCTAATATCCAGGGAGGACAAATCATTAAAAAGCAATCAATAAGAAAATATTTCAATTAAGAACTTTCAATCTGTAAGGTTTTTTCCTTTCGATTTCTGTTCTTCTTTGTTGCCACCACTTGAACAAAATGAAGTCTCCAGGCTGAAAGAAGCTAGACAAAGGAAATAGATTCCCAAACATGCATCCCCTCCTCCTTATTACCTCTTTTTGTATTTACTTTTAATTTGTATCGATCTTTCACCTGCACCTCAATTTTGCTGATGTCAGAAAGGTGAGGGAGCATTACAATATACAATACTTTTCTTCTCCTCTCTTATCGTGGCGGAAATGAAAAGCAAATGGCACCTTTGTCCAGGACGTGAGATCGTCCAGGCGGAAGGGCTTTGAAGCGCAGGGTGAAATTGAAAAGGTTGCAGGTTCACATCCCCGGACAATGCTGGCCCTTCTGCCTCCACTCCTGCGGCTCACAGGAGATTAGAGGAGCGAAAGAGATAAGGAGCAGCATTGGCTAAATGTTTTTTTTTTTTTCCAGAATGGGGGCTGGGCAAATTGGAAAAGCTGAAGTGCTCTAGTTAGCCAGAAGACAGACAAATAGAATCAGACTGGCAAAGCAAGAGCATAAAGTGAATCACTCAGACCTGACCTTGACTTGATCGTGTATAAACCGGTCTGCTGGTTCAAAGATAAAAATAATAACAAAAAAAAAAAAACTGAGCACAGGCGATCAATAGAGAAACAGCACAACATCAAAGATGGGATTTTAAAATGATGTTCTTTGTGCCAGTGAGCAATTATGTCGGATATAGTGACAATATTTTTAATCTTAGTGACTTTTGTGCTATATGAAAACCTCAGTGTGCAGCAAAAGGCAAAGTAACTCACAAGCATTTGTAAAAGAGTTGTGGAACTCTTTTAAGGTCTTCTTTACCCATATAAAATTCAGGATTTACAAAAGGTGATGTTTTAGGGAAATTAAGAAGGAAACAAAGGAAAATTCACCACATCGAAGACTGTCACAAATGCTGAGGTTAGCTAGCATAGCTACAGATGACGACAGATAAAACACCTTTAGTGTAAAAGTGAGGTGTTTCTCTACTATTAGCACATTTAGCAGTGCATACACAGGAGTGATTGACAATGCTAAGACACTCCCCCTAGCTCTGATTGGTTGTTTTTTTTCTGATTGGTTGCATTTCTTCAGACAGCATTAGTAGTACCTGAAGGAGGTGAAGGAGCTTGAGCTTTTCACACATTATCTGTCTCATATAATACCGTATGTAAATATTTTTTTATATATTTTAACAAATATGTAAAAAAACAGATTTTTGTAAAAGTTACAAACTGCAGCTTTATATCCATGCATAAAAATTTGATGGATACTAGAGGGGGCCAGCAAAGTTAGGGGAAGCCATTGCCCTCGTTTGGTGTCAGTGCTGGTCTGCAAAGAGAGTCAGACTGAAATAGGAGAATTGTAGAAACATGCAAGGAACCAAAGGAAGAGAAGTTGACAATATTATTGCTCATTAAAAAGCAAATTTACTAGGTGTCATTTTGGCCATTACGGAGTCCAGTTGTTCTCTCTTCTCCTGTGTCCCCAACCTGATATTTGAATTAGCAGGTCTAAATGACAAGACCGCCTCAAAGAGGAGCCCACAGGCCCCGCTCTCCCAGAGTTTCAAAGGCCCGGCAACCTGGTTGCTGCTGGCTGTCAGAGAGTCGATTGGAACGTGTGGCAGTGAGATAACCTGTACGAGACAGAGCCCAAAGCCGTTCGCCTCTTTGACAGGCTTATTAACGGGAAACCGCTGAGGAAAAAAAAAAGGTCCATATCGGCAGAGGGATCAGGGGAGAAGAAACCTTCCCTTATCACCAGGACACCGGGGATTAAAGCCTGCCCCGCTCTGATAAATTAATTATTCTCTCTTATCTCTCATGTTTAAAGACTGTCAGACAAACCCACCTGGAGCCATAGCGCTGGACAGCCCGGGTGACAGTAAGAGAAAGAAACATGTAGCCTGTGCCGGGGCTCATCTTGTTCTATCCAAATACGGTTTTCTTCCAGTTCCCTGGCTGCAACATAAAAACAAATAAACAGACTTTCCTTTAAGACTACTGCAACGTTTCAGGGGATACTAGTAAAACTGTGCAGAAGTGTTGACAATCATTACTGGGCAAGAGATTGCTTCGAATAGGAAATCTGAGAAATGGCACACACTTAAACCTCTTTCGTGGAAAATTTGTCGTGAACCCACAAGCAGAAACTGCTTTCTGAGATCCCTCAAAAATCACAAGTATGGAGCGCGTTCTCCCCTAAAGCTGTGAGTATTTAAAAATAAAGCCAGAACGCCACACTGTGGGAATGGAGACGAAGTTAAACATCATCTATACTATGGATAAAATCAAATATCTCTCCAATACAATTATTTTCCAAACAGTAATGCTGGACAAAATCAATGTAGCAATCCTGCTGGCCAAGGAGAGGCTTAAAATGTAAATAATGCATCTCACCATGTTGCGTTCCTGGAAATGATTTCTGAATCTTATGCATTTACATCCTGCAGCCTGCTGGACGCACACACCACACCTCATCCAGTAAAATCAGCTTGACCTTACACAACCCTACAGATGTGAGCAAAAGATCTGAAGGGAAATGAGAAAAATTACGTCTTAATCTCACCTTAAATGTTTTGTGAAAGAGGCTACAGCGATTTTATTGAATATAAACTCTGCCAGGTTCAATGTTCTGCTTCTGACCACTTCTGCTAAATCTATTCTTCACATTGACGTTTGAATTAAACGTAATGGCATTTTAAGAGAAGAAAACAAACAATTAAATGACTTAGATTTGCCATGCACACAGAAACTGCTGTTTTCAATTCACGCAAATGCCGAGTTTATACTGTCATACAGTTTTCACCAAACATTTGGGATAAAAATTCTAACCCAGTATATCTGGTTAGAGAGCAAGGAGTCTTGCCATTCCTTATTGGCCACCATTTTGAACCATTACAACCATTATAGCTGGTGATGTTTCCCAGTAAAAAAGAAGAAATTCTTTTCACATACTTTCTCAGAAAAGCTTTAATGTCAACAAGTCAGTGCAAACGGCTGAGCTTCCTTGGATAGAATGAAATTTACCAGTTATCATTGTAAGCTGTGTTGTATATTATAATTAGGACTGATTTTTTTTTATTGAATTGATTTGATTATATATTTCTAAATATAAATAGTCTTTTCTTGTAAAGTGCCCCGAAATAACAGTTTAAATGACAAGTTAATGCATTTTAATTTGAGTTCACAAGGAAATATTTTCATGTTAGTAAGAAATCTGATCAGTAAAGCATATTTAAAAACCTTTAAAGTTGGATAAAATTGAAGATTTTCTGTGTGGAGCTTTCAGGGAAAGCAAATACGCTTGTCCATCCATTTCAACAATGAATGGAAATGAATGTCTATGGGTTTACCAATTAAAAACCTAAAATTACATGTCATGTTTGGCGCCACGAAACAAAAACATGAAAGACAGACATTGTTTCGGTATCTATTTTGCCAGCATAAGGAGATTCTAAGAGGTAGGAGAGGTTTTCAAAGGCATAGCGTGCCTGTGTCACAATACCCTCTGATGTCCTTGAGATAGTTGCTTGAAGTCTGTCAGCGGTGCTCACCTCCAGCCTGACGGGGCCAGCGCACATGGAGGGTGATTGACAGGGTGGGTGAGTCGCAGGCTTCCCTAGCCTCTCTGCAATAATAGCAAAAAACACCAATGCCGGGAATGTTAATGTCCTTCATATTTTATTAATTCAAAATCCATGGGATATCAGCTTGGTGCTTTATGAAAAGAAAACATCAATCCTGCAGAAGTAATGAGTGCGGCAGCAGATTGGGGCTGAGGGAGAAGGCAGCAGAGAAGAAGGGGGAGGATGAGGCACCGAGAACCCCTCTAGGTATGTACTGAGGGAGACGGAGAAAACTAATATTTGACTGTCCGCTGTCGGGTCTTGTTGGCTAAATGACTGTGCCTCAGGGAAGAAACAAGCACAGCGGCTGTTGCTGAGGTGTCTCATCCAGCTCAGTGGAGTGATTGCTACACCTTATAGGCATCTGTGAATGGCTTTATGTTTGTGCACACACATGTGCATGTCTGTTGTTTTTTTTGTCCCGTGTGTGCGTGCGCTTTAGTTCCTTGATTGAAGTGTGGGGGCTTTGTTGTTTTCAAAGCTTGTCACATATTTTTAGGCATCAAATTGACAAGACAGAACAGCAGCTGCATTAAAAGTGATGTGTGGTTTTCCTTAAAAGCCTGCATATGGAACTGCCGGAAACAGTCTGAAGGTCACAGCAGAGAAAACAGGGACACAGCTTGTCAGGGTGCTACAATGTCACAGGCAGGTGCCAAGAAAATTCAGAGCAGCTGGTAGAAAAGATCTTAGAAGTCAACGTAAAACTTTAATGCACTACAAAAGACTTGCCACAAATGATTCGCTTCTCTTATTAGGCATGTAACAAGGAATATAGACTTTAAAAAAAAAAAGTTGCATAAGAAAATTCATATAATTCATAGTTTAAAAGTATTTTTTTTTAAATACCAACTCTTGGGTGAGAAAAGTAGCTATCAGATGTCCAAAAAGCAACTTTAAGATGCTAAACTTTGCATGTTTGAATGTGACAGACGCTCTAGGAGAGAAAAAAATTATTGTATGGGAGGGAAAAATATCCTAAATATCCTAAATATGTTTAGAACTTGAAGCTCCTCTGTTTTTATGCTCACTATGCTTCATTATTTACAGAGGCTAGACCTTCAAATTTGACGACCTTCAAACATTGAACAAGTGGAAGGTCATCTAATAGATAACACCTGTAAATTCTTGGGGTGGCACAGGAACCAAACTAGCAACTGCTACTGGTTGAGAAGGGGAACATTTTTTCCTAAACGTTTCCAATAACGTCAGAAAATGTCACCTGATTTGATGGTTTTCATTGTTGTTATGGAGAACAGAGAAATGTGATGATCCTCCCACGCTGCGTTCTGTACGGCCAATATTTCCCTTTCCTCTTGCGTTAAATAAAGACACATTTATGTCATGAACTGTTGTAGGTTAAGAGCCAGGCACTGTACAGACTGATAATTACTAAAAGAAATACTCAAAATTATAGTATTTCTTAATTACTATAATCAAGATATGAGATAACTGGAGAATAAATGTCCAGAACAATGCTGAGCTGGCAAGGCAGCAGGAGGACATGCAATCATGCATGGCATTTAATGCAAGGGTCTAACAGGAGTGCAGGAAACAAACAGGCTTATAAAAGCTTTGTAGGGGATTAGTAAAACAAGAACCAGGTGAGTTCAGTCAGCAGAAATGCATCACAGCTGAGGAGGGAATGTAACTTTAACATAACAGGTTCCTGCAGTCTGCTTGCAAATACTTTCTAGAAAACTGCAATAAAATTCTCAATTGTTTCTGTTAGGTGTCAGCTTTACCAATGATATAACCTGAAAAGCCCAATAGAGAATGTAGAGTTCTTTGCAGAACAACACAAGAAATAAGATATTTTTGCTATCGGTCTGGAAAGTTGCTACCAATTTTCAAAGCTTATTAAACATTGTGTAATCTTGCTTTAATTTATATTTAGACAAAATGAATATAATTGTAACAACCATTACTGAAGTAGCATTAAACATAGCTTTTCTGTTTAAAGAAAAAATATTATTATTTTCTACATTTTTACATTTTTGGGAGAAAAAATGAAAACCGTATATTTTGCTACGGGTTACCATGGTAGGAAAAAAAAAATATTGTGATGACAAAAACAACAACATGCCTCGATTGACTGCATATTTCTGCACTTTGAATCTGTGCTTAAAGCCTCACCATAAAACGTAAACATGATTTTGAAAAGAATAAAATAGTTCCTGCAGTATTAAGAGCAGGTGGTTCTCTGTATAGATTCCAGAACTACTAGGCAGCCGCTGTCAGTTTGTGTGAGGGGAACAGATGGAATCATGACAACTTCCATTTACGTCCACCATTCCCACCATTATTATCGTGATTTTAAAGACACTGGATTGAGCATATGGTGAGCAGGTCCCTAATGACATGATGGATGTTTAGTATTCTCTGGGGCAGTTCATTGTTCACAAATGGGTGAAAACAGACAGTTTAATAGTTTCAGGCTAAAACTGCTGCTGCTGCTGCTGCTTTTTAAGAAGGCCATCATGGCCAATCATTAAACATCTGGAAGTGTCTCTCAGCTGCCGCCATTATGGCTCCAATCTTTCCGTCTTCTAGCTGTGTTTATTTGAATCGCTGCAGGCTGCATAGCAAAAACGTGAGACTAATAAAAGTGATAAATGATTTCTTGGTGATTCACAGAAAGTTTCATCTGTTTCTCTCTGGGAGAAGAAATTATATTCTGAGAAGATGCCACCAGCTTATTCACACCCACATCTATCAGGCGTTTTACCTCACTGGTGACATTTCATCCTTGAATGAATTCTCCTGGCATCTAAAGCCTCTTTTCACCTGCTCTAACTCCTGCCTGAACACATAAAACAACTAAATGCATTTAACAAGCATGGTCACAAGAACTGACCATGGTTTTACACCTATAATGTGGTTTGAGGATTTAAGAACGTTTTGTCATTTGCCAATGTATAAGTTGACCCATAAGGATTTTGGTTTGTTAGAAAGCCACAATGGAGAGGTGCTACTCCTCAATTAATGCCTGAAAACCCCTTAAAATAAGTCAAAATGGTTTGGGGTATAAAACATTAATACATTTCATCATAGTTGTATTTACACATTTGCGTAAATGTGTAAATACAACTATTTACACATTTATATGTGTAAATATATACACATATAACACACATTAAAGAGTGTAGAAGAATCTTGCATTAGGCATTCAGATCCCCATAAAGGGGAGTATATCAGCTCTTAAGCCAGAGGTTCCCAAACTGTGGGGGGGCGCCGTGACATTGCAAGGGGGGTGCGGGAAGCCGTTTGGATGAAAAAAAAAAAAACATGAATGCACTAGGTTTTTACCTTAGAATGGCCAACTTTGTTATTCCTATGTCAATTTGATACAGTAGGGGCTTCGGCACTTCCCGTATCTGTCTCCTCTGTCACTGTTATCAGCAGTGAAAACTGTTTAATCCGTTGTTAACATGTGTAACCTGTTTTTCCGAGCCGCCTTTAAACGCAACATGAGCGCTACCTGTGCGCCAGGTGAAGGAGACCTGCTGCTGCTGTGCGGAGCTGCACAGGTTTGTTAGAATCATGGCAGCAAACCAGCAAAACGCAAAGAACCTTTCACAGTTTTTCCCCCAAACTAACCGACTGTTGACTAAAGCTGTTGGATGCAGGTAATGTTAGCTAAAAGATGAATAATATCAATGCATCACCTTAAGCTTAACAAGTAGCCTATAGGCTACTGATGTTGTTGTCTATGTTCAACTACTTACATTCATTTAGCCCCCCCAAAAAAAGTTGATTGCCCCTGTTGTTTTTATTCATTGCTTCTTAAGAGTTTTTGGCTAATTGTGTTTGAGAGAATACTAAACCACTTTACATTTTAACCCATCGTATGTGACGTCACGCTCCTCAGAGAGTGTCTGCCATGACGGACATCAACAAAACTTACTTGCACTTTAACTCTTTTAAAGTTTGTCAAAAAAACACACCCGTCATAAGGTTTGTTGGCTGTCACTTGGCAATGCACAGCTTCATTTCACTGTTTGATTTGTGTTTACTCTACATCTCCAAAAAACTTTGCCAACAATCATCGCCCACCTAAACTATTGATGGATTTGCAGCCCAAGCCATGTTCAGATCTTCTGTTTTTCTTCCCCTGGTATCCTTTGACACATCTCTTACTCATGTCGGTGGAGAGATTGGAATAGAAAAAAAATAACAGCTCTTTGCACATTCAAAGTTAAGGTTAGCCTAAATTACAAGCTGGTTGTAAAAAAATATACATTTTTCGCTTTGATTTTTTTTTAAGCATTTGTTTCTCCAGCTTGTAATTATCCTACCATAAAATTTAAAAGTTGATCATTTCATTGTAAGCCTGGAACCTTGAAAATTCAATGTGGAATTAAATATATTTTCCATGCTGTTTAAAGCTAGCATTTAACATTTTTTGCTTAATATTCTTAATATATGCTGAGATTCTGCTACTATTTAAATGAACCTTCATCTCTACCACAGAGCACAGGTTGGACTTTGGCCAGACTCTTAATTCTCCATCATATATTTATATAGAAGAGTCATTTGAACCCAGAGAACAGGTCAAATGGGTTTTACTATGTGGTGAATAATTTAAGATTCTATTAACATTTAAATTTGACATTGATTTCACACAGTCAGGCCTCAGCTAAGTGACAAGAAACATCAAAATGTTAGAGAAAGAGAGTCCTGCTATTTGTCCAGGTGGCATTTAAATATATATATATTTCTAACAATTGAATGTAGTGCTACAGAGAGTTTTAAGGACTCAGTTTCAGTTAGGATTCGTTTATGAAAACTTAAAGCTGAAAAAATGTTTTACATAATTCTTCCTCTCCTGTAACAAACATAAAACAACATTTTGAACCAACCAGATTGTTTTTTTAAGTACAATCTGACCAAAATATTATAGAAGTATGAAGTATGTCCAGAAATTTAGTGTATATTTCTGTGTTTAAGCTAAAGATTCTTTATAAAGTATAGTTAAAGTAGATTTTTTTCCAGCTCAACATAAGTTTGTAGATATAGATGTGAGGTCCAGGCATTGCCTTTTAGAGATCTGTTTACACACAGAGAGGGGAGACCTTTGAATAGGACAGACCTGCCACTTGCATTGAGGTCATTGCATTTAAAAATTGTATTTACTGGACAGATGCCCGGATAGTTCAAGACTGTGCAGATTTTATACTTACATTGGATCTAGCTCTGTTATGTTATGTCTGGGAATAATAATAATAATAATAATAATAATAATAATAATAATGCGTAGATATAATATTTCCAAGCTAACAGTCACTGAAGCTGTTGTGCTTTTATCCAAGGCTTTTACACATTAATGTTGAGATTTTGACTTTCAGTATGTAAAAGTCTTTATGCATGCATGTTCTATATGGTCAGATCTCATACCCTATATCCCATTTGAGGGACATTCATATTCGAGTAATACACACATTAAATCAGATATTAGACATATACCATTTTCAGAGACAACAAAGCAAAGATTCAGCACATCTGGTTATTATATATTTTATCCTGTTTTTCAGCATAAAGCATCAGGCAGGATTCTTTGGGATTTCTGTTTGTAATATCTTCTGTCATCCTGCATCCCCTGTATTGCTTTTCAAGTCAAAAGGCAGGTTGTATATCTGTCAAGAGGGTGCACTGCCATCAAACTCAGATGAGATTGCTTTTTTCAGGGTTATGAACAATAAACAGTGTTTGTGCAGCTTGATATCTGTCAGAACAAGACGGCATGACTCAGAGATCTCAATAAAAAAGAAATAGTAATGCTGGCTGGAATGATGAAATCAAAACTAAATAAAAATAGTTTAGTCAAACTTTGAATGAAAGCCAACATAAAGTTTTTTTTTTTAACTATCTGCAAATAATTGCTATGATCATCACTGCCATCACCCATTTATTCTGCTGCGTGTTAACTTTGCATTTTAAGTAGAAAAGTACACGGCTTCAAATGAATAAAACTCTGGCATCATCGTCCTACACATCTGGTACTGCAGCATCGCTTGTCTGGTAGGCCCAGCTGATACAGCTATGTAGCATAAGCTTCACAACTTACAGATGACAGATTAGTGCCACTGCTTACAAAATCTACACAACTGGTATTTAAATATCACAACAATAACCACATAATGTTAGAAAATCTCATTTTATGTACACGGAGAAAGACTCACATTGTGCAGTCCAACCTGTTTTCTGATCAAATCAGTAAATAATAATTTAACCATTTGAGGGACATTCATAGATCTTTGAGCTTTCTGTGCAAGATGGAAAAACAATCTTGTGGGAAAAAATTGACATTTACAGTAACTGACTTATGAGGGAGCAGCACACTATAAATTATACAGGCTTCACCCTGATAAATCCACACTATAAAAGCGCCTCATAAAAGATAATAAAAAAAAACGTTGCAGACATGACGAGACTTCATGTTTCATAAAATTTACATAATTTCTTCAGGTTTAAATCCTCATAAAATCAATTTATAGTCAAGCAAACATACATACTTGTGAAACTAAGAAGGTAGAATTAAATTAAGTTTTAGAATCTGTACACTTATTTTAGAGTATTTATAATATAATATGTTTATATATCATCACAGTTTTGGGTGCAATAAGATTTCTGACTCAAAAACAATTCTATGATTTAAATGAGTTGCAAATGTGCTTATTTAGTCCTGATATTTCATATTTTCTTCCCCTCAATTGGCATAATGCACTTTGATTTATCTCACTTTGACTTAATTTCAGGAGATTTTCTTGAGAACCTTGATGTTTTGTGGGCCACAGTTGGACCTCAATCCCAAGTTCTGGTACTCTTGGTTTTGAAGATTCTCGTGTGGATCATGTTTACAATGTTTTATAAACAATATTTTATTGGGTGTGGAGTCGGTTGGACCCCATTCGTAAACACAAGGGCTAATTGTGAATTTATCCTTCCATTTGCCTTTAGCAAATTTATAAAATATTTCGAGCATGTTAAGATCACTGTGGTACAAAATTATGTGTGTTTTGCATTCCTTGTTCTTGTGCATGATTTTTACTGCCATCATGTTCAAAATAAATAAACATAAAGTATGAATTTTAGCTGGAGCTACAGATATGGGCATATCATTATAATATTTAAATCCATACATCTATTTTCTGTAGTATCTTAATCTTTGCAGGGTTGCAGAGGACTATTTGCCTGTCCCCGGTGTCAGAGAGGCTAGGCACAAATTGGAGATTTAATCAGTCAATTATAATAGACACACAGCGATATACATAGAGAATTTCAGAGTGATCCTTTAACCCAATGTGCACTTTTTTACCTTCTTGTTGCAATTCAGCAGTGCTGAAACTTCCCCCAGTGCAGCCCTGATCTAATATTTTTTTAATATTTTGTAGGGAAAAAAAACAGTAAAGAAACTCATAATGTTTGCCAGTAACTTTTAGCAATGATAAATGTCTGCAGCTGTGGAAGGATGGTGTGACTGCTGCTAAAATTAGAAAGCAGTGACTCAGGCAGCACCGAGGGGTTACTGCTTCTTGTTAAGTGTGGGAAGCCTCACACATCTCCTCACATCCGGTATTATCAACTTGCCATATCTCTGCAGTTTTCTGCTTCATCTCTTTTTAAATTATTCACATTTGCCTCATTTAACAAAACGTGCTTCTCTTGACAGTCATTCAAGATGCCATTAAAGGCAGTCATTGTGAGGAAAGTGGAAAACTCAACAATATTTTCTGTCTTTTATTATGCAAACCTTTGTTGTACATCTGGTTAACAGAGTTATCGAGAACGGGGACATCTATTAGATTCAACCCTGGTCACAACCATAGCTCTGCTGCAGATGGTGTCGCCATGTTCCTGTAATTATGCCGTAACGTCTTGTCAGTGCAGTATGGAGAGTCAATGGGAGACTTTCTGTCTCTCTAAGGACACGAGTGGCTGGGCAGAGCTCATTACAGTGAATCACACGGGCTGAAGAAGCAGAGAGCAGAAATACCTTTATATGGCTACGGTAGGTCCCTGGTGGAAATGAGCATCTGTCATTTACCATCAACCACAGCTGTGTTAATTCCTCATAAACCTCT
Source organism: Poecilia reticulata (assembly GCF_904066995.2). Classification (NCBI taxonomy): domain Eukaryota; kingdom Metazoa; phylum Chordata; class Actinopteri; order Cyprinodontiformes; family Poeciliidae; genus Poecilia; species Poecilia reticulata. The sequence goes on along the minus strand of NC_088836.1, from coordinate 27,779,378 downwards.
GACTGCGGCGGACTGTGGTGTCTCCAGAGGACCTGGGATGTGACAACCATCAATCAGATCTGAAAATGGGTCAAATTACAGACAGAGTAAATCCACTTCAGCCTTGAGAGGAGATAGCATTTATGTTGTCAGAGTCCTCACAGTGCATGCAAAAAATTCCACAGTGTAAAAATAGAGTTGGAAAAGTCTGAATTTAAAAAAGAAATTAAATAATTTCAGAGAAGAGAGATTTTTTTTGTATGTTCAGTGGTTGACAAGGATTTCTAATGTTGGATTATCTTAGCAAACAGTTGACTTTTCTAGTTACATCTCATAGGTCTGATGATATGGATGGTGGAAGTCAAGAACCAAGTCATTAGTATCATCAACAAGTCTGATACTAATCAGACTGGATATTAGAAGACAATGACTGAGTGATAGATAATCCTTGATTTGATTAAATGCAGGAAACATTTCAATTCTCTGTTTAGCTTGTATGTTGGGTCTGAGTTAGTGAATTAGCACAATGCTGTTGTGAACAGAGTATTGAATATTGATTGCTGATTTTCTGTTTTTTTTTTTTTTTGCTACAGTACAACAAGTACTGGGACAGTTAGATGCCCCAACACAAAACCTGACTGTGAGTAACTTCAATAAATGAATAACAAGCATGTTTTAATAAAACAAATGCACTGGATACAGACACACAGTTACACTTTATGTTTATTCCATCTGAACACAAGCTTTGTTCTTCTGATGTTAGTTTGTATCTGTGAGTCTGCTGAGAATTGTGAAGTTGAGAAAGATCCACTGTACATTATCACTGGAAATATTTGACCCTGTTCCAACATACCTACTGCATTAGTTCAACAAGTTATATGTTGAAAACAAATATTTGGAAAAGTACGTCTTTAATGTTTCATTTTAGTCTTTAACGTACCAAACTTTGCATATAATAACTATATTTTTTTTGTCTGTCTGATGACGTAAGTTTGAAACATAAAATCAGATGCTCAGTATTTGAGTAGACTTTTACCTCATAGTATTTACTCTTGCTTGAGTAAAATATGTTGAAGTAGTGCTACTCCTACTAGATAATGAAACAAAAGCTAACAAATATTTTATTTTCCACCATTTCATATGAGCCTCAGCAGCGTTAGAAGATAAATCATGGATGGTCCATAAGGTTGTCACTCTTTTCAAAGTGCTACAGAGCAACTCAGAACAAAGTGCTGTAGGTACACAAGTGAGTGATTCCAGTGATTCAGTGATAAAATGTCACACCATCTGTGCATTTAATCCATCAAACCCTGTGTTTGCTGCAAAAGATTCAGTCATGACAAAAAAAATCACAAAGGCTTATCACATTGTACCCTAAAATAAAGAAGGAATGACATGCATATATACATCATAAATTAGATAAAAGTGGAGCCCAGAGTTTGGCAACTAACCAAGCTACACCAAGTACATATGCGCAAGGAAATATGGGCCGCATAATGAGAATGACGACAAATATATGACAAGCTGAGAACCAAATAAAATCACTCTCTACCCTTTGTCACTTTTATATGCACTACATTGTATATGCAGTCACCCGGCAGATGAAACTCATTTATGTATTCATGCCCAGGAATGATGTCGTCTGCAGGTTTCAGCTCTAAAAATAGTTTGATGCACAACTTCTCTGGGTGCCACAATGCAGAGGAATGTAGAGGAAACAAATTGAACGATACATTTCAGCTCCTAGTCTTGGAAGGAATCATCTTCGTGAAGTAGATTTGTAAATCCGTGTAACTCAGTCACTGAAGGATGGGTGAGTTAATGCATCAAAAGCCCACCTTATACATTATGAAAACATTCCCAACCTTTCTTTCAAAAGAAACCTTTTATATAACTTTGCTGTTTGAAAACGAGGGATTGTTAAAACATTTCTTTGATATCAATCACATTTATTCATGTACAAGATGTCAGACTTATTTTGTATTCATGCCACTTTTGAAAGTCAAAACTTAAATGTAATTATTGAGCTTTTATGTGATAAACTAGTGCATAATTGTGAATTAGAGCAAAAATAAATATTTTTTTCTTTTACAAATGAGCATTTGAAAAGTGTGGCATGCAGTTGTATTCAGCACGTCATTCTGATACCCCTGATGCATTATCCAGTGCAGCCAGGCTTCTTTAGAAGCCACCTAATTAGCAACTAGTGTTAATGTGAGTTTAATTTAGTATTAGTATAATTACCTCCATTTTGTAAACGCCTCAGGTGTCTGATGGAGAACAAATACCATCAGGTAGGTCATATTTAATATCCTGACAAGTTTAAGTCAGGATTAGGTTAGAAAAAAGTTACCAACTTTTGTTCGTAAACACAATTTAATCCACAACCGCAAACTGACTAAGAAATGTTGGCTCACCTGAACTGTCGAGGTGTGAAAGGAAAGCATTAATCAGAGAAGCAGCCAAGACGACCACGGTAACTGGGTCTCTTGGCTGGGGAGCTGCAGAGATCCACAGTCAGTTTGATGAATCTGTCAACAGAAAAACCATTTGTCCTCTAATCCATAAATCTACTTTTATATCAAAGTAGCAAGAAGAAAAGCATTGCTGAAAGACAACAAAGCCACAAGAACGTGCATTTAAAGTTTGCCACAAGCCACATATGGGACAAAGCAAACACGTGGATGATGTACGCCAAGCAAACTGGACTTTCAAGGCAAATGAACCAGAGTTTGAATAAAGTGGACTAAACAGGGCTGGTGTGAATGCAGCCTTAGCTGACGGAATCCAAATGCACATAACATCACATTTATATTTGAATAATTATCCTTTCACAGTTATCCTGATAAAGTTTTGGATGTGACCTAAAATATTTGAAAAGTTAGAGAGGTCTAAATGTCTTGTAATGGTGCTGTTGGCAAATAAATATTAGGGGACATTTTGGTTTTAGAATCCTGCTGATGGGGCCTGACCTCACCATTCGGAGCAGACTAATACAAACAGGTGATAGGTTGTCTGTAATTACCACCTCAGACTATTACCTCAACTCACACACACACACACACTCACACCCACACATGCACACAGAAAGCAGAACTGAATAACACTGAATAATCATTGTGGCTGGCGAGACTTCCCTCATCATTACCCCAGCAGGCAGGAGATGGAAAAATCCCACTCCTGCTATATCTCACTGCTCTGGTGCATGGCTAATATCAGGAATATGGAGATTCTTTTTGCACAAGGTTGGGAACATACATCAAGCTCCATCAGCGTTAGTCACCCCCATCACCCCAAAACCTTACCTTAGGATGAATAATTTTGCATATGAGGTGGTGGGAAATAATCACTGAGTGAATCAGTGTTAAGTGAATGCCATTTGTCACTGTAGTACCCCGGTGTGATGGATGAAACACGGGGTCAGATCTGTTAGACAAAATAAAGCACGAGCGGAGTGGAGGGGCACGGAGGAACGGGGGATGGAAGTCTGTGGTAATGATATGGTCATATGTACACAGCAGAGCTCAGATGTGATTAAGGCGATGATATGATGGGTGGTGTCAGTGGCGAGCTTAATGACTAACGCAATGAGATGGAATTGGAAGAGACACTGGTGTCAGTCTGAAGTGGAATAATGCCTGAAGCCTCTGCAGCAGCAGACACATGGAGCTGCCACAATGAGCAGCCTCATAAGCACAAATTGTTACGGTTGCTGGAGACTTAGACATGCGTAATTAGCCTTACTGCAGAACAATGAAAGGCTGAAATTCAGTGCTTTTGACATTCTGTCAGGCAAATGATAAATAACCAGAAAAATAATGATGATGATTATTTCACTTACTGTATTTGTCACAAATCATCCAGTGCTCCGAGAGGATGTCCTGGTGGAGGGAGGAAAATGAGGAATGTTTCAACAATAATAATGACTACCATCACATGCAAAACTATTCAAAATGCTTTTAAGTCTGTGGTGCAAGTGAGGAGGCTGGCTTTTAAAAAAAGTCTTCTGCAGATTAAAATGTCAGCAACAAACAAGCTACAGTAGAGAGAGGACTATGAATTAGATCTGCATTACAGTTAGACTCTACAGTAGGGCCAAAAATGAGCTCCATCAAGATGACCAGAGACGTGACTTCATGCTGCTTTGTCGTGTCTTGGCCTTTCAGACGTCAGAACTGCTTGTCGCTGCACATTTCCAGTAATATCCTTCTGCATACTTAAAAAGGCTAACAACAAATCCTGTATTGTTTTATGGCGGCAATATAGATTTTATACAGCTCAGAGGAAAAGCGAATTACATCCTAAATTACAGAGATGTCGCTGTGAGATGTCAGCAGCAGGAGTTATATCAGCCTGGTGGCAAGTGTGCCATTTTGGCTGGGAGGCCCGCTGGGGACCTGAAGGCTCCAGGATGGGACTCAGCAGAGACATCTGACCTACAGAATGCAGCGTCAGCTCAAAATAACAAAGTTACCCAAACCCCCTGATGAAACAACAGGCCAGATGATGCCGACATGCAGCAGAGAACACACCGGAGGAAAGAACAAAACTAGACAAACACACACACACACACACGCACACACACACACTTACTGAGGTGAAGGGCATAGACAAAGGCAATAAATCTTTCTGCAACCATTTTAAAATGCACATTAATTTTTATTTACCCAGGGAAGATTTTTTTAAATGTTTCTGGACATAATTTAATGTAATGAACCAAACAGTAGGTTCTTAATGCGGAACCAGAGCTCTTTAACAAACTCCATGCTGGTATCTGGATCATAGTGTGTCATCACACATTACACTCACTTTCTCTACCTTGGTTTTCCTCTTCCTCTCCAGCCGGCTCTTGGGATGGGCCACTCAGGTTGCTGAATCTGCAAAAGGCTGCAGTTCTTGAACGTGAATCTAGAACAGATCCCAAACCCCCTAAAACAATGAGGTCTGTGTAGGAGGAATATTCTGAATCCCAGCTGTGTCACCATGAGGAGGTTGGTAATACTGAACCTCAACGACCTGAAGATGTCCCTTCAAGATGAGTAGGATACCATGCCTCAGCAGACAATAAGTCAACTTGTGAACAGAATGAGACGATGTTGTCAAGCTGTGATAGATGCTCACAGGCACATGACACACTATTGAGACATTGACATTTTTTGTTGTGTCACATAATCACTGGTGTTGTCTTTTCTTTCAATACACTATTTGAGATGAGGATATCAACATAGCATAACTATACTTGTATGTCCTACTGACATGAAATAATATCACTGTAGTGTGAAGCACAAATTGTAAGATTTAATTAACACATTTTCTGGACCTCCACAGCACTTGTCGGTTTCTCATCGACCGAAAAATAAAAATAAAATGGATGAACATGTTGGTAATAGATGTAGAACAAGTGAATCATTTTTTAAAAGTGGATATAAAATCTGCTTTGTCATATTTTGTAGTTAATTATTTAGCAATTCAGAGAACACATTTGCATAATTCTGTACTTCCAGTTGTAGCAGCAATTTTTCTGAACATATTTCCAGATGCATGAAGGATGAATTTTCATCTGGTAAAGTAATTTTGTTGGAAAGCCTATTCACTCTTACTGTACATTAATCTTTGGTTTTATCTTGGAATGGCCTCATTTCCCCTTGCATTACAGTGTGAGGGTTCAGATCCTTAGACAGGAGAACATTTATCACAGAGGTGCCCCATTTATAAAGTGACTGTCCAGACTGGCCTGCTTCCAGGCAGAGGAACCCAACTGTGGTTAACGGGATCCGAGCTGAAATAGCTCACACAGTGTCAGGAGGTGAAACACATCCTTCTGTGTCCTCAGGATCATTGCTTAAAGGTTACAGGAAACTATGCAGATTCTTACAACAAATTGAGAAGTTCATCATGAAAGTTAGTCAATAACAACTGAACGTTCCCCCACACTTAAGTAATAAGAAATTTGTGATTTTTTTTAAATTTTCTTATGTCTGCAAGCGCAAGAGGCCCCAGAAGTTCTTATAAAATAAGTCATTCAGATGCACAAGGAGTTTGACATTTTCAATGTCACTTACAAAGACAGTTGAAGATCATTATTCATTCAAGGTATACTGAATTATTCACCACAGAGAATAAGATTTCATCCCACCACAGAAAAGCAGATCTACAGCCCAGTTACAAATATATACTATCTAACTAACGAAATGAGGAAGAGCACCAAGAAACTAAGACAGGAATACACTGAAATGATTTAAATATCTTTATCAGTGTTCTGCTTTAGCAGGCTATGTCTGTGTATGCGTGTGTGTGTAAGTGTAAAAACAACAACAGCAGCAAAGTTGTTGTGTAAGCTCCTTTTATTCAGTGTCATATTCTTGTACAGTGCTCTGCAATTACTGGCTCCTCTGGTAAAATTATATATTAAAAAACAAACCTTCAATTCATATGTTGTTACAGAAACATAATATAAAACATGTAAACATTTTATGTGACTAGTTCAGTTGTAAAAAAAAAAAAAGAAAATTATTTATTACAAATTAATCTGTTGCAACTAATTAAATTTGACTGAAATATGATCTTAATTTCAAGCAGTGATGCCAAATGAGGCTACAGCAAAATTTACATCACCAGGTTTCCATGACAACCATTATTTAACAGCAATCTGTTATGTTTAGTAGTAATGCCACAAAATAAGCTGTTTTTGTACCACGATCAACAACAGAAATAGGCGGAGTTTTCCAAACTCCTCCAGGTCTTTAATTGGCATCATGTTGTCAGATTCAGCTTTTCAGCAACAAACACTTCAGGTGGGTCTGATGTAAATGTGGAAAAGCATCTTCCTGTTCAGCATAGTGGACTATTATAGAGCATAGCGCCAGAAACTCTAAAATATCAAGACACTTAATAAAAGAATCAATCAATGTTTATGTAGATATTTTTTATACTGTTTGTGCAATAAAAGTCTTGTTAAAATCTTCCCATTATGCAGAGGATTTTGACAAAAGGCTGTCAAAGAACCATGTGGCATTAACTCCCTAATAAGGTTAATAATTCTCTGAGCTATTAGGTAATGTGTAAAATTTCAGATGTTCTGCTTTGGAGAATGCCGACAGCCCTTGGTTCCGTGTCCCCCATGTGGACCACCATCTTACGCCCTTGATCTGGTGGCCCACACTCCGACAATGTGACAGTGACATTAACAAGCCTCTGCCCAGGGGGCCGGCTTAGTAGCCCTCACTGCTTCTCGTTAGCCTTGTTAGAGAGCATGTGTTGAAATAAAAGTTCCAGGGAATTACATCAGCTTCCTATTGTGCCAACACAATCTTTTTTAATGTCAAAACTATGTATAAATAAATGCAGATTGATTAAATGTGGAAATACCTTGCCAGCTCCACATATTTTATGCTTTTATGTTTGTTTATTGCTGTATAACCAGAAATACATGTGATCCTTAACACATTTAGCAATAAATTAACACATACTGAGTGAATCAGTCAACTGCAGGTGATAGACTTAATGTATTTCTTACAAAAATCAAAAATAATCTTTAAGTTTCCTAAAATATAAAAACTTAACATTTCCATTTAGTTTTTTTCTTTTTTAAGAACTTTTGATTGACTGACAAATGTTTTGCTCTAAATAATTTCCCTGAAAAAAATCTAATTTGACATTCTTGTCAGTAACATTCCTCAAAATGACTGAAATAAATATGTTTAAATGACACAAATGCATTAGCAAAACAAATCATTTGGTGAAAAAACATCCACTGTGTACAAATCTATAACAAAAACATGAAGGCAGTGTGGAGAAATTTCAGAAAGTGTAAAATTCCTCCATAATTACTGTTCCTGCTGCACAGAGCTGACCTGAAACAGAACTTAAACAAACTTAATCTGAGAAGTAACCTGTCATCATTTTTTTGTTGTGTGAAAAGAAAAAATATGCAGAAATGCTTATAGCTCCAAAGAATAATCTCTCATGGATCTGCATCCTGACTTTATAGGTATGAGTTAATCCTGAGATTATGTGCCGAATGTGCTGAGAAAGCAGAATGAGTCGATTAAAACTCTGCATGCTTATTTAACTGATGTTTAGATGAAGTTACAATATGAATCGTGCCTTATAGCCTTTACTTGTAGGAGTTTTGTGGACCTTTTCTGAAACATGAGGGCCACAAAGCCTGCCTGGTCACAAAAGCATGTACAGCTAACAAAACACAGATAGATTGCTCAGAGTTCAGCTGGTACTGATGTGTGTCAAAAAAAAACATTCACACGGTTACACCACCAGAAGCCAGAAATGTTTAAACACGACAGAAACGTTTAAACACGACAAGGTGGATCCATAATTTTATGCTTCCACTGGCTATGTTGTGCATTCAGAGATGGTTTTCTTCACACTTTGTCTTTGTTTCTTCCCAAACTGGTCTCTTCATTCTCCTCTGACCTTTCACATCAACAAAGCGCTGTAATCCACATTTCTAATCCCATTTCTTCCACATTGTTATGATGGGTTTGAACTTTAGTAAGCTGTTTACGCCAAGCACAGATGGATAAATGCACTGGATTATTGTTGTGTGATTAGCTGAATCACTATTTGTGTTAAAATGGCAGTAGAATGTATTTTTCAGGCACATAACGCCATTTTATAGCACAACCAACTAACTATGTTACCTTCAATTGTTATAAAACTGCTTTATGACTTAAATTACAAAGTCAATTTTCTTTTAACGCCTTGAACATTTGCGCGCATCTCTTGATTTTAAATATTGCAGAGTGTGTGTTCATAGAAAGCTAGTTCCAAGCATTCTGTTAAACAAAATCAGAAAAAATACAAAGATCTAGTTTTGCACTTTAAATCTTTGATAAATCATTACTCTCCGGCATGCTTTTGCACCTTTTGCATTGCACTAACCCTCACTTGTGTGAAACACAAGACAAATTTCTTCATGGGTTTTAATCTATTTCTACATTAACCCATTGCTGCTGCGCTTGACCTGCGGGGGTTTCCAGCATAACCCTGTTGTGTCAGCTGGCAGATTCATGTGTCATCTGCATCAGTGAAGCGAAGACGGGGCTACATTGGGTTGTTTGTTGATTTGATGGGGCTGCACGGTGTGGCCTGAGGAGATGGCCGCAGACTCGTCATAGGGTGTATGGCTAGGTAATAAATCACTGGCATGACAGGAATGGTGGCCTTTACAATGTGACAAACCCTCAAACAACAGGTTTAATGTATGTGCAGACAACCCAACAAGCAATTCTACAACATATTAGACAATCTAATAATTGATGTAGCAATGAACCACAGCTTATTCTATTGATGCTTACCTTCTTTTTTTCATCGCTCATTTGTTTTGTCAGTTAAAAGACAACAGCCTGGCAGTTAATAAGAATTTAATCACCCAGAATGTTTCAATATGTGGCTGTTGTCATGATTGATATCACACACAAAACAAATCAATAAGCCGAAGCATCTCATTCCCTAAGATACACTATCTAATCAAAACTATCAATCCTACATGTCCAAACAGGTCTGAAGTCATTACTAGCCTGCAGAGCCCAGAGCTATTAGTGCTGCCGCTACCTAGTGAGCTGAGCAGAGTACCTCCAACATTAGCGTGGTCAAACACAGTTAGAGCTGCAGAATGAATGAATAGCCGGGCTGCGGAGCCTGCAAAGTATGATCTCACTAATGGGTCATGGTAAATGGACCAGATATGGGTGTGATGGGCTCACTGGCCTGCTCTCTGATCCAGAGCAGTGCCTATTTCACAGTGTCTGCCTGGGACCTGGCTGCACTCACTCATCGAGATGGAGAGCTCCAAACAGGTACCAAATTTCAGGATGGGGTTTGTCTGAGGTCCCGGACCAATCATTGGAGGCAAATAGGGAGCTGTCTGTCTTTCAAAGTTGTGAGGGAGCTGATACAGCTTTTTACGTGAAAATCTGTCTTCGGTGACCCTTGAACACTTTAGATCATTTAACCCTCATGGCCTCACATTTGTTCTCAGCCAGCACCGCTTACAGAAAAGGTGCTCACTACAGAAAACTTTGATGCGCCTTTTCAAAGACTTTCATGAGTTTCTTTTTGTCAAAATTTAAGTTCCTAGCTTTAAAATGGTATTTTTCAATAACATTTTAAGTTTCATTCATAGTCTATGTTTAAATAACCATTTCTTAGCTAAAGGATTTTGAATTGGTGCGTTTTCAAAAGATCTCACAAGTATGTTTCTTTTGCTTGAACCTTTAGTCAAATAAAATCCCTCATAAGAAGCATATCTGTTAACAGAATGAGTGTTTATGAGCAGCATAATCTTGTGTTTCATTTATCTCAGAAGTCTGAACCCAGATCTGGGAATAATGCCAAACCCAGGTAGAGCGCTTTCTGAAAGGCAGACACCGTGTTGGAGTTGTTAATTACTGTGACATTAACTACTATTAGCAAGAAGAGCTGGCAACAATATGCCTCTCTACATATGTTCACAGCAGAACTTAGTGCAATATTATACACCACACCAGTTTATTGTGCGAATAAATAGTTTAAAGTGCAAATAGTAGCTACTTGTCACCACTGTCAATATTTGGCAGCCCGTTGGACATTTTCAGGACATCTTAGTCCAGAATATAGTGCAGTCCTAAGATACCGCCGGGCTTCTGGTAGAGGACCCTAGTTCAGAGGTTCCCAAACTTTGGGGCATGCCCCCAAAAGGGGGGTGCGGGAAGCCTTCTGGATGGATGAAAAAAAAAAAAACATGAACGCTGTATGCGCTGGGTTTTTACCTTAGAATGGCCAACTCTCTGTTATTCCTATGTCAATTTGATACAGTAGGGGCTTCCACACTTCCCATATCTGTGTCCTCTGTCACTTTTATCAGCAGTTAAAACTGTTTAAACCATTGTTAACATGAGGTGCGGCAGCGAAAGAGACCTGCTGCTGCTGTGCAGAGCTACGCAGGTTTGTTAGAATCATGGCAGCAAACCAGCAAAACACCAAGAACTTTTCACAGTTTTCCCCCCAAACTAACTGTTGAGTAAAGTTGTTGGATGCAGGTAAAGTTAGTTAAAAGATGACTAGCTAATATCAAAACATCACCTTAAGCTTAACAAGAAGCCTGTAGGCCATCGATATTGTTTATGTCCAGCTACGTAAATTCATTGTGCCCCAAAAAAAGAGTTGATTCCTGTCCGGCCCCATTCTTAGAGATAGGGAGTCTCTAAGAATCCTCGCCCTTCCCCTTCACACATGTCGTTCTACCAGACAGCTATTTGTGATCCATCCAGAAAATGTTTGGAAACCACTGGGGGGGGCCCAGGAGAAAAAGTTTGGGAACCACTGCCCTAGTTTGAGACGAAGAGCCACCCACCCTGCCTAAGTCTGAAATCAGGTGGATGAGAGAATAGTTTTTGTTCTTTATATACCCAGACACACATATATATCCACACACATCCATTCATGACTGAAACCAAAAAAATCAACTATGTGAAAGAAATAATGACTTTATGAAGCACCTTGTTAGTATGAACAGCTTCTGGAGGGAAGATTCTGGCTTAAATAAAATGCATATTTATTCCCTTAGATGGGAGACTCCTAACTCTGCTCTTAAGAGTAGCTGTTGCTTCCGGTTGTAGATACTTTACCAACCCTCAAGACATCTATGCGCGTCTCTAATTTCATTTCTGATCTCTGTCTGCCACAGCTCTGCCACACTGAACTGGAGCAAAAGTGGGGATGAAAAAGGAAGAGAGGATTTGTTGTCAAGGTGCCATCTAGTCTAAGCCCCCCCACCCGACACGAAGGGTAAGGAAAGGGAAAGAAAATGAAACCTGGCTGTCTTAGACGGAGCGTCTTCTCACAAGGATATGTTGCAGAGTTTCTTTTCATCATCAGATCAGAGATTTCTCAGGTGGGGAATCGTTAGGTTGCACTTACAGCAGAGTGAAGATGAGTGTTAAATATTTTTCTATGAAAGAGTGACTATCTGTTCCTTTCCCAAAGTCACAAAGTCTATCCTTGATGCCGGGGCTCATAAGAGACTCGCATTCCCTCCTTGTCTGGCATTAGCAATTACCGTCTCTGAGGAAAGGTCAGGAGATGTTTTTAAAATGCGACCCAGGTCTTTGCCTGACTGCCTCACTGAAATGTTGTCATACATTTATTGGGGATCCAATGAGGCTCCTGCAAGTGGTGCAAAGTAGAAAGGCGTGACACCCTGACATTTTCTAACCAGAGGGGAAAGGCTGTTAGAAGACTTTGTCTCGCTCTGTCCTTTCGTTGCTCGTTGTATAATTCCTGTAGTCTGATCATTTGGAACGAATTTGCAAGTAAAGATTTTGCCCTTTTTATTTTGGAAGGAGAATTTTATTTGAAAAGAAGGACATGCATCTTGAAGTGGTGTAAACCCAATGAAAGCTTTAATTTATTTTCCTACTTTAAATAGATGCTAATATAAATGACTGGGCTAAACATTGATAATTGATTTAGGTAATTAAACCTACAGAGGAAGTTACAATTTCATCAAGATAAGATTATTCATTCTTAAATTACCTTAATTTTAATAACAGAAAATAAAAAAGCTTAATTAATTTTTATATGTAATGCCAGGTAACACTACCAAATATCACATGCTATTCTGTTTGAATTACTTGATTTTTCACATTACTTACACATGTTTAAATTGGACTAAATTGTGACTGGGCAACATAATTATGAACAATTAAGAACAAAAATGTATGAATGTCATTTTATTTATAAATGCAGTTAAGCGTGAAGCATGAACTGTGTTTTTATCCAAAGGTATATTTACATTATTCAGATAATACTAATTATTCAATAAATAGTCTCATAAAAGCTGAGATATTTCTTTCAAAAATATTAATTGCACCTCATAAATCACTTGGGCTTGATTTATTTATATCACATTGACCCTCTGTATTGTGGGAGCTTCTCAGCTCGTCCTCTCTGCTGCATTTTGGTTTTAACGGTCAAATTTATAAGTTCACTTGTGAGCCTAATTTACTTCACCCCTCAGTAGTTTATGCTTTGTGACATCCATCTTACTTAAAAACGGTGCAGCCAGCCAGATCCCTGCTGTATTAAGATGTCAGCTTTATTACAACACCGAGCGCTGGGATGCAACAATGATTCATCCTGTTTATGCAACTCCAGACAACTATAGTGCAGAGAGAAGAAGAAACATTACAGTCATGGCTTGTGTTGTTGGCTTTTTGACTGAAACAGAGACAAAAAAGTACATAAATTATAGATATAAATATTGCTTAAAGTTTAAATCATTATGCATCAGATTTTGTCTTAATTTATTCCAGGAGAAAAAATGTTTCTTCTGATTTCTTTTTATTTTACTTTTTTAAATAAATTGCTCAGTCCTTAATTGAAAAGTTAATAAAGGTATCTTAATAAAACCCACAAATCCACACTGAACTTAAGAAAACTCAATAAAGATGGGAAACTGTCTCTATGAGTGTTACTGTTCATCTAATGAAAAACGTCAAGCTTTATAAAAACATTCTGTGTACTCAAGGCTAAATTGAAAATACGAAATATTATTGGTTCTGAGAAATACATTTTCTTTTTAAAAACTATATTGCAGGAGACTATTTCATCCAAAATAAAAACAGCTTCTGCACTTCCATTCGACACACACAAAACATTTATCCCAAGCCCCACAATTATTTTGTGGATCATTATCACCGCGCCTGCTTATGGATCTGTCTTGGCCTGTTTTGTTTCCAAACTGTCGTAGTAAACCTCTGCACAACTGCGGAGAGATAAGGGCAGAAGAGCAATGGCAGAAGCAAGCTGCATCATTTGTTTAGACTCTAAACTATGGATAGCTTTTCTGACTAGAGACCATGGCCTTTATTTGCGTTGGGTACCTCATCACGCCTGTGTATCTCTCTATTTATACTCTAGCATACCACAAACAATGACAGGGTGGCCATGAGCTGGGTGCAGCAGCACATTTCACCTTTTTTGATACTTTTTTTTGTATGTCTCCCAATTTTTCTTTCAGACAGGTTTTACTCTTCTTCTTCTTTAGTTGTAACTTTTTGCAGCAGCCTTGGCTTTTACACCTCTTTAAGTGTCAAACTTTGTTGGCAGCACTTGTAACCTCATAACTGGGTGCTCCAAAGATAAATGTTTAAAGTAAACTCTACACAAAGCCAGATGGAAAGCCAAACTAGCAGCACATAAATGAACTCTTACTGGCATATTTTTGACAGAAGGGGTTGGATTTAACTCAGAAAGTGAAACTCGTAGTTAGGTATATATTTCAAACATTTATCGGTGTAAATTTAGCTAATTTTGGTTTACAGGTATCAAATCCAAAATCATGTTTCTCTAAAAATATGAACACTATATTCTATCAAGAGAAAAACATTTTGTATTTTTTCCATTTAATAATATTTAATTGAAATGCATCTCTAAGCTGAATGCCAGTGAAGGTTTGATGTAGTGAATTTACTGAATGTGGTTTGGAGTTTATAAGGAAAACACCATACAAAGATTAATACACAGCAACATGAAAACAAACTGCTGCAAGGCTGTGGAATTACACACAGAACATCGTAAAAGGACAAAATTCTAGAAAAGGAAAAGAAAAACTGAAAAAGATTTCTCAAAGTTAGACTAACTGCATGTCCTGGAAGCAAACAACAAAACAGACCAAAAAAGAAGCCCAGTTGTTAGGAAAGGGAATGAAAGTTCTCACACAAATAATTGAAAAATAACACCCTGATTTACAGTGTGAGCAACAGCTAGAAGCCTGCGAAAGACATCGTTCTGAGAAGCATTCTTCGGAATAACAGGGACATATGTGTGCAATTTCAGAGCTTTAGTGAGCCGACATCGGAAGAAAGAGAAGCTGAAGCCATTTTCGCTGTCGGAGTGCTCCTTGTATTTTCACCAGCCTGCAGTGTGATTGATGACACCTAAAAGCCTCTCTGACCTTTGGGATTGATTTATGGAGTTTATTGTACACTAACTTAATGTTTACTTGTGAATTCATTTGCCCTGCATCGATGTGTGCTATTTGCAGGGTTCCGATTTCAGCCTCTTCTGATGACCTTGGGTTGTTTGTTTCTGAATGACTGACGGTTCCCCTTCCCCTGAGGTTTCTCCTGCGAGATGTAAGCTATCTGGTGTAACTTCTACGCTTAATTCTGTTAAAGGAAATATGAACAACTTACGTCCTTGAACAGAAAAAACAGCTTCAGTATTGGTTTATTTCTTTAGCATATTAAATGTTTTCATGGGCTGCACAGTGGTGCAGTTGGTAGAGCTGTTGCCTTGCAGCAAGAAGGTTCTGGGTTTGATTCCCGGTCCCGGTCTTTCTGCATGGAGTTTGCATGTTCTCCCTGTGCATGGTGGGTTTTCTCCGGGTACTCCGGTTTCCTCCCACAGTCCAAAAACATGACTGTCAGGTTAATTGGCCTCTCCAAATTGCCCCTAGGTGTGAGTGTGTGTGTGCATGGTTGTGTGTCCTGTGTGTCTCTGTGTTGCCCTGCGACAGACTGGCGACCTGTTCAGGGTGACCCCGCCTCTCGCCCGGAACGTTAGCTGGAGATGGGCACCAGCAACCCTCCTGACCCCACTGAGGGATAAGGGTGTAAGAAAATAAATGGATGGATGGATGGATGGATGGATGGATGGATGGATGGATGGATGGATGGATGGATGGATGGATGGATGGATGGATGGATGGATGGATGGATGGATGGATGGATGGACGGACGGACGGACGGACGGACGGACGGACGGATGGATGGATGGATGGATGGATGGATGAAATGTTTTCACTACTGTAGATATTGACAACTTGAAACAAAATGCTTTTGCTACTTTTGGAAACATGCTAGCGTTATCATTTTTCTTGACTTTAGCCGTTTTTAATTTTCCATAATTACTAGAAGTTTCTGCACTTTCACCATCAGTTCCAACCTAGTTGTGAAGAATGAAACACAATCAGTACTTTTCAGTATGTTACTAGAGCAGGTAGCTCAACATTGTGGGATGTTGCATCTGAAATGCCAGCAGCATCACAATAACTGACTTACTGTAAATGCTGTGTGACCTTAATGAGTTTTGAGCCGTGGCGCGTGGTCAGTGTGTTTGGTTTAACTTTAAATTCTTTGACGACCAAATCGCAGGCGTGCACCGATCCCATGAAATCAACATGCTGCTTCTGCTTCCACTGCAGCCCCCATTAGACCCTGTTAAACTGCCACCATAAGCATAACCATGACCTCCTCAGGGGAACTTTGTGCCTGCTCAAAACAGTCAGGGAGCTCTCATGCTCTGTCATACTTAATGTGTACTCTGCTGTGCTCACACTATGCAACAGAAGACCTCTCCAAGACCCCTGTTTTTTTAGGATTTGAGTTTCCCTACAATCTAAAAGAGACAAAAAGTACCGACCTTTGAGACACTAGACATTTTGTCACACACAAAAGTACACTGGTTGACGCCATATTATTAAAAGCTGCAGCAATAAAACTGTAAAATTAAGATACAAACTTTGTAAACATTTTTAGGATACTGTTGGGATGTAACACTGAGTGCAAAAACAGGAGGATGATGTCAAAGAATGACAATAAAGGGAAAATATCCTTATAGAACATAAACAAGAGAAGAAAAGTTGAGCACAAAAGTGCCCTAAAAATACAGAAAAAATCTTAAACTGAAAAAGTTTAGAGGATAAAAACATAAAACCTTGGAAGAACACTAAACCCACCAAACAAATCTTATTCCTCCACAAAACCTTGAAGATGATAAATAATACAAGAACAGGAATCTGTTCTGACCACTACACATTTTATACATACACAACTGAGCTCACAGTCTTATGCAGCTCAATATGTGCAGAGGCTAAGTTTAGCTGACTGAACATGAAAAACGGATCTAGAAACACAATTCCAACGGGATTTTTATGGAACAA
This sequence comes from Poecilia reticulata, assembly GCF_904066995.2. Taxonomy (NCBI): domain Eukaryota; kingdom Metazoa; phylum Chordata; class Actinopteri; order Cyprinodontiformes; family Poeciliidae; genus Poecilia; species Poecilia reticulata. Next base: position 27,762,454 of record NC_088836.1, on the reverse strand, counting down.
GGATAAACCAAAATACAACGTCCATCAGATTCCCTGTCAGCTAACCATGAATGAAACTTTATTTAAAGCCATTGGTTTTCAGCTTGGTCACAAATTATGAGAAAATGTATTTTAAAAAAATAACGAAATCAATTGCCTCCAGAACTTACCCAATTATTAAATTGTCTATTAATGTGTAATTTAATCTCTATGTAAATATAAATGCCTTATGAAGGCCTCAGAGGTTTGTAGGAGAATATTAGTGAACAACAGAGACCAAGAGCAGCTGCTTTAAATGAACAATAATAAATACTGAGCCAGTTCAGTGCCTTATCATCTGCCTGTCATTGTGCTGCATTTTTAAGTGGATTTGAAAAGGCTGGACTTGGGTAAAGGTCAAACAAGATTGAATGAAACTCTGTGCAAAGTTTTTTTTTCCCTCTTGCTTCATCCTTTACAAATTTCTCAATTTAAGCTCAATTCTTAGTGTTGTAATTCTGCTGCTGGTTCTTTGTTTCTGAAGAATATCTGCTCCATAGTTAGGAGTTAAAGCTCGTCTTAAAACCCATCTACTTTACTTGGATTTCAACTCCAGCAGGATCTGGTTTTAAATTGTTTGTTTTTAAACTGTAAGAGTTTGTTTTTTTTAATTATGTTGTGTTTAAATTTACAGCACTTTGTATCAGCTGTGGTTGTTTTAAAGTGCTTTATAAATAAAGATGCTATGGTATGGTAAAGTTATATTTTCTCCTGCTCTGCTCCAGTGCTCCAATATTACAAACAGTTTGTTAAATTTTCCATAGTTGTAGTTTTATTTCTAAAACCATAACCAATGTCAATTAATCTGCTTTGTAAGGGAGACTCCCACTTTTTCCATGTTGTGGATTTCATTGACATGGCTGTCTAGCTGCGGTTCAAAGCATAATTTATATGCAAATGATTAATTAGGGGATGTCTACACCCATTTCTGGCTAAAGACAATAGCGGACGTCAGGCTTGTGCTTCTGGATAGACATTTACAGTGAGAGTATTCTCAATTTTAGAAAAAACAATAATGTTTTCAAAAATAATACTCGTGCACATTTCTATCTTTGCATTGGTTGCATTGTCTCAGTTTTGTGCATCAAAGCCATTTGTTTTTAGCAAATCTTCCTCTCTCTGGGAGTTAAACTGAAAAAGTGGCACCAACATACTGCGACCATTTTGCAGCCTGGAAGACGGTTCAATATAAAAGTAAATAGTACAACAATTAACAAATTATTTGAAGATATTAACTGTAATATTCTTGTGTTATTTTTATTTCTGAAACAAATTTTATGACCAGGAATTTATGACCGTTTAATAAAAGGTTTTAAATTATGTCAACTGCGACCAAGCCTGAACTTACATCAACTTCAATCCCGTCCTGTTTAAGGTCCCTTACAAAGTGTGACATCCCTAAAACGTTTCCAGGTTTTGAAATGTTTAAACCTCACACTCTCCTAATCAGTGCTGTTCCTCTGTTATTGATCAATTCATACACAAACAGCTGATAAGTACAAAAATGCTGGCTAGAAAAAAAAATCCCCACATAGATTTTGCGCCCCCTCTGGTGCAGCACCCCAATGCGTTGAGTACACTGCATACCCACTTTTTGCGCCACTGAAACAAATAGAACATGAAGGGTTTTACAAAACTTCCCCCCAGGCTCTGGTTTTTAGCCAGCAGAGCCAGAAAACACAGACAATAATCACATCAGCTGGGTCCACTGCTAATCACACTAATCACGACTAAAGAAGACAGTGGATGGATGGAAATATATGTGTCCGTTGTGCCTGGAACAAGACTTCGGCAGGTGTTCGGTTCCTCTGCCACCTCTGATGCCAGTCTTCACCCGCTGCCCATTTCTATTACAGCCTAAAGCCAAGGAAACAGCTTGCGAGGCGCTGGCCCCTGATCCCAGCACATTAGTTTAATGCCTAGATGTGTGGAACTGTTCCTGACTGCCTCCCCAGCCTGGCACAGCAGTCTGCCAGACACACACACGCACACACACACACACACACGCACACGCACACCCCCGCACACCCCCACACACGCACACACACACACACAAAGGTTTGCGTCATCTGCAAAGTAGCATCCTTAAAAACCCGCTTGACTCTATATTTTGTAGCTTCTGGCATCCACTGTGGACAGCTGTGTCATGTGGTAGAGACGTAAGCATTCAACATAGTTATAAAAGTAGCAAATATACGTCTTTGTGTATTTGCACTGCTATCTTGTTTCCCTTCCCCTATGTGCTAAATTACTCCAGATTTATTTATTCGCCATTAGCACAGCATGTGCTCATGATTAGAGTTATTTACCCTGAGTAAACAAGATCTATTCAAGTTGATCCGAGTAAATGCACAGCATGTTAGGGAGATGACCAATTGTACCCTAAAAATAAGCCCATCTATCCTCGTAGAAGCCATCAGAAGGAGACCAATGGGGCAACCGGCAGCCCATCTGCCTCTGTGTCAGCACCTAAGTGTCAGTGCTGAGGAGATGCAATCTGTTCCAGATAACCTGCCAGCGGAAGAGAGCAAATAAACATCTGCATGTATATTTATACATTATATCTGGGCCTGCAACCCTGATGAGTGTTAGGCAGATTTGATTCGGAGCCAGAGGTAAAGCTTATCATCTGGTGAGATCCTTTCGTCTGTCATATATGTGGCTTCGCCTGGGTTTGAACAGGTGCATGAGCCGCAGAGAGTCGTGATCCAAGGGGAAACTTATGGGCTGTCAGTAGAATGGGAAATACAAACTCTAATCAGACTTTTTCCACCTCAACAGTTGGAGTGGCTATGGAGTTAGCATTAGCATAAGATGTATAACGAAAAAAAAAGTAGCCTATTAAATATTTTCAAAAATTTTTATAAAAAACAATGACTTCCCAGATTTGTAAGAAAATGTAGATTTTGAGGGAAAAAATTTACTGAAAATGTTTGAACTATGAAGGGATTTTTACTAAAGTTGTTTTTTAAAAATTGGGAATTAAATTAATTTGCATAACATTAATTTTCCCTCAGTCTCTCCAGCGTATAGGTGCCATTTATCTGTTGATTTGCCTCACCTACTCCCTGTCATACTAATCCCCTCTTCAGTTCTTACCCAGCGTTTTGTCTTCTTCACTCTGCCTGCCATGCCTGTTCTCATTTCCTCCTGATGTCTCACCTGCTCTCTGTTTGTTCAGCCTAGTTGGCCAGAGTTATTCAGGCTGCCAAGGTGAGAAAAACTTGATTAGTGCAGTCAAAGCATCTCTTAATAATGTCATTATCCTTTCAGTTCCTCTCAATTTTGTAACATCTGGATAGATTTCAGATGCCCGGACAACGTAGCAGTTTTTTTTTTTTTTTAGAGAGAGTCTTATCATAACTACTCATCAAATTGCAGATATTACAGTATCAAATGTTTAGAAAGAAAATGCCAAATTATTATTTACCTAAGGCAGCTGATCTCAAGGCAGTTACTCAGTAGGACGATGATGAGACTATAAGGAAGCAGCTGCAGCTTTGCCAAAATTTATTTTTTTCCAAAGTCTCTGCCTGTCATAGTTGTTTAGGTCCTACTGTTGATCAAAATGTGCAAATGTGTACAAAAAATCTTATGTCCTGAGAGATAAAGGAAAAAGTACCAATGAGTGTGAGTTGTATAAGAAGATAACAAACCGAAAACAAACTTAAAAGCTCCTTCCAGACATTCTTAGGGTATATGCAAATCTTTCAAAACCATCTAATGGCTTTTAATCAAATTTACATTTCTGACATTAAAATTTAGCATTTTATATTATATTTCTGTTCTGCTGCTCAATAGTTGAGTTAAGCAATTTCAGTCCCCGATCTATCACACTACCCCAAACTACAACCGAAAAAGAAATTCTGTTATTGTGTGTGAGTTGATGCCTTTAGGACAGTGACAAGAACAACTGGGTTCATGCACCACCTGCCAATAATGTTAACAAGGACCCAGAGCTGCACACTGATGTGTCCTGTTCCAGGACCAGAGGGAATGCTGGAAGTAATGACCATATCTTTCCCACATGGTGTTTGGTTTGTAGGAATCCTGGCTGCAGGTTGCAATGCTGAGCAGTTAGCAACAAACAGAGTGAATGCCCTATATGTGCTAACAAAATTCCTGCATTTTAGACACATCAGCCTGCAAGATTCAAACTGATTTTGACCTCAGCTGGCCATAAAATGAGAAATGAATCCAGAAAACTGGCTTTAAAATAATAGTACATTTTCAAAATGGTTTGAAATAAGCATGAGCAAGGCTTCATTACCTTTCTGCTTGATTATACACATTTAAAAATTGGTAATGGGAGAAACAAGCTATGCAACATTTTTCAAGAAAATGTTTTTAACCAGGAATACTGCCTCGCAGTCATATCATTTCACGGTGTTTGGGCGATTTAAGCACAGTCACTCTATACGCCGTTACGGTATAATAAGGAGGAGAGGAAATGGTTTGTCAGCCTTTGATGGAAGTTGTGTATTACTCAGGGTGATGGTTGTTGTTTGTTTTCACACATTATAATGAGGCTAAAGTCGCCTGCTCAGTCAACTACATAAACTTTAACATTTAATGCTTGGAACAAAATTAGTAGGACTGAATTATGTGGAAGTAAGCATCCCACACATGAGAGCCAATCAGCTACAATGGGCAGGTTTGTTGTATTTATTGTGGCATAATCCCTCTGTAAGTGCTCTGTAAAATGATGGACATTTTAAAAACCTTAGAGAAAAAAATAGCACCTAAGCTTCCTCATGTAACAGGTTCCTCTATATGTCACCTAATAAGTAGATAGGATCCACCTACAAGTAATTTAATATTAACCCAGCCGTAAAGAGTTAATAGGTATGTTAAAAGAACAAACAGCATCATGGAGAAAAAGGAAGAATCAAAGTTGTGGAGAAGCTTAAAGCAGAGTGTGACAAAGTGGTTCAGTTTGTGTTCACCTCTTGTCCCTTATTCTTTCTGATTCACTTATTTTCCATATTTGGTTATTATGATTAATTTAAACACTGCAATTTTGCTTCACTTACTATCCCGGGTTTGTTTGTGTTAGCATTATTTCTGGATTATGGGTTGAATTTGTTTCAAGGTATATTTAAGGTATTTGTTTTCCTTTGTACTCACCATCGTTTGTTCTTGTAGATGTGCAGCTGGGCCAGCCGCCCGGCCCAGTACTTCCTGCTTAAATGGCTGGATGATGTCAGTGATTACCTTGCTGGGTTCTACCAATTAGAGGGTTTTTCTTTTGTGTATTGCTTTGTTTGTTTTCCTTTAAAGTAACCTTTTTGAGTTATCTTGTATTATGTAATTTATTTTGCAGACAACTTCATTATGTAGGAGTTTGTAAATTAATTTGTAATTTTAGTGTTTCTCTGTTTAGATTTTGTTTGTTTGACCTGTTCCTTTGTGGCTGTGTCCAATCAAGCACAGGTGTGGTGCCAATTGGATATGAAAACAGTGAGCTTTTGGATGCTCAGGGGAGAGAAGTCAGTGAAAAGAGTGAATAAAAAAGTCATTTGAAGAAACTGAAATGGGTGGCTGGTACTGATTTTCTGTTCACCTTCTGACCCTTGTGCCTAAACTACTTTACACAGAGTTAGACTGTAAATAAAATCCATAACTTTGCATCTCAATGAGATTCAATCCATTAACTGACAATGTGAAGCATACTGCAGCACAACTGGAAACCTCCCAACACATGATTATCCATCTAAACTGGCAGGTCAAACAGAGCATTAATCAGAGCAGCAGTAGCAGAGGTGGTGACTCTGGAGGAGCTGCAGAGATCCACAGATCATGTGGGAGAATATTGACAACAGTTATTAGTTGTGCACTCACAGCTCTGGTCCAAAGTAAAAGATATGCATTTTAATTCATAAACATTTTTGAAACTCATTCATCAATAAAATATGTTGAAGATTTTCTTTGTAACATTCTAAAATGTGAAGTTCATATAAATAACTTTTGGAAAGACATTTTGTCCAATTTCTCTCATAAGCTGCACAGAACCCTCTCTGGTGTCCCACTGCTGCTTGAAAAAAAAAAGAAATTCACTTTCTGATCTTTGAGCGGCGACCTTGGTAGGAATGGATTGCTCTTTTTCTTGGAGCACACATATTGATGAAATAAAAGCATAGTTACTGGCAGCAAAGTTCCAAAGTGCATGAAGTCAGAACAAGTTTGATAAGCGTACCTAACAGGCGATCGTGGCTTCAATAGTCAATGTAACTTAAATACAACATTTTTGGGAGGTGAAAAGATTTTCTGTTCAGTTTCACTGTTTTCAGCCAGCTATAACTGGGAGTCTGCATCAAACTGTTGGTGAGATATCCAGCACTTACATCATGTTAAACAGCATCTTCATCTTAAATATAAAAGGATAAAGGTCCAATGAAAAGGAAAGACAATGGTGATCATGACACATCATGTCAGAACAGGTGCAAAAACACCATATTAGCTGATCAAATATCAAAGAAGGCTTTAAGGTTGGAATGACTGTCAGAGAGATCTCACTAACTGTGACAAACATAAAAAATACAATAAAAATCGGTGATGTCCATGAATATATTTGGTCTTTAGTTGAAATCATCACTCATGTGCTTTAATTTGAACCTTAAAGTGATGTTATTTGGGCCGAACACAAAAACAACCGAGCAGATTTTATCCTACCTCTTCATACAGTGGGCTTTGGATCGTAAAACAGTTTTGCTCTGCCTTCATTATCGAGAGCACTCAAGGGTAAAGTGTTTCTCCTCACACGAGTGTACGTGCACTTTAATATTCCACAAACACATCACAAGGGTGCAATCTTGGAAAAAGGCAGTGGTAATAACCCATAACCAAGGCTCACTAAAAGAGCAGGATGACCCACTGATGAGAATATTACGTGGTAAACATCAGGATGCTGTTATGTCCTGCGTGGGGCTGAGATAAAATCTTCACTCACAGTATTCACACATTGGTACCTGCAGAGAATTGGGACAAATTCTCTGTTCAGTAACTCAACTTAGGACCTTTGAGGGCTTTTAGTACATGTTGTAATTATAAATCACGTTTTCTTATTAATTTGGGGCTTTGTGCGCCATTAGCCTGTGGTTATGGATGTTGTACTTCAGTAAAAATGTTATTAAGCAAATAATGTTTGCTCAGTGTTTGATGCAGCACTACTAGGAAATAGTAGTTCCTTCCTAGCACTACTAGAAAGGACCGAAGAAATGTTTTTTGCAATAGTTCACAAATAAATATCTGAAAAGTGTGGCCTGCATTGAATCCACTTTACCCTAATGCCCAGAATTAATGTCCAGTTGGATTAGTTGTGTTCAGCTCGCCAGAGTGTAATTTAATCTAACTATAAATGCAGCTGTTGAGTAAGCCCTGATTCCCTGTTCAACAAATCAACTTAGGACCTGTGCAGCTTCTCAAACCATGTTGCATTTATAAATTACTTTTACTTATTAATTTGAGGCTTTGTGCTCCATTAGCCTGTGGTTACAAGCATTGGAGTTCAGTAAAGATTTTATAAAGCGAATAATGTTTTCACAGTGTCATGTAGGGTTCGACTCATCGCCTCCCGGGGAACCTCTCTTCCCTTCATTACAACAAGTACTTTCATTACTACAACTGAAGCTATAATGGGTTTTTCTCTCTTCTCCCTTCAAGGCTGCTTCCATCCACTAATCCATATCGACATCAAGTCTGCAGGAGATGGACAGCACGTTAATCTTCAGTGCCCCTGTAACTGTTCATCATAGAGTGTCGGGGACCAATGGAAACGGGTTACTCATTTGAACAGCTCCTCCAATCATGTGGCCACTCATCTTCATTTTTATCACTGCTGAGGCACTCCAGGGAAACTAGTTTATCCATGTGTTAAAAACACAATGCATACATACAAGCATGCTTCACTGCAGAGCCTGAAGTCACAACTGTTGGGTGATGAGTGCTTTCATGGAGCTGCAGTGCTGTTATCTATTAGCTTTAATGTGCCTGCATGAAAAACAGAAACTCCCCCAGTCCTGATCTGTTTTTCTCCACAGTATTTTAGTGTATAAATGAAATGAGAAAGTAAGAAAATAAGCTGAACATCAAAGTACAGGCTTCACATTTACTTTCTTCCCTGGTATTTTACTCAATTTAATATCACACTGAAACCATAAGCAATGTGTCCTCAATTCAATTTTGGGCCAGTATGACTCTGTGTGACTCAGTAGTTTTTTAGCCTAACATGGAGACAATAATTACTGAAGGTGGGTGTATCTATTATATTTATAATTTACATGGAAAGCCTTCGGTTTGCAAGGTTGGTGTAATTTTTCAGCTTATTTGCTGCTTTGATAGGAGAAGCTCATAAGGTTAATTATATATATATATATATATATATATATATATATATATATATATATATCAGTGACATGCGGTCAGGCAGGTGAGGCAGAGCCTCACCTGTCATCACCCTGTGATTTGTCATCACCCTGTGATTTGTACTATAAAGTACCTATTTTTAATTTAATTTAACCAAATCTGATGTTATTTTTCTTCAAAATCGCTGTATTGTCGCATTTTCCCATTCAAATGCTTGGAAGCAAAGCAGGTGAGGCAGCAGTGAGCTGAGCCTCACCTGAGATTGTGCAACCTCTCGCTAACTGCACCGGTTGCCATTCTATGAGAGCATGCTCCTCCTGTCTGTACGTCGCCAATAAAATGGTTGGAAACATTTAATGTATGAACAGATTTTTCATAATTTAGTTTATGTATTTAATGTGCTGTGTTTTTATTGTCACCAACTGTGTGTGTAACGTGTTTCATGTGCTGAGGAGCGATCAGAAATGCCAGAGAACAGATTCGAGGTGAGGCAGGCAGTTCTCGTGCCTCATCGCTGGGGGCGCTCATGAACCCAGACATTGTGACTCCACAACTGCAGAGTAAGAGACAGTAACAGCGATCTAGCCATACAGTAGCTGCGCTGATAGAGAGCGAGAAAAATGTGGTTTTGAGTTGTACTTTAACGGTTTCTCCCTTTGCCGTTAGGCACAGCACAAAATTAATAACATCTACATGTCTAAGTTTGATTGAGATAACAGAATTATTCTGTGGCGCGTCTTTTTGTCCTCCAGCATTGTATGCATGCTCGAAATTTCCTTATGTAAACAATAACATGTAGGGGGTCTTGATTTGTAAATCTGATTATAATTAAGTCGGTGCCTCACCAGCTATGAACCTCACCACGTCACTGATATATATATATATATATATATATATATATATATATATATATATATATATATATATATATATATATATATATATATATATAATTTTGAAACATAAAAAAGTGTCACACATAGTGAATCATCAATCATCCAATTTGGCAGATCTTCACTCCTTTTTTAACCAGTTAGTCTACTAAACAATCTGGTTACATTTTTGTGTGTAATGGCTGAATACTTTCAGGTTTCATCACATAAACAAATAAATAAACAGAACATTTATGATTGCGTGTTTTTGCTCGAGTTTAGTATAAAGAAAAACATTAGGTACAATTTTATACTTAAATGGGGATAATCTTGAAATCCCTTCTTTTTCTTTTGGATCTAGCTCTACCAACAAACCTGCCTTGATTAGTTTGTGTGTCCTTAGTCCTGCTGGCAAATAACTATTATGTATCTGCTGTTCTAATGATGCTGGAGGATGTGACGTCTTACCTGAATAACGTTCCTGCATGCCTTTTTTAGGCATTTCATTATGTGGCATATGCAATCTCATATCTACTGAAGCCAGGCTGCCATACAATTTTTGGGCCTGGGGCTTGTCATAATTAATTCACAAATGCATCACTGCACAACAAGTGCTGCTTGTGACCAAAGCAATGACCCAATAAAAAACAAAATCGCTTAATGTATGACACACTATGCAAAGGCTCAATCCACGCTGATAAAGATTCACTCGTCTCTGTAAGCTAACGCAAGAATTTCCAGTATTGAACTTGAACAAAATAAAATGACAGTGACAACATGGGGAAAAAAAAATATTTCGTTGCAGTAGAAACTTATAAAATCCATATTCTTCAGTCCAATCCACACAGCCACACGTAAAATGTAAAGGTCATGTAAATCAAAAGTGACACAGGTACTCCAGACATTAAAGGACGTGGTATTTCACCAAATACAGTTAATCTCACTTCAGTTAGTTACTTGACATTCGCTTGCAAATAGATTGCAGCAGCTTCAAAAAAAGAAATCTGAATAAATGCATCAAACTACCATCATTTCTAATGTACATATATATGCAATATATTGGAAATTTTACAATCTGTGCCTCAAAAATGTCACTTCTGTTATTTCATTTTTTTTTTATCTAAGCATCTATTTAAAAATCTGGAGTAAACCCTCATCCTTTTCATACAAAATAGTGAAACTAATAAAACTTTTGAGCCATGGAAGTTTAATTGGTACATCTGGTTTGTCTGAATAGCGTAGCAGAGCAAGATCCAAGAACCTTGAAGTGACAACAACAAACACGATGACTAACGATTGCTAATTTTAGCAGCCCAGAACCTCTGAACCTTTGCCTTTGTTAAAATGATTATTTCCAACATTTGGCTTCCATCCAAGACAAAGCACAAACATCCTGAAAGCGTGACACGCTAAGGATTTCTTTCACTCTGCTTCACTCTCAGATGGAAAATATTGACTTAGGCTGAGCAACAGAAGTGAAGCTGCTTTGACACACTCGGGCCACCGTTTCTGCAGCTGTTTTGCATTGTGCTTCAGCGACAGCAGGGGCCACAGAATTGGCACCTACCTCCCTCCAACACTAACAGCATGTAAACCGCAGGCTGCTGCCGTCCATTTACACCTTCCATGTTGATTAAATAGTTTCACTGGGGTTTAGCCTAGAATAAACAAGATGAAACGGCTGATCCGGAGAGTTTTGCCAGCCAATGTAATGCATATTTATTTTCTGTTCTGTCTGTAGATGCCATTGTAAGAACTGAGTTTTATTAACTTTTACTAGCAGTGCCACAAGATTGGTCTTTCCTCTCTGTCCACTTATAACAGTGAAGAGGACAGCAGCAACAACTCACTGTTTGAAAACAATTTCTAAAAAAATGGCATCTAAACCAAGAGCTATTTAAGCTTTCAACAGATTTAGTTTCCAAAAAAATAAACCCTCTTCTCCCTTTTTTCTGTCATTTTAGCCATCTCTGTGCAAAGAGGATGGAGGCAAACTTTATGAGTTTGTTAAAAGCTAGTCATCCAAAAGTGAAGCCTACAGTAAATGTCTGGGTGAGGTGACTTTTGTTAAGTTCACTTGGTGCTGCACAACAAAACCACAAGAAAACAAACTCAAAAATAAATCTCATAGAAATACATTTTTACCTGCTTTTACATGCTACCTTGATTCACAAAGTATTTAGTATTTTCTATTGTCTTGTTGTGGGGTTTCTAAAGCAAATGTTTTTTTCATAATTCTGTCTTGTATTTCTGAAAAACTGCCATCTGAAAGGAAGAACCATTACAGAAGAATTTCACTTAAAATCAGAGCCCGTGTACTGATGTAGCATCCACAGTGTTATTTGAATAAATACCCGGTAGCACAAAACTTCCTCTGGACTTTAATTTAGAGTAAAGATTCAATGTTTTATTCATAAGCATATTGTTTCAAACACAAAGTGTCACAAAAAATATTGATTCAACAAACTTGAAAATGACTGAAGTATATATGTTTTACTTCCGCAGTCATGCAAGAAATATTTTTCTTTGCCTAGAATTTTTCTGTTCCTGCAAATGTTATTAAATGTTTTGTTTTATTGTATTACAATGAATAAAAGCCCAGTTATATCAATCAGTTATATTAAGGGTCAAAGCCCCTTTTAGCAGGTTTCACCTTGTCCCTGAATATTAAGAAATGGTTTATGCTGAAAAAAATTAAGTGAAATATCTGATTTCATTATGCCTCCAAATCAGACTTTTTTTTTTTAAACAATATAAACCCAGTTGTCCAAGCATGAATTTGAAAAAGCTTTTTAAAAGTGTAACTTTAGAAGTTGGGAGGTTTTAATTTACATATGCCAACATGCCTAAACCTCATTCATTCTGCAATGGATGATCAAAAGGGATTTTTTCACAGTCCCCGACTCCGACCCCTGCTAAGGGTAAACAGCTGGAACATTCTGTCAACCTGTTTTCAGGTCTTTGGAGCTATTCAGGAGCAGCGTTATGCCACCAGTCGGTTGGACCTATTAAATTTTAGTTCATGTCAGACTATGTCCCATAGTTTGTTATATTGGCAACATTGACCACAGGAAGCTCCAAGATAATGTTGAAGGGCTAGATTGCTCTCAGCAGTGGCCCTAACCTCAAACAAAAATTGTGCTTGCTCTGCGCAGTATGAGGAAACCTGGTGGAAATGCTTTGTGGCAGCAGTCAAGCTGTTTTCAAGTGATGGAAAAAAAATAATTGATTTGGAACAATTTCCAAATGGATCTGATTTTTGAATTTGTATAAAATGTCTTTGTTGAAGGCTATCTGCACAGGGCATCATTATTCCTCGCTGCATGTATTTCCCTTTTGAGCCTTCCAGTGATCAATCTGCAATCATGTTATTATTACGGACCCATTTTCAACAATAGAAGGGGGATTGAAGCTCCAGTGACTTGTTGAATGAAACCCTAATGGATAGCTGTGGGAAACCGCTACAGAGACTGATTAATTAGTCCGTCACTGTGAGCTCTAAAGCCTCTCATTCCCGTCTCATTAAAACAGAAACCCTCAAATTTTGTTACAATACTTATCCGTTCAGAGGGAAGAAAACTGATATTCTGCATTTATTCAATTGCCTCATGTTGAAGTGCAATGTCTGTCGCTGCCATGAATGGAGATGACATTTGTTTTCTGCAAATCCTACAGCTGCGCTTTATCTCAACCCTAATTCCTGATGAAAATGGCTGCCTTACTTTTGTCAGCCTGGCTGGAGCCTGGCTAGTTGTGAAGGGGCTGTGGGTTTCCGTAGCAGAGGGTGGATGAAGCTGATTCTTCAAATACATCTGGGAAGAGACCCCACACATTCAAAGGTGTTTCTAAAAACCAATATAAATTATTAAAAAGACATAAGTATTTAAATTTAAGGACATATAGCATCATATGCCATTGGTTTTCACATCTAGTCAGTAATTTATATCCACAGCAAGAAGCCAACAGCAAACATGGCTGATGATGCCAAATCTGCCAAATCAGGGACCTTCTGAACATCTGGTATGGTAATTATAAAGAGAATAGTTTTGTTGATTTAATAAAAATATGTGAGTCTTGCAGACGCTCTGGTCAGAACAGGAGCAAATATTACAACATCTACTCAAATGCTGGAAGATTCTTAGTCTTTCAAATTACAGATCTTGTTACCAGTTTTCATTCCCCACGTTGGAATGAATTACAAAGCAACCTCAGCTCCTAGCAGAGACTTTTTAATGCTCTATACAAAATGATGGTTTAAATCGCCACGCTCCTGCAGTCTTCTTCCTCCTCAGTGGATAAATCTTCACTCAAATAAATCAAATTCTCCATGACTGTTTTATCTGACTGGCCATATTGTGTTATCCACTGACGACCAACATCATCATCACTCTTCAGCCACTCTTAGCTCGATTCTTGGCTACTTTGCTTCTTTATTATTTCTTAGTTTTGGACACAGACATAAACATAGTGAGCTACTAAGCTATATATTAACTATAAAGCTAATAGATGTTTGTTAAAAATATGCATGTAGTTAGTAAGTAAACCATATAATTTCTATTTTCAAACACAACTGTTCCATACCTTAATGTGTTGTGTTAAATGCATTATATTATTCCAACCAGTTAATGTTTGCATATTTTCATTTATTGCTCTGCAATTGTCATTGCAGAGAGTGTTGCATTTGTAAATAATAATTCTCTTTTCCAATCTTTACAAAAACAAAACGCTCTCAATCACGGTGAAATCTTAGAATAACCCAATAATGTAACGAGAGTTGCTGTCATCATTGTGCGATCTTGCTTACTCATAAACAGCTGATACGGGATTCTGCCTGCTGAACAAATGCAAGCCTGATTACAGCATGCGTAACAAGAAAGAAGCAGCCAGTTAATTAGCCAATGAATTCTTACACAGAGAAACTGATTACCATAAAAACCTAATTCACAGTTCAATTGACTACTTCAAAGCGCGAGAAGACAAAGCTTTGTTTCGCAGGTGGATCTCCCCGACACGTTTCTGTATAAAATCCACAATAAATCTTCCACTCTCAGGATTAAAAATGCATCACCTTCTACCACTTTGTGTCAACGAGCATTTAATGGGATGCAGTTGGGCAAGCTGTGGCATTAAAATGCTGGCTAGCTGGCACAATGCCAGGGTGGACCAGAAACATCTGTTCGCATTATTAATGAATCAATTATATGCCACAGATGCGCCAGGCCTGCAGGGGCGAAGGGGGAGGAGAGAGAATCTGAATCTGAATATGCAGGAGGGTTTGGGCTCCCTGCACAGCCGTGGCCTTCAGTCATTACCGCTGCTCCTTTTTTCTCCCTTAGATGGCTCAAATACAACCTGTCAGGGCTGCAAGTCAGCGAGTATTAAATAAATATTTGAAACTCAATTGCAAATGTGCAGAAAATAACAAGAAATCAAAACGATGACGGGAGAAAGGAAATGGGATTGGCAAAAAAAACATTCTCTTATTTTACTGTCACTCAGTTTCTGTAAAAAAAAAAAAAAAAAGTAAAAGTAGAATATCCTGTCCTCTGAGTACTCTTTAAACACAATCATTATGTTACTGTCTCCAACTGCAGCTCCAGTCTGAAAAAATTCAGGCAGTTACCACATTAGTCTGTCATGTCCGCCGGCACCAACATACATGAATTGTACATCCACTATGAGACAGGTAATACTTACTGTTTATCCAGGTCCATGTGATTCATCATGCAGGCTGCATGCGAGGATGCTGTCAGGAAGCGTTTACATCATTAGAGAAGAGGCGAGGCCATCTTTTCACTGCTTAACATGGTGACCACTGACTCCTAATGGGCTGCAACATGGTTTAACCCCCCCAAGAGAAAGCTGCTTGCCAGGGCAGGTGAACTACATCGCTGTGCTTTCTCCGGTCCAACGCTGCAGAGATGGATGGAGAAAATGTGAGGGGAAAATATATTTATAACATGAGCAAACAAACTTTTTTTTTTTTCACATTTTGTGAATTTTGGACAGCAGTTTTTCAAAATATGTGGTTCTGTGGCACTTCTTGTTATTACATGTCCTGTATGGAAATAAATTCACTCAAAGTACAGATTTTTTAAGAGCTTCTCACTTTAAATTTAGCTAATAAAAAATCTTAAATCCAACAAGTAGAATATATTAAAACCATTTTGTGAGATGTGAGGATTGAAAGTAGGCCACAATCTAGTTCTACAGAGAAATGTCTCTTACACCTCAGTAGTTTCCCCAAACCCAATTTTTTCAATTCTGTCTCAGTTTTAAATGCTGGTCTTTCATAACTGTCAGAAGTAGTTAAGCTCAGTGCTGAACAGCCTATTTGTTTTATGCTGGTCTTCATGCCTGGAACTTAAAGGGGAACTATGTTGTATTTTGTTAGAAAACTAATATTTAATTGTTATGTTTGCCATTCTGACAGCATAATAGAATAATCTGTTTCTGTGGAAATCTTTCATTCAATTTGCTGTAGGTGGTTGCAGGTGTTTTGGCATTTTTTTCTGGAAATTTAAACTTTCAAACAAAAAGTTGTCTTACAAAAAAAACCAAATCTGAATATCTAATCCTTTTTTCATTTTTTTCAATGGCAGTACTCTGATTTTTGGAGAAAAAAAAACACGCTCATTTAATTTCAAGATATTCAATCAATTCATAATTTTTAAACAGCTTCTTGTTGTATTAAACCATTTTTGCTTCTGCAAACTGGAAATTAAGTTAAATTAAACAAAAATCCAAGTTATTCAACCCACTTTTACCTTCACTGAGTTTTGAATCGCTCAGCGTTTTTCACAAAGAGCTGTCCATCTATATTAAAATGAGCTGCCCTCCTCTGTCATACAAAGTCCCACACAGACTTGTATTTTCTGTTGACGCAGATAGCGGGGCTTTAGGCAAAATGACAACTTGCTTTTCGACCAGAACTGATGGATTTTTCCCCATTTTTGTTGAGACACAAGGGGAAAAAATTACTTCCATTTCAGTGCCCATTTGTTGCCCTTCCAGTGATGTGTGGCCCTGTTTTATTTGATTTCATTTGTTCACTTTCATCACTGTTATTCACTTTGATTTACTGGAATTGCCGGGCAGAGAAGTTGGACATATATTTGAAATGACACCGAGAAAAACCACCATCGTCATCATTTGAAGTGCTTATGTGGTTTATTTTTTCTTTAACTGAAACAATTTAAGAGAATTTTTTAAGAAAATAAAAACCATCAAATTTCAATCTATGTTTTCTTTTACCAGACATGTTGCAAGGCTTTAACAAAACTGTTTCCATCCATCCATCTTCTTGCACCCTTTTCCCTTAATGGGGTCAGGAGGGTTGCTGGTGCCTGTCTCCAGCTAACTTTCCAGGTGAGAGGCGGGGTCACCCTGGACAGGTCGCCAGTCTGTCGCAGGGCAACACAGAGACACAGGACAAACAACCATGCACACACACACTCACACCTAGGGGCAATTTGGAGAGACCAATTAACCTGACAGTCATGTTTTTGGACTGTGGGAGGAAACCGGAGTACCCGGAGAAAACCCACACATGCACAGGGAGAACATGCAAACTCCATGCAGAAAGACCAGGGCCAGGAATCAAACCCAGAACCTTCTTGCTGCAAGGCAACAGCTCTACCAACTGCGCCACTGTGCAGCCCCAAAACTGTTTCCATTCATGTGTTTTTGTCTGGTAACAATCATTCTTGTGACTGCAGATTTGGCTAACTTCAGTCATTAATTTTCCCTCCTCAGCTCAACAGTTAGGCATAGCCCAGTTATCAGTCTGTGCATGACATCGTGATTAACAACTTTGATAGTTTGGGGGCAGAGGGCAGGCAGCTGGCACGCTCCACCGACCTTACTGGGAATAATTAGTAATTTATGTCACCTTATAGGTTCTGTCTGTGCCCTTCACACCAGGATGAGACTGAAAATAAGGTAGAGCAGTGGCTCATGTTCCCCGACTGCTCATCAAGCAATTACTAACCGCCTCATCACCAACGGAAAAGGGGATTAGACATGGAATTAAAACGGAGCGTCAGTGAAGGGCAAAGGAAAACACACGGTTTGAATATCGCTGTATCTAATTTCTGCCTTTGAGAAGACATTTTGCTCCTATTGTATTCTGAGGTTTCATCCCTCGAATTAATCCTCGGAGAGCCGTCATATAATAATTACAAATCTCTGCAATAATTATGATAGCCGCACTAATCCAGTTAGTATTAATGTTTGAGAGGAAAGCAGATGAAATATTACGAGAAATCCCATATCACCTAGTGACCAGAGAGAGCTGCCAGTCACTTCTGCTAGATTGGACATGATGAAGAGACAAAGTACTTTTTAGCTGGACAATGACCCTAAACACACATCAAAGCAAAGTCAAGGCTGTTTGAAGTGTGCTGAAGAGTCAAGAGGCTGTTTTTCTTTTACCTCTGGACTTATAAAACTCAAATATCACAAATGTTGTGAGATGCAATAAGAGAAAAGTTAGAAATATAGTGGATACCGTGTTTAACTTAAAAACGGATTATGCAGGTAGACAGTATAGATACGCTGTTATACTGAAAGAATATAAAAACCTTCTGTGGTTGCTTGTGAATTATGAGAATGACATCCACAAAATAAAACAGCATTGTAATACAAACTATATTTGAGCCCTGTATAATATCTGATCCTAAACCTGAACTTTTACGGTCTGGACTCAGTCTTTGACTTTAAGATTTCTATAATAGGCAGAAAATCTTGCGATACTGAAATACATTAAAATGTTTGTCTCTAGGGTTTGTCAGCATGTGAATTTGTCTTTTGGTAAACGTGTGTTTAAAGCTGCAGGAGGCAGGAGAGATGAACTAGATTTGTTAATGAACAAAAATAAGAACAGTCTTACAGAAAGTTGGATTGATGCTGAAGAGAAAACCAAGTGAGTTATTATTCAGAATGTTAAATAAACTGAACAAAAAAACAAAGATGTTGTAGCTTCTAGTCCTACTGCAGGACTAATTCATTTATATTTTAAAGAATCTGGCATTAATTGGGAAACCCTTGAACTAAAAAATAAACTATTTAGACTGCTAGAAATGTAATACTACACTTAGAGATTCTACATCACACAATCTGAGACTTAAGTTTTGTCCTGGCGTTATGAGGACAAGATTAAAGAACTGATTGCAAAATGTTTGTATACCTATTCTGTGCTTTTTTGGGGTCCATTTTTTGACCAAATGCAGTGATTAAGAGTCACAACTCTATGTATGCACCGTCGTCTCCAACATTTATTTATTACCAGTCGTCTGCCAGAACGTTTAGCCTGAAAATTCTGCTTTGAAATTTGATTTCACACAGCTATATTACACATGTTTGCTCACAATGCAGACATATCAAAGTGAAACACCCGATCAGTAAAGTGCAGCTTGTCAACAATACAGCTGTCTTAACATTAGTTTAAGGCTGTTTCCATATTTACTAAATGCTGATTTTTCTCTCAAACCTAAAAAAAAATAGAAATTTGGCAAAAAAAATAAAAAATGGCCAAAAGGTAAAGCATTTGTCCCATTTCTATCAAACAAAGAAAACAAGCTATCCCCCAGTGGATAAAATGTCATCTCCAGCAAAGCAGTTTTGGCTCTGATACAGACGGACACGACCCCCACCACCACACACCCCCATTTAAGTCCAAGCTGATCTAACTGTACCAGATGGGAGTGACTTTTTCCCTCCCCCCCTCCACTCCAGGCCCTGTCACACACAGCTGCAGGGACCAAGCAGCAGGAGGGGATGGGGGCCAAGCCGATCAGCCCACAGGCTACCGGGAGGCTGGAGAGATGAGTCACCGGAGAGCGAAGTAAGACTGTGACCCCTGCTGTTTATCTCCATCACCCCGTCTCTCTGCTTTTCCTTTCTCCGTGCTTCATAAATGATTTGAATGTGTAGGTACTGGAACCCCGGTGAGCCTGGCCTCCTTCAAAGTGTCCACAACCCACATGCGTGAACATCTAGCCTTTAACAATGCTGGGCAAATTTCACCCACCCGCTTACACATATGCCTTCCCATTTGCACTAAATGTGCGTTAAAATCCCACAGAAGAGCATGCAGTGAAGCCCGGTTGCTTTCCTTCTGCCTCTAAACCAACACGGCCCATTTGTGGGATCCAGAGCTGCCTGTGAAAAGCTGAGGAGGTAATTTAATCGTAATACCATTTTGGCTCCTGAATGTCATTTTTCTCATCCCCCACCTCCTCCCACTCATTCTGATAAATATGAACAAATGAATCAGAGTTAATGCTTTAAATCAAGCGTCTGTGACCAGTCATTATTAAGAAGTTCTATAGGGCCTCTCTCTTGCAAGCTCATTATAGTATTGTTCATAATTTATTACTGTTGACTTCCTAATGGTTTCTTAAAGGACTATTACAAGTGCTATTTTTTTCTTTAATAGCCTCAAGTCAATCTGTCTAAGAGGCTCGAGTGCCAAATATGAAATATTCTAAAAGGGAAATTCACGATTTAATTTCCACAAAGACAAAGATGAAATGTCGACTAAATCACAGCAGCTCCACAAGCCAATAAACGCAGCTTCATTTTCATGCACACCCATGCCTGTGGATACAAGAAAGGACAGGGAAATGGGGGACAGGAAATGTTTGAAGACCCGTGTTGTGCACACATCCTACTAAGACGACAAATATTTTTATATACATGCAGAAGCTTTATTCTTTGCAACTTAAAACTCATTGAATATGAACTATATTTTATTGGCATACTTGTGACTGTGAGTAGGAAAATGAGTGATGAACACCACCATCTTTATGTGGGCTTTCTCTTATTTATCTAACAAAAGGTTTTACGGTTTGTTTTACTCTAGAAGACCAGAGTAGTTTGATTTGTTCAAATATTTTATTTTATCTATTTCTAAACAGTTAAAAAGCTCATGACTTTAAAATAGTGTAGTTGGTTGTTACGCTAGAGGAGGCGAAAGAAAGACAAGTGGACATCCTGTCTGTCCTCAGATCACCCGTATGCAGTGAACCCCTGGCATTCGTAGGGGTTATGAAACAGCTGCCCACTGTTAAAACAAAAATATACTTCATTATGCATTTATACACACACAGGAAACCGTCTTGGCTAGAAGAAAATGTCAAATTAAAATCTTCCTTACCTCTGTTCTTGGAGGTACAGCCAAGAAAAATAATTGCAGCTCCTGAATTTTCAGCTATTCAAACAGCGTGCCAAGATGTGCCTAGTTATTTCGTCTTTCCCAGATTTTATTCTCAAATATATTACATGTGGTCTACAAAAAAAGATCCCTGAACAGTTAAGTTCCACACAAAAATCTGAATTGAGGAATTTGTAAACACTGAACTGCAAATAGCAAAAAACAAAAAGAGGGAAAACGAGACATGCAACAGGAAGGGGATTCCACTGCCAGAACGAAAACAAAAACAGATACTAGATACTGTTGGCCAATAAATAAGATACAGTTGCACTTCCAATCTGAAGTGCAACAAAATATAATTTACAAAACGGTATATTGTCCACTAAAGACTTTGTACAATAACCTCCAACATCTTTGCTACCAGATTAAGCTGTGACAGGCTGGCATCGTCCTTTCTGGTTCTGCTGATTGCAACAAACCCGATACACATCAGATTGGTTTTGGGCCTAACAGCTTTTTAAAATGTTAATATTTCAAAGGATTTTATGAACAACCGTACTGTTAAACACATCCTGCATACTCTTTATTTACTGCAACACTGTGCCGTATTTTTGCTGCGTCTAGTTTCGGTGTTGTCCCATTCATCCATTTAAGTATCCAACACAGCTTGCCATTTGTCATTTCCGTGGATCTCTAAAGCCATCGGCAAAAAGGCAGGAAAAATGGTTAAGGTGGGAAAAATATTGCAGCAGTCAGCACTAGCCGAGAAAATTCAGAACGTATTATGCTAAAATATTCAAAGAAACAGACAAAGATATAGATTACAGCGAGCTGACTCAATTTAAATTTTTCATGCAGCAGTCGAAGAGCTCCCATCACCGAGCCGAACATTGTTTTAGGGTTTCCATACATCAGAACCATGACAACCCAATACATTATGTGGCAATGCCTCCGGCTGTTATTATTAGTAATTGGCTTGCCTTTCCCATGCCATTCCATGATGCAGGCTAACTGTGGAGCAAACAATGATGCGAGTGGAAGGTGCCCCTGTTAGTAGGATACAATAGATTAAAAACAGACACTGCTGCCTTTAAGCCTGACAGCATAACTGATGAGCAGCAAGCCTGTTCACACAGGATAGTTTGTCATGAGTGACATCTTCATTTTACCACAAATTCCTTAAAGAATAACAGAGAATGTCCTTAACTAAGACATTTGAAGCTCCGCTCAAGCATGCCAGCTCACATCCACTGTAAGCCACAGCCTTGAATTAGGAAGTGACTCCACATCGGCTTCTCGAGGGAAGAACAGATACACAGGTCTGTCTTTACTCAGAGACTCGCCATCCACGTAATGACTTTACATAATTATTTTCGTCCTTCTCACTGCCAGGGAAGGAATTCAAATCAATCTGTCAGATAGCTTTGCTAGTAAAGCTGATTGTATTTCAGCAACACACAGAGGGGAGAGGCATTCACTTACCAGACAAATCAGAACCTTGAGGAGATTATAAACCGGAGAGAGAAATTGAGTCTGGAACGAGCTTTCCATTCAATTCTGGCTTAATTAGATTTCTAGCCTCTAATTGACTTTCTAATTTTTCAATTAGCAATCAACATTAGAGGGGTTTTTTTTTGCTGAAGCTAAATCACATTCAGACTTACTAATCTATTTGAGTGCAAGAGGAAACAGATTTAGCTGTGACAAGTAAAAGAGGGGAAAAAAATTACAGTCACTCAGAAATGTTCCAGAGTTTGATCTTTCGGGTCATTATCACTGAAAGGAGGACAACATGATTTATCAAATCTACATTTTAGGATGTGAAGAGGCCTGCAGAACCAGACAGTCTGAATCAGTCATGGACCCTCACTGACTGCCTGATTGGCTCTCTCTGAGATGTATACACTGCCCCTTAATTAGCATCTCAGAGCTCATTTACACATGTTAATTAACTTATGATTATGGAACACAAAGATTTCAATCATCATTTACAAGCAAAACTATAAACAATGCCAGTTCTGAAGGGAACATACACTCACCTGCCATGTCACGAAGTGAGTTAAATCCTCCTTTTCTCTTTAGAACTGTCCTAATTCTTTGTGGCATATATTCAACAAGGTGTCAGAAACATTCCTTTGACCATTTAGATACGATAGCACTAGATTAGTTGGATGAATACCCATGATGCTAATCTCATGTCTCCTGCCTTAGATTGAGATATGGTGATCGGTGGCCAGGATTTCACAGAATTCTGTGGCAGCAATTGTGCAAACCCGCTTTTTATGCACGGTCTGTTTTATACGCAGGGCTTAACTCCATTACAGCAGTGTGTGGGGTTTTTACCCATTTGGGCCAGTTAAATTGAACACTTTTTAAGATATTATTGAAGACCACAAGAATTCTAACAATTATTTGATCAAATAAATGATTGAAAATAACTGCAAACTGAACGTGTTGCGTGTTTTTGATTGAGCTTATGCACCTTTTGCATATTTGCCTATTAGACAAGTTTGTTCATTCCCTTAAATATATATATATATATATATATATATATATATATATATATAGTAGCAAAGTTATGGGAGCAAAGGGATTCAAATGAAGGGATTGAGTATAAAATATCTGTATCTATATATCCGTTGTTGACTTTGAGGTCATTTAAGGCATCATGTGTGCAGCCAGTGATTAAACAAAGTTTGCTGCAAACATGAACTCATCATCTACATCACATTTAAGGAATTGAACAACCTCATTCCACATCCCCACTAACAGGACTACTGGAAACTCTGCAATGATTAGTCTCTGTTCAGATGTTAAAAATGTGCAAAATGTTAAATACTTTAATATGTTTTCACAATCTATCTTTAGTCTGGTGTGTTCAACTCGCCTCCTAAATGTGGCTCCAGCTTTTGGCTGAGCTGCTGCAGCAGAGGAACTGTCCAGGGCTAAATATCCCCAACAATCAATAATAAATCTGTTTCAGGTGTAACAGTTTTGTACTTTGTTCACCGAGTAAAGAAACAATTATTACAGCAGCCAAAACTTGGAACACTTGGACAGATAAATGGTGTAATTCATAACTAAATGTAAAGTAAGAAAAGTCTTTCAAGAATAATTATGGAAAAGCTGAATGTTTTGTTATATATTTGTATCACATTTAGATTGCAAATTTTAAGCCTGTTTAAGTTTGTTCATTCCCTTAAATACAAGATTCCAGTTGTTTCATAACCTTAGGATAACAGGGGAAAGACAGAGTGGCATTGATGTTTCATACATTTATGAGTTTAAAGTTTCCCAGCTTTAAAACATAATTATACTTGGTTGTTGAAGGTACTGTTTTTTTACGTATTTGTTAAAAATATCACTATGCAGTGACTGTATAACTGAGACAGATAATCCTGTGAAAAAATAAAATAAAATAAAATCATCAAGCTCCAACCTCTTCCTGAGCTACTATAGCGATCTGCAAAAATGCTCTGATCCTGGTCAAAAACAACCAATCAGAGGTAGGAGGAAGGTCTAAGTGTTGTCAATCATTCTCGTGTATGCGCTGCTAAATGTGCTAAAGGCAAAAATCATCTTACCGCTCCAGGAGGCAATACTAACTTGCTTGAGCATTTATGATAGACTCTATTGTTGGGTAGATGCAGTGGCATAGCAGAGAGCAGGGGGGAGAGTATGAGCGGAGCATACATGAGCATGACTGACAGCGCTAAGACTCTCCTCACAGCTACGATTGGTGTATTTCTGCAGTTAGTACTGGTAGAAGGCAGAGGAGCTTGATTATTTACACACATTATCTGTATATGAGGAATTCAGCTTGTAACAAATATGCAAAACAAAACATTTTTTTATAAAAGTTACATTTTAAAAGTGGCTTTAAATCATCAAATTAAAACCCTATTGCACTTTCTGTAAGGATTTCTGAGTTACCACTGCTGAGATGAAGGTTAGACCTCAGCTATACCAAAACCCTCCACCTGGGCCAGAGGAGCCTCCTCCAGTCGGACCATTCAGAGCAGGGCACCTCCTATGAGACCGCAGTGCCAATTACACCACACACTAATTCATAGCAAGCCCATAATGAAGTCCCAATTCTCATCAGCTCCAATTAGACAGAATAGATCTCTGAAAAGGAAAAACGGAGAGGGAGGGAAAGAGAAACAGTGAACATAAGAGAAGATAAAGGGAGGAAATAAATTTAGGATGATTGTGGAGAGAATTCTACAGCCCCACTCAGATACTGGAACTGGGCCTCCATTAAAGATTGTAATTAGTGTTTGTGTGTGGGAAAAAAGAGTTTCAAAGCAAATTTCCTTGGGAGGAGGAGAAAAAAAGGTACCCATGTATACTGTATGAAGAACATGTCACCAGTGGTAATTTTTGCATTTGCTTTCCCAAAACACAATTTGTGCCAAGCCAAGAGTATTCTAGTCATTAGCGTTGGGAGATTTCTACCCTCTGGAGGGTAATGAAGGCACATTTTAATACGTCTGCTGACAGGGTGTCTCCGTCCCTTTGTGGCGTACCTCCCATAGTGTATATTACATACTTTACAACCCCCATACTGCTCATCTGGTGGCAAAGCTGAGAGAAGGAGGAGTCATTTTAATTGGATTACTGAGCACCGGGGTGATTTCAGTGCTGTTGACAGAAAAGACTTCAGTTACCCTGCTCCATGTTCAAGGACAAACAGACGGATTATGATCTCAATGTGGACAAAAGCTATGCTAATACAGGCCAGAAAGGAAGCTGGGGTGTGTAAGTCTAAATGAAGGGGAAGTAAGTCCCTCATTAGTCTGTTTGCATTTTGGTGGCCTGTGTTTGGAGAGGGCTTTAGCCTTCAGGGGATTGGGGCAATGAGGGGCAGACCCAGGTGCTGCAATCTCCTCAGGGAGTCACAAATTCAAGACTAATACAATTTTTATATTTTGGATGGAAAAGCAATTCTTATGATTATCCCAAAGTGACAGGGCCAGTCTAATCCTTGGGGATATTATATGCATCTGCACCCAGTTTGTGAAAATAACAGCTGATCTATTTGTAAAAGACAATATATTTCTACCAAATTTAATAAACTTACAACCTTAAAAAGTTAATTCTTTTTTTTTTTTTGCTTTTTGAAAGAGTAACATTTGATTGTTATACTATATTGCTCTGGGCATTATTACAATTGGACAAAGCCACAAACCAGAACTCAATAATCTCAATCAAAGGGAACGTAACATCAGAAATGCATCATTTTCTGGAAACTTGTGAGAAAATCAAATTCTGTAAGTGGTTTTTGAATACGTACACCATTAATACTCTGCTGTTCTTCCAATGTCTGTGACAATTCTCTCATCTAGGGAAAGTCTACATCTTAAATCTAATTTAAATAGTTTCCTAAAATCTGAAACCACTGACTTCTTTCTACACAGGTGAATTTTTAAAACGTTACAATTTTAGTAAAACACTTTAGTAATTTAATTTAAAAGTGAAATTATGCACAGGTATGTATTTAAAGTGTTTATTTCTTTAGGCCATAATCATGAACATTTTCAGAACAAACCTAAATTAACTTGAAATTCATCTCATGCACATATCACAAACCAACGCTAAAAAAGCTCAGTTTAAGCCAACAAACTTATATTTAACTTACTGAAACTTAACTTGCTGTCAAGTTACTTCAATATAAGTAACTATGATAGTGTTCTAACAGTTTTTTCACAATTTATTAAAACCTTAAATTTACATCAGAATCATTTTAAAAGGATTAAAAAAACTGAGCAAAGCTAAAATTTGTATGTCTTTCTTTGAGTGGATTTCAGGCGATTGTTAAATTTGCTTCTCTGATAAACACGGACAACGAGATTATGAAAAGACTGAGATTATACTTCCCCTTTTAATCCTAAGGGAAGTTTCTATTCCGTGGCAGACAATGAGCATGAAATGTAATTTTCATTCTTATAAACATTACACTGATCAATCATAAATGACACATAAATGTGGGTTCAGTTTTGATAGTCAGTCATCCACACCGTAAAATGCAATATTGTTGTCAAGCAGCAGACGGAGAGAGAACCTAAATTAGATGGTGAAAATAATATAAATTTCGACCAGGTTATCAAATACTTTCTCAATCTGAACATTTAGATTTCCTTCAGGGGCCAATTTAGGCCTTGCTTTGTTTGGAGATATTGTCCACCATTATTCACATGCTGTAATTACATTGGAGCGGGAAAAAAAAACCCATGACAGTAATATGTGGAGGAGTGATGGCAATGTGTCCCAGTCATATCCGTCTCAGTGAGCATATTCCCAATTGGTCTAGTTAGGTGCAGGAAAATTGCCTTGATAAACTCTTTGCAGAAAACGGTAATAAGGTTGTGGAGATGAATAACTGCAGGGAAACTAAGGATTCTAACTGTAAACAAAGCCATATATTACCGTAATGTAACTATGTGGGAGAGCCACACATGCACAGGGCAGGTTAAGGCTCACATTGTTACTGGTGGGTGTTCTTTCAGCCTGCAATGTGCAGAGATGTGTTTTAACGTCCTGCATAGAAACATTCTCTTTAATGTTTAAATAGAAAAATCCTTCATTAATGTCATTTTCATGACAAATTTTATTACCTTGTATTCCTATATGACCATATTTACATTACACTCTACAACAAATGTTATACGAACTAAACCTTGAAGTCAATAGACTATGCATTCCTTCAGCTAATTTCTAAAGGCAGTTAAATGCACAGTGAAAAAGGGGTAATAATCCAGCAGAAAGCAGCATGGTTAGCTTCCTGCTGTCATTTTTCACAGACTTTTACAATCATTTTTACTGCATCTACTTTAGGCGACGGGATGCTACTGCAGTGTAGTGACCAAATAATACAATGAGACATAAAGAGAAATAATTACAGACAAAAACACAACACACTTACTTTTTTTTCCTACACTGTAATTGTATATTTATATAAGGTCAAATGTCTGACAATGTAATAGATCTTGGAAACAAGAAAGGGAAAGGCTAAATTCCCTGCATTTTTGCTAAAATTGAACTGTTTAAACAATTTATTAAAATAGCAAAATACTATACAATTTTTTAAAAACTATCTGAAAAATGTAATGACTTGTCCTGCACTGCTTTTTTCTGGTCTTGGTTTCTGTCATGGCCTTGGAGTGTGCTGTCTCAGAGGAACTCGCCTTCACTCCATCATCGGTTACAAATATTTATTAGAAAATAAATATCTGAAATTAATTTTACTTATTACTCTCTTACTGGCTTTTAAAACTTATCATACAGCTAATGTGCAACATAAACTGAGGAATTAAGTTTAGAGATTGACTGCATTTAATAACTTAAATGTTAGTTTATTAGTTTAATACCAAGAAGTAGTTTTGGTTAAAATATTGAATATTTTATGTGTATTTGTTGCTCCTCTTCTTTATCCAGTTCGAAGTCTAAGCTGTTTTTTTGAACTATGATGATTTGAGGTCACATCCAACTTAAATAGGGCCTGAAAGCTGAAAGGTTACAGAGGAATTCTGCTGTTTCAGCCCCCAACTTTACATAGATCACACCTCGCTCTTGGCCATCTGACCTTTAGATACGAGTGGAGGTTTAGGAACTGCGACAGGAACGCCTTAAATTTGCTTTGTAATCTTCAGAACTTAGCTTTGTCTTGGCAGGGGGCGTGCCGTTACGTCTGTCGTCAAGGTGCGTCTCTAATTTGAATGCTGAACGGGAAACATCTGCCCAGAGTCAGGAAGATTCATTTCTCTGCCTTATTACATCCCGCACACAGCATCCAATCTACCCCTCATCCTCACAGAGAGGGAGGGAAGCTTAGAGGAAAAATAGAAAAAAAACAACAAATATTAATGAGCTGTTACACTGAGAAATAACGATGTGTGCACTCCCTGATAGCATCTGTACTTCCTTAATGGCATGCACAATTATGTGAGCTCTCATTAATATCAAGGCTGGAACTGTCATCACCAAGAGCTTCAGTTCAATCATTGCTGTACTTCTTAAAGCCTACAGTAAAGAAATATATGCAAAATGTGTCTCCAGTGACTTACTATAAAGTCACATAAATGGCTGCTGGGGAGCAGAGCCAGCAGCAGCCCCAACAGTTATACAGAAAAAATAAAAATGAAATAAATATACTTTAAAGTTCTGTAAGGCATCGTGGCACATATTTTATTGGGTCTGGGAATACCTTAATGGCCAAAAGTAAGACAACTGCTAAGTTCTCTGGCCAGGCAGACGACTTCTCGGTTCATGGACTTCTACGTTTCACTTTTATAACTTTACTTGCAAAACATTTTCTGGGGTTAGAAAACGCTGGTGGGAGTAGTTGTAAATTTAAATCTATTCAGTTTATATACACACCAGAGTACTGGTAACACAGAAATGAAAGTGTCTGTTCAGGCTTTTTTAATATCTAAATAAAAACACAACTTGTGCAAATATTTAGAACCATGCAATCAAGATAACAATGTTAGAATGTGACATGACATTTAACCACAAAATGATACATTAAATTATTAAACTGACATGTAAAGCTATGTGCCAAAAGTCCATAATTGCTCAGGTTGTTGGAGGTCTCTTCTTCTCCAGTCTTGATTTGATCAAGCATGATAAAGTAAGAATAATGTACTAAAATGTCTTGTATTTGGCATAAAGTTATATCCGAACATTAGATTTCCACTCGAACATTTACTCAGATATGACCAAAAGCTATTTAAAAATTCAAATATGTACAAATTACTGTAGTGAAGTGCAGGCTGACAGGACTCTCAGTGGAGCGTTTCTTTAAACCTTTCTGTAGGCTGCCGGTTTGTTAGATATCTGAACTGAAAGGACATCTAATCCATATGACATTTAAGAACCTAAATTCAAGTTGGATAGTTTTGATTAAATATTATGTATTTATGCCAGATCTTGGGATTCCAAAAACAAAACAACTCTTTGAAAACATTTGTCTGCATTCTCCACTGCCTTTTGATTTTTTTTTCTCACGTGTCTCAGTCTGGAACTAGTACTAATGCAGACAGTATCTATGCTAATCATTAGCATTTGGTTTATGTATTTTTTCACTCACAGATCAATAACTCTTCTGCTTGTCTGGAATTCAGACTAGAAGCCCATAAACCGACTCCTTTAATTAATTCTATTTGTGCAAATGATTAATTTAATTATTTCCATCAAGGTTCTATTAGAAAAGAGACTCTTTCTCTGATGTGATGAGGAAAAGCCAAGGTCTGACACTCCAGTCAAGCACTTTTCTTTACGAGTAGCTATGAGAGCCGCATCCCTGTCTATGATCTTAATTAACTTCTGCTCTCCTCAGAGGACAGCAGCTGAATAAATCTCAAGGACAATAGGCAAGATTAATTCATTTATTTACCAAGCAAGTGCAGCTTATTAAATGCTAATATGGGCCCATCTCCTTCATGGATACGGCTCAGTACCTCACTTTACCCCAACACCATCATGATCCATAGCTGTTATAAGTACTAATAAGCCTGCTGGGATTTTCAGCAGACAGTGAAAAGTCTGTAGAGGTACCATGTGTCACAAAATTTCTTCTTTATTGAAATGAATGTCTTGGATAGAAATGCCGTCTCAATTTAATAAAAAAATTTATTTTTATTGCATGTGCATCATTTGTTCTGTAGGAATTACCTCAAATATACAATCATGATGTTCAACAATGCACCACTTCTGCGCCTCCCACTGTGTCTGATTCCTTCTTTGCAAAATATACCACAGTGCAATCTAATAACCAGTTAAAAATCCTTATCAAGGACAACCGAAAAGTTTTATGTGAACAAATAACTATGTATGAATATGCTAATAACCAAGTCTGTGGATTTGCTGTGGTTATAATTACATACCCTAGGGGTATAAAACCAAATAAAGACTTTAAAAAAATGCCTGCCTCCACTGTAATTTAATACTCACCCAGTCTGTTCTCCCCTCTCTGTAAACTTCAGCAAAAGTAGAGTCATGGCTGCTCTGTGTGCAGGGACATGAGAGAAATGGCTCGTTTCCCTCCACATAGGAAATAGTCATGGGCATGATGGAAATTGCCTCCTTTACAGACCCCTGTGAAGAGCATTTTCGTATTTCCATGCCTTGATCTTTTCCTTTGAAAATCGAGCAGGGAGGGAGGAGGTGGGGATGGGTCCTGCCTTGTGTGTGATGTGCGATGCACACACGCCGACGTGTGTAAAAGCTGATCAATCAACAAAGACAAGAAGGCTGTTGGCGGAGCTGTGCTGCACCCCAGAGTGAGATGGCAGTTAGGAAAGCCAATGGGACAGGAGCTGCAGCGGGGTTAACAGCATAAATAAAAGCCCCTGGTGGTGCCCTTTATCTTCTTTCCCTTTTCTTCTTTTCTCTTTGAATGTTGTTGACCAGAGCTGACGTTGGGATATTTTATTTCCAATTTATTTTTATTTCTACCCAAGATAAGAAAAATTGCCTCAAAAGGTTTGGGTCAGCTTTGATTATTTACCAGAAGTTATTGCTTCACACTGCTTTGCAAAGGCTAACCTGTTGCACAGGCTCTAAATTATATTTATGGTCACCGACTGTGCAAAAGAAAATACAAGCTAGATAAATGCAAAAATTTATTGCATTGGTATTTGGGCCTTTTAAAAACAGGTGAATGAAATCACAAATTGACACTACTCATGTGGAATTTGCTTACCTGTCAGATGAAAAAAAAACCCTAGGAAAATCAGCTTTTTTTTCCTTTGAAGAAGTAAAACATGACTCAAACTTTATATTCTGGATTTAAACATGTGAAAAATGATTAAATCTAAATAAAGTTGTTCCTGGGGCTTCTATAAATGTCAGTACAGGGTGTATGAGGACTCAAACTCAGAAGGAAAGGTGGAAAAATGTACGTGAAAAACAAAAACTTTGAATGTTAACTGGTTGAAAATCCCCTCTACCTCAAAGACACAAAGACAAGGAGGATTCAAAGCCGGAGATAAAACAAAACAAAAAAAAGTGAAATCCAGGAAGTTTATAACCAGAGGGAAAGGTGGTGAATGACATTGGTGTCAGGTGAGCTTAATGTGGTGCAGCTGTGACAGCAGATTACTGAGAGGAACTCTGGGAAACTCTGAGTACTTACCACAGAAAACACAAAGAAGTATTATCTAAAACAGTGTTTCTCAACCCTGGTCCTCACCGCCCCCCTGTCCTGAATGTTTTAGGCGCTTCCCTTCTGCCACACACTTGAATTGTATCTCTGGGTGATTAACAGGCTTCTGCAGTACTTGATGCTCATGCAGTTATTTGAATCAGCTGTTCTGGAATAGAGGCACATCTAAAACATGCAGAGCAGGGGGGCGGTGAGGACCAGGGTTGAGAAACACTGACATAAAGCAGAAGGGAATACATATAACACTAGAAAGTAAACTGAAATGTAAAATCAGAACACAAAAATAAGTAAGAAGCTAAATTCAAAACCGTGAACTAATAAGACTTTACCTAACCACAACAACCAACACAGAGGAAAAATTGATATGTGTGATATTTGATTTAAATATTCAGCCAAATTCATTTCAGTTTTGCTTTTGGATGTTCCAAACTTAACACAAAGATAATTGTATGTAATTTTACCACATCCAAAATTAATAACTTGAAAGTGTTTTATGAAACTTTCCATTGTTTACAACTCTGTTAAAGCAATTTTTAGGTCCAACAAATCCACAATCCCTCATTTGCAAGTAATATTCATACAGATGTCAACCTGAAAACTGAGTCAGGTTGATTTCAAATCTTAATACCCCAACACACCATTTTGTATTTTAAGATATGCAGAAGACTTCTGTCAACTCTGCAATGTGCAAAAAAAATGTACAGCTGTGACTCAAATGACAGCAATGAGCCAGTAATGTTACTTCATCTCATCGTGGATGCATTTTTAATATATTTATATATATTTATATTTTAAATGTCTTTATTGTGAGAAAGGCAGAACCAAAGTCAAATGTCTGCACATATTTGGCTAATAGATTTTCATTCTGGTGCTGTTCAGACGCTCTGTCGACACTAACGAAGATTCACTCACTTCAGAATGCCAAATGCTTGAAGTGGTTCCAGCGGCTGCTTTTTTGTTTACGTCAGCAAGTAAATGTTTGGCCACTTGTGGTGACTCATGCTTTATGTGTACAACATTAAACTTTGATGATGTTCTCAAGTGATCG
This sequence comes from Poecilia reticulata, assembly GCF_904066995.2. Classification (NCBI taxonomy): domain Eukaryota; kingdom Metazoa; phylum Chordata; class Actinopteri; order Cyprinodontiformes; family Poeciliidae; genus Poecilia; species Poecilia reticulata. The sequence continues at coordinate 27,729,830 of NC_088836.1, read as the reverse complement.
TTTGTATGGAAAAAGTAAAACAGGAAGGTGACATCATGGTAAAAGTAACATCTCACACAGTGGAAGACTGAATTTTCCTCTCCTCATCATACTCCATATGAATCATACAGTTATGATTAATTTGTAAATCACTTTAATAGGTTAATTTTACTAATCTAGAATGATTGGTGAACCAAAAACAAACATGTAATACTGCTGATCTGTTTTTGCTTCTACAACGTAAAACTGTTGCGTGAACATCCTACAAGGTTGTGGAGATTCCATATTGCCAGAGGATGTAGGTACGCAGGAGGACAGAGGACCCAGGAAGTCTCTGAGGGTGTGAACGTGATTTAGAGATGGTCTGCACTGTCTACATGGCCTGCCTGAAGGGATGCGCCTCTGCTGGCTGCAGAACATTTTTAGCATGGGTTGCACGTCTCTGTGACCCCCCTTCCCTCGTCGTGTCTCACTCTCCCACTATCTCCAGCTGCTCAGGGGCACACGATGGTCTGGGAAAGATTAATGCATCTTCAACAGCCTGCCGTGAAATCAAATTAGTGTACTCTGATCCAGAGACATGGAGGTCTTAGGCCGGGACCACAACAAGGGACAATTCCTTAAAAACCTACAGATTTTTCACTCCCACTAAAAGTTACAGTCTGATAACTATTCAAATTAGTCTTGCCTTTGTTTTGTTTGTCCAGTGAAGTATCATCATAACCTGTTACTGGTTTTCCTGTTGTTTATTTTGTGTTGAACACCTCGATCTTTGACCCTACAAGTCACCAAATCACATGACAGTGGGGGAAAACAAAGGCTCCCATTGCAATGTCACTCTGCATTATCTCAGACCCACAAGCCCACGTTTATTGCAGGTTTCCATCAAATTCGGTCAAGGATGAACACCATTCCAGACGCAATATGCTGTTAAAATTGGATTTGCTGGGGGAAATAAGGGGATTATTACTACTTCAGTGTTCTGTTTCTGTACGCCGTTTTTTTCCCCTCTCTGTATTTGATCATGTAATCGGGCAAGGGCAGATGGAGTCAGTCTCAGAGCTTAGAGGGTAATAACCTGAAGATATTGACATTGATGGGGTGTGTGAGTTGAGGATGTGGACTGTGTGGATTGTCTGTCCTTGGATATGGAGATTCACAGGTCATGTCATGTCATGTCGCGCACTCCTAACCTGGAAGATATGCTTTGAATAAGGTACAGGTCAGTATATAGAAGTTCAAATGTATTGGTCATGACTTCTGTCTGTCACTGCCACCGACAAATATGTCCTAAAGTTTTCCAGCCATACATGTGGCACCGATATGCTACATTAAGCTGTTGTTCCATATGTTAAAATGTTACAATCTTTTAAAATCAGGATGAAGGAAGAGCTCTTGTTTTCCTACTAAACAAAGAAACTAATTTACTCGTCCCTCAGGAGATCATAAAAAGGCACATTCTCAATATGATCTATACTTTAAACAACCCACAGGAGAATGTTTACGAAAGAAAAATGATGATCAAAAATACTTTTGATCCATTAACTTCCCCCACCAGAAACACAAAGGACCTAATTGGAAAAGAGACTTATGTTGGGTGAGATAAGGATGTTCACTTTCACAGAACTACTTTTGTTTTATTTATTTTTTCCCATTTCTCTTTTGAATGGGAAAAGAACCAACCTTTCTGCTCCAACAGTACTTCAGATGTCTTGGTGCTTCCCAACTTTAAGCTGAAAACCTGGATGGTTACAAAATGTTCATGTATTATCTGCACAGAACTTTACAACAACTTGCAGCAAAGTGTGGCATGGTACGAACAATAAAATAATTGATAGGATCATTTAAAAGAAAAATTACAAACGTTAATAGGTGACACTAAATGCTAAACACTAGACAGATGTCCAAAGTGACAAAAAACTTGGAGCGTTGGATCGCTTTACACAAAAAAATAGATAAATATTAAGAACTATACAATTTAAAGGATTTATCAATCCTTGCTCCTTACAGAAGTATGAAATCTGTAGAAAGTGAATAAATATTTAAAATATTCTACACATTGTAGAGTGACTTGTCACATAGTATGAACTTCTGACCTGTGGCATGAGATTGGATTATGCCTAATTGATTTTACAGCTCAAAAGATAATCAAGACAAGCTAAGCAATAATGAGTATTGACATCCTGATGAAGATAACAAGAAATCAATGCAGAGGCGCTTCATGTTTAAACAATGAGAGGCGGGTGGCATAAGATCTAATCAGATGGAACCAATTCATTGGCTGCTGTATCACCTATAACTGTAAATAGTAAATATAAGAAAGGTTTTCTTGTTTTTTCAGATTTTAGCAGATTTAAGGTTCAGTGCAAGAGAATAACTTCCATCTGTCCTCATAAGTAAAACTTCTGTAAAAGTTATTTACCCAAGTAATGGACAAATACAAATTAATTGTTCCAAGCTTAGTCCATAAATCTAGTTGTTTATAAGTGGGAAAATAAGTATTATACATGCTTACAAAGATGTAATAAATACTTCTTAGAAGTCGTTTTTTGGTCATGATAATGTGAAGGGGCATTATATAGTGCAATTTTACAGCACAAGTTAGGTTACCTTCTGCTGTTATAAAAATGCAGTAGATATCTAACATAACTAAAAAATTATTTCACCTTGAAATTGGTCTCTGTCTCTTTAAGAAGCTCCTGCACTTTCTGACACTCCAGCACATTATCTCAACAATGCCGAAATATTATGCTGCTTACAAACGATCTTAGAAGGTTGGAATGAGAAACAGTTCACATGAAAAACTCAGAGGAGTTGCAGTTCCGATAGGTGTCTGCTAAATGCTGCCGCCGCTAGTCTGGAGGAGTTGAGTAGCGAAAGGTGCTCTGTGGGTGTAAGAAGGAGCTTTGTGGCAAAAGGCAACAGTTTGTGAGGGCAAACAGTTAGACACCCCAAAAGGTGTCTAACTTTTGGGGTTAGACATCCCCAAGCTTCATGATCAAATCATGAAGTTTGATTCTTTCAAACTTCATGAAAGAATCAAAGCAACACTCCTGGTATGTTTTAAAAAACATCATCAGATGATATAAAGTAAATTAAAGTTGATTTTACAATACACACCCATTTTAAGCTCCAGCAGCATTGGTATGGTTAAGTTCAGTCGTGGGAAAAGCAGGATGTGAGATAATGAAATTCTACAAGTAATCAACCTTTAACTTTCTTAACATGAAACACGGTTTGACCTTTTTAATTAATTTATACAATGTCAGTTCTCTGTCACTTCATGTAAACCTATGCACACAGGGATTAAAACAAGTGGCCCAGACTCACACTGCTGTACATCACAATGTGCACACTGTCCATTATCAACCTCAATATTTAGCACAGTCTACGTGAGAAACTCTGAAATCGACATCAGTTAAAGCAGCTGCAGCATATTTCCTTATGGGGAGGGACAGTGCTACCATCCCCACACACTAGTGGCAGAATTAATGTGCCGCTTGTGACATTTACAAAGTGCGTGACAATTGTTTTATTAGCTGTGGCTGCATATGGTGGTGAGGATGGTGGTAATCTGTTTTAGCCAAGGCAGGCGAGATAGGACATGCTGGTCTAACAAAGACAGACTGGGAGCTGCAGGGCTCATAGTTATACCAGCACATCCTCTCACACACTCCGGCTTAAAGCTGTGAAATGTGACCGTGCATGGATCACTGCTGACAGCCAGGAGATACCACAAGCATAAAGCAAAAAAGTACAAAACACAAGTCGTTGCTCACTTCTAAATATCTGGCAGGTTAAATTGAAAGAAGCTATAACGTTGGAGAGAACAGTGTAATAAAGAGCAAGCTGAATTTCCAATATCTGGACTTTGTCGAGCTTTGACAGAATTTAGCTGGTCTCAACGTCTTTTTAAAGATCATAACAGAAGAAGATATTAGAACAGCATCGAATTATTTTTTCTGCAGTTTTTGCTATTACATTTTTCTATTGCTAGAAAAGGCAATGCCAAGTTAAACCATGTATGCATTATAGTCCTTATTATATCAAACTGTTTTACCCTTTTAAAAACAATAATACTGACTTTATTGCAGCACAAACATTTAAAATGTATTTTGCATATTTAGTACTTCAGGGAACTAGCATAATTAAATCACAGTCTTTGAGTTTTTTCCTAAATAATGAGGATCTGTACTTTAACCTGACTGGAGCTGGGAGGAACTCCTGTAGGTGGACTGGGTCATCTATGAGTACTTTGGGATAAAAGCATGAAAAATACGTGCTTCCATGTCAATATCACAAGAAAGAGTTGATATTTTCTTTTAGCCAGAATCTTTTTTTGGACAAGGAGTTGGTGGAGGGTTTTAAATACTTCCTTAAAATAGCTACTAAGCCACAATATTGGCAGCAGAGATGAAATTTTCTTCGAAACAACCCAATAAATATTTGTGCTTGTTGCTGCTTCATTTCAAAAATCTCCAATAACAATGAAAATGGCAAACTTTGAGTTCTGTTCTTAGTGCTTACATGTGATGCGTTCACTGATAAACCAAAGATCAGATGCTTTAGTTATAGACTAGCTGGACACTAGTTAGATCCAGTCAAAATGAAAAATGAATTATCGGTGCACTTCTTGGTTAATTAGTCTATTAAGGTTTGCTCTTTGTATGAATATGCAAAAATGTAAAGGCAGTTTCTTTGCAGCAAAGTGCAATAAAGTGTTATATATCAATTTCTCTTCAATATTCTAGATCAAAGGTGAGCTTCAGATTAAGATTCAGAGCATGTATGTTTAACCAGCCTTTGGACAAGTGCACACATCTCGTGCATTTGATTCTCTTTACCCTATTGACTGAGGATGAGTCTGTCACCCAATCCGGATTAAAGTATTAAGTCTATCTATAAAAGGGGGCCAGGCAACGAGGGGGACTTGTCAAAGATTTGTTTGCTGTCAGGGTCTTGTTATTGCCAGGAGAAGATGTAGCTGCAGAATAACAAAAGGTTCTATTTCTTTTCCTGCTCCAAAGTCAAATCAAGATCAAACCTTACCATAATAGTAATAGAGTAAAGCTAATTACGGCAATTGTGTAATGACATGCTTTGATCCAATTTTAATATTGCAATATTGAAAAAAATTCCAAATCGGGTATCGGTGACAAAATGCCCAATCCAGAAAGGCAAATCTATTCAGTCTAATTCAGAGGTTTCTACATGTTTGACCAATCTTGTGGAGATGTTGGTGTAAAAAAATTGAGCTGTATTTGTTCAGAGTTATCAAATACATTTTAATTCAACACATTTATGGCTGTGTTTTTAAAAAGGAAGTGTTTAAAGTCAATTCAGCTCTTTTTCTGTATCACATCGATATCGGCTGACACAGAAAAACTGTATCGGCACAGATACCGATATCTGCATCAGCATCGGGAGAGAAAAAAGTGGATTGGTGCATCGTTATATAACAATAACTCAGTATGACCATAAATGTTAGGGCTTCACCATCACAAGCCTGCAGCATGCGCCATTTTTGTAGGCTATTCATAACAATCCTATAAAGTTGGATATTTGGATGAAATGATATAGCTTTGCTATTTTCTTAAAATGTTGGAGTACAAACTCAGCTGCGGTGACTACCTGTATATGTAGGCATCTTATTGAATTACTTATTTGTTTTTTCCCTATTTAAGCTCTGGTGAGGTAGCAGCAAATGTCTAATCAAGAGTAAAGCATCCCCAAAAGTCAATGAGTCTCTCCAAACACTTCCAGTATTTACACAAGGTCTAAACTCCTTTAAAAGCAATCATCGACTCTGCTTGACTGGCTAAGAGATAAAACGTTACCTGTGTCTCACTGCAAACAAAATGCTAATGAAAGGCCACCCAACAGGCTGCACACCAGGCAAGTGCGCCTCTGGAACCCACATGCAGATTACCTGCCTGTCGACCTGTACCTAATTATTATTCATGTTTACAAACTTTCATCTCATGGGACGGGCCGAAGAACCTCCAGCATGCGAGATGAGCAAACAGTGGCTGCAGAGGCATACAAGAGTGGCCATGAATTTATTCATGGCTAAAAGAGCCCATACGCGCAGCGGCCCCAGTGTCTGCTGTCTTCCTCCCGTGAGAGCAGACATTTATGAAGACATTCCCTCAAAATCGTAACAGCAGCATTATCATTCCACACAGGAGCCATGTACGTCACAACTGGATTTGTTGCCTTGCCTACACAGGGCCAAACAAGCCAGACCCAACCACACTGCCATGCCAATTTCATATATTCTGTGGACCGCTGTAACCACGCAAGGTGAGGGAGAGTTCAGTGACTGGATTTCCCATGGGATGTGTGGAGAGGCGCTTAGCGATAGTACGTTTTACACCCATTTCTCAGAGTGCCTCCCATTTACCTCCCATGAAGGGGTGGAATAACAAACTCAGTTCTAGCTGCATGGCACACCAATTCGAGCCCCTGTGGTTGCTCTACACACATCAGACATAGAGTCATAGGTGGAAAGATAAATAATATCTCTATGGACACATTCAGAGATAAATGTGTAAACAGTGCCTTAAAAAGTATTGGTACTTGTTGAACTATTTCACATTTTGTCACGTTATAATTATAAACATCAGTGTGTGCGATGAAATACATTTCTTTGACAAAATTATAAATGGTTTTTATTTTCCAGAGGAAAATATGAAAAGTGTGGCATGCACTTCTATGAAGCCCTTGTGAGCCATAAATACAGCTACAAGTTTGGAGGCCTATCAAATCAAATGCATTTTTATTTGTATAGCACCTTTCAGCAACAAGGCATTTCAAAGTGCTTAACATCACAAAACACAAAAATAAAAAGTCATAAAACACACAGTCAGCAACTGAAACTTTACATTTTGCCATCGTTACACATCATCCATCCATTTTCTTTCACCCTTGTCCCTCAGTGGGGTCGGGAGGGGTGCTGGTGCCTGTCTCCAGCTAGCGTTCCTGGCGAGAGGTGGGGTCACCCTGTACAGGTCGCCAGTCTGTCGCAGGGCAACACAGAGACACACAGGACAAACAACCATGCACACACACTCTCACACCTAGGGGCAATTTGGAGAGGCCAATTAACCTGACAGTCATGTTTTTGGACTGTGGGAGGAAACCGGAGTACCCGGAAATAAACCCACGCATGCACAGGGAGAACATGCAAACTCCATGCAGAAAGACCGGGGCCAGGAATCAAACCCAAAACCTTCTTGCTGCAAGGCAACAGCTCTACCAACTGCGCCACTGCGCAGCCCCGTTACACATCATATTGCTGATGAATATTTCATTGATTATGTTTCAAAAGCAACTCTTAACAGGTGGGTGTTTAGATTTAAAGGCACTCGGTGTTTGTTCCAGAAAACTGGAGATAATAGGAAGGCTGAACAGATGGACAGACCCAGATTTTGATTGAGGTCTTAACTTTGACGGGGTTTTTCTGAAACATGAATGTGATTTATGTTTAAGGCTGGTGTGGTGCTGCAAGGTGAACCACTAACTAATTTTCAAGTCGTCTGTTTTCAGCTCCATCCATATCCTCACTGACTCTGATCAGCTTCCCTCTTTAGAAAAGTGTCCCTGACTATGATTCTGCTATCAGCTTCTGTATTAATTCGTAATGGTCATTTTCCTTGGACACATATTGTGCTTGTGGGCCAAAAAGTTCAGTTTTCAACATATTTGTTGAGTCTTTTTCTTGGCTTTCTTCTTTCAGACTTTAAGATTGACAAACAGCTCTGAATCTCTGCAGCTCCTCCAGAGTAACCATCGACCTCCCTCTGCTTCACTTATTAAACTGTGGTGTTTACGACACCTTTTATGCGTTAATGTTCCCCAACAAACCTGTGCATCTTGATGAAACAGCCATTTTGATACTATTTGCTAATAACTCTATTTGCTAACTATTTGAATTGTGAAGGTAATTTGTTGGTCTAGAATTTATTTTTAGGGTATCAGATTGAGTGCATATGCACACCTGACTTAGAAATTTGGAAAATGTTTAATTTTCTTTCTAGTTCATGCAGCTTTTTGTTAGTCTTTCTCGTGCAAACTCAATAAAATCCATTGAAAAAAATATTTTAGTGTTTAAGAGAAATTAACATGTTTTAAGGCACTATAACTTTAATCTGTTTGAGTTTAGTCTGTCTTTCTAATTTGCTTGTGCTGGTGTTTTTCACGTGATTAAAATATACTCCTTCACACTTCTGCATAAGAATGTGGGTTTATTTGATTTGAGTTTTTTTTTTAATCAGCTCAGCCTGATAAAAACACATCAACAACGTCAGCTGCTTCATGACTGACGGCCACTGTGAGGGCTGTCAGCTTTGTCAGTCAGCTTTATCAAAACACAACGCTCTGTCCACAATTACAGCTTGTTGTCAATGCTTGATGAGGCATTAAGATAAAAGAACAAGTTGTCAAACGGAGACTCACGCTGCTCAAATATTGTCAACATGACATGAAATGCATGACGCCTGCCTTTGTTTCCTGTCTAGAATACCGCACAGAGACCACACATCCGAGAATAAAACACACAGAAACAATGGAGCGTTTTTTTTTTTTTTCTGTCACAAATTCATCAACAGTTTTCCTGCGTGGTCCACAAAGCGAGAAAGCCTTCCACACCAGAGGCAAATCATTTTTGTTTGTAGCCTCTTATTAGTTAAAAGGGATGATTAATGCACTAATGAACCATTAGAGGAGATCATTCCGGGTTATGGTGTGCCATCTCATGCAGTAATTGACCTAAATTAAGTCAATCTCCATGGGTCTTGCCTCGATCTCCCACTATGCGACCATTGCTCATCTGACTTTCAGCCGGCAGCTGGACGTGTCCAATCGGGCAGCTCCACGGGGTCAAAAAGAGCAGATGAAAACCCAGAGAGGGCGATATGGGAAATGCAGGGAAAAGGGGGAGTCTCAATAGTAATCCTGTGCTCCCAAAACAAATTGGCTCTTGGCTCCCTGTCTAAGTGCTGCAAGGAAGTACCACTGGGAAAAGAATCAATTCCACCTGACCTTCCAACTTAATCACTAATCGCTCCGTTGCCACTCTGGTGAGACCTTCAGCGCTGTGAGATGATGCAGGGGGCAGGAACAGTGGTGGGCCAAATGTCAGTGGAGAAAGCTACAGTAAGCATTTTCATTCAAGAGAAATGATGCCGGATGTTTTGAACCACAACTCTTGAATGACACCCACTTTAACGCAGGCGATGGAAATCCTTCAGTATTGGGTCACACTCCTACCTTCACCATGAATGACAACAGCATATTGTCAAACTCTGAAAATAAAGTGATATTCTCTGATCATTCCACCTTTTCGTATGTTTTCCCCGATACTTTACTGATCTGTTTTTGTTGATGAGCTCAGATTATATGAGATTGGGAGGCCTCCTTGCCATCACCCTAATCTTAAACTCCCTCCAGATTCTCTGTTGGATTTAAATCAAGACTAGGTCAGACCAAGGGTTAATCATTCATCTCAGGTAACAGGTTAGTGAAAGTCAAAAACTACTCCTAGTCTAAATCTGCTGGTCATATGTACAATTGTCATCTTCACTTATTTAATACTAAGGATTTTAAGGTTTATAAAACAGTTTTTGGAGTCATTAACTTTTGCTTCAGACCCACTTTGGTTAGTCATTATCTGAAAGAAATTGGAAGTTAATATATTTACACAATTGCAAAATGTAGCTCTTCTTTTGATCCTTTATTCCCTGAATTTATTACAGTTATAAGAACATGTGAAGTTTTTTTCAAGCAGAATACACATTTTCAGCAATGTCTTGTTATATAGGTATGTGTAGAATATGCATCAACAGACATGAAGGGTGTATAATGAAAAGACGACCATTAGTATGCTTGGGGTTTTATCTGTTCTACAGAGGCTTGTATTTCATAGAGTCTGTTTTAGAAATTGTGTTTTATTTTGTGTGTTCATATCTCATAAACCATCTTACAAATGCAAAAGGTGTAAAATGTTATAAAATTATCCAGTTTTAGAAAACGCATTTATTCTGCTATACTGTACATGTTGAAGCTTTTCTAAGGTCAAAGCAGAAGGAAACATGGTTTCTGCAGCTGCACATTGGTGTACTACTAAAAATACATTACAGTTCTGGTTCTACTTTACATGATAAGGCTCCTGTTTGTACAGAAACAGCTAAGAGAGGGATGACAACTAACTGGCATGTTTAGCTTCTAATTAAATCAAAGAAGTCCCGAACATACCTTAGTTATGTTTCAGTACAGAGCCTCTTGATTACAGAACTAATTTCATAATTTAGCATGTAAAATTATGATAAATTATTCAGTTTTTGATCATTTTGCATGTTAATTTATTTAAATGTATTCCCTCTGTCTGTAATCTTGTAACTTCACATACTTTCTAGTTAGTCCTACCTGTGCAGACACCCCTTGAATTGCCCTTCAAGGGAGGATATAGGAAAATAGCTCCATGGCTTCTCCTGCTGATAAGCACGCCCAGAGGCAGGTAGGCCTCTGGAGACCACACAGCTTTTCTCTACAACATAAACAGTACCCAGCCCTGTAGAAGGTCAGCAAAAGAGAAATCTT